>NC_138028.1:10935987-11535987 GCF_964106645.2 Podarcis pityusensis | reverse complement strand
ATTGTAGGGAATTTAAATGGCAGCCAACCACCACTAAATAAACCCCCCTAGGACCCAGCTCCTGCCTCAGAGACTTGGAGGCCTATCACAATCTGATGTCTATCAGAGGTGAGGCAGTGTTAGGCCCAAACTCTTGGCAAATCCCAGAGTTGCTTAGATCAGGGGCAGGGAATTTGTGGTCCTACAATGTTGTTAGACTACAGATCCTATCATCCCTGATCCCTGGCCCTGCTGGACAGGGCTGATGGGAGTTGGAGTTCAGCAACACCTGGAGTGCCACAGGTTCCCCATCTAGTGACTCCTCTATGAGCCTACTCTGAAGGGTGTCCATCTGACTGGTCACTCGGCAGTAGCCTCCCTTGGCCAGAGCTAGATGAGTGTGTTGCGCACACAGAAGGGCTAGTCAAGCTTTGGTTTGGGATCTGCCCACATGTCAAGCAATATTTGGGGGGTCGGTGGGGAGTAGGGCAGACCTCACCACCTTTGGCAGCTGAGGTAGAAAGACGGAAAAAAAAGCACTAAAGCATACAGAACCCAGTGTGGGTGCAAGTTGTCGGCATGGAGAGGGTCGCAAGGCTAGCAGGCTAGCCCCAGCTGGGTCGTCTCCTTCCAGCCGTCCTGCTGCAAAGACCCATCGGCCTCTGCTCCGACGTAAATCAGCGACTCAGGCTTCAAAACCAGGGCACACTATGTCATCAGAGCGAACTGCGCACACAGAATAGGTGTGAGGCTTGTGGAAGCATACTACAACTACGGATTTATTAATCATAAATCAGGACAAAGAAACATGTCGTCTGCCTCTTTGTCTTCTTCTCAGAGAGACAGGGAGAAGCAAAACTATACACATAATGGAAGTTCCCAGCAAGCTGTGCTGGTATGTAAATAGACATGTGACATGCAACAGTTCCATGTCTGCAACTAAAGGTGGAATGGCATTTTCCAACACACACACCCCGAGCCATCAGATCAATCATTTAGTGAGTGAAGAGGGGGTGCAAAGCTCCTTCCTCAACTGATCGGCATGGGGTGGTGGTGTCTGTGTGTGTGCCCTGCGTGTGCATTATTTGTTTGTTTGTATACATTATGCTTCATGCTGAAATAGGTGTCTAAGCAGTTTACAGGTATAAAAGCCAATTGCACAATCATGAAATGTAAATACCTGCAATTAAAAAGGTGCAACCCTATGAAACAGGAGACTCAAGTCGAGAGATCAAGGGAAGGCCTGTGCAAACTTAAATTTGAATGTCTGTGTGTCTTTGGGCTTAAGTGTGTTGTGACCACACCTACTTTTGCCCATGCCTGATGCTAGCAAGGACTGGCCAAGAGTGGGCCGAAAAGATTGTCACTTCTGGTGTACAGCTGAATCTTTGCCGCAAGTCCTGCCGGAGGTGTAAGTCCTGGCAGAAGAAGTCTTCCATGTGCATCTCCACTATGCCACCAGCAGTTTAAAGCTGGTGTCCAAGGTTTGCTGCATGTCGCCACCCCACCCCTTTCATTATTCCCTCCTCGGTACAATGGCATGTGCAACAATAGGCTGTAAATTTCTCCACGAAGAACTAAGCACTCCGTGCTGTAAACAGGAGACTCTTTAAGCGGGAAACAATAAGGGGTTTCTTGGAAAACGCATACTATGTGCAGAAACGCAGCCCTCCAGCTAACAGTAAACGCGTTTTTACGAGTCCCCATCGGGACCTCTGGAACTTGGGGGGGGGGGGGGGGTTGCTGCAGCAGTAACCGGAGCCCATGTGTGAAAGACAGAAAGATTCTCCAGGGAGGAGACAAAGAGAATCCTGGGAAGAGAAAAGAACTGAGGGCAGCGTTGGAGAAAATTCTTATCTAGCTCATTCGCAAAGAAAGGAAAAGGCAGACTTCTTGGCTCAGGACTTCTTGGCTTCTTACCATCAGGCGGGTAAAAGGGGAGGGGGGGGGACAAAAACCACTAGTTACGTTACCACCTCTCCTCTGCCTTGGATTTTAGATTTTTTCCCAGCACTGTTTTTTCCTTTACCAAAATAGGAGAGGAAAAGTTCTGTGAACGGCATTGGAGGCCTTGTGGACAGAGGTCCCCATCTCTGTAGGGGAGCAACAGTAAGCATGCTGCTTTTTGAAAGAAAAAAAACAACCCTCCAGTGATGTTAGATACTGGGTGTTTAACCGCAGTCGTCACTTGAGCAGCCAAGAGTGAAGTTTGCAGTCCAAGCAATGCTTTTTGCAAAAACTACTGATCTCTTAATGTTGCTTCTGTCCGTAAAAGCGACCCCAATTCAGAGCAAAGTAGGCATCCAGCCGTACTGTTAAAAGCACTCTCATGCCACTTTTAGCAGTCATAGCATTCACCCACCCCCACCAAAAAGAACCTGGGAACTGGAGTTTGATAAGTGTGCTGACAGTTGTTAGGAGACCCCTCCCAGAGCTATATTTCCCAGCACCCTCGACAGACTAAAGTTCCCAAGATCCCTTGGAGAAATCCCATGCCTGTTCTAAGTTGTGTAATGTGGGGGGTAGGGACGCGGGTGGCGCAGTGGGTTAAACCACAGAGCCTAGGACTTGTCGATCAGAAGGTCGGCGGTTCAAATCCCCGTGACGGGGTGAGCTCCCATTGCTCGGTCCTTGCTCCTGCCAACCTAGCAGTTCAAAAGCACATCAAAGTGCAAGTAGATAAATAGGTACTGCTCCAGCGGGAAGATAAACGGCATTTCCGTGCGCTGCTCTGGTTCGCCAGAAGTGGCTTAGTCATGCTGGCCACATGACCCGGAAGCTGTACACCGGCTCCCTTGGCCAATAAAGCGAGATGAGCGCTGCAACCCCAGAGTCGGTCACAACTGGACCTAATGATCAGGGGTCCCTTTACCTTTACGTAATGTGGGGGGGTGGGTGCCCTGGGGAGGTTCCAAGGGCCTGATATAAAGGGATGGAGGGCCACACTCAGCGCCACATGGTGGAGGTTCCCCAACTCTCTGTAACTAAAGCAATTATCCACTTCACTCTTTCCCTACGTTCCAATAAGCCTGTTCTTTAAGAAAAGATGAGTGAGAATAAGCAAGATCCTGTTACCTACAATCTGACAGATGTTCCTTTTTTTTGTCCTTGAGGAAACAGAGGAAATGTGTGATTGCCTTGTAGTTCTTCCTCTGCTCCTGAGTGACAAGGTTGCCTACTAGTCATGCCTTTCCTTTATTATTCTTTTGTTTGAGAAGGAGCTGCACCTGAGTGCAACTGGAGGCGCTGGATTCCCATACAAAAGGAGTTTTCTTTTAATTTTAGCAACAGCATCACTCAAGCGGAAATCAATAGACAGGCTCCTCTTCCTCCAGCGGAGAGGAAGTGCTGACAAAAAAGGCGATATATTTAGATGTGAACTATGCAACTTGTAAAAAAAATCATCATCGCCATCTATGTCATCCAGGGGATCTGATTATTATGGGCCATGACAGCCCAGGGTCTGGGTTTACCATGCTCTCCCTCAAAATGTGTGTTTGCGTAAGAATCGTTTGTGTGCCGTTCCCCCAGCCCCAAATTTGCATGGTTTTCTGCACTTTGCACCATTTCCCCGTGGAGTTTTCATTTGGGAATGCATTGGTAAGGAAGGACAGATGGAGAGAGGAAACGCATGGAGGGGAATGGGAAATTAAAATACGCATGGGGAGGAAGGAGGGAAATAGGAAATAAGAAGTTCTGATAAGCTGCCATGTGCAAGGACAGGAAGTTGTGCTGGGTACAAAAGCATACAACCAAGGAAAGATTGTGACACACACCTCCCACTTCCAGATGCTACTCTGCTGGAACAGGGGAGACTTAGTTTAATGACCGAGCCTATGCTTTGAATGAAGATCGTCCCACTTCCAATCTGTGGCAGATCCTGTGCTAAGGATCCAGGGCATGAAAAAGGTTTGGAGGACCACTGCTGATCAAAATGGAGAGCACTGAGTCAGGCGACAGACCAGTGGCAGCCTGATTCATTTGAGAGCATCTTTGTATGTTCTTATTGTCTCTGCTTCATTCCTGTTCAACTTGGATGGGCAACTCAAGTGCCTTAAGGAAAGGGCAGTAGCTCAGGGGTAGAGTGTCTCCTTTGAATGCAGAAGGTCATAGGTTCAAACCCAGGCATCTCCCTGTCTCAAACCCTGGAGATCTACAGTCATACCTTGGGCTGAAGTTGCTTCAGGTTGAGCGCTTTTGGGTTGCGCTCCGCAGCGACCTGGAAGTAATGGAGCGCATTACTTCCGGGTTTTGCTGCTTGCACATGCAAAGACGGTCAAAATGATGTCACGCATGCGTGGAAGCGGTGAATTGCGACACGTGCAGACACAGGTTGCGTTTACTTCAGGGTGTGAACGGGGCTCCGGAACGGATCCCGTTCATATCCAGAGGTACCACTGTACTGCAAAGCCAGTGCAGACAATACTGAACTAGGAAAATAGGTCAGACTCGGTATAAGGCACCTTCCTATCTCCATAAACCCCTTTTTCTTTATGTACTCGAGGCTGGGGTACCTCAGGCTTGGGGGCCAAATTCTGCCCTCGAGGCATATCTCTCTGGCCCTTGGTACTCTCCCCAGCCACACCCTCTTTCCCGAGGGCACCCCCCCCCCATGCTTCATGCTCTCCTTGAACATTTCTGTCCTTGAACTCCTCTAACTGGCCTGGATGGAGGTTAGAGACGAGTCTCTGAGTATATGCAGAAGCTGGCCTGCACCAGTTGCTCCACCCACTTTGCCTCTGGACTTGCATGTGGCCCCCAGAAGGTTCCCCAGAGTGGAAGGCGGCCCTCAGATAGTTAACAAGAAAAAAAGCCACCATGACCTCATCATTACCAGGTTTTGGAGGTGGAAGAAACAACAGGGATTTCCCTCACCTGTATGTCCCACCTTTGACCTGCAAGGAGCAATTGGCTGCCTGCCGTGGGCCTGGACACAACCTGTGTTCTGGTATTGCAAGGCAAATCAGATGCCAAACTTGGAATGTGGAATGATGCAAATGCCATGCCAAGGTTCGGCATTCTTTATCCAAATTAAGCAGCCAGCAACATACTAAAGTCACAAAAATGCACAGCCCCGGGATATTTTATTTTCCTTCTGGCTGTCAGAGGGTTTCCTGGCCGTAGCGGGGAGGTGGGGGAGTTTGAAAAACAGCCGCAACCAGGCTGTCTTTTACGCGAGTTGCTCAGGAAATATGAAAAGGAAGCGCAGTTTGAAAATCTGGCACGGAAAGAGTAGCCGTCTCAGTTGCACGATTCTCTCAACTTCCATGGAATAATTGCAGAGTTAGAAGGAAGGCAACCAAAAACCCATCTAATCCTACCTAGGTTGCTCACTGGGGCAAGGCTGTTTGAACTTATTAAACCAATCCTGACCCAGCTGTCAAAGTGCTGGTTTTGTCCTATAAGGCCTTAAATGGATCAGGACCGCCTCTCCCCATTTGAACCTACTTGGATCATGAGATCATCATATGAGGCCCTTCTTCTTCACGTGCCTCTTCCACGAGAGGTCCGGAGGGTGGCAACACGAGAATGGGATTTTCTGCTGTGGCTCCCCATCTACGGAATGCTCTCCACAGGGAAGTTCAGCTGGCGCCTTCATTATACACCTTTAGGTGCCAGGTGGAAACATTCATCTTCAACCAAGCCTTTTGCTGATTAACATCTGATACCTTTTTAAATAGGGACGCAGGTGGCGCTGTGGTCTAAATCACTGAGCCTAGGGCTTACCGATCGGAAGGTTGGCGGTTCGAATCCCCGCAATGGGGTGAACTCCTGCTGCTTGGTCCCAGCTCCTGCCAACCTAGCAGTTCGAAAGCACGTCAAAGTGCAAGTAGATAAATAGGTACCGCTCCAGCGGGAAGGTAAACGGCATTTCCGTGCACTGCTCTGGTTCGCCAGAAGTGGGTTAGTCATGCTGGCCACATGACCTGGAAAAACTGTCAGTGGACAAACGTTGGCTCCTTCGGCCGGTAAAGCGAGATGAGCACCGCAACCCCAGAGTCGGTCACAACTGGACTTAACTGTCAGGGGTCCTTTACCTCTTTACCTTTTAAAATGATTTTTTGGGGGGTTTATTGGTTTGTTTTTCTTCTTGTTTTTATTATGTATTTTGTGGGGGTTTTTCAATTTTTGGATCAACGATGGTATACAAATTTAATAAATAATAATAATACCCTGTTCCCCAATAAGCCAGGTTACCACCATATAACACAAGGATGGGGAGCAGGAGGAACTCCAGATGTTGTTGGACTACAACTCCCATCAGCCCCTGTCGGCACAGCCAATGGTCAAGGATGATGGGAACTGTAGTGCAGCAACATCTGCAGGGCCACAGATGTTCCCCACCCCTGATATAATGGCATCTTCCCAATGTAAAAGATACCAGGATCAGAAGTACTCTCCTTCCTTGGAGGTGTTTAAGCAGCGGTTGGATGGCCATCTGTCATGGATGCTTTAGCTGAGATTCCTGCATTGCAGGAACTGGATGATCCTTGGGGTCCCATCCAGCTCTAAGATTCTATGATAAGGTGAGTCAAAGTAAGGAAGTCTGTCTCTTTGGATACAGTTATTCATGTGGAAATGGCAATGCAAAGCCATTCACTCCATTGCTTTTCCTACCAAATTCCTAACAACTCTCTTATCTTTGTGGCTCATTGTTATCTGAAGTAGCAAAATGTCCGCCCACCGGTGATAATGTTTGTAAACCCCAGCTTGGGCCGGTTTATAGAGTTTGGAAATTTTCAAGTATGCAAATAAGGGAGAGGATAGCAGGGTGGTGGTGGTGAGGATTAGTAGGCTGGCTCCTGACCTCAGGATGGATCAGGATGGCCTTTTCCGTACCGCAGCTCCTAGGGGCATGTAGAATTTATGGGGTTATCTCCTGAGGTCACAGGTCTTGCAAACTTGGCCTGCTTGCCACCTTCCCTTCCCTTCCTGTAAGCGTTCTTGACAGGAGCAGTCTTGCCTGAGTCCCATGTTCCAGAGGGAAATGATCGTGCAGCTCTTGCAAACATCTTAAAACATCGCTGTAGAGGTGGGGCTTGCTTTTTTTTTTTTTTTTAAAGAATATTTATTCCAATTTTACAATTACAAAAAAAGAAAAAGTATAAAAAAAGAGAAACACAAACCACATACATCTTATAAAAAACAGACAATAAAAAAGGAATAAGAAAAGCAGAAAATCACAGTAAAAAAAGAAAAAGAAATAACAAAAAACATATTTGACCATTACAAACCATTTTCCCATTTACTTATTTCCATGACTTCCTCTCACCTCCCTGCTTTGTATTCTAGTTTAAATCGTATCTCCAGCAAATCCTTCTAACCTTCTTTTCTTTTACTTATTTTAACATTCGAAAGTATTTAATTCTCCTCTATCCTCATTTTACACTTCATATTTACTTATTCCATTATACCCTGTCTGCCAATACGGTCTAATATTCTTTTCCAACCTTTTTCTAACATTCTTTTATATTGCAATGTTTCTGAAGATATATTTTAAATTTTCTCCAGTCTTCTTCCATCAACCCTTCTTCCTGATCTCTAATTCTGCCGGTCATCTCAGCCAGTTCCATATAGTCCATCACTTTCCTCTGCCATTCTTCTCGGGTAGGCAATTCTTGTGTCTTCCAGTATTTCCCAATGAGTATTCTTGCCGCTGCTGTCGCATACATAAAAAAATTCCTGTCTTCCCTTCTCACCAATTGGCCGACCATGCCCAAGAGGAAAGCCTCTGGTTTCTTCACAAAAGTGTATTTCAGTACCTTTTTTAATTCATTATATATCATTTCCCAGAAGGCCTTGATCTTTGGGCATGTCCACCAAAGGTGAAAAAACGTACCTTCATTTTCTTTACATTTCCAACATTTATTATCAGGCAAATGATAGATTTTTGCTAGCTTGACTGGGGTCAAGTACCACCTATATATCATTTTCATTATATTTTCTCTTAAGGCGTTACAAGCCGTAAATTTCATACCTGTGGTCCATAACCGTTCCCAGTCGGCAAACATGATATTATGCCCAACATCTTGTGCCCATTTAATCAGAGGTGGTGGGGCTTGCTTTTTGACCGTGTATTTTCATTTTTACCGCTAGCCTTTGTGTCGGGAAGGGAATGTGATGCAAATGAGTTTATTATCCTCTGCACATTGGGAGGGAATCACTTAAAACTTTTGAATTAAAAAAGAAGAGAAAGGCTTATTCCCCCCCCCCCCCGGTCATTGCGAAAGGCAGCTGATGGATGTCGCGCTCCGGAACTTTGCTTATCTCATGTTGCTCCAGCATCCAAGCCCCTTCCCCGAAACAAACAGGGGCCTACCTAAATTGTCCGCGTGCCAGCTTTAGGTGCAAATTTGGGTGAGAAAATGCTGTCTGTACCAGTGAGGATGGAGTCAAGGCTTGGCAGTCAGTTTTGAGAATGGCATATCTCGGCTTTTCAGTCTGCTCCAAATGCCTTCCTGTCACCAAGCGCCATTACGTATGGGCAGGAAATTACACATTTATGAGTGATTTACTTCTAAACAAACACGGCTACCCAAACAATAAGTTATTGAATTGGGCTGTTAGCTTTTTAAAGTATCCCAGTGAAAGATCATAACAGCTGTCTCGGCTGATAACTACTGTTTGGGATAAGAATATTGTTGACTGAGTTATTAGCCAATTGTTTTCGTGAAAGTCGAGCTGCATCTTTTTAGGTTGGGGGGAATAAAATGGGTGGGGGGAAATCACATATCAATTTTCTTTAAAACAATGTATTTCTCTGAGCCCCCATAATAATGACTTCTTTGGATGAGGGTTTGATGGCGAAAGAGCTGTTGCAGAGGCCACATCAAGATTCTTCTTTTGAAATTTGAATTCATTGAATGTTTGGGGGTGGAAAGGCAAAGAAAGAGGGAGTGTGAGAGGCAAAAAAGAAAAAGAAAAAAAATGAAATTATAATGTATTATTTATTTATTTCATTTATGAATTACTCCCTTGAAAGCACCTCAAAGCAATTCCACAATACAGTTTTGTACCTTGGAAGCTGAAAGCTTGTGGCGAAACTAGTGCAGCACACGGAAACACCGTTTACCTTCCCGCAGGAGCGGGACTTCCGGGTTGGCGCCATCGCCGAATGGCGGACTCCCTCCGAGCTCCGAAGGGAGTCGGCTCGGCAGGGGCTGGGTCCTACCGCGCCGGCGACGCGGGGACCCTTAAAAACCACGGGCACGGGGCCCGTGGACATGGGGACTCGGCTGGTACCGTCAGCGCCCTCCCGACTCGTGAAGGAGCCTTTTTAAAGGCTACGGATCGGGTGCCTGGGAGTGGCGTGGTACTTTGAGTCTATCGCTTCCCCTGCCGAGTGCAGCCGCATGCCATTCGTCGGAGAGCGCTGGCTTCTTCCATTTGAAATTCGGACATTTAACAAAAACCCGTGAGTAATTGGGTAACCGGGTACAAAAGGAGGAAAAAAAAAAAAGGAATTTTTTTTTTTTTCGGATTCGGCACGAGCGGGGGGGATCTAAAAAGGAAGTCAGTCCCCTCCCTGATTGTAAACATGCTAAAACAAGGACTGAGAAACCAAGATCAATTCAGAAGTTTATTGCTGACTAAAAATACCAAATTCCACGATGGAATCATTACAAGAATTGTGCTGGAGGAGAGTCGAGGGTGAGAGGGAAAAGGCAACCCCCCCCCGGGAACCGGGGCGATTCAGAGAACCTGGCGGAGAGAGATGGAGAGTTTGACAGCTGTCAAAGTAGCTGTCAAATCTTGAGAATATAAAGAGGACTTTGCTACAAGTACTTTGCTGGTTAATTTTGATACAATTGGATATAAATATGGATACAAAATGTCGGGTGGAAAAAGAAACAACAATTTGACTTTTGGATGAGAGGACACAAAGTTATTGCAATCCCTCTAGAGGGGCTTTGGGACATTACAAGTGGCGTATATGGAAAACTACTCTGGGATGTGTACTACTGGTCTTAGCTCCTGGGAAAGTAGCAAAACTGAAATATTTGTTTTGTCTACAGAGGTGACAACACAATAGAATCTTTCTATTTAAGTAAGCTCCTGAATAACAAACCTCTGTAGAGATACTAGATTTCAGAATAAGAATGGTTTTGCAGCTGAACAAGACAGAAACCTGAGAAAGTAAGAAACAAAAGAGTAAAGGACCAACTACGCCACGGCAAGAACAATGGGAGGAGTAACAATGATCAAGGGAAATTAAAGGCCTCGATTAGACTGGACTTTTGAAATTAAACATTATCAAAACAAGTAAATTTAAAGAAAACCGGCAAGATGAATTGAGAAAGTTTGGCTGTGGACTTGAGACCTCCAGGCCGACAACATACAGATTGATGGACATAGGGAATCTAAACCGGGGAAGGGAGGGGGAATTCTAGAATCCAAAGGCTATGTAATCAACTTCTGGAACCTTCTTCTATTTTCTATCTTTTAAATTTTTTTTTTTTTTATATAACTTTGGTATTTTGATTTAACAAGTTTTGGAAAAAAAAAGAAAAGGGGGAATTCGTGGAAGGAAACGGGGTAGATTTTGGGGAAAAAAAATCTTTGTTCTATTTTGTTAAAGGTGAGGAGTGATGTTAAGATTGTAATTTAAATTGGCTATTAGGCATAACATATTAGGTTAAATTGGGAATGAGAACTTGTGGAACCAACGTAGGGAAAGGGGAATACAGTCGGGAGGGGAAGGAGGGAGTCCCAGAAAGAAGGTTATGAAAATAAGGGTTTAAAACTGGTCTCTTTTCTTTCTTTTTTTCTTTATCTTTTCTATCTTCTTTATTCTGTTATTATTGGAAATTTTAATAAATATGATTAAAAAAAAAAAAAAATACCTTCCCGCAGGAGCGGTACCTATTTATCTACTTGCACTTTGACGTGTTTTCGAACTGCTAGGTTGGCAGGAGCTGGGACCGAGCAGCGGGAGCTCACCCTGTCGCAGGGATTCGAACCGCTGACCTTCTGATAGGCAAGCCCTAGGCTCTGTGGTTTAGACCACAGCGCCACCCACATCCCAGAAGGCCTTGCTAGTCGAACGTTTTGGCTCCTGAACGATCGAAACCCGGAAGTGAGTGTTCCAGTTTCCAAAGGATTTTCGGAAGCTGAACATCTAGTGCAGCTTCTGCGGCTTCTGATTGGCTGCAGGAAACTCGGATGTCAAACTTTTTGGAAGTCGAACGGACTTCCGGAATGGATTCCGTTTGGCTTCTAAGGCACGACTGTACATAGTTTGGAGGCTACCGTGTCACATTTTACCATCCTCTCACTTCCCTCCTGAATGTGATAAAACAATGCGGTTCCATGATACTAAAATGAAGATACTTTAGGGGCAAAATCTCATGGGGATGAAGCTCACCTTCCATGGAA
The DNA here is from genome assembly GCF_964106645.2 of Podarcis pityusensis. Taxonomy (NCBI): domain Eukaryota; kingdom Metazoa; phylum Chordata; class Lepidosauria; order Squamata; family Lacertidae; genus Podarcis; species Podarcis pityusensis. The sequence goes on along the minus strand of NC_138028.1, from coordinate 11,524,632 downwards.
TCTCCACAGGATTTTGCCATTGTCGCCTTTTCCTGCCCTCTTTTAATGCGATTTCCCTGAGCCCTTGGATTGGCTCAGAGAAATTATTTGAGCTAGCAAAAGAAAAGAAAAGAGAAATAATCTCCACCAGAAAAGCTCAGCTAATTTCCAAGTCAATCTGAGACAAGCTTAAGAGAAATCACACATTTTTCAATTACCGTACTTTTCCGTGTATGACATCCCCCCCCCTATTTTGGGGGGACTCAAAATTTAGAAAATTGGGGGGGGGGAGATTTCACGAAGTTTTCTGTGGGGAGGAGGCAGAGTTGCTGAGCTTTTATTAGGGGAAAATGCCAAAAATCGCTCACCCGCCAGACCAACATTGACGCTCACCACCAATAACAATCTTCAACTCGCGGCAGCAACCAATCCCACAGCCCCAAAGTGCACTACCCATGTATAAGACGGCCCCTAATTTTGGACATGATTTCTAATAAAACTAACATAGTCTTATACACAGAAAAGTACGGTATTTTCACACATGTTCAGTTTGATACAGGTACATAAGAGCCTTGTTGAATCAGGCCCCTCTAGTCCACGCACTTGTTTTCACAGTGGCGAAAAGGAAGATCTTCTTCATCATGATTTACTATTTGTCTAGACTGTGCCTTACTCATCTTGTATGGTTTACAGGAGGAAGGAAAAGAACAAGGTGACAGGAGTTTTCTTTTTTCTTTTTAATGGCATTGGTTCATTATTATTTCTCTTTAAAATACATCATGGTCAGGATATTTCCGGTGATACTTTTACAGCTTTGGATGATTCATCTGGACCTTTTCTTGGGGTATTTCCACCTCTTCTTCTGTTTAAATAATAAAGCACACAACAGCAACCAAACAGCTCTACTTCTCCATAACACATGTATGTTGTGAAGTATATTGATATTATTTTCAGCTCTCCACCCCACTAAAGGGGACACGGGTGGCACTGTGGGTTAAACCACAGAGCCTAGGACTTGCCGATCAGAAGGTCGGCGGTTAGAATCCCCGTGACGGGGTGAGCTCCCGTTGCTCGGTCCCTGTTCCTGCCAACCTAGCAGTTCAAAAGCACGTCAAAGTGCAAGTAGATAAATAAGTACTGCTCCGGCGGGAAGGTAAACGGCGCTTCCGTGCGCTGCTCTAGTTTGCCAGAAGCGGCTTAGTTGTGCTGGCCACATGACCCAGAAGCTATACGCCGGCTCCCTCGGCTAATAAAGCGAGACGAGCGCCGCAACCCCAGAGTCGGCCATGACTGGACCTAATGGTCAGGGGTACCTTTACCTTTACCTTTACCTTACCCCACTAAAATGAGAAAGGAGGAGTGGACCTCAAAAAGGTACTGTGAAATGGTTTATTAGAAACATGTATGCTTATGTTGTAGCCTGATGTACTTTAAGTATATCTGCTCATATTCTTGTGCACAAGTTGCATTGACTGGAGTATAAAAAGGTAAATGGTAAAGGGGCCCCTGACCATTAGGTCCAGTCGTGACCAACTCTGGGGTTGTGTGCTCATCTCACTCTATAGGCCGAGGGAGCCGGCATTTGTCCGCAGACAGCTTCCGGGTCATGTGGCCAGCATGACTAAGCCGCTTCTGGTGAACCAGAGCGGCAAACGGAAACGCCGTTTACCTTCCTGCTGTAGTGGTACCTATTTATCTACTTGCACTTTGACGTGCTTTCAATCTGCTAGGTTGGCAGGAGCAGGGACCGAACAACGGGAGCTCACCCCGTCGCAGGGATTCGAACCGCCGACCTTCTGATCAGCAAGTCCTAGGCTCTGTGGTTTAACCCACAGCGCCACCCGCGTCCCTGACTGGGGTATAGTAGGCGTCAAAAATGTTCTGCTTCTCCCAGGCTGTTCGCTAATTAAATAACCTATAACAGAAGTGGGTTGGTTTGTTTGTTACGATGTTGTGTATTTTTGTGCCTTTGTGTTGTATTGTAAACCACCCTATGATCTTCAGATGAAGGGTTGTATAGAAATTTAAGAAATAAATAAATAAATAAATAACTTCTGAATCAGGAGAGGCTGTGAAAACTCTGGATGCATTGGTGAACTGGATCAAAAAAATCATTGAGTTGGAAGGACCCTAAAGGGTCTAGTCCAGCGGCTCTCAACCTGTGGGTCTCCAGATGTTGTTGGACTACAACTCCCATCATCCCTGAGCTCTGGCCTTGCTAGCTAGGGGTGATGGGAGTTGTAGTTCAACAACATCTGGGGACCCACAGGTTGAGAAAGGCTGGTCTAGTCCATGGGTAGGCAAACTAAGGCCCGGGGGCCGGATCCGGCCCAATCGCCTTCTAAATCTGGCCCGTAGACGGTCTGGGAATCAGCATGTTTTTACATGAGTAGAATGTGTCCTTTTATTTAAAATGCATCTCTGGGTTATTTGTGGGGCATAGGAATTCATTCATTTCTCCACCCCCCAAAAAAAAGATAGTCCGGCCCCCCACAAGGTCTGAGGGACAGTGGACCGGCCCCCTGCTGAAAAAGGTTGCCGACCCCTGGTCTAGTCCAACTCCCTGCAATGCAGGTATCATAGCTAAAGAATTCATGTCAGATGGCCATCCACACTGCTTGAAAACCTCCAAGGAAGGAGAGTCCGCCACCTGCCGAAGGAGTCCATCCCACTGTCGAACAGCTCTTACTATCAGGACGTTCTTCCCGATGTTTAGGTGGAATCTACTTCCTTGTAATTTGAATCCATCAGTTTGGATTCTACCCTCTGAAGCAGCAGAAAACAAGCTTGCTCCATCTTCCATGTGGCAGCCCTTCGTAACATTTCTCACTCCTTTCTGGGTTGTGCAATTTTGACTAATACAATATGGCACACAGCCCTGAACTTTGCTGTTCACTGGAATTTTTTAATTCTGAGCCTGGAGGCATGGACTTTTGGTTTCTTTGTTTGTTTGCATAGTTTCTGTACCCTAAGCACATATACTTCATAAATAAGAAATGGTGAAATAAAAAAATAAAAAGAAACAAAGCTCTAAAATGCTTAATAGTTCCGAGTTAATAGCTTTGTCCAAGTAGATTTGGCAAGCATTTAATAAAAGTCATGGTATTTAAAGCTAAGCTATTAGCAGGTTTTTTTTTAAATGACTGCTTTGATCTAGTATACGGGATATTCTTCTCCAGAAAAACATTTATGCCAGGTAGAAAATATTTCAAACATACATAACTCTGTCTGCAAATTTCACTCATTTTTATTTTATTTAACAAAATTTAGATGCTGCTAAAGAACCACCACACCAACATGTTTCCGTCAAGCCCTACCTCACCTAAGGGTGTCAATATCACACCAAGATCTAAGAATGCATTTAAGAAACCTTCATTCGTTAAGAGCTCCCAACTAGTTAACTGCTTGCTCAACAGAGTCTGAGTCATCCTTGAATTCAGGTAAAATCTCTGAATAATACATGCAATTGGATCTCAAAGGCTTTGTTTTCTGAGTTATGCCATTTCCCCCTTTTGGGATGTCGACTTTTTTTTTTTGTAATAGGAAACCTTGACTTTTATGAAGTCCCTTTATTACACGGAAGCCAAGAAACCTGTCTTTGGTTTTCATCCTTCTAGACCAGGTCATTTTTCAAAAGGTTTTAAGAGTTGATCATAAGAATAATGTGGGTCACAGCAACCTGACCTGTGGCAAACAACTTCTACCACAGGAAGAAAAACCTTTTTGAATAACAAGAGTTATTTTATACTTGATTCTTTCCTTCCTTCCTTCCTTCCTTCCTTCCTTCCTTCCTTCCTTCCTTCCTTCCCTCCTTCCTTCCTTCCTTCCTTCTTCTTTTTTCAGACTGTTACTATTACAGAAGCAGATGGGGCTCATCAATCAGGGAAGGGAGCTCATCCCCATCTAGGAGAAGGAAGAAAACTCTTATCCTAAACCTCCGCTGCCTTGCGGGAAATCTTCAGGAGAATAAAAGGCTAAGGCATAAAATCTACAAAAATTCAGAGTGGAGTCCCTAAGATAGTGGGATGGCACCTTGAACTCCTCTTTCCGGTAACTCCTGCAGCCAAGCTGGTGTCAGACATCTTGCCCTGCTTTCCTTTGGACCACATCAGTGAGGCCAAGAGATGGGTCTTGTTGTCTGGGAAGCCCAGGACCTCCATACACACTGCCTGTCCTTGTGCCCTGGGGAGCTCACTTTGTTACTAACGCAGCCATCCGACTTCATCCCTGGAGGTGTCTCTTGAGACAGATGGATGTCAGCAACAACAAAAGATCCTAATAAGGCAAGGATGGGGGGGGGGAACCTTAGACCCAGGGGCCAGGTGTGGCCCTCCAAGCTTCTCTATCTGGTCCTTGGGACTTTTTCCAGGCCACCCTGCTTTCCCCAACCACACCCTCTACTGGCCCTGGTTCACCCACTTTTGCCTCTGTCCTCACCCAGCTTTTAAAGTATTTACAGTGGTACCTCGGGATGTGAATGGGATCCATTCCGGAGCCCCGTTCACATCCTGAACGCAACGTAAGCCGCGACGGCTTACGTCATTTTGAGCGTCTGCGCATGCGCGAACGGCGAAACCTGGTAGTAATGGACTCCGTTACTTCCGGGTTGCTGCGGAGCGCAACTCGAACACGCTCAACCCGAAGCACATTCAACCCAAGGTATGACTGTATATGAATATGTCCTTCATTTCCCATACGGAAATAGGATGGAACAGACTTTAGTCTTGTCTCATGAGGATCTATCTCGCCATGGGTTTTGTCCTTGGGGTTGTCAGATTTCACTTCTTCCCTGACATCAACTTTGGGATGTGTCAGTTCCTAGCCTGGAAACCAGTTTACCCATATTCAACTGGCTGCAAGAGATGGTAACTTCCATAGTTTTCCAAGTGGGAAAACAGTGTTGCACCTAAGGTCTGTTTCTGGGCTTCACAAAGGCATCTGTCTGGTTGGCCACTGTGAGGAGGGGATGCGGGTCTCTTGGTCTGATCCAGTAGGGATCAGAAGGGTTGTAGTTCAGTGGCAGAACACCTGCTTTGTAGGCATAAAGTCCCAGATATGAACCCCTGGTGGGGCTGGAAAAGACCCCTGCCTGCAGGGTCTGGAGAACTGCTGTCAGTCAGTGTAGGCAATGCTGATCAATGCCCTGACTCAGTGTGAGGCAGCTTCTTGTGTTCTTGGAGACTGCAAGGACAGGATGCTGGAGGTGGGTCATTGGACTGATCTTCTGTGCTGGTCCTGTGGGTTTCCGTGAGGCGAGGTCCGAGTCCAGTCCGAGGTTGAGGGTGCAGTATTGAGGCCGACCGTCAAAGATGAAGCTAGGTCCAAGGCAGGGAGTCAGAGGAGGTCAGGAGATCCAGCAGGACAGGGTACAGGCAGGAACTGGCTACCAACAACATTGCTCCCGCAACTTGGGACTGGGGCTGGCTGGCTTTTATCTGCCCCAAAGCATAGGGCGGCCCCGATCCACAGGTGACTCGCCTCTCCTGGCCTGGAGGCGAGCACTCCTCCTGCGGGAACTCAGTTCCCTCCGCCTCTCTGCCCTGAGCCTCTGCAGCTAAGGAGAGGCTGGAGGGTTACCGGACCCAGAGGCAGCCTCAGTTTCCTCTGACGGGGCTGAGGGTGGAGCACCTGCAGGCAATGGTTCCTCCATCACCTCAGGAGCCAGAGCAGACTCAGCTGGTGCCTGCACCTGAGGATCCAGCACAGGTGAGGACCCTTCAGGCTCAAGGCACAGCCCCAGCTCAGCTGGTTCTGGAGGCGGGGAATCCTGTGCAGGCTGGGATTCCTCAGGTTCAGCCTCCGAGTCCGAATCCCAGGCCATCACATCTTCTTACACTCCCGTACAGTCATCTCTCCATGCAGGCAAGCGAGTTATCACAGTTAATTCCAGTTCCTGGGAATCTCAGGCAAGGAGAGTGCTGAGCTAGTGTAGTGGTTAAGAGCGGTGGACTCATAATCTGGTGAACCGGGTTCACTTCCCCACTCCTCCACATGCAGCTGCTGGGTGACCTTGGGCTAGTCACACTTCTCTGAAGTCTCTCAGCCCCACTCACCTCACAGAGTGTTTGTTGTGGGGGAGGAAGGGAAAAGAGATTGTTAGCCGCTTTGAGACTCCTTTGGGTAGTGATAAAGCGGGATATTAAATCCAAACTCTTCTTATGGGCTTCCCGTAGGCATGTCATTGGCCACTGTGAGAACAGGATCTTGGACTAGAGCAGGGTTTCCCAAAGTTGGGTTTCCAGCTGTTTTTGGACTACAACTCCCATCATCCATAGCTAGCAGAACCAGCGGTCAGGGGTGATGGGAATTGTAGCTGGAGACCCAAGATTGGGAAACCCTAGACTAGATGGTTCTCTATGACCTGATCCAGCACGTTCTTCTTTAGTTCATACGCTATTTTTATTATTTCAGGAATTATTTCCTTATTATTTTAAGGAAGCCTTCTGTTTTTATGATTGGTTTTAATTGACTTTATCAGCTGTGATTTTTCTTTTTCTGCAAACTTTATGCACACCCTTTAGAAACTTCAGCAAGTAAATAAATAAATAACAAGAAAAGTTCTTGTTTCCTGATTGCGGCAGGAGGCGCGGCGCTGCTGGCCATTAGGCCTGGAGTTAGTGGGGAGGTCATTCTCGAAACACGGCCACATCTTTGCCAAACGCAGGTGACTCTGGCTGCAGCAATAAAGCAATGTTTTCTTAAAGTCGTTTGCTGACCCAGGCACGCCGGGGTCCGTGAACAAACCGGCGCTTGCTTCCCGAAGACCTTGCTCGCAGTCAGCGCCAGACAAGGCAGTCGCTACGGCATCAGCCCATTTGAATTGGAAATAAGGTGTTGTTAGCAACTCTTTGCATGGGGTGGCCCTCAAATCAAGCACCGTAACTGGCGGGTGACAACAGCGGCAACGCGGAATGGAACGGGCAGTTGTTCCTTTGCGAGGGCTGCATCTTTTCCACTGCCCGTTAATCCAATCAATAATTAACCTGCCTCTTAGCAGGGCTTGTTATCATAGCAATTCAAGTAGAAAGGAAAAAAGTGCCATCAACCTGACTAATTTCTTAGAGAAAGCCTTTCGGGCACAGCAAGTAGGCTTGCAGCTTGCAGGCTGACATGCCGTACAAGCCTCTGGAGGCTTGTCTACATGAACAGCAACGACAGCGATCTGCATGACTAAGCGGGCCTGCCGTTGGCCGTTTATTCATGAATCAGTATGGGAAACTCGGGTCACATCTCAGAAGGAGAGGTCGTGGACTCTCCTTCCTTGGAAGTTTTTAAGCAGAGGTTGGATGGCCATCTGTCATGGATGCCTTAGCTGAGATTCCTGCATTGCAGGGGGCTGGACTGGATGGCCCTTGGGGTCCCTTCTAGCTTTGCGATTCTGTGATCCGCACCATACATTTATAACATTCTTATAGCACTTTTAGAGGGACGCAGGTGGCGCTGTGGGTTAAGCCACAGAGCCTAGGACTTGCCGATCAGAAGGTTGGCGGTTCGAATCCCTGTGACGGGGTGAGCTCCCGTTGCTCGGTCCCAGCTCCTGCCAACCTAGCAGTTTGAAAGCATGTCAAGTGCAAGTAGATAAATAGGTACCACTCCAGCGGGAAGGTAAACGGCGTTTCCGTGTGCTGCTCTGGTTTACCAGAAGCTGCTTAGTCATGCTGGCCACATGACCCAGAAGCTGTATGCTGGCTCCCTTGGCCAATAAAGCGAGATGAGCGCCGCAACCCCAGAGTCGGTCATGACTGGACCTAATGGTCGGGGGTCCCTTTACCTTTATAGCACTTTTAACAGTCCTGGTTCCCCCTAAAAGAATCCCGAAAGCCGTAGTTTGTCGAGGGTGCTGAGAATTATACTCTAACTCCTAACAACTCTTATTACCCATAACAAACTAAAGTCCCAAATGCTGCAATCTTTCTTCACAGGACCCTAGGACCCACATACCTACCGGACCACCTCTCCTGGTATGCCCCGCGGAGGACCTTAAGGTCCACAAATGACAAAACTTTGGAGGTCCCAAGTCACAAGGTGATTAGGTTGGTCTCAACTAGGGCCCAGGGCCTTTTCAGTACTGGCCCCGACTTGGTGGAACGCTCTGTCACAAGAGACTAGGGCCCTGCGGGACTTGACATCTTTCCGCAGGGCCTGCAAGACGGAGCTGTTCCGCCTGGCCTTTGGTTTGGACTCAATCTGACCCTTACGTTTCCCTCCCCTTATGGTTTTGATCTATGGGCTACTTTTAAAATGAGGCTGCATTTTAAATTGCATTTTAACCTGTATTTTAAATTGATTTTTTCCCTATTATGTTTTTACTGTAATTTTACTGGTGTTAGCTGCCCTGAGCCCAGCTCTGGCTGGGGAGGGTGGGGTATAAATAAATTTATCATCATTATTATTATTATTATTATTATTATTATTATGGAGTCTCTCCACCCCCTTGGTTACCCCTTTCTCCAGCTCTACAATATCCTGAGGCGCCCAGAACGATGTTATGTCGTTCTGTAGCATCCAAGCAGCTCTGCCGCTACTTGTTGCTGATGTTGCTCCCACTGGACCACATGACTTCTTGAAAATCTCTGGATATTAATCCCCTCCCCTCTTTTGTGGCCTGGGAATGTGATCTGAAAACCACGGAGGTCCTTTTTTTTTTTTTGGTCTGGGTGTTATTTTGTTTTCTTGCGATATTATGCCTCTCTTTGTCCAAAGTGTACCTTTCTCAGGATCTCCGTCTCAACTCCGGTTTGATATTTCAACATGAAACACTTGGGAAGAAAAGGCAGGTGTTTGGTTATGACCTGTGGGAACATGGAACCGGCTCATTGTTTGGTCACCAAGGTGATACCCCACTTTAGTCAAGTGTCTCGAGATCTGCAAGTAGGCCCTCTCGGCATTTTCACCATAACTAGCATTTTTTTAAAAAACAACAACAAAAACACCACATACACACGCATTCTGAACAATAAACTACATTTTATTTCAGATCTACCAGTAGATCTCTGACCAGTTTGCAGTGGTTTTCCGACTCCCGGTTGTTAAAAGAATCGCAAGTAATATTGCAAATTTAAAAAGGAAACCTCTTCGACGGCTGGCCGGCCTTGTGAAATCCTGACACTGGTAATGGAGAGACAGTGAAGGAATTATCATAGCTGTTGTGGCAATTAGCCACTGGAAACCTTGTCTTCCATGAATTTGTCTAATCCTCTTTTAAAACTACTCAAGTTGGGTGCCGTCACTGCCTCCTGTGGCAATGAGTTCCATAGTTTATATTGCATATCCAGCTAAGTCACCCTCAGAATGAAACCAAAGGGCAGGTCACTTGAGTTTGATTAATTTTATAATGAATGATTTTAGAGTGTTGTTTGTGCTGTACTTTTGTACTGTTTTATTGTTGTTAGCCGCCCTGAGCCCGGCTTCGGCTGCGGAGGGCGGGATATAAATAAATTATTATTATTATTATTATTATTATTATTATTATTATTATTATTATTTTGACGGTTCTGCTTCTGAAGATGACTAGCGCTTGATGCAATTGTTAAGAGGGGAGGAGATCTAAAAACAAAACAAAAATAACAAAAATTGTCAGGTTACATTCTATACTTTATTAGCAACCTGGCAGTTAAATTAGATTCACAACCTTCCTTAAGATACGTGCACAATATTGCCGCTGTAAAATGTTCTGGGTGGATCCGGCTGTAACTGATGCCCTCAGCTGAGCATGTCAGTTAAGGACAACATCAGAAGCAACATTTTGAAGGGCGGGACGGACAACACACCTCAGTATTTATGTTTAACGTGCTGTCAGAGCTATTGTCTGAGGAAACATATATCCCTCTGATGAAGGCCTCTGCCTTTGACCAAATGCAACTAGCAAACGCATAGGCGTTCAACGAAAGCCTTTACTTTTTTAGGTAAGGGCAGTAAGCATAGATTTTGCAGGGCTGGGGAGGAAATCTTAGGAATTTGTGTCTGCTCCACAGTTAGCGCCAGAGCAAAGTCTGACATAATGCGCATTCCCCAAGAAAGAGAAATATGTGAGGGCCAAACTACATATCATATACATTGACATGGAATGGCTACTTATTCTAGAGTACAGGCTGTTTCTTCTTGATAGAAGATGCTTGGGGAGAGGGTTGTTTTCAGCAGAGCAGCAAAAGGGGTGCTTAACTTTGACCCTGCCTGTTGCTTTTCCAGACCTTCCAAGTTCCCCTATTTTCCAGGGAAAGTCCTGGATTTACAGAAGCCGTCCCGGTTTCTGATTTGATCCCAGAATGTCCCATTTTTCCTTAGGATGCCCCTATTTTCACTAAAGAAATGTTGAAGGGTTCGGAATTATTCGACACCCCCCCCAGGTGAGTCATGTGACCCTTGCCTTGCTTTCCCCCTGAAAAAAGTGCTTTTTTGGCAGGTATGCAATTGAATTTCTCCTCCATCCCACACTGATGCCTGTGGTGGATGCGTTATTATTATTATTATTATTAATAATAATAATAATAACCCGAAATCCTGCCTGTTTCCCTAGCTCAATTTAGATCTGCAATGCTCCAGAGAAGTCCTGTGTTGCAGTAGTGTGGAAACCTTTGAGGGTCGAGTTGAAATAGCCAGTTATGAACTTCTCCCCCTTTCTCAACTGCTGTGAAGTTTGCCCATATTTGCTAATTGCAAAGAGATAATATGGCTTTCTTGTTACAAAAGCTTTGCGTTCAGTTATGTGATACGTTACGCATGCTGTATTTATTGTTTGCTTTGGTTAATAGGTTTATGTAGATTGTAAACGTTTCAAATGATTTGTATAGCCGTGTGGATTTAATCTGAGCTAACTTTAATAGCCAAAGCTGCGATCTGAACTTCGTTTCCTTGGATAAAGTCTCCACTGGCCTCAGTGGGACTTCACTTCCCAGTAACTGACCATACAAGTGGAGCTAGAGGCAAGAGGTTTGAGGCACTCGGAAGAGGGCAAAGCCCAACAACAGTTTATTGTGCAAACCGTTTCATCTGCATTGCCCATTCTGTAGTGACCTCTGCTGGGTAACAGCCGAAGCTGTAATATCCTGTGCACTGCGACACTCAGCAGATCTCGGCGGCTTTTCATATCATCTCTAATCAGGCTGTGCTTGATTGCTAATCATCAGGAATGCACTTGAGATGTTCAGAGGCATTCTGGGAGTCACACCTACCTGTGGAGCATTTGTGTGTGGAGGCAGAAGCACAGGTGTGCTCGCATTCATTGCTAAAGAGAAATTTGGACTCTGCAGGTTAAGGCTGCAGTCCTACACACACTTGCTGGCGAGTAAGCACCACCAGCACAATGGAACCTCCTTCTGAGTAAGTGTTACTTCCAAACTAGTATGGCGGGGTGGGGAAGCAGTGGTCCTTGAGATGTTGCTGGACTACATCTCCTATCAGGGACGCGGGTGGCGCTGTGGGTTAAACCACAGAGCCTAGGACTTGCCGATCAGAAGGTCGGCGGTTTGAATCCCCGCGACGGGATGAGCTCCCGTTGCTTGGTCCCTGCTCCTGCCAACCTAGCAGTTCAAAAGCACGTCAAAGTGCAAGTAGATAAATAGGTACCACTCCAGCGGGAAGGTAAACGGCATTTCCGTGCGCTGCTCTGGTTCGCCAGAAACGGCTTAGTCATGCTGGCCACATGACCCAGAAGCTGTATGCTGGCTTTCTCGGCTAATAAAGTGAGATGAGCTCCGCAACCCCAGGGTCGGCCACGACTGGACCTAATGGTCATGGGTCCCTTTACCTTTACATCTCCTATCATCCTCAACCACTGGCCATGGTGACAGCAGCGGATGGTTGGAGTCACAAGCATGTAGTTAAACTATGGAACTCACTCCCACAGGATGGCTTATCAACTTGGGTGGCTTTAAAGAGGATTAGACAAATGCTTGGAGGACTAGGCTACCAATGATTACTAGCCACGATGGCTATGTTTGCTATATTAATTGTTGTCCACCCAGTTTGGAGAGATCCTTTTGGAGCTCCTCACAACCCTCTTTTGCTTTTACCACCCTGAACAATCTGGAACTGCCCATCTGTTCCTGTTACAGATCCATAACATGACTGTCCTTATAGCTCATGATTGCTAAACTTACTCAGAAGTTTTTCGGAAGGGAAAGCTATTAAAAAAAAAAATCTATGTATTCTTCTTCTTATTTAATTTATATACCACTTCTGTGCCAAAATGGCTTCTAAGTATGCCATGCCAACTGGATCAGCTTAACTACAGTGGTACCTCGGGTTACATACGCTTCAGGTTACAGACTCCGCTGACCCAGAAATAGTGCTTCAGGTTAAGAACTTTGCTTCAGGATGAGAACAGAAATCATGCTCCAGCGGCGCGGTGGCAGCGGGAGGCCCCATTAGCTAAAGTGGTGCTTCAGGTTAAGAACAGTTTCAGGTTAAGAACGGACCTCTGGAACGAATTAAGTACTTAATTCATATACCACTGTATATGCTTACTGGTTTTTGATACTAGGCCAGCAAAGATGAGAAATAATAGTTTTCTGAGCTGTTAGTGTTCTATATAATCCACCCCCTGTCCAGTTTGATATAATACAGGCCACATTCACCCCTTGCATTCAACACTCCCCCCCCCCCGAAAAAACCCCCTGGGAACTGTAGTTTGTTAAAGGTGCCGGGAATTGTAACTCTGTGAGGGGTAGACTATAGCTCCCAGGATTCTTGGGGGGGGGGGAACCATATGCTTTAAGGGTACTGGGTGGATGTGACCACAGTCCGCAGAAAGATGTCCCACACTGTTCTCCCGAATGTGTGAGAATCACTTCTAATCACTTAAGAGCGGGACCTACGTTTCAAAGTACCCTAAAGAAAGCCTGCTGCTGACTTATATCAGATGAGGATCTGGCCTAGAATTTCAAACACAGACTGGTTTATTAGCACCGAGAGAGCACTGGCGCTTATTCAAATTCCCTGCAGAAAGCTCAGTTGTTGGAACTTGCCTCGATATGTGTTTTTCTTTCTTTGATCACCATTAATCATTTCCATTTGCTTCATGGATGGCCTTGTATGCATTCTACAAAGACTTGTTTACTTGTGCTTCGCCAGTAGCTGTGCTGTGCTCTGGCGCACAAAAGGCTGCCTCTTAGCTCCAATGAAGGGAACGAACAACTCCACTCACGTGTGCATTCACTACCTTGCAGAGTGTCCGTCAGCACTCACTCTCCTGGCAGGCCTTGAACCCAGTGACCTAAGGGATATCAGGCAGGAATTCCCCCTGCATGTTGCTGCTGCCACCCAGCTTTGATCAGAAGAGGGACATGGACACAGCCAAGGAATCCTTCTTACAGCAATATGCAGAGCAGGTCCCTCATTGCAAGTATTATTGCAATTGCTAAATTCCAGGTTAGGTTTGATCACTGGTCTGAGCGGCTAGGAGATTTGGTCTTGCTGGGTGAATTCTTCCTTTGTCTCCCCTTCAAATGCACAAGGACTGGGCCTGATGATACAGTCATACCTCGGGTTACAGACACTTCAGGTTGCACATTTTTGGGTTGCGCACTGCACCAAACCCGGAAGTACTGGAATGGGTTACTTCTGGGTTTTGGTGCTCGCGCATGCACAGAAACACTAAATCAAACTTTGTGCATGCGCAGAAGCGCTGAATCGCAACCCATGCGTGCACAGACGCGGCGCTGCGGGTTGCGAACATGGGTTGCGAATGTGCCTCCCGCACGGCTCACGTTCGCAACCTGAGCGTCCACTGTAGATGAGTTATTTAGGACGTCCCTATTTTTGTCGGAGAAATATTGGGGTGTCTCTATTTCCATCTCAGAAATGTGGGAAGGTATGTAGCCAAGCAACGTGCTTCACCAGCATGGTGGAGACAATTGCACCTCCAAGGACTGCTCCCTTGCTCATGAGGTGCATACCCTCCCAAAATTTCTCCGCTGAAAATAGGGACGTCCCATTCCATAATGATAATTTTGCTATTTATACCCCACACATCTTGCTGGGTTGCCCTAGCCACTCTGGGCAGCTTCCAACGTATATAAAACCAATAAAACATTAAACATTAACAAAAACTTCCCTACACAGGATTGCCTTTAGACAGCTTGGGGTTCAGATAACTCCATACCCTCCAACATTTCTCCAATGTAAATATGGACATCCTACCATACCCTTCAACATTTTTCCAATGAAAATAGGGACATCCTAAGGAAAAATGGGACATTCCAGGATCAGATCAGAAACCAGGATGACTTCTCTAAATCAAGGACATCCCTGGAAAAGAGGGGAACTTGGAGGGTCTGGAGGTGGTGGTGATGTTTAGCTACCCCCCTCCCTTGAAAGTACGGTACATAGAGCTGAAGGAGGAAGTTGGAAGAGTGCCCCTCTTTCCCACTTCCACTTCCATCTCTATGTGCTTTGCAAAGCTCAGGTTAATTACTTTTCTGCCTCTTAGGGCATGGGCTTATCCAGGGGAGAGAAATGACTGGAGGGGGCAGGTTTCATAGCCCTCTCTCAAAAATCCTAACATGCTCATGGGGACAAAAAGATAGGCCGGCCCTGCTGTACAGAGTCTATAACCCAAAATATTCTTTCTTTTAGCTGTACCACCATGGCACTGGTTCCTTCTTCGCGATGGTCCCATGATATCTAATGCAAATAGGACTTAACCAGAATACCTGCTGATATGCAGTTACCCAAGCAACCATGGAAAGTTTGACAGTTTTTCAATTAATCATGAGAGCAGGGAGTATGATGAATGCATCTAATTTGTGTTTTGCAAAAGAGTATGAGAGAGCATGGTTGTCGTGGCATTCTTTCCATCTTTTTCTGCATGGTCGTGGTCTTCCTTTGAGGCTTCGATCAGCCCATGGGTTTTCTTTCTCAGCTTCACTCAGGACTGAACAGCTGCCTATTGTTCCTGCTTAGCATACGCTGGAATTCAATTCGTCTTCTCCGCTCTCTTCACTTTTCTGTGTTATTCTCTATTCCACCCCTGGGATCAGTAATCTCCGGGTAATATACCACTGGTGTCATTAGCTGCCAGTCCTGCAATATATCAACTTGTTTCCCCCCTTATTAGTCAAACAATATACTGTAGCTTTAATTTCAGGTTGTGAGGTGTTCTGCATTATACATCTTCTGGCTTCCCCTCAGCCCAGAAAAAAGATATTTATCCCAAGAGCTAAACTATAATCCACCTTGAAACTTCTGTTTAATTTTCATTGATTTTATATGATTTGATTGTAACTGGAGGGCACTGATTAATGCTGTCCATTTTTGTTCAGGTCAGTAGTGATTCTGCCAAGTAGTCTATCTAGTTAGACTGTAGAGATATTTACTTCTTTCTATTTTTTTTTGTTATTATTCCGGCCTGGCAGGTGCTTCTCCCTTGCACAATTAATTACCTGGGCAATCCTACATAAGCAGGGAACCCATACTGATGTCATGATGCAATGTTAACAGTCAGATTGTTATATGATTTTATTTTAACGTTAGACCCGAGGGTGGGTTACAGCAATAGGGCACAGAAAATAATCAGTGAACAATGAAGTACAACAGCAAATCGTGAAACATAATAAAATATCATCCATCTGCCAGTTTGTCACTATGCCGGACAGACCACTCCCCCACCTTTGGCAGACCACTATGACAGGTGGGCAGTGCTGAAATCACTATGATGTCATTTCCGTTCTGCAGCATGAAGATACCAGCCAATCCAAGCAGGGGTTGACAACAGTTCCTATCAACTAACTTCAAGCCCCACTGAGATCACCTATTTCCTGCAGGGCTTAGAATCACATATGACGTCAGCTCTGGGGAGGGGTGTGGAAAAACTGCCTCCTGGGCCAAATTATGACCCTTACGAACACAGGCAGGGGGGATCCCCACCTCTGCTCTAGAAGAACTGCTTCCATAATCGGGGTGCTATTTGGCTTCTTCACAACATTGTGAGCATGGAAGAGGGCAAGAAGTATGTGAAGAAAGTCTAAAGTTACTGTACAGTGGTCCCTCGGGTTAAGAACTTAATTCGTTCTGGAGGTCCGTTCTTAACCTGAAACTGTTCTTAACCTGAAGCACCACTTTAGCTAATGGGGCCTCCCACTGCTGCTGCGCCGCCACTGTGCAATTTCTGTTCTCATCCTGAAGCAAAGTTCTTAACCCGAGGTACTATTTCTGGGTTAGCAGAGTCTGTAACCTGAAGCGTCTGTAACCCGAGGTACCACTGTAGTTATATGTTGTTCTTGTATTTGCATGCAAACCATTAAAAACTATTTGGACGAAAAAGGAAGAAAGAATGTATTAAGGAATAAATGAACAAGTTTGCAAGGAGTGCCAAAGAGCTCTCAGAAACATGGCCTTTGGGGGGGGATGGGAGAAGAAGAAGAGGAGTTTGGATTTGATATCCCACTTTATCACTACCTGAAGGAGTCTCAAAGTGGCTAACATTCTCCTTTCCCTTCCTCTCCCACAACAAACACTCTGTGAGGTGAGTGGGGCTGAGAGACTTCAAAAAAGTGTGACTGGCCCAAGGTCACCCAGCAGCTGGACGGTGGAGGAGCGGGGAAGCAAACCCAGTTCACCAGATTACGAGTCCACTGCTCTTAACCACTACACCACACTGGGAGGTGGTACTGACTTTTGACTCAGCTCTAGAATGAGCATCAGCACTCAGGGCATTGCGAGTTAGTAGCCAGGCACGATGGATGCTACATTCACCCAAACAGTTCTAGCCTGACTTGAGGACAGTGGCCAGCTTGAGGGGAGGTGGGGCTCACTCTGGAACCTTACTGCAGACATGGGGAACCTGTTCCCCCCATGGAAATATTGGACTCCCCCCCCCCATGGAAATATCAGCTCCAGCCACTGTGGTCATGGGTCAGGGAAGATGAGAGCTATAATCTATTAACATTCAGAGGGGCAAAGGATCCCCACCACTGCTCTACTGCCTAGGGGACATTCTGATAGGTAGCCCATGCTGTAAGGAGCAATGGAGAGGACCAGCCAAACCCCTGGCCCCTCTCTTTCTGTCTTGTCCACTGCACAAGATGCTCCGGCTCGGAGTGGGTGAATTTGTCGATTTAAGTTTCTTTCATTTTCTAATTTACCCTGTCTTTAAGTTCACTTCTTCACATTTCCACAACAGTTTGTGTTAAACGAAGAAGTCATATTGAAATTTCAGCTGTAAGATTATCTCCGTATACAAGTCTGTATGCAATTTTGTCCAATATATACTTTTTTATTTTTGCAAAGCATTTCCCTCCAACAGGATGCATTTATGTATACTTCACCTGGCAGAATTCGGAGAAGTGTGAATTTCAAAGGATGGCATTGATTTGGTTTCTCGTATTTATTTATTTTTTGGGGTGACTGTGAATTAGGAAGCTAAATGTGAACTGAACTGAATTTCTTACCTACCCTGAGCTAAGGCAGCGGTCTCACCCTGCCTAGGAAATGAAGATTAACAGGAGGTTTGGAATCAGGGCTGTGCTGGTGGGCTGAATGAGAAACCTGGAAAGGCGCTGTGTGTGTGTGTGTGTGTGTGTGTGTGTGTGTGTGTTTAACCCTTTACCTTTTAGTTGTCTTTCCCTATTATGTACTAAAGTGGCATTTAATAGGGGGAAATTCTTCTTTCCTTCATTAGTGTTGCATCCCTTTCTCAAAACACAAAAACCCAGAAAAATAAATTAAAAGTTGGCATATTTATGGAAGCAAGAAGAATTGCACAGCGTTATCAGCAAAATCCACCCTGCCCCAGCATGTAGGTGGAAAGCAAGTTCACACAATTTTGCCAAAATGCAGCATGATGCTAGATCAACAGAGGCCTCCGAGCATGATTCTGTGTGTGATAACTCCAGATTTAATGGAGATCAGTTTTTTTCCCCAAAAAAGGGAGGGCTTGGCTGCAAAACAGGAACCCCATTGCCACTAAAAGCAAAAGACTTCTCTTTTTTCCTTCTGCACCTCCAAAAGGTTCCAATATCTTCCCATTTAACCACTTTCCCCCTATTTTAGTAATCTTCAGCTATTATTATTATTATTTCCTCCACAGTAACGTCTCCCGAATATACACTCAGCACTATCTCACATACAATCGCTCCCAACCATTCCCGCCAATAATACCTGTAACAGTCAATCCCTAGCTAACCATTTGCCACAAAGTGAGTGTATGGACTTCAAAGAATCCTTGTGTTTAAAAATAAATACTCATTCACCCACTTCCATCTAGAACAGGGGTCAGCAAACTTTTTCAGCAGGGGGCCGGTCCACTGTCCCTCAGACCTTGTAGGGGGCCGGACTATATTTTGAAGGGAAAAACATATGAACGAATTCCTATGGCCCACAAATAACCCAGAGATGCATTTGAAATAAAAGGACACATTCTACTCATGTAAAAACACGCTGATTCCCAGACCTTCCACGGGCCGGATTTAGAAGGCGATTGGGCTGGATCCGGCCCCCGGGCCTTAGTTTGCCTACCCACGGACTAGAACAATACACTGCAGCATGAACACCAACACAGTCACCACTTCCTGTTTGTTGCCCACCTGGTAGCGTTTTGCTCTACACTGGTTCAGCATCTCACACGGAACGGTGTTCGACAACTTCATAACACAACGGCAACCTTGCCACCCAGCCTCTTACTCTGGGCAGCAAAAACAACAACAACAAAACCAAACATGATTCCTGTTGCTACTCAACAACGCATGGCTTGCTTTCTCTTCACTTTTGCCTACCAGATGATAAATTCAACAAGGCAAACTTAGAGGGGAAGGGAATGTTGCCCTCCTGGGCAACCCCAAATGGCAGATCTGAAGAAGTGATGCCCTTTGGTGTCAGTCGCCTGCCACGTTGCAGCAGCACTCTTCATCTCGTCTGTGGGTTGGGTTACGACTCATTTAGACTTCTTGCCCCATCGACCTCAGCTAAGCTTCACCATGAACTGTACCTTTGCCTTAGGCCCTTCTCCGGGTCCATTTACTCATTCCTTTATTGTAAAATGTTTACCCTGCCAACGGGCAGGTTCCCCTGGCAACTAACAGCATGGCATCTCAAATACGAATACTAATAATATCTCTGAATGTCTAAAATGAACAATAAAAGTATCCGAGCCAACTGAACAGCAGCCAATGAAATAGGCTTGTCCCATTCTAGCTGAACAGCATTTGCGTCGGTTCCTGGCCTCTCTGCCATCTTCCCATTAGGTGGGCATCCTGCTAGCTTCATACACCTATATCCCAAATATACCTCTATAATCAGGGCCTGGATAGCTCAGTTGGTTAGAGCATGGTGCTGATAACACCAAGGTTGCCGGTTCGATTCCCATACGGGGCAGCTGCTTAGTCCTACATTGCAGGGGATCTAGGAGACTAGGAGATCCTTCCAACTCTATGATTCCATGGAATAAAACAATCTAACGATAATGTTAAGTCAACAGTGGAGAAGGCAGGGGCCCATTTATAGAAGCAACACATTTCCAAGCAAGCAAATGTGGTTATTTGGCTATGCGATGGCAGGCGTCAAAGCCTTTAAAGTTCCTGGAATCAGTGACACTTTTAAGCTTTAAATTTTAACCAGAGAGGTTGCGAAATGCAAGTAAGTGGAACGTAAGGCTATTTCTTCCTTAGTTACAGCTGCTGAACCGGCTTGGCTATTTACATATCAAATGGATGGCAAATAAAAGACTCTGCTGTGCAGTGAACGGCTTGTTTTGTGTGCATGTGGCAGCAGCACACCTCCATGCGCCCGGCCGTCCTGCGGGTAATCTGGTTGCACATCAATAATCCATCGGAGAAGACTTGTCATTCCATATGGCTAAGTTACAAGGTGCTTCTTGGATTTCCGAGTTACCGGATGCGGCCGTTCCCTCCGAGGCATCGACAACGTCCCACTCCTGCTTTCATGAAGACTTTAGAAAAGCAATAATAACTGGAAGCCAAACTGAACATTTGGCAGCAAACACACGCCACTGCAAAGCTTGTTGGAAGATTCAGGGCAGATAAAAGAAAGCACAGTCATACCTCATGTTACGTTTGCTTCATGTTATGTTCTTTCAGGTTATGTCCTGCAGCGACCCGGAAGGGTTACTTCCGGGTTTTGCCGCTCGCGCATGCACACAAGCGCCAAATCGCGCACCTGCGCAGATGCGGCATTTCAGGTTGCGCTCTTTTCATGTTGTGAATGGGCCTCCGGAACGGATCCCGTTCACAACCAGAGGTACCACTGTACTTCTTCATGAAGCGCTTAGTTAGATGATGGAACCTTCTCCCTCAGGATGCAGTGACAGCTCCTGACTCCTGCAGTGATTGGCTCCTGCTTCTTGGTTTCCCATGGGCATCTTGTTGGTCACAATGAGAACAGGATGCTGGGCTAGATGGGCCATTGGCCTGATCCAGCAGGCCCTTCTTGCATTGTTAGGTGGATGTGGTTTGGAGGAAACAGCCTCAAAGGCCAAATTAGTACCCTCTACTAAGCCCAAGCTGAGCCATGGGCTGGAGCCTCCCCATGCCTCTTCTATGGAACTGGTTCCATAGTGGAACTGCTCTTCCTGTGAGACAGTTCTCCCAATGCTAACCCTCCTAGCTTAGAGCTAGTCTTGTCCTTTCCAATGAGATCGCCCTTCACATTTTCAGAGGGCGCTGCAATGATGCTCCTTGTCAGCCTTCTGTTCTCCAGGCTAGATATACCCAGTTCCTTCTGCATAGGACTTGTTTTCCACACCACTGGCCATCCTCTGAACTGTTGCATCGGTCTTCATCCTTCTTCAAGTGCAGTGCCTAGAACTGAATACAAATTCAGCCTGGTTCTGTGGGGGAGGGGAGTGGGTGTTTGGGGAAGTTGTGATGTGAGGGAACTGTAACCCTTGAGGTCTCAGGGCGCAGTTTGGTGCATTCCTTCTGAAAGCATATGTCCATTATTTTCATTGTATAAACATAAAAAACCTTCAACAATGAACAAAAAGCAGTGAGGAGGTACAGAATTTATTTTTCCAATATAGGCCATTTCCTTTGATGTGCTAGTTTCTGTTTTGCAAGAGGTAAGCACTCTGTGTCATGCTAGGATATCCGACCAGACTTTGCTATGAGTCACTGGTGGTTGTGTACTGTCTTTTTTTATTGCAGCGGATGATAAGATGGTCCCAAGTTTCAGTAAAATAATCTTTGCATCTTTAGCTTCTAGCTAAAGGTCCGTATAGTAAAAGCTATGGTTTTCCCAGTTGTGATGTATGGAAGTGAGAACTGGACCATAAAGAAGGCTGATCGCCGAAGAATTGATGCTTTTGAATTATGGTGCTGGAGGAGACTCTTGAGAGTCCCATGGACTGCAAGAAGAACAAACCTCTCCATTCTGAAGGAAATCAGCCCTGAGTGCTCACTGGAAGGACAGATCCTGAAGCTGAGGCTTCAATACTTTGGCCACCTCATGAGAAGAGAAGACTCCCTGGAAAAGACCCTGATGCTGGGAAAGATGGAGGGCACAAGGAGAAGGGGACGACAGAGGACGAGATGGTTGGACAGTGCTCTCGAAGCTACCAACATGAGTTTGACCAAACTGCGGGAGGCAGTGGAAGACAGGAGTGCCTGGTGTGCTCTGGTCCATGGGGTCACGAAGAGTCGGACACGACTAAACAACAACAACAACAATTTGTTAGTTGCTTTGCTCATTTCTCTGCATTTGTTGCACCAATTACTTCTGGATACTTAGGAACATAGGAGGTTGGCTTGCCCAAAATTAGACCATTGACCAGTATTGTCCATTCCAGTTGTGCGGAACCTTTAACCCTCCAGATATTGCAGAACCACCAACAGCCCCAGTGAGGATGGCCAATGCCAGGGATGATGGAAGATGTTGTTCAGCAACATCTGGGTGGCCAAGGGTTCCTCACACTTGGCCTGCACTGACTGGCAGCAGCTCTCCAGAGTTTCAGGCAGGAAGATATTCCCAGTCCTACCTGGAAATGCCAGGATTCGAACCTGGGGCCTTCTGCATGCAGAGTAGATGCTGTGCCACTGAGCTACAGTCATCCCCTTAGACTTCTTGTAGTTTTGCGTTTCCTGCCTAGCTACTATAATAATGGTAGGTGTCAGGGCTGAGTACCGGTGACTTCCAGCTGAATAGAACCCTGGTTAAAAGTTATTAAAAATCGTTTTGGGATGTTAGCAGCGGCCTTGTGTTCTGAGGGAATTCAACTCTCCCAATCAGTTCAGGTGGTGAAATAAGCCCCTTCATAGAATCGGACCTTCTTTGGGGGGGTGGAAATCCACGTACAACTTGAAGTTGCCAATTTTAATTCCCGTACACTCTTTGGCCTGTTCCACCTTGTCCAACGAACTCTGAACAGTACCTAGAAAGTATCCATATTGTGCTTTACCTTTCTCCCACCCCTCTGCTGAATAAAAAATGACGTGCGATCTGATTCCCCCCCCAATGCATAAAACATGACTGCAGATAAGACATGTAGGAAATCAAGAACTGCGGTTTGTGCGCACACCTCCTTGTGATTATGCAGCCTCGCGGATGGCTGCGGAGGGAGAAGCGCTACCAACCATCTGTCTTGGGGAGAAGCTCCTTTCTTTCGGTGAAGTCGGCTGTGAAGTAATCGCGGGTCTCCCTTTCTTCTTAAACTATTATCTCTTTTCACTGTGAACTTGATTAAAATCCAGGGCACAGCGTGCAAACAAGCTTTGTAAATTTGTACTTGGACAAAAGGGAAGGGAAAGCGATCTGCCTGGTGGGGGGGTATTTTTGTAAAAGGGGGGGGCAGATAGGAAAGCAGAATGCGAGGCTATGTAACATGCACTTACCTGGATGCAAACTTCAATGGGGTCTCCATCTAGGAAAGGGGCTTTCAATTTTTCTTTGCCTACGGAGCCCAGTTATTCTGTATGAGATTCCCTGCACATTTATCATGGAGCCGGAGGGTGTTGCAGAGGATTTGGGGCATTTTCTGGGGTGTCAGTAAGTTCATCTTGGGCAACGGCCAGCTCTGTTGAGCTTCCCTGTTGACTAATAATAATAATAATAATAATAATAATTTATTATTTGTACCCCGCCCATCTGGCTGGGTTTCTCCAGCCACTCTGGGCGGCTCCCAACAGATTAGGAACAGAATAAAACATCAAATATTAAAGCTTCCCTAAACAGGGTTGCCTTCAGATGTCTTCTAAAAATCAGATACAGTCATACCTCATGTTACGTTTGCTTCATGTTACGATTTTTCAGGTTGCGTCCCAAGGCAACTCGGAAGTACCGGAAAGGGTTACTTCTGGGTTTCGCTGCTCGCACATGCGCAGTAGTGCTAAATTGCGCTTCGTGCATGTGCACAAGCACCAAATCATGCTGCGCACCTGCGCAGATATGGCACTTCAGGTTGTGGGCTTTTCATGTTGCAAATGGGCCGTTCGCAACCAGAGGTACTACTGTAGTTGTTTTATTTCCTTGACCTCTGATGGGAGGGTGTTCCACAGGGCGGGTGCCACCACCAAGAAGGCCCTTTGCCTGGTTCCCTGCAAAGGGGAGTTTAAAAAGAAAATCTAGTAGATATGTTCCAAAAAGCATCTTTTCTACAAAAGGGAGCTGTAATAGGAATTAAGGTGTTACCTGAATTGGGGCATGGAGGGAACAAGTACCAGGGAACACCGGTAGATAATCGAAAACTAGTCAGCAGCCATTTTGAGATCAGCCATAGAAAGAGTTGCCTCCTGTTGAACAGAATTTCTTCTGCGCTTCTGTTTCCCGTGACATAGATTTATAAAGTTTTAGTAATAAAGTGAATGTCACTGCCCTGACTTCTCATTTAATGCCGTTACTGAAACCATGCACGACCACAGAACAGAAAGATGAAAGATAAGCCTAGGTGAAAACTAAAACAAATACATATTGTGTATTTAAAAAGTAGGCGTGGAAGTCTGTGTCCTCTCCTGCTTATCTGTCCCTTGTTAACTTTCACCAACAAAGAACCTTTACTGTTTCCAGAGATGGGTGCCGCATTGGAAGACGGACATTGACAAACTGGAGTCTGTCCAGAGGAGGGCAACCAGGGGGATGTAAGGGGTAGATTAAAGCAAAATGCTTCATTGAGAAAGAGGAGGATTAGTTTGAGAAGATACTGAATTATTTGGGTAGGTTTGAACAATTTGGGGCAATTAAAATGTTAAAAGGTTAAATAAACCTTGTGGATGGAGGAGTGTTAACGTATATAAAATTGTGCATATGGTTGATTTGAATATTTATTATTAATTAAGTAGACCCAATGTATCAGCCGCCTGGGGGGTTTCACTGTTTGCTTTTTGGTTGTTGGTAAAAAATAAAAGATCACTGCAGATGGTGACAGCAGCCATGAAATTAAAAGACACGTGCTTCTTGGGAGAAAAGCAATGACAAACCTAGACAGCATCTTAAAAAGCAGAGACATCACCTTGCCAACAAAGGTCCGTATAGTTAAAGCTATGGTTTTCCCAAAAGTGATGTATGGAAGTGAGAGCTGGACCATAAAGAAGGCTGATCGCCGAAGGATTGATGCTTTTGAATTATGATGCTGGAGGAGAGTCCAATGGACTGCAAGATGATCAAACCTCTCCATTCTGAAGGAAATCAGCCCTGAGTGCTCACTGGAAGGGCAGATCCTGAAGCTGAGGCTCCAATACTTTGGCCACCTCATGAGAAGAGAAGACTCCCTGGAAAAGACCCTGATGCTGGGAAAGATTGGAGAGCACAAGGAGAAGGGGACGGCAGAGGACGAGATGGTTGGACAGTGTTCTCAAAGCTACCAGCATGAATTTGACCAAACTGCGGGAGGCAGTGGAAGACAGGAGTGCCTGGCGTGCTCTGGCCCATGGGGTCATGAAGGGTTGGACACGACTAAACAACAACAACAACAACAACAACAACAACAACAAAATAAAAATTTTAAACATAAAAAAAATTAAAACAAAATGCTGGAACTGTAAATGCAAATGAATGCCACAGACAAGAATGCAAACATTGCACCACCCCAACAGATCCTCCCGTCCAACTTTCCTTTGAGAACCTTGAAACCAATCAATGTTCTCCTTCCCCCTGGGATATCCTTTCCCCAGAAGGAGAGAACACCCCACCCGTTTACTTTTCCTACCCCTCTGAGCCACGCAGAGCTCCCATCTCCATCTGAACATGCTTTCCCTCTACAATGCACACAGAAACAATCCTGAAAGCCCCACCACTTCAAGGTTCCATTTATGTTCTTTCCTCCTCCTCGGTTACAAGTCAACCAGCCAGCACTAGATCTGGAGGGGGAGACACCCCCAAAATAAATCACATCACTAGCAGCAAGCAGGTGTTCCTAGGCTCCTGCACTATAAGTGTGTCCTTCTTCTGGGGAATGTAAGAAAGTAAAAAAGCTTCTGGGAAATGATATATAATGAGATGAAAAAGATGTTGAAATATACATTTATTAAAAAAAAACAGAAGCATTTTTACTTGGCATTGTAGGGGAGGGTATTAAGAGGCAGGATTGTAAATTGTTTTTATATGCAACAACGGCAGCAAGAATAGTATTGTCACAAAAATGGAAACAAGAAGAATTACCGACGAAAGAAGAGTGCCAAATGAAATTAATGGACTATGCAGAATTAGACAAACTGACAGGAAGGCTTCGAAACCTGCAGGACCAGAGATTCTTAGAGGACTGGAGTAAATATTTGAATTATTTGAAAAGCAATTGTAATAAACAGATTACACTAGTAGGACTGCAATAAGTTTTGTAAGGATGATTATATGAAATATTGCATGGAAGACTATGAAGAGAATTATTAGTTAAGGACAATTAAAAGTAATAGAGATTAAGAAATGCAGATTAAGTGATAAAGAACGGAAAATCTTCAGAGGTAGTTGACAGAAGTCTAAAATATTGTATAAGATAAGAATGTATGTTAAATGATTGTTGGAAATGATATGTTTAAAAATTAATAAAAATGTATAATAATAATAATAAAGTGTGTGTATTCCCCTTCTGAATAAAGGGGAAACAAAAACTCTGAGAACCAGTAAGGCTCTGGACAGGAAGAAAAGTTGAGTCATTTGGACAAAGGTTTATTAGGTACAACTGTAGGTCTTCCGGCGTAATGATATTCTAGATCAGTCTTCTCCAACCGGACCCCTCTAGCGAGGGCTGATGAAACAACTAAAACACTATGCAGCCATTTGTGTCCTCCATATTGGCTTTCCATTGGCTCATCTGGTTGGCCAATATGGGAACCAAGAAGCTGAGGCTTTTGCTCTGATCAAGTCTAGATCATGAGACTCCTAACCCCGGGGTTGCGGGTTCAAGTCCCGTGTTGTGCAAAAGATCCCTGGCATCGCAGGGGTTTGGAGTGGATGACCCTCATGGCCCCTTCCAAATCTGCAATTCTATATTCAGATCGTGGGACGTGGGTGGCGCTGTGGGCTAAACCACAGAGCCTAGGACTTCCCGATCAGAAGGTCGGCGGTTCGAACCCCCGCAACGGGGTGAGCTCTCGTTGCTCGGTCCCTGCGTCTGCCAACCTAGCAGTTCGAAAGCACGTCAAAGTGCAAGTAGATAAATAGGTACCGTTCCGGCAGGAAGGTAAATGGCGTTTCCGTGCGCTGCTCTGGTTTGCCAGAAGGGGCTTAGTCATGCTGGCCACATGACCCGGAAGCTGTACGCCGGCTCCCACAGCCAATAAAGCGAGATGAGCGCCGCAACCCCAGAGTCATCCGCGACTGGACCTAATGGTCAGGGGTCCCTTTACCTTTACCTTTATATTCAGATCCTAAACCTTACTGTATTTGACGTTTGGCTGTGGTTACTCGGCTGTGTGTACAACCGGTCGGAATTATACAGCCTCACAAAAGCAGAGAAGGCACAGCTGCTGGATGAGACCTGGGAGGAGTTTTAGTATATTTGATTAGGAAGTTTCAGTTACAGTGAGGGTGTTGCATGCTGCTGTGGTTATATAAAACTAGAGTTGGACATCTGGCTGATCTCTTTATGTTTTTGCCCCTTTCTTCTTCCTTGATATATGGGGGAGATTTATTGCTTGTGAATTGGGACACGGTGACTCACTCCGACAGAATGAGCTCGCCTGAGGGCACCGAAACCCTTTGTAAACATCCTTTTGTCAGGGACGCCCAGAGGTTTGCTGAGGCCTGGGGCAAAAAAACCACGAAGATTGCCTATTTATTACATTTGCATTCTATTCGTACTCTAAGTAACTTGGAGTGGTGTGGATAGAATTGTTCATTTTAGCTTGACACCAGCCCTGTGAGGTGGGCCAGGCCAAGCGACAGGGATTCACCCAAGGTTATCCAGAGAGGTGGGGTTTTTAGTTTTACTAACTCAGCAGGGAGTTGAGTCTCAGGGTGCGGAACAGCCTTACACTCGACCGCTGACTGTGCAGTGACCCAGAATGCAAACCCTGTGCAAACAGGGAGTTGACAGTACTTATTTACAGCTTTTCCATCAGGAGCTGTGCCCAAAGTGGCTTAGAACAAACATTCAAAACATCAAAACAGAGAACGCTGGAAATTCAACTATACAAAATACAGAACATGGCAGTAAATTCAAAATAATTTAGCAAACAGACTGAATTCAATACTACAGAAGAAAGAAAATCCAATCTAGGCTTAAGTACAAAAGTGTCTTTCACGGCCCAGAGGTGTAGGAAGGTCAGGTAGTACTCGGCGTGGAAAATTTCTTGTCACCCCCCCCCACATTGATTCCCCCCCCCCTGCAAAAATGGTTTTACGTTATTTCATATTTTCTTACAAAGGAATAATAATATATAAAAATTATTTTATTTCCCGCCCTCCCCGGCCGAAGTCGGGCTCAGGGCGGCTAACATCAGATACATAACATTGGTATAAAATCAAACAGTAGTTAAATTACCTCCTAAAAACATGTCAAAATCAAATTAAAGTCTAATTAGATGGCTTTCCGCAGGGTTAGGGTTGGGAACAGTAAGTGCTCCACTGAATTGAAATTGAAAGTAAACAGCTATTTTTGTGGAGGAGGGTCAAGATATTAACTAATATGCATGAAATTTCATATATAGCTATATAATCCCTAGTGTAGTAAGATAAGACATTTGGAGTATGTGTTTTCAAAAAAAAGTTTTTTATTAACTGCCCTAGTAGGGCAGTAATTGTTCCTTGATAATTTGACACCCCCCTCCATGATGGAACCTGGGGTGACTGCCCCCCACCTCCCTTCCTACGCCCCTGCCTTGGCCCACTATACCTGAAGGAGTGTCTCCACCCTCATCGTTCTGCCCAGACACTGAGGTCCTCCTCTGAGGGTCTTCTGGCTATTCCCTCACTGCAAGAAGTGAAGTTACACGGAACCAAACAGGGCCACCTTGGTAGCGACACCTACCCCATGGAATGCCCTCCTGTCAGATGTCAAGGAGATAAAAGAACCATACAACTTTTAGAAAACATCTGAAGGCAACCCTGTATCAGGATGTTTTTAATGTTTTATGTTGTGATGGCCTGGGATTCGGACTCAGAGCCTGAACCTGAGGAATCCCAGCCCGCACAGGAGTCCCTGCCTCCAGAACCAGCTGAGCCGGGGCTGGGGCCTGAGCCTGAAGGGTCCTCACTTGTGCTGGATCCTGAGGTGTAGGCACCAGCTGAGCCTGCTCTGGCCCCTGAGGTGATGGAGGACCCATTGCCTGCAGGTGCTCCACTCTCAGCCCCGTCAGAGGAAGCTGAGGTTGCCTCTGGGTCTGGTAACCCTCCAGCCTCTCCTGAGCTGCAGAGGCTCAGGGCAGAGAGGCGGAGGGAACTAAGTTCCCACAGGAGGAGTGCTTGCCTCCAGGCCAGGAGAGGCGAGTCGCCTGTGGGCCAGGGCCGCCCTATGCCTCAGGGCAGATAAAAGCCAGTCAGCCCCAGTCCCAAGTTGCGGGAGCAATGTTGTTGCTAGCCTGTTCCTGCCTGCACCCTGTCCTGCTCTTCTGCCAGAGTTCCTGACCCCACCCGACTCCCCGCATTGGACCCAGCTACAGCTTTGACGGACAGCCTCCATACCGCACCATTGACCTCGTACTAGACTTGGACCTCGCCTCTTGGTTAGCCCCTGGGACCAGCACAGATGTTTTACTAAGTTTTTATATGTGCTGTAAGCTGCCCAGAGCGTCTGGGGAAACCCAGCCAGATGGGTGGGCTATAAATTATTATTATTATTTCTGAGCTTCCTGGAAGTACCGACTGCTGGTGCAGGTCCTATTGCCCTTCGAAAACGATGGTTCAGCTTTGTGAATGTCCCTGATCCAGCTCACAACTGTTGCCTGTGTAACCGTTCCAAACCAACGGAGCAGCAACTGGAAGTAGCTGCTGTTGTGCATCTGACTCACTCAGCTCACTTCGCTGTATGAGCAGGATCCTATCAGTGGCAGATCAAGCCTCAGTCTTGCCTGAAGCTGCCTCTTTGCAGCCCCGGCACAGACCTCACAAGCTCTTCTCCATCTTTGAATTTGCATGAATAAGACGATGTGCCACGAGTCTGTTGCTTGAAGATATCCTGCTCTGCCCTCCCTACAGCAATTCAGGCAGACTCCCGAAACAGGAAAAGGAACCTCAAGGAAGCATCGGAGAATGCCAGTCTTCAGCTATCTCCAAAGCTTGTCTCGTCTTGCCTCTCTCTTTGAATGATCTTTACTTTGGGAATGGAAGATTCCAAACTCTTCTCCATGGTGGGCCAGGTAAAAAGTTATTTGAGGTCACCATGCCTGCACAACCCCCTGTTGTTGTTTTCACCAGTAAAGGGCCTTCGGACACCTTTCCTGTGGTTGGCAACTACTGAAGTTAGAGGTGATTGAAGAACAAACAAACAAACAATAAACAGATAAGAACATTGGCAGGATTATTGTAATAACCTGCAGTTTTATAAGAGTATCTATTTAAAGCAGATGAATAAAGGAGTAAATTAAGTTATTTTGGATATGCAGAAAATATTGACAAAGTAAATTTAACAAATAGCAGAAAGGGGGGGGAAGGAAGTCAAGTTTTGAAATGTTAAAATGATTGCAAAAATTATTGAAATGTATAAAATTGAAAATCACAAAAAAGAACTTGATATCTGTCATTTGGTTGAGGGCTATCCTGGGCTTGACACAATCACAGTTATAAAAGGCAACCCTCATTCTATTATCGATATGGGATTGTAAGGAGGCCGCGATTTCCATCAACGCCATACCCTTTCCTCTGCAGTTCAGTTTCCGCTAAAA
Organism: Podarcis pityusensis; assembly: GCF_964106645.2. Lineage (NCBI taxonomy): Eukaryota > Metazoa > Chordata > Lepidosauria > Squamata > Lacertidae > Podarcis > Podarcis pityusensis. The sequence goes on along the minus strand of NC_138028.1, from coordinate 11,494,456 downwards.
CCTATGTTGTTTGTATCAGTGCCCGCTATGGCCAAAGCTAATGTAATTAATTATGTAATTATTCACACAATCAATTTCAATGCATTTCAACGGGAGGGGAAACAATAAAAAAGAATGCAAAAAACTGCATTATTTGCATAACCTTTGCAGACAAGACGGCAAAAGCTGCTCATACTCACTTGCATAATTTTCATTCCTGACCTCCGACAAACATGCAAATTGTTGATCTTTCCACTCCTATTTCTGTTTGCAATGGCCCATCCAGCCCAGCATCCTGTTATCACAGTGGCCAACCAGATGTCTGTGTGAAACCCTCTAGCAAGACCTGAGCGCAAGAGCCCCCACCTGCCCCACCCCCATTGGGTTCCAACAGCTGGTATACAGATGTGTGGCTGCTTCTGACTCCACAGTCAGAAGCACAGGCATCACGGCACTGACAGCCTTATCCTCCATGAAGTTCTCCAGTCCTGAGCCAGCCTGGATAGCGCAGTTGGTTAGAGCATGGTGCTGATAATGTCAAGGTTGCGGGTTCGAGCCCCCTATGGGACAGCTGCATATTCCTTGTATTGCAGAGAGATGATCCTCAGGGTCCCTTCCAACTCTACATATCTATGACTTTATTATTCTATTCTATTTTATTATTATTTTTCAATATTTTTAATTAGCAATTTCAACATAACAAAGTATCAAAACATATCCGATTCATTATTTTTTCACCTTCCCCCCTCCCCATCAAACCCTCCCAACCAGAGACTTCCCTCAGCTCCTGTTTCTGATTTCTCCACACATATTATTCTCTGCATATTGTAAAATTGTAGAAATCTTTATATTATCAGTCTACTATGTTAACAATCAATAAATTTGTGTATGTTTATTCGAAACCTGCCAAAGAGTCCAGTTCATTTTGTTGTCTTTTAAAGTAATTTGTAAAAAGTTCCCGTTCTTTTTTGAAATCACAGTTGTCCTTCTCTCCCGCAGTTCGTATGTCAGTTTAGCCAGTTCTACATAGTTCATCAATTTCCCTTGCCACTGTTCAGGACAAAAGACTTTATTATTCTATTTTAAATCCATCCAAGTTGTCTCCTGTGGGAGCATGTTCCATACTTTAACTAGGCATGATGTGAAGAAGAACTTTATTTTACTGTGAATCTCTCAACATCCAGCTTCATTGAATGTTCACGGGTTGGCTGGACGCTGGACTAAATGGACCTTCCATCTGATTCCGCAGATAACTCCTCACATGTTCTTACATATAGACTGTTTCATAAATATAAACCACGCTTTGCTTCCTCTGTACATCAAGCCCACCTCATTTTAACATTTTTGGAGAATATGGTCTCTCGACCCTTTAAATAGCTCTCTCCCCCCCCTCACCGTAACCAGTCAGCTGTCCTCCTCATTCCTGCAGGTCAGACCTGTGGGCTCTTCCTGATGAGACACATGCAACCTGACCCCCACCTCCCCCCTCTCCCCACCCAGCTGTTCCTCCTTCGTTTCCCTTGCCTGGATCTAGTCAAAGTCACTCTGGCGAATTCTTTACGCCTCTCAACATACAAGAGGAAGGGCAATGGGGTTAGAGGGCAGGGTATTTTAAACAAGTCTCGGGCGGGGGGAGGGAAAGAAAGAATCTTCTGACACAAAAGAAACATGTGGGATTTATTGGGACAGATTGCAAAATGGAATGAATAATTGGTGGATGGTAGTCCGGACTGATAGGTGTACAGTTAAGACTTTTGGACAGACAGGCTGGGTTTCTAGTCTTACCTGGGTGCTGGCCGCTTAGCACCGAAATCAATATCCATGCTGGGCCAGTTTGGTTTTTGCTTTGCTTCTTAGCCTTTGGGTGAAAGACTCTCTGCACCTTCTCCAATTTCAGCTGTCTTCATAGGTAAAGGGACCCATGATCATTAGGTCCAGTCCTGGCTGACTCTGGGGTTGCGGCCCCATCTCACTTTATTGGCCGAGGGAGCCGGCGTACAGCTTCCGGGTTATGTGGCCAGCATGACTAAGCCGCTTCTGACGAACCAGAGCAGCGCACGGAAATGCCGTTTACCTTCCCGCCGGAGTGGTACCTATTTATCTACTTGCACTTTGACGTGCTTTCAAACTGCTAGGTTGTCAGGAGTAGGGACCGAGCAACGGGAGCTCACCCCATCATGGGGATTCGAACCGCCGACCTTCTGATCGGCAAGCCCTAGGCTCTGTGGTTTAACCCACAGTGCCAGAAGGACTGAAGCTGAAAGGGAGAGAGCCCCTTGAGAATGTCCCTTGCCTGAAATTGGAGAGCCACCACTAGTCCATGGGCTTAGTTCGACCTAACAGGCCTCTCTATTTGGCCTACGAGGCCATTCCAGCCCAGCTATGCCCACCTGCCTTATACTTGATGTTGTAAATAATGCCAGATGTGGGAAGGTACAGCCAAAAGGGGCTTTGCTGGAACCACCAATCAGTGCTTGCGAAGCCCCTTTCAAGGCGCAGGATAAGATGCTGCACATCGCTTTGGACAGGGCTTCTGAAAGCCAACGATGAGCTGTTTTGTTTTTTTTAAAATAATTTTTATTAACCGACCAATCAAATCAAATCAAATCACATCACATAAATTCCAAATTACAAAGCCGAATTTTAAATTTTTCTTGGGGGTACCCATATTTCAAGTTCCAAAGGGGATCCAATCATCTTCTTGCTGCTGCATTAATGTCCACAAATCTGTCCAAATAATGTTCATAATTCTATCCAGTCCTATCTTGCTGTTTCCCACATCTCATCTTGTTATTTTCATATATTTTTCCTTTTTCTTTGTGACCTCTTCTGATAATCTCCTTAAGCAGGTAAAAACAAGTTGTAATCCTGTGTGAATTTTTCCGTTCATCCAATAGCCATATCGAGATGGTTTCCATATATCATCACTTCCATAAATAAAAGCACTCTTTCCATCATTAATCTTCGCAAATCTGTCGCCTTCTTTAGTCCTCTGAGGAGGTTCGCCCGCAGTATAAAAACAAATCCATTCCTCCTCCCAGACATAAATCTTTCGACAGAACTTGCCAAAATGGAGACGCTGTTATTTACTGCGTCATCCCAAAGCTCTTGTACTTTCCTCGATCTCCTTAAAACATGCTTTGGTTAGAATTTATCTCCGCACAGTCTTAAATCATCCAGTTTAGGTCATTTAAGCGGCATTTCTGACTTGTGAGGGGGGATTATTGGTTAATCACATAGAAGAAAGAAAGAAAAGTCCCCCCCCCCATCCAGTCCCACTGCCGACATACCGAGCCTTGATGTGTCTTCTCATGATATATTCCTGTTTGTCCGACCCGTCTTCTTTCACAGAGGTCCCTTCAATTAGCAGTCTTTACTCCCCATTCTTCACTTGAAATATGTGCATTTGCTTCTTCCTAATTGTTTATTTTCAAGTTGCTGCAGCTAGTGGCGCGAATCAGAGACAGCGTCCAGGAGAGCCGAAGTCCACACAAGGGCATTCTGCCTAGTGCCCTCACCCCCTCAAATCTGGGGGTGATTTATGGGCACAGCAGGCAAGGGCAGTCCCCCCCCCATTCCCTTGGGGGGCAGGGAGGCTGCATACTCCCATAACAGCCTCTTAATTACCTCGTGTGGGTCGGAGAGATGTTATTGTCGGCCATCTTCCAATGCGCCCCTAGTGGCACCCCCACGATGAGCTGGTTGATGGTGTTTGGAGAGGTGCTTCTGAAGACCCCTGTGGACAAAAATAAATAAATCCCTTGATGTCATTGAGATGTCAGGTGACAGACAGGTGGAGGCCTCCTCCTACCTGTCCAATTTGGCTTGGCAGGTGTGAGGAAGATAACAGTCTGGCCCACTTCCCCATCCTTATATACAGTGGTACCTTGGGTTAATAACTTCATTCCGGAGGTCGGTTCTTAACCTGAAACTGTTCTTAACCTGAAGCACCACTTTAGCTAATGGGGCCTCCTGCTGCTGCCGCGTTGCTGCTGCGCGATTTCTGTTCTCATCCTGAAGCAAAGTTCTTAACCCGAGGTACTATTTCTGGGTTAGCAGAGTCTGTAACCTGAAGCATCTGTAACCTGAAGCATATGTAACCTGAAGCGTATGTAACCCGAGGTACCACTGTATATACCGTATAAAGGCACCACCTTGTCCAGTGACTTTCATTCCAAGGAAACACAAACCAAGGTATGTGTTGGCACTCCTGGAACAGAAGGTAGGAGTGTCTTTGTTTAGAGGATTCCATCAATAACCTTGATATAAATGCAATGGTTAAATGAATTAATTCAATGTGCTTAAGACCCACTTTTCAAATCTTAGGTGGATGGGCAGGAACTTCCTTCGATGCTCCTCTGCCCTCCCCCAACTAAAATTTAAGAATATCTGAAGAGGGCTTATCTGTATGCACTAGCAGGGGCATACATTGTTTTCTAAAAAATAAATGAGAAGCCTGCATGTACTAAACACAAGGTTTAGTGGAGACCTTTTTCTGAATAGATTAAAAAAAAAAAAAGCGCAATTTTTCATTACAGAAGATGAGTCAAGGAAAGAATGTGTGGCTAATTCAGATGAGAGGGGACCCTGGGGCGGGATTTGGAGACATGTTAATGCAAACACTTGGGAAGTTATCAAAGTGATATTATCATCTCTTGAACGTGTTTCGCAGCTTGAAAACAGCCTTGCATAATTGCATCTGAAATATAAAGGGAAAACAACCAGAGATATTATGTCTCTTCGCAAGGCTGTGCCTAATTTCCTCCTCTCTGATGATTCTGTTTTCCAGGCTCTCTACAGTTTTCGACAAAATCCTTCAGCAGCATCTGGCTAATGTTGCTTTCTGAAATGCTACATTGAAGACAAAGGTTAAATTTAAAGAGACTTCCCTGTGGCTTCCTTCCAATGTAACAGTTTGCTGGATGGTTGTACAATCAATGATGCTGAGTCACCTGTTTGTCTTGTGCCAGGTAGGTTGTCCAATTTCTTTCAATAATTATCATATATACTGAGCTGCTTGTATGTTTATGTCCCTTTTAAAAATAAATAAAGAAGAAGAAGCACTTTTTGGGTTGGGAGAGCAGTTACAAAACAGCTCTGGGGGTTGGCCTGGAAGGGGTGTTGGTGACAGCATGGGTACTATGCAACTGACACTGTGCACTGTTAATGTCTACTGTTAATATTGCCTTCAGCTGATTCCCCACACTCCAGAGCTCAGTCTGGGAGATTTCAATGTGCGTTTTTAAATTTTATTTTGGAAAATAGCAGGTATGCAATATCTAGAAGAGATCCACGTCTTGCAGCATAAGATTCTAGAATTCCGAGCTTATCTTAGTTTGTCAACATCTGCATTATTTCTCTTGCAGGTGCTCCGGAGTCGACGCTTCTGATCCATGAATCAAAAATGTAGCAGAATGTTCAAGGTATGTTTGCACTGAATCCAAAAATACTGCTTTCAAACTATCCCTAGTGCCATACCAAAATTATTAGAACATAGCTCAGTTGGTTAGAGCCTGGTGCTGATAATGGCAAGGTTGCAGGTTTGATCCCTGCATGGGACAGCTGCATATTCCTGCATTGCAGGGAGTTGGACTAGACCAGCCTTTCTCAACCTGTGGGTCCCCAGATGTTGTTGAACTACAACTCCCATCACCCCTAGCTAGCAAGACCAGAGCTCAAGGATGATGGGAGTTGTAGTCCAATGACATCTGGGGACCCACAGGTTGAGTACCACTAGAGGATCCTCAATGTCCCTTCCAACTCCAAGTTCTATGATTCTATAATTCTATAAAAAGAGCCTGCCTGCTGGGTGAGACCAATGGCCCATCTAGTCCAGCTTCTGGTTCTCATAATGGCCAACCAGATGCTATGGGAAGCCCGAAAGCAGGGCCTGAATGCAACAGTTCTCTCCCCACCTGTGGTTCCCAGCACATGGTATTCAGAGGCGCACTGCCTCCAATGGTGGACTTGGAACATAGCTATCATGGCAAATAGCCACCGATAGCCTTACCCTCCACAAATTTGTCTAATCCACTTTTCAAGCCATCACAGCTGGCACCCAAGTCTCCATCTTGTAGAGTAAATTCCATAATTTAACTACAGTCATACCTCGGGTTGAATGCGCTTCAGGTTGAGCACTTTCGCGTTGCGCTCCGCGGCAACCTGGAAGTAACGGAGCGCGTGACTTCCGGGTTTCGCCGCTCGCGCATGCGCAGACGCACAAAATGACGTCACGTGCATGCACGGAAGCGGCAAAACGCAACCCGCACACGCGCAGACGCACCATCGCGTCTTACGTTCCATTCAGGATGCGAACGGGGCTCCAGAACGGATCCCGTTCTCATCCCGAGGTACCACTGTATGTGGAGAAGTCCTTCCTCTCATCTGCCCGAAACCTTTCAACATCCATCTTGATTGGATGAGTTCTACTATTATGGCAGAAGGAGCCAGCCTTCCTTCTAAGAGTCTTTGATGTTACTTTTCCTTGATGCCCAAAATCTTTCCAAATCCATTTGATTAGCTGGGCATCTTGCTTCGTTGCCCCCACACGATGTTCTCTGGCTCCATCTCGGTTTTCCTGTGTGATTATGTCCAAGAAACACCCTGTCTCCTTGTGCCTCGGTTCCTCCATTTGTTACCTGTCATTTATAGAAACCTGCCATTATTAGTGTAAAGGTCAGAGGAAAAAATGACTAACGGCCGAAGTGCGAAACAATATTCAGCCCAGAACTGTTTTCTGGGGTGTAATGTATGTGTCTCTCCTGTTTCTTGGAGCGATGGCTGGGCCAAATACAATGTAAAGGAAATGTCCTTTCATCTAATATTAACAATCAGAGTCCGGGAGAGGGGAGGGGGAGGCGGATTGACCTTAACGTGAACATAATTCAAATGAGTAATAATTTCCTGCTATTTTAGGGCAGCCTTCAATAAATTTATTGTTCTGCAGTTTCATAAGGTTAGGCTGGGTTGCTGGGAAAGCTGATATTGCTTATCAGGCTTGCGCCCAGGCATTATGGTCTCATGAATAGCGCCCTCAGGCTTGTCACTGCTGGCGATTGAATTGATACTGGCTCCGGGGGAACCTGGGGAGGACCCCGGTTTCTCAAGGATTGCAATGAGATAATAAGGCTGGTTCACACAGTCGGGAATGGAGGAAAGCTGTAAACAGAATGGGGCTCAAGCACACAGGCTTACCCACCCCCACACATTGCAATTTGTAACGTGTACATCAGCTATAGGGACATATAGGTGTACACACATAGGGACGGGGGAATCTGCCAGTTTCAGTTTATCTGTTTCTCATTTCTCCTGGCCTTAAGTCCAGCTCTCCTCATCTCCACTTTGTTGTTGTTTAGTTGTTTAGTTGTGTCCGACTCTTCATGATCCCATGGACCAGAGCATGCCAGGCACTCCTGTCTTCCACTGCCTCCCGCAGTTTGGTCAAACTCATGCTGGTAGCTTTGAGAACACTGTCCAACCATCTCGTCCTCTGTCGTCCCCTTCTTCTTGTGCCCTCCATCTTTCCCAACATCAGGGTCTTTTCCAGGGAGTCTGGCCAAAGTATTGGAGTCTCAGCTTCAGGATCTGTCCTTCCAGTGAGCACTCAGGGCTGATTTCCTTCAGAATGGAGAGGTTTGATCTTCTTGCAGTCCATGGGACTCTCAAGAGTCTCCTCCAGCACCATAATTCAAAAGCATCCATTCTTCAGCCATCAGCCTTCTTTATGGTCCAGCTCTCACTTCCATACATAACTACTGGGAAAACCATAGCTCTAACTATACGGACCTTTGTTGGCAAGGTAATCGCCACATCCGCTTGCAATTAAAAAGCAGCAAGAAGTCATTGCACAAATTCATCAGCGTTTGCGTGCAAATTTCTCCTAATGTACACATTCGTATATGGTTTTGCTTAATAGACACGTTTTCTGATTTCCTCTGATGTATTGAATTTCTAGAATGTTATTTTCATGAATATATGGATTTCTGTGCACTTTGCTTGACCACAGAACTGCGCTGCAAAACTTGCAGAAGGTTGATTTTTGAAAGATGGGCTGTGTTTCAGCTGGCGTATTGTTTTGGAAAAAGGTGAACCTGGTAGATTCACCTTTGAATGTGCACAGAATGAAATCTGAGTCTTGTCTTTTAGATTCTAGGACTGCAGGCAGAGGCTGGCTTGCTTGTTATTGATCTTATGGCGGCTTGTCATGGTGGCTATGATCTACCTCTACGGTTGGAGGCAGTTGCTGGGAATCAGAAGTGTGTGTGTTTGTGTGTGTGCACGTGTGCGCAGAGGGCGAGGAGTTCTGTTGAACTGATTCAGCTACAGGGCTCTTCTTATGTACATGCAGGTCCCACTTAACAAACACAATGCGTTCCCTGGAAAGTGTTCATTAGACAAGTGTTCACATAAAGTCCACAATTTCCATTGATTCCTATGGGAACTTTTCTAACCTGTCCTTTGTCTGATCTCTTGCTCTGCTTCCTCCATGGCTTCTTCCTGAAAAGGCTTCAGCCAACCAGCAAAAGAGAGGCAATGGGAATTTTTTTTAAAAAAATCTTTCCTGCTCTCTGATTTGTCCGATCTCCCTCCCTGTGATGGCCTGGGACTCGGGCTCAGACTCAGAACCAGAGTCGTCTCAGTCTGCACTGGATCCTTTGCCTCAGGCATCATCTGAACCTAGTCTGGGGCCTGATTCTGAAGTCCCAGTCTGCACAGGTTCCCCTGCAACAAATACCACCTGGGCCGAGTCAGGGGCCTGAGCCTGCCCTGGCTCCAGATGCGGGGATTACCTCGTTGCCTTCAGCCGGGCAATCATGTACAGCTGCTCCACTACCAGTTGGGTCAGGAGAGGCTGAGGCGGCCTCTGGGTCTGGTAACCCACTGACGTCTCCCGAGCTGCAGAGACTCAAGTCTGAGAGGAGGAGAGACCTGAGTACTCGCAGGAGGAATGCTCGCCTTTGGACGAGACAGGGAGGCGAGTCACCGGGGGATCAGGACTGGCCGTTACCCCAACAAAGATAAAAGGCTGTCGTACCCCGCCCCAGGTTGCGGGAGCAACATTGCTGAATGCCAGATCCTGCCTGAGATCCTGTACCTGTCCTTGCCTGGTTTCCTGCCTCGTGTCCTGCCTTGACCCTGTCAGACTGACTCCTAGCAGAACCTCCAGATTCTGGACCGGACCTGGACCACGGTTCTCAGGTTTCCCCTGGGCCCAGCACACTCCCTCACCTCCCTGCATAGTTTCTGCCTGAAAATGGCTGCCACCAACCAGCAAAGCACAAGCAAGTAAGGAAGTGGGAAAATTCTGCCTGTTCAGATATCTGAATATGCAAAGTGTAAAGCGAGGTTTGGGCATCATTCTTTATGTTTGGATATCTGAATTTTTGCACAACAAGCAGGTGGATAGCAGGACCTGCATGTACAGTACCTATGATAGCAAAGAAGTGCTTATAACACCCTAAGGAACTATGTTAGTCTGCTTACTTTAAACAGTCAGGCAGCATTGTGGCTTGGCAACTGCCCCATGTCAACAATCTGGAGCCTTCTTGGGGAGGCCCGCAGGGCTGCCTGCAGACTGGTCAGTGGCTGGCAGACCTGGGTACAGGGATTCCCCAGGGCACAGGGCCAACTGGCTGATGAGACCATAATGGTGCCTTCCTGGATCAGACCAAAGGACTGTCTTCTCTAACATCCTGTTTCTTACACTGGCCAGTAATATCCAAGGGAACACGATGACCAAGTACAACAATGCGATGTCAATATAAACTCTTTATATAATCTGTACAGAACACCGAACAGTATGAAATATATAAATTATCCACCATCTCTTGAAAACATAGAACATATTTGGTTCCATGTTTATTTGGCACTATGTTGTCAAGAGAATCCATCAAGAGTGCATATTTTGTGATTTTCAGAGATTTATAAGATTTCCGTTTATTTGGTTTTGCAGAGAGTGCATAATTTATATATTTCATACCGTTCAGTGTTCTGTACAGATTATATAAAGAGTTTATATTGACATCGCATTGTTTTACTTGGTCATCGTGTTGCCTTGGATATTACTGATAATTGTTTGCAACACAGGGGTTTAATTGTTTGGTTACTTATTGTCTTACACTGGCCAGCCAGATACTTATGAGAAGCTCGTAATAAACAGCAGCTTTCTCCTGCTTGTGATTCCCAGTGACAGATATCGGAGACATGCTGCCTTTGACAAGGGAGGTAATAAATAGCCACCAGGAATAGCAGCCACTGATTGCCTTAGCCTCCACGAATTTTCTATTCCCCTTTTAAAACCATCCGCGTTTGCCATCACCAACTTGTGGGAGCAAATCCCATTGTCGAAGAAGTGTGCAAGATGGGTTGGGAAATGGTTTGGTTTTCAAGACAGCGTAGCTGCTGCATTTTCAAGCACACACTACGGGGAAAACCATAGTTTTAACTACACGGACCTTTGTCGGCAAGGCGATGTCTCTGCTTTTTAAGATGCTGTCTAGGTTTGTCGTTGCTTTTCTCCCAAGAAACAGGCGTCTTTTAATTTCATGACTGCTGTCCCCATCTGCAGTGATCATGGAGCCCAAGAAAGTAAAATCTCTCACTGCCTCCATTTCTTCCCCTTCTATTTGCCAGAAGGTGATGGGCCCAGTGGCCATGATCTTTGTTTTTTTGATGTTGAGCTTCAGACCATATTTTGCGCTCTCCTCTTTCACCCTCATTAAAAGGTTCTTTAATTCCTCCTCACTTTCTGCCATCAAGGTTGTGTCATCTGCATATCTGAGGTTGTTGCTATTTAAAAAAAAATTATGAACCCTTAAAATACATGTTTGTATGTTATTTTCACTAAATGTGCATTTTTAAATGCGTACTTTACCCCCATTCAACGCAACTTTCTACACAATACTTGGCTGAAGAAGCTGCACTGCAAAGTCTGGGGTAGTATGAATTTAGGAAGATGGCTGTGTTTCGGTTCGTGCGTATAGTTTCAGGAATTCTGAAGTTGGTGGTTTAACGTTTAAATGCCAATGGAACTGAATTTCTCCCCCATCGCTCTTCGCCAGCCGTGCAGTGCAATTCCACTTTAAAAAGCAAGAGAGGAAACCTTTTCTTGTTTCAGATCAGAGCCATTGTTTAAGCTTCCTGTTGTTATTATTCCGACACAAAGAATTTTAGGTCTTGGCTGCCGACATTCCAAAGCGACCCTCGGGTTCTAAACAATGTTTCACCCTAGGAATGTTTTCCATCTTGGAATCACATCATCTGCATTTTTTTTGTAATAATAATAATGAAAAAAACAATCTGGATATCTTTCATGTGGGTATATTTTATTAAAATATCGGCGTCCCTCCCCCCCAATTAAGAAACTGTTCTTTTCATCATCATTAAATTAGTTCGATAACAATGTGAGTTTATTTTTATTTCTAAGTAGGATTTATTTTACCCTTGCAACTAAATGTCCTTTCGTTTGGCTATAACAAGTTTTGGCTGCATCCTCCGCCAGAAATAGAACCCAAAATAGCACCCGGAAATGAATCAATAAAATGCTATTTTCCTTTGCATTTTATGAATTGCATGTCACTTGCATGTTGTTGCTGTTTTGAAAAAGAAACACACAGAAATGACACATTTTCTAAAAAGAAAATAAGGAAATCATCTGTAGACTGTGCTTACCCAAATAGAGCTTTTTGATAGACTTGAGACTGTCAATTTTTTTTAAAGTAGAAGCTGCAATCCTAAACACACTCACTAGTGTAGAAGACCCAGTAATCCCAATGGGGCTTTCTTTTAAGCAAATATGCATAGGATTTTGCTGTAAGGGGTCGGATCTTAGTTTAAAAACTTTGAAAAGTTCAGCCTTGTAGGTGTATAATTAACCTGGAGAGGAACTAGGACAGGCAAAGCAAACTCGGCCCTCCAGATGTTTTGGGACTACAACTCCCATCATCCCTGACCACTGGTCTTGTTAGCTAGGGATGATGGGAGTTGTAGTCCCAAAACATCTGGAGGGCAGAGTTTGCCTATGCCTGAACTAGGAGGAGAAATGGATATTAGGCCAGAGAAAGTTCCAGAAAGACAGAAAGAAAATGGCAGGTGGGAAACCGAATCAGTACCTCCAGCACCTGAAAAGTTTGGACAACTAAATCAATGTCTGTTTGGGTTTCACAGAAGACTTTCTAAGTAGAATGTGCTGCCAAGTATTGTTTTGGGGAAAGTGAATTTAAATAGATTTGCATTAGAACAAGAACCGAACCAAGTTTCTCCCTGCCCCTAATACTGGTCAACACTCAGTAGGACAGTAGAACTGAGACTCCACCTGTCTGGACAATATTTTATTTCAGGCAATGAGATCGCGAGAGGATGAATCCCTCAGCTTTTAGTCATCTCCTTGACTTCTCTCTGCACACGGTTCACAGAATGCCAATTCCCAAGAGTTAACTGAGATCACTTTCATTACTTTGGAACAGGGGTCAGCAAACTTTTTCAGCAGGAGGCTGGTCCACTTTCCCTCAGACCTTGTGGGGGTGGCTGGACTATATTTTGAAGAAAGAAAATATGAACGAATTCCTATGCTCCACAAATAACCCAGAGATGCATTTTAAATAAAAGCACACATTTTACTCATGTGAAAACATCAGGCAGGCTCCACAAATAACCCAGAGATGCATTTTACATGAAAGGACACATTCTACTCATGTAAAAACACACTGATTCCTGGACTGTCAGCAGGCTGGATTTAGAAGGCTATTGGGCTGGATCCGGCTCCCAGGCCTTAGTTTGCCTACCCATGGGAAAGAGTAACCTTCTTGGGCTATGCAGATATAGCAACAGTTGAAAATATATATAAATTAAAACTTAGTCACTAAAATATAACCTAAATTTATCATTTAAGGCCTTAATCATTATGATAGCACAGCTTGTTCCCTAAGTTTTATGGCAATCGCACAGAATTTGGCTAGCCTTAATGTGATCTCAGGATCCTTGTCCTCTACCATGGACATTGAAGTTTGGATTCATTTGGAGATTTTTGCATAGCAGGGGTAATAAATACCAAGCGTATAACCCCATAGAGATGGCAGCGTGACAAGGCATGAGAGGCAGTTTCTACCTCCATCAAGCCGCAGGGGCAGACTCGTTCCGCGTATGGTTTATCCTCGAATCTGCCCTGCAAAAGACTCTATTGATGGAGGATCTTTCTCATAGTCTGAAGAGGGTGCCTGGGACTTGGCTTCAATGTCTGTCTGGCTCGTTGCATTGCAATTTATTTATTTTAAAAATGCACACATCACAGCGCCACAGAACTATTCCAGTGTTAAATGGTGCGCAAATGAATGTTCAGAATGCGCCTATTCCTGTGTCTTCAGAGTCTTGTTTCCTCAATAGTCTTCTGCAGTTTGGCACCTATCCAGATTAGGCAGAGAGTGTCCTGGTTGGAGGGTCTAAGAAAGCCGATAGGGTGCTCAGGGATGCAAAGCCTCTGTAGTAAAACCGTGAGACGTATTTTGTGCACACACAGTAAGCGGAGAAGGGTCTGGTCGCCGGCTTGGAATCTGAACGCTGGCAAATCCGACTGGGAAGCAAGAACGTGAACAATGTGGACGCTTGAAGTTTCTCACAGTGGCACATGCCATTCATTCGAGCCGGCTGATCAAATGTGGGAAACGGTGGAAGGTTTTCTCAGCTGTACAGGAGCAAGTGCCTCCCCATGTTTGCATGGCCATGGGAACACTGTGCATGCACCCTGCTGCAGTCGTTGCTGTGGTGCCCCGTTGCAAAGCACAAAGGGAGGCCTTGGCCAGGGGTGGGCAGCGGGGAGAGGCCTCCCTGGACCCCGGGCTTCCCATCCGCTGCGTTGCTGTGCTAACTGGGAGGGAGAAGGGTGCTGTGGTACGATACGATATCTTTATTGTCCTTGTCCCATACAGAACAATGAAATTGAAAATTGGATTTGATATCCCACTTTATCACTACCTGAAGGAGTCTCAAAGCGGCTAACAATCTCCTTTCCCTTCCTCCCCCACAACAAACACTCTGTGAGGTGAGTGAGGCTGAGAGACTTCAGAGAAGTGTGACTAGCCCAAGGTCACCCAGCAGCTGCATGTGGAGGAGCAGGGAATCGAACCCGGTTCACCAGATTACGAGTCCACTGCTCTTAACCACTACACCACACTGGCTCTCTACAAAATCTACATAAGACATAAGACATTCAAAAACCCCTAAAAACTCTGAAACCCCATTTTAAAATACAATATACTATAGAGACTCCTTATGCTGCGTTTAGAACCAGAATTGCATTGCGTAGAAACTGTTTCTCAGGTGGCTAGTCCTAGTTTTTATAACCCTGTACCTTCTTCCAGAAGGCAGAAGCTGAAAGAGATCATTTCTGGGGTACGCACTATCCTGCGCTATCTCTGCAGCTTTCTTATGGCACATGACAGCATAGATTTGATCCAAGGTGGGAAGAGTGCACCCAATTATTCTCTCTGCAGTCTTTACAACCCTGGACAGCATTGTTTTTTCCCTGGCCGTGCAGCTCCCAAACCACACACACAGACCAAAGGTCAGTGCAGTGCACCACCGCCACTGCTGTCACGTCATGCTGGCCTTCCCACCACCAGAGCCCTCCTCTCTCTCTCCCGGCAAGGACAGTGATGTGGCTGACAGCAGGCCAGCACCCCTCCCTGCCCACCGCCCCTGAGGCCCACTATATAAAAAGGCATGCATTGTGGCTGCGAAAAGACAGTGGCAGGAGGTGCACGTAAAAGGTGGAGTTCGGAGGGTGACAACATGAGAACGGGCCTTTTGTGTGATGGCTCCCCGACTGTAGAATGCTCTTCCCAGAGAGGCTCGCCTGGTGCCATCATGATGGGCAAAAACATTCCTTTTTACTCAGACCTTTGGCCATGAAATAATCTATGGCGTCTTAAAGGTGTGAGGGCAGGGACTGTTCTCATGATTAACTGTATTATAATGCTATTACAAGGGACGCAGGTGGCGAAGTGGGTTAAACCACAGAGCCTAGGACTTGCCGATCAGAAGGTCGGTGGTTCAGATCCCTGTGATGGGGTGAGCTCCCGTTGCTCGGTCCCTGCTCCTGCCAACCTAGCAGTTGGAAAGCACGTCAAAGTGCAAGTAGATAAATAGGTACCACTCCAGCGGAAAGGTAAATGGCGTTTCCGTGTGCTGCTCTGGTTCGCCAGAAGCAGCTTAGTCATGCTGGCCACATGACCTGGAAGCTGTATGCCGGCTCCCTCGGCCAATAAAGTGAGATGAGCGCCGCAACCCCATAGTCGGTCACGACTGGACCTAATGGTCAGGGGTCCCTTTACCTTTTACCTAATGCTATTACAATGGTATATACAACGTTTGTTTGGTCTATCTCTAACCCAGTCTTGTCTACACTGAGTGGCAGCGGCTCCCCAGTGTTTCAGTCAGGAGACACTCCCAGACTTAACCGAAGATGCTGTGGAATTACGACACCAGGGAACGATGTTTACATCATGGCATTTTAAAAATCCTCAGCCGTCACGTCTTTGAAGGTGCGGCTTTCCTGATCATTCTTAACATTTGCCTGAAGAGTAACTGAAAAGTCTTGTTTATGGGATTTGAGGCCCTCCCCTTGTTGCAAGCGATCCTGTACCAAGTTGCAAAAGTGTAAAATGGAACACAACCGTTCGGCCGTCCTGCAGGAGACAAATAGCCCAGGAACAGAAAGAGAGCCTACCCAAGTGATGCTGACACAAAAAATCCCACGCATACACTAAGTAAAAGAACTTAAGCTTTACCACCCCACCCCCACCTCCCATCTCCCCCCTCTTTTCTTCCCCACCCTATGCTGCAAATAGCACCAGTATCTCACAACAAATATAACTGATCTGTAGAAAACACAGCCTTCGAAAGAGACAAAGCACGTGCTTTTGTAAACGAGGAAAACCTTTAATAAAAGTCTTTAAAAAACAAAATAATAATAATCAAATAGCCCATGAAATTGGGAGCAGATAAATACGCAACAGACTGTTACCTACAGACTTCCACAACCCACAAGGGGCCACGGCAGACCCTTGGCAGACATCAGTACAAAAAGGGATCCCCAAGCCGTCATCTTGGAAAACTACTGACCTAGTTAGCCTATTCTTCTCCATTTCCTTATCTTTGCTGCCCTCTTCTGTTTGTAATGTTCTTGCAAACAGAGCAGGCACTATTGAGAAGAAGAGATCTGCAGGGTCAGGCCAACGGAGGCACATCGAGTCCAGCATCCTGTTATCACAGTGGCCGAGCAGGTGCCTGGGGGAAACCAGGGGGCAGGATTCGAGAACAAGAGCCCTCGCACCACTGGCAATTCCCAGCAGCTGGAATTCAGAAGCACGGCTGCCTTTGAATGTGGAGGCAGAGGACAGGCGCCATTGCTAGCCTCTGCCTCCATGAACCAGGTTGAGAAAGGCTCAACTTCAGCGTAGCTGCAGCACTTCTTCATTTATTTCATTGGGAATGTTCAGCTGGATCAGTATTCAGGGATCCTTAAGAAAATCCGCTTAAATCTTAATGGAAATTAAGGAACAATTATCCACAATATTTTAAATAATAAGGAATTAACCTTCATAAGTACCAACCAGCTCCTCCCAGGATTCTTTTTAGAAACCCCAAAAATTAATGTTTTTTGTTTAAATGGATAAAGCAATTTGTGAGTTTGGTCCCATCGCGCCAAAGTCATGTATTGGTCTGCCATCTTGATTCAAAATGGGGCCCGGTGTAAAGGTGGTGTCTCCCCTTCACATTAACACCCCGGCACAGTCAGCTCAGTATTTACAGTCTTTATTATATATGTACAGTGGACGCTCGGGTTGCAAACGTGATCCGTGCGGGAGGCAAGTTCGCAACCTGCAGTGTTCGCAACCCGCAGCGCCGTGTCTGCACACGCGCGGGTTGTGATTTGGCGCTTCTGCGCATACGCAAACCACGATTTAGTGTTTCTGCACATATGCGCAAGTGCCGAAACACGGAAGTAACCCGTTCCGGTACTTCTGGGTTTCGGCGCTTCCATAACCCGAAAACACGCAACTTGAAGCGTCTGTAACCCGAGGTATGACTGTACAAGAAACTGGTACAGTTCAGGATTACACGCCGGAACCTGTCGAGTCAGATTCGGGGAGTGGCTTGATTCCCGCACCAACAAATAAGGCGTGGGAATCGCGTGAGACATCTTTGATCCTTATGTTTCATTTCCCTCCTTGTCTGTGCTGTTTTGAAAGCCCCCTTCCTTCCAGAGTCTTGAGCTCCCTTCCTCTGGACGCTTGCAGGGCTCTGCAACATCCCTGAGCCCTTCCTCCTCCTGGCTAATCTCCGCCCTCTCTTCCGCTTCCACAGCATCCCTGGGCCCCTGCTCCGCCTCTTCTATCACTTGCTCCTCCGAATTCTCCCTGACACCCGGCATCCAAACATCAAAAGGAAGCCCTCGTGCCAAGTTTGGTGACAGCTGAACGTCTGCAAAAGAAAAAGGAAAGAAAAAAAGAGTGAAGTCATGCCCAAATCACGTTTTAGTCTTCCATCTTGATTCAAAATGGTGCCTGGTGTCTAAATGGCAATGAAGACTGTTTGGCAATGATATATTGAGAGGCATCCAAAAACAGAAGTACTGTTTTGGGGGGACAGGGATAGGGGAGGTGTGGAGGACTCCCTGGTCCTGAATGGGGTAACTGTGCCCCTGAAGGACCAGGTGAGCAGCCTGGGAGTCATTTTGGACTCACAGCTGTCCATGGAGGCACAGGTCAATTCTGTGTCCAGGGCAGCTGTCCACCAGCTCTATCTGGTACCCTACCTGCCCACAGACTCTCGCCAGAGTGGTGCATGCTCTGGTTATCTCCCACTTGGACTACCGCAATGTGCTCTACATGGGGCTACCTTTGAAGGTGACTTGGAAACTGCAATTAATCCAGAATGCGGCAGCCAGACTGGTGAATGGGAGTGGCCGCCAAGACCACATAACACCGGTCTTGAAAGACCTACATTGGCTCCCAGTACGTTTCCGAGCACAATTCAAAGTGTTGGTGCTGACCTTTAAAGCCGTAAATGGCCTCAAAGGTCCAGTATACCTGAAGGAGCGTCTCCAACCCCATCATTAAGCCCAGACACTGAGGTCCAGCTCCAAGGGCCTTCTAATGGTTCCCTCACTGCGAGAAGTGAGGTTACAGGGAACCAGGCAGAGGGTCTTCTTGTTATTGGCACCCTCCCTTCAGATGTCAAGGAAATAAACAACTATCTGACTTTTAGAAGGCATCTGAAGGCAGCTCTATTTAGGGAAGTTTTTAATGTTTGATGTTTTATCGTGTTTTTAATATATTCTGTTGGGAGCTGCCCAGAGTGGCTAGGAAAACCAACCAGATGGGTGGGGTATAAATAAATTATTATTATTATTATTATTATTATTATTATTATTATTATTATATTGAGAACAAGCATCAAACCAGCAGACAAACCGCTTTCTGAAATATGTTGTAGATGTATATTTGCCTTAAGAACTCCTGATACATGATTTTATTGAATTTCCCCACAATATCCTCTCATTAAAGGTCACAGGTTCCTACTCCTTTGACCCCCAGACAGGCTATTATTTCTTGTTCCTCTTGGTCTTAAAACCTCTTCAAGTCTGCCCCCAGGAAGGTTCTCATTTCCCCAGTAAAAATCAGGTCTCTCTTTCTCCCCCTGCTTGATTTAAAAGAGTGTTTGCTTTGACATGTGGTGTTGACAATTTGCATTTTAACAGTTTATAATCATTTTAATTATTTTAAATCGCAGTCTCGGCTGCCACAACTGTCAGTATTTAAGAGTGAATAACAGGGACGTGAGGCCGATGCAGAGAGCCTGCCGCAGATATTGTTTTCCGAAATCAAATTGAGCCCTGCTAGGCCCTTTTGGGGGCTTCTCGGAAACACCTGAAGTCCTTACCTGCAGAACAATTATTATGTATTCATTCGCGTGAAAGGCAAGTTGCATTTTTAAGGGAGACACGGGGAGGAAATAGTTTCAACAAGGTTTCATCTTACTTTACTGGAGATAGATTTCAAGGCAAATTTGGAGCTTCGGGGATATTTACCGTATTTTTCGCTTTATAAGACATACCAGACCATAAGACAAACCCAGTTTTTGGAGGAGGAAAACAAGAAAAAAAATATTCTGAATCTCAGAAGCCAGAACAACAAGAGGGATCTCTGCGCACTAAAAGCAGCAATCCCTCTTGCTGTTCTGGCTTCTGTGATAGCTGCGTAGCCTGCATTCGCTCCATAAGACGCACACACATTTCCCCTTACTTTTTAGGAGGGAAAAAGTGAGTCTTATAGAGCAAAAAATACGGTATGTGTAAGGGGCAGGCAAACAGCATCAGGAGCTGCGAGGAGAGAGTGCAGCCCCATTGCCGCCTTTGTATTTAATAATAATAATAATAATAATAATAATAATAATAATAATTTTTGATTTATACCACGCCCTTCCCAGTTCAGAAAACTGGACTCAGGGTGGCTAACAACAAATTTAAAACACTTAATTGTAATACAACACAGAAGCAGCATAAAATACAGTATAAAAGCATGAATAACAATAAAATTCAAAGTTCAAAAATCAATTTGGGGGAAATCCATCCAATAAGCATTAGATAGTCACCAGGGCTAGCTGGCTGAATTGGTCCTACTTGGGCCAGCGAGGAGGCCAGGGGAGAATTAGCTGTGGGGTCTCAGAGCGGGTAATCTTCATAAAAGGGGGGGGGGGGAGGGAAGAGAAGGGACATAAAAGATCAGGCTGAATTCAAATTAAAGGCCAGGCGGAATAGCTCTGTTTTACAGGCCCGGCGGAAGGAGGTTAAATCCTGAAGGGCCCTAGTCTCATGGGACAGAGCATTCCACCAGGTCGGAGCCATCACTGAAAAGGCCCTGGCCCAGGTGGAGGATAATCTGACTTCCTTAGAGCCCAGGACCTCTAAACTATGATTATTCATGGACTTTAAGGTCCTTTGCGGGGCATACCAGGAGTGGCGGTCTCGTAAATATGAGGGCCCTAAGCCACAAAGGGCTTTAAAGGTCAAAACCAGCACCTTGAACCTGACCCTATACTCCACTGGGAGCCAATGCAGCTGGAAAAGCACTGGGTGAATATGCTCCCATGCAGGGACCCTGTGAGGAGCCTCGCTGCAGCATTCTGCACCCGCTGGAGTTTCTGGGACAGCTTCAAGGGCAGCCCCGCGTAGAGCGAATTGCAGTAGTCAAGCCTGGAGGTGACCGTCGCATGGATCACTGTGGCCAGGTCGGGGCCGGAAAGGTAAGGGACCAACTGCTTAATGTGGCGAAGATGGAAGAATGTCGCCTTATCTGTTGCTGTAACCTGCTCCTCCATGGAAAGGGAGGCGTCAAGGATTACACCCAAACTCTTAACGGAAGGCACTGGCACTAATTGGGCCCCCGCAAGAGAAGGGAGTTGGTCCTTCATCCCTATGCAATCCTGACCCAGCCAGAGGACCTCTGTCTTTGAAGGATTTAGTTTCAATCTGCTCCCACGAAACCATCCAGCCACAGCCTCCAAGCATCTGGTCAGTGTGTCCGGGGCCGAGTCGGTATGGCCATCCATCAGCAGATAGAGCTGAGTGTCATCAGCATATTGGTGACAGCCCAGCCCAAAGCTCCGGATAATCTGGGCAAGGGGGCGCATAAAGATGTTAAAAAGCATCGGGGAGAGAATTGCGCCCTGCAGCACTTCACGCACCAAGGAATGGCGCAGTGATATCTCCCTCCCTGGCGCCACCCTCTGTCCCCAACCGGAGGTAAAAGAGCATAGCCATTGATGGGCTGTGCCTTGTATCCCCACGTCGGCGAGGTGGTGGTCCAGAAGATCATGATCGACCATATCAAAGGCTGCTGACAGATCTAAGAGAATCAGCAGTCCTGACCTGCCTCAATCCAGTTGTCTACGGAGATCATCTGTTAGGGTGACCAGAGCCATCGCAAAACCAGGACAGAAAATGGACTGAAATGGATCTAAAGCCGATGTTTCCTCCAGAAACCTGCCAAGCTGTTCAGCAACCGCTCTCTCAATTACCTTACCCAGAAACAGAAGATTTGAAACTGGGCAGTAATCGGATAGATCTAAAGGATCTAATGAAGTTTTCTTTAAGAGCGGACACACCACTGTTTCCTTCAGCTCCCCTGGGAATGTCCCCATGCCAAGGGACAAATTGATAATTTCAACCAGGGAGATCCGCGCGACGTCTGGGCATGCCCTAATCAGCCAAGATGGGCACAGATCAAGCGGGCAAGTGGTGGGCCTGCCAGCTCGGAGGAATCTATCCACATCAGCAGGGAGTATTTGATCGAAATGGTCCAACACTGGACCCGAAGACAATCAAGGAGCCTCCAGTTCTATTACTGTATCTAAATTGGCAGGGAGGTCATGGCAGAGCAACAGGAATTTCTCTGCAAAAAAGCTCGCAAATGCCTCACAACTATGAGTCAAATTTGTGCTTAAATTTGGTTGTTCCCCTAAGGACGTTATCAACCTAATTATCTAAAACGTTGTGCTGGGCGAGAGCTAGCGGATTCAATGGAAGCTGCAAAGTAAGATTTCTTAGCAGCTTTCATAGCCATCTCATAGGCTTTCATAAGTGTCCTATAAGATGTTCTTGAAGCTCTGTCACGAGTCTGTCACCATACTCGCTCTAGCCGTCTGAGGTCCCGCTTCATTTTCTGGAGCTCCTTGGTAAACCAAGGGGCCCGGTTTCAGCAGGGTTGCAGAGGGCGCTTAGGCGTGATCTCATTGATGGCCGCCAAGAACCGGTTATTCCAGTCCTCGACAAGGTCATCTAATGAGTCACCAGGGGGAGCAGGGTCCTGCAAGGCTTGACAGAATCTATCAGGATCCATCAGCCTTCGTGGGTGAGCCCAAATAGGCTCGCCACCCGAGCAGGGAGGAGCAGGAAGTCAATCTTGGCTTTCAGAGCATAGTGATCAGACCATGGCACTTCCACAGGGGGGAGCATGATCACATCTATGCCAGCACCAAAGATCAAATCCAGCGTGTGGCCTGCTTGATGAGTGGAGCCCAAAACAAACTGGGAGAGCCTTAGTATCTAGGTCCAGAGCCCGTGAGGAGGGGGGCGGCATCGGCATGGACGTTGAAGTCTCCCCAGGAGATTTAGGTTTGGGAACTCCAAGGCCCAGCCCGGCGCCACCTCCAGCAGGTCTATCTAGACCAGCATTCTGTTCTCACAGGGGCCAACCATGGGCCTGTGGGAAACCTGAAAGCAGAACCTGGGCACAAAATCACTCTGGCCTCCCATGGTTTCAAGCAAATGGCATTGAGAAGCATTAATACTGATGGTGGAGGCACAGCGTAGCCCTCCTGGCTAGTAGCCACAAATTGGTCCCACCCCTTTGTAAAGCAATCAAAGTTGGTGGACATTGCTGCCTCCTATCACATTTTAACGATGTGGAATTACAAGTGGAATGGGATTTCTCCTCCATCCCTAGATGCCAGGCACTGAAGCTGGAGGTATGAGCCTTTGGCACTGGTATCTTTAAACCTTTCTTTTTGAATCCGGTGAAAGCTGAAAAGTGCTTAGCTTTGGCTGGATTGCGTCCCGAGAGTGCTTTCTTTATATATAAACATCTCCATAGGCCGCAGATGCAACTTTTTACCCTGGCATTTGACCCTTGAGGTGTATATTCTGTAACATCAAGTTGTTTTTAATATTGTGCTATAATACTAATGCAGTGTTTTTACTGCTGGGCAGTTGGGTGGATAATAATTTGTAATCATATCAACGCCCAGATATGATGATGATGATGATGATGATGATGACAAATTATATACCACCCTTTATCAAAAGATCCCACATTAAAACACATTACAAAACATCAATAACATCACGTTACAAAACATAATAAAAGGATATGGACATGCAATACTGCAATCTAGCTTGCAATACTGCAATCATGCACCAGGTGGCAGCCCCTGATCAGCTTTCCCATGCGTTGCTGAAACTCAAGTGCAAATTATAAGAGCTAGATGGTGCTATTTAAACAAAATAATAATAATCACACATCAGTTAGAACTGGCTGCTCAACTGGAGATATTTGGAGAGGCTCCCCCCTTCCTTATAATCTCCTTGCAGTTCCTGTGCTCCCTCCGAGTCTCTCAAGGTTCTCATGCCTTAGCCTGGTACCTTAGTCCAAGGACTGTGGCGAACTGTTAGAGCATTTCTCTTGCATGCATATGGTTCCAAGTTCAGTCCCCGGCATCTCCAGGTAGGGATGGGAATATAGGAAATTCTGCTGAATCCCTGCCAGTCCATGCAGACATTACTGAGCTAGGTGGGATAGCAGACTGTCTTAGTGTAAGGCAGTTTCCTAGGCTCCTTATTTAAAAGACCCTTAAACCTGTGTGCCATCTCCATGCATGTAGGAAGACACACAGTCCAGCTTTCTTGTGGACAAAGATCATTGTCATGCGAACAATGCACATGCAGAGGCCAGTAAATGGGTTAAGAAGATTTTATTAGCTCTCGAAACCTCTACATAATTTTTCAGTTTTTTTGACCTTTCATGGTGCTTTATCATTGCAAGAAAGATCAACCCCCAAAAATTTAAAACACAGCTCAAGTTAACATAGTGGAACATCTTACAGTGTTTGGTTATTTTTAAAGCTAAATGTGCAGACAGGAGGATTGAATACAAGCTTAAAAGACCTGGGCATATGAAAAAGTCTCCGCCCGGAGTCTAAAAGTCACTAATGGCCAAGCTAGGCATATCATTAATTACGTGATTGCAATTAATGGGTACAGTTTTTAAATTTCAAATAGCAGGCACAGGGGGTGGGCAATCAAGTGGGGGGGGGGCTGTGACATGAGTGGGAGGGGTTGCTACCCCCTTTCCCCCATGCTGTGGCCCGAATGGAAATAGCTCCTTGCTCAAAATTGCTATTAGCTGCAAGATGAAAATTTCCGTTGGAGCAGGAGTTGGGGGGCGATTTCCACCCTCCCTCGACCCATAGTACTTCTTGAGGACAAGAACAATTCAACAACGAAAGCAATTATATATGTTGTTGGGCTGCAACCTCTATCACCCCGTTCCAACATTAGCTTTGTTGGCTTACGGACAATGGAATCCACCAACTTGTGGAGGGCACAATGATTAAAGCTATACCACATTAAAGCATCTACAGAGGACTTGGTGGATAGTTAAACTGTGGAACTCACTCCCACAGGGGGCAGTGATTGTGAGGATTTATGCAGTCAAATATAACTGTGCACAATTGGCAGTAAGAAAGGGGTTAAGGATCACAGAGTTTTTAATTGCTAGAGAAGACTCAGATCGGTCATGAGCCCTCACCTTTGAGGAGGGAAGAAGTAAGGGTTGTTTCCTGTTCCTTTCTATCTCTTATCTTGTCTTTGAAGCATGTAACCAAGCAGATGTCTGAGGCTGTGACTGCAGACTCAGACCATGTGTTCGAGACCAACTTCTGTATTTTGTAACAAAAAAAAAAAAATCTAACCTGTGTTGTTTCTGCTGTAAGACTGAACGATGCATGAGTGAGACCTCTGATTACTGTAAGTAAAGCATTTAAACTTACTTCAGATAGTTGATACATTTTGTGCTCGCCAAAGGCTGTGGCAAAAGCAGAAATGCAAACAATTTCAGATACAAAATATCAATCAAAGCAACAACTAAAACAGATTGTAACCAGGGGGCCTCCACTACTATACAAAGTGGCTTTCAGATTCCTCAACTTATTTCCCAACAGTGATGGCCATCAACTCTTCGTCTTCTTGTTGTTGTTGTTTAGTCGTTTAGTCATGTCCGACTCTTTGTGACCCCATGGACCAGAGCACGCCAGGCACTCCTGTCTCCCACTGCCTCCCGCAGTTTGGTCAAACTCATGCTGGTAGCTTCAAGAACACTGTCCAACCATCTCATCCTCTGTCGGCCCCTTCTCCTTGTGCCCTCCATCTTTCCCAACATCAGGGTCTTTTCCAGGGAATCTTCTCTTCTCATGAGGTGGCCAAAAGTATTGGAGCCTCAGCTTCACGATCTGTCCTTCCAGTGAGCACTCAGGGCTGATTTCCTTCAGAATGGATAGGTTTGATCTTCCTGCAGTCCATGGGACTCTCAAGAGTCTCCTCCAGCACCATAATTCAAAAGCATCAATTCTTTGGCGATCAGCCTTCTTTATGGTCCAGCTCTCACTTTAAAAGAGGATTGGACAAATTTACAGAGGAGAAGGCTGTCAATGGCTACTAGCCATGATGGCTATGCTCTGCCTGCACTGTCAGAGGCAGTAATGCTTCTGAATACTATTTGCTGGAAACCACGGAGGGAGGGGAGAGTGTTCTTGTTCTCATGTCCTGCTTGCAGGTTTCCCAGAGGCATCTGGTTGACCATAGAATCATCTTGAAAGGACTCCATCCCCCATACAATGCAGCAATCACAACTGAAGCATCCATGGCAGATGGCCATCCAACCCATAGCTGTCAATGTTTCCCTTTTTTTAAGGGAAATTCCCTTATTCCGAGTAGGATTCCTCGCAAGAAAAGGGGAAAGTTGACAGCTATGATCCAACCTCTGCTTGAAAACCTCCAAGGATGGAGAGTCCACATCTTCCTGAGGGAGACCGTTCCACTGTCAAACAGCTCTTGCTGTCAGAATGTTCTTCCTGATGTTTAGGCAGAATCTCCTTTCTTGTAACTTAAAGCCATTGGATCGGGTCCTACCCTCCGGTGCAGGAGAAAACAAGCTTGCTCTATCTTCCATGT
Organism: Podarcis pityusensis; assembly: GCF_964106645.2. Taxonomy (NCBI): domain Eukaryota; kingdom Metazoa; phylum Chordata; class Lepidosauria; order Squamata; family Lacertidae; genus Podarcis; species Podarcis pityusensis. The sequence goes on along the minus strand of NC_138028.1, from coordinate 11,468,694 downwards.
GACAACCCTTGAGATATTCAAAGATAGCTATCACATCTCCTCTTTTCCAGGCTAAACATACCCAGCTCCTTCAACCATTCCTCATCAGGCTTGGTTTCCAGACCCTTGATCATCTTGGTTGCCCTCCTCTGCACACATTCCAGCTTGCCAGTATATCCTTCTTAAATTGTGGTGCCCAGAACTGGGCACAGTGAGAAAAGGATGCTGTTTTGATCTAAATTGTAGTCCTGCCCATTGCCTTGTTGCTTCAATTTTTTTTTAAAAAAAGGGGGGGGGGAGGAGATCTCATCACAGATTTCCTGCATATTGTGAAGTTTGGGCTGAAAAGTCCCGGCCTTTAAAGAGTGGCTTGATCAGATAGTTTGGCAGTATGTCTGTTCCAGAACACAGGCTAGACCACAGAGCACAGCATGCGCCTTTTGGTATTCATTCGATGCGCCGTGGACACGGAACCACGACAACAGTGCTTCCATGCGCTACAGATCTGCCGTCTTAATTACGCACTGCACCAATTTGAATCTTTTTATAGGATTTACTTTTCGTCAAGTGCAAGAAATATTCCAGCGTAATGTGCTTGAGATTTCAAGTGTACACAGATAATTGGTGCTCCCCGTGGCTTCCAGATGGTTTTGAAGAAAACCCCCCGTCCCCCCCTAAAAAAAAAATCTTCTGATTATGACAAGTGCAGAAAAAAGGGGAGTGGGGATGCAAACAAATTTTAGGGAGGAAAAAGGAGCAATTCAAGCTGATATATGACAGCTTCCATTCCAGGTGGGAAAGATGCTCAGAGTCTGTGATGGAGTCCAAGCAATCAGGACATCAGAGGCGGAGGAGGCTGGAATGCACATTATGCACAAATTTAAAATGCTTCTGATGCTCTTAGGACAGGGTGGCCATCACTACGAGAATGAGCGACCGGGACTCCTCTTGCTCTGCTGACACCTTACAGAATATTTGGCTTCCTTTCAGAGTCTGAGGTGCAGACCGTCCGTTCTTTTCAAAGTTAAAGCCACTATGCCATGAAAAGAGCTGGAGGTTTTCCTTGTTGTATCTCTGCGGCACACACAACGGGTACACATCTCAGGTCAGCTCTCTTGTGCTGAGGAAACCCAAAGAGATCGGCTGCTCCGGACTGTCAGCCTTGGCGTGTCAAGCGGGAGGGAGGAACGAACGCCAGCAGTCAGAGATAGCGAGCGAGCTTTTCTCCCTGTCTCCCAACTTGTAAGATGTGCTTTCAGATCACACAAAGAGACATCCCCATTGTGAGGCATTGCAGCTCCTTGCTTCCCTGACAAGTTTTGATATTTCCCCATTGATAACAGCTGGGTTTTATAACTGCAAAGTGCAGCTATTGCTTCCCTGTACCTGTAGGCTTTAGCAATAAAAGGAGAGCCTGTCTGTTGGATCGGGCTAAAGGCCTGCTTACTGCATCGTGTGTGTGTGTGTGTGTGTGTGTATTCAAACATTTTCACAATAACCTTTGAATTAAATACATTGTTTCATAAGTTGGCTTCCCACCCTCACTATTATTATTATTATTATTATTATTATTATTATTAGGGATGCAGGTGGCGCTATGGGTTAAACCACAGAGCCTAGGCCTTGCCGATCAGAAGGTTGGCGGTTCGAATCCCCGCGACGGGGTGAACTCCCGTTGCTCGGTCCCTGCTCCTGCCAACCTAGCAGTTCGAAAGCACGTCAAAGTGCAAGTAGATAAATAGGTACCACTCCGGCGGGAAGGTAAACGGCGTTTCTGTGTGCTGCTCTGGTTCACCAGAAGCTGCTTAGTCATGCTGGCCACATGACCCGGAAGCTGTACACCGGCTCCCTCGGCCAGTAAAGCGAGATGAGCACCGCAATCCCAGAGTCAGTCACGACTGGACCTAATGGTTAGGAGTCCCTTTACCTTTTACCTTGGGTTACAGATACTTTAGGTTACAGATGCTTCAGGTTACAGACTCTGCTAACCCAGAAATAGTACCTCAGGTTAAGAACTTTGCTTCAGGATGAGAACGGAAATCGTGCTCTGGCAGCGCAGCGGCAGCGGGAGGCCCCATTAGCTAAAGTGGTACCTCAGGTTAAGAACAGTTTCAGGTTAAGAACAGACCTCCAGAAGGAATTAAGTTCTTAACCTGAGGTACCACTGTATTATTATTATTATTATTATTATTATTATTATTATTATTAGAGTTTATATACCTCCTGTCAGGAATGTGGCCCCCCAGGACACAGCAGAAGGGTTAGCCTCAGAAAGTGAACAAGAGTCTGAGTTTCCTGAGGAGGCAGAAGGGTTCAACTTCAGAGCTAGCAGTTCACAGGCCAACAGTTCTGATGAGGGAGAAGGGCTGGTTTCCAAAACTGACACTCCGCAGCCCTTCCTTCACACTCCTAGCTCAGATGAAGAGGGAAGATTGGAAGATGCCCAAGGAGAGGCCAGGCTGCCAAAAGATAAGGGAGAGACTCTATCCCATGGGTAGGCAAACTAAGCCCTGGGGGCCGGATCTGGCCCAATCGCCTTCTCAATCTGGTCCATGGACGGTCCGGGAATCAGCGTGTTTTTACATGAGTAATAATAACAATAATTTATTATTTGTACCCCGCCCATCTGACTGGGTTTCCCCAGCCACTCTGGGCGGCTTCCAACAAAGATTAAAAATACATTAAAATGTCACACATTAAAAACTTCCCTGAACAGGATTGCCTTCAGATGTCTTCTAAATGTCAGGTAGTTGTTTATCTCTTTGACATCTGATGGGAGGGCGTTCCACAGGGCAGGTGCCACTACCGAGAAGGCCCTCTGCCTGGTTCCCTGTAGCTTTGCTTCTCACAATGAGGGAACCGCCAGAAGGCCCTCGGCACTGGACCTCAGTGTTCTGGCAGAATGATGGGGGTGGAGACGTTCCTTCAGGTATAGAGGAGAAAAAATAGAAAAATAGGTATAAATAGAAAAAAAGCACTGGGCTCCCTTATCTTGAGATGGGGCTTAAACTAGGCAGCCCTTCCAATAGTGGACTTCTGGTAGCCCTTCTAGTAGAGAACTGTCTTCTGTAAAACAGGACACCTGGTCATCCTCGCCCTAAAGAACACATGCCGCTAAGTTGCAGAAGAGCAAAATACTGGATTCCCAACCTCCCTATTATTTCCAACCTGCCCAACATGCATCTCTCTTCCTTTTTGTTATCTGCACCTGACACCCCACTCCTCACAAGAAATAGTCACAGCGTAAGTCCCAGGGTATACTTATCTTTCATCTCAACCAGCAGTCCTTTGAGAACTCGGCAGAAAGGCTTTAGAAAAAGATGTCACTTGTTGTGACTGTCAAAGGAATTCTCTCCTGCTTCTTCAAGTGCTAGGGAACGATACGATACATATATAAAATATTATTTAGGTCATGCCGACGCGTGGCTTGCAAAACTTCTGTGCTTTGTTCGGTGGCAATTCTGAGGCTTGTTATTGTTTTCCAGCGTTGAGGGCTTTAGCACACAGATCGGTCTCCTCTGTACAGCTCGCTGTTGCTGAGAGATACGAGATGAATGCGCTTTTAAAGAAGTTTAAGGCGCAGGCCCACCTTTCAGCCTCAGCGAGTTCTTTGGATCATCTCCGCGAAAGTTGCGAGGCCTTTCAACGTAAGTAGGCCATGTGTCGGAGAAGGCTTTTAGCGCAGAGCAGCGACTACAGGAAACATCATTAGGCTTTAAACAACAGTGGCAGAAGGAAACATATATCATTAAGAGTCTGGGGAGACAGAGTTGTCAAAGGATTTAAACTCCTTCCTTGATTGACAGCTTGCTCTGCAATTGCTGCTGGTGCGGCAGGGAGCATTGACTGCTTGGTGAAGAGAGGGAGGAGAAAGGCCAAACCTTGTGATTTGTTCTAGTGGGAAGGGCATTTGTTGTTGTTGTTGTTATTGTTATTTAGTCGTTTAGTCGGTCCGACTCTTCGTGACCCCATGGACCAGAGCATGCCAGGCACTCCTGTCTTCCACTGCCTCCCGCAGTTTGGTCAGACTCATGTTCGTAGCTTCGAGAACACTGTCCAACCATCTCGTCCTCTGTCGTCCCCTTCTCCTTGGGCCCTCAATATTTCCCAACATCAGGGTCTTTTCCAGGGAGTCTTCTCTTCTCGTGAGGTGGCCAAAGTATTGGAGCCTCAGCTTCAGGATCTGTCCTTCCAGTGAGCACTCAGGGCTGATTTCCTTAAGAATGGATAGGTTTGATCTTCTTGCAGTGGGAAGGGCATTAGTGAGCACCAAAAGCTTGGCAGGTGTGAGGCACATGTGCTAGAGTGATGGAATGCCACCAGGATGAGCGTACGCCCATATACAGCCCGCGTCTTCAGCGCCTGCATGGGCTGGGTGTTGGGAGCACCTTCTCTGACCTTCCAATCACAGAAACGCAGGAGGAGCGGAGCAGCATTCCCGAGGAATAGGTCCTGGTGCAGTGGACCCACATTTGCTATTGTGAGCACCTCAAAAGCAGCAGAGTAACGGAAGCAAAGCTGTGGAGGTTTTGTTGCATACCTAATTTATTTCTACTGATTAAACAAATAAAAGAACATAACAAACATGTACGAGACACAGAGAAGAGTTTGAATGTGACATCCCGCTTTATCACTACCCTAAGGAGTCTCCGAGGGGCTAACAATCTCCTTTCCCTTCCTCCCCCACAACAAACGCTCTGTGAGGTGAGTGGGGCTGAGAAACTTCAGAGAAGTGTGACTAGCCCAAGGTCACCCAGCCGCTGCATGTGGAGGAGCAGGGAAGCGAACCCAGTTCACCAGATTACGAGTCCACTGCTCTTAACCACTACACCACACAGAGCTCTCTCATACTGCCATCTTGTCTCTAGACAGATCAAAGAAAAACCGGCACAGTGCTAGGGACGGAAGTTTGGAAGAGTCGTTCCGTCCCCTCCTTTCTCACAGACAGAAAGTAAAACAAACATGATCTAGTGATCTTTGCAATAGGAGGGATGAAAATACTGACACAGGAGACAGCCTTGAAGAAACGGCTACTAACCCTGCTGCCTAGGTCCTCCCTCTGCAGTATGTCTCTGAATGCCAGTGGTTGCAAATCTCAATGTCATGGACTGGTCGGACGCAGGGGAATGGTGGGAGGAACCAGCTGGGGAACCCCCAAGGGAAGAAGGCTCAGAGCCTGGGGATTGGCGGTGGGATGACCATGAGTGGTCAGAGGCAGAAGAGGGAGAAGATGGGGAAGAGGAGATGTCGGAAGCTGAAGAGGTAACAGGGCTAAATAAGTTGGGGGAGTCTGTGACAGAGAGAAGTTCAGAATCAGAGGCAGAAGCTGAAGCAAGGCAGGAGGGAAGCCAAGAGGCAGAGAAAAATCTGGCCGGTTTAGAGTCATGGGTCTCCATAAAGGGCTGCTGCTGCTGCTGCCGCCGCCCAGGACTGACCTGCTGGGAGCCTGAAGGGCACTGCCCTGCCTCTCTCCACCTGGCTTGGGGCAGGGCCTGACAGGCTCCATAAAGGACTGCAGCTGCTGTTGCTCGACAGAGACAACTCCATTTTTAAATTGCTTTTATTTTTTATCTATGTCATTTTAAATTATTATTGATATTAATGTTGTGTTTTAGATTTTATGATTTATGTGGAAATTGTTTTCCATTTGGTTGTGTACCTTTTGATGTGTTTTATTTATTGTTTAGGGGACGCAGGTGGCACTGTGGGTTAAACCACAGAGCCTAGGACTTGCCGATCAGAAAGTCGGCGGTTCGAATCCCCACGACGGGGTGAGCTCCCGTTGCTCAGTACCTGCTCCTGCCAACCTAGTAGTTCAAAAGCAAGTCAAAGTGCAAGTAGATAAATAGGTACCGCTCCGTCAGGAAGGTAGGTAAACGGCGTTTCCATGCGCTGCTCTGGTTTGCCAGACCCGGAAGCTCCCTCGGCCAATAAAGCGAGATGAGCGCCGCAACCCCAGTCGGTCACGACTGGACCTAATGGTCAGGGGTCCCTTTACCTTTACCTTTATTTATTGTTTATGACTTTTGTTATGTTGGTAATTATGTAAATCTTGTAATGTTGTAAGCCACCTTGAGCATTGTTTTAACTATGGAAAGGCGGCATACAAATAAAATGATGATGATGATGATGATGATGATGATGATGATGGGTGTCTCCCCCTCCTGCTGAGACAAGCTCCCATCCCCTCTGGTCTCCCAGTACCAGAGGAGGCATGAACAGAGTGGAAGCGAAGTTAGCTTCACACAGGCCCAGTCTCTGATTGGGAAAAACCCTGGAGAGGAGGAGACATAGACAGTTGTGGATCCATGGGGATCCATGAGGCAAGACCTACCAGGGATGAACTGCTGTGCTCATTAGGCCTGACACTCCGTCAAGTCTATGCAGATTGTGTTAATAAAGAACGAACTCCAATTTGCTGGCTTGCTCCTGACACTCAACTGTGGAGAATGTTGTTGCACCCGTCCTGCATAACATTGTGTTTAATGGTTGCATCCCACCCTGGCACTTTAGGGAGAAGGGTTGGTAATTAAGTATAATAATCTTCATCCTCAGCCCTAAGTGGCCCTGGTACCCTGGACCTACCGTGCTTCTGAAGCTGGCGCCTGTGAGCAATTTCCTCTTCTGACTCAGAGATCGTCCTTTCACCTGTTGTAGAAGGAGGATCTCCTCCAGAGGTCATGACACTCTCTCCCAGGAAAATCTGGCTCCTGCTCTCCTTTCACGCTGGTGGGAATGCCTTGGGAGAATAAAGAGAAAGTTGCAGGGAGTCCCAGACTAAAAAGAAAAAGCCAGCGATTCCTCTGGGTCCATAATGCAGAAAATGCAGCTTGTGTTATATCTGGGTCACAGAGCTGCCAAGCACCCCCCCCCCCCAATATGGCTGATACAGCTCTTGAATCTGCTGCTGGAAGGGAGTGGAGGGGGGAAAACACAGCCCAAACTGAGAGTGACACTAATTGTTAGGCAACCTCCAGAAAGTCTCATGTATGTCGGCAAATTAGCCAGGTACCATTTTCTCCTCTGCGCACTGTTGCATAACGTTTCCAGGAAGAGGTATGGCTCAGTTCGTGGGGAGGGATGCCTAATTTAGGAAAATCTCCATCCAGAGCTCTTGTTAGAGAACTTCCCTCGCACACGGCAACAGTCAAGGGAGAGAATGTTCATTCTTCAGCAGCCTGAACTGCAGGATCCGAGCTATAGCAGCAGAGTCTGCAAACTTTATTTTGCCCCATATAATGAGTAATTAATTTGCAGGATTCAGTGGCACAAATTACGACGTTGTCACTGAGAGAAATGGGAAATCAAGAAAGAGAGAAATTCACGGAGGATTGAACACGATTGATGACTATGATGATTAAATGGACCATCCATGTACAGAGGGGGTTATAGCTTAGCTCGCCATTTTCTGGGGATAAACAAAAGGGGAGTGTTGGATGCCTTAACACGCTGCTAATGAGCTCCCAGCAGATTCAGGACAGACCAAAGAAATGTATTTTACAGTTAAATTATGGAGGGTTTTTTTCCCTGCAAGAGGCAGTGATGGCCACCAACTCGGATGGCTTTAAAAGAGGATTAGACAAATTCATGCAGGAGAGCCATGAAGCCTATGTTCCACCTCCACTGTCAGAGGCTGGGGATCTCAAGTGCGGAGAGTTCTGTTGCCATAGGCATCTGCTTGGCCACTGTGAGATTAAGATGCTGGACTAGAATCATAGCATTGTCGAGTTGGAAGGGACCCCAAGGGCCATCTAGTCCAACCCCCTGCAATGCAGGAATCTCAACTAAAGCATCCAAGACAGATGGCCGTCCAACCTCTGCTAAAAAGTCCCCAAGGAAGGAAATTCCACCAGCTCCATTAGTCCGTTCTGCTGTGACTCTCAGAAAGTTCTTCCTGATGTTTTGTCGGAATCTTCTATGGCTTGAAGCCATAGGTTTGAGTCCTACCTCCAGAACAGGAAAGGAGATATAGTCATACCTTGGAAGTCGAACGGAATCCATTCCGGAAGTCCATTCAACTTCCAAAACGTTTGGAAACCAAGGCGCGGCTTCTGATTGGCTGCAGGAAGCTCCTGTAGCCAATTGGAAGCTGTGGAAGCTGCGTTGGACATTCAGGTTCCAAAGAATGTTCGCAAAGTGGAACAGTCACTCCTGGCTTTGCGGTGTTCAGGAGCCAAAATGTTTGGCTGGCAAGGCATTTGACTTCCAAGGTACTACTGTATACAGCAGTTTGTTTCAACTTTGCATTTTGACCCCTAATGAATGTCTAAAACTTGCAAGGCCAAAATGCATTGGGCTTGTTTATAAATAAAATCCTATACAGCATTTTGAGATTTTTCGCCTTCCCTTTTGGGGAGTAGATGAGCCACTGGCCTGATCCAGAAGTCTCTTCTTACGTTCTTATGTCCAGCAGCATGTGTATGGAAGCAATGCTGGGCAGTTTGCTCTATCTTCCATGTCACAACCCTATTCTAGTAGTCTGCATGTATCCCTTTTGCCGGGCTATTGTTAAGGCATTGCTGTCCTGTCTGCACAGGATGATTTCTCCATTTGCACCAGGATGTTGCATCGAGAGACAAAGGCTGAAGTTGCAGAAAGCATCTGGAGATGTTGCACAGAGAAGTTACGGCTGCTTGCATTTACAGCTCATTTCGCCTCCGTCTTCCATGGTATGCCTTGGATGATGTGTGTTGTAAATTAGGAGCCTTCTTATGCATGGAGAAGGAGCTCAGAGACCCGCAAAGAGACATCGCTCATGCGGCAGTTACATGAAGAAGATGCGCCACAGGTACCTCCAGATTTTCCTAATTAGCTTTTCGGCAAGGACTGCTGCTTCTGTAGTTCCAAAGCAAGGAAACTGTAGAACCAAATTCCTGAAAAAGATGCAGATGAAGAACTGAAGGAAAGCTTATTTATTATATTTTAATTGCCTCATTCCCCCATGGGGCTCATATACTGCTGTCTTCCCCGGAGGATGAGCCCAAGGTTATCCAGCACGGTGAATGGGAAGAGATCTGAACCCCTGTCTCCCCAGTCCTAGACAAATGCTCCGGCCACTGAACCACATCTAGACATGTACAACTGTGTTCGTAATTAAGCTTTGTGATATTAAGGATGCGCTTCACGGGTCTGCCAACAACTGAGAAGAGGAGGAGGAGGAGGGTGGATGTGATGGCCTGGGATTCAGACTCAGATGCTGAACCTGAGGGATCCCAGCCTGCACAGGATTCCCCGCCTCCAGAGCCAGCTGGGCTGGGGCATGAGCCTGAAGGGTCCTCACCTGTGCTGGATCCTCAGGTGCAGGCACCAGCTGAGTCTGCTCTGGCTCCTGAGGTGATGGAGGACCCATTGCCTGCAGGTGCTCCACTCTCAGCCCCGTCAGGGGAAGCTGAGGTTGCCTCTGGGTCCGGTAACCCTCCAGCCTCTCCTGAGCTGCAGAGGCTCAGGGCAGAGAGGCGGAGGGAACTAAGTTCCCACAGGAGGAATGCTCGCCTCCAGGCCAGGAGAGGTGACTCACCAGAGGGTTGGGGCCGCCCTATGCCTCAGGGCAGATAAAAGCTGGCCAGCCCCAAGTTGTGGGAGCAACATTGTTGGTTGCTAGTTCCTGCCTGAACCCTGTCCTGCTTCCCTGCCTGAGCTCCTGACCTGCCCTGGCTCCCTGCTTGCATGCCTGTTCCTGACTTCACCCGACTCCCTGCCCTGTACCCAGCTTCAGCTGCTACGGACTGCCTCCACGTTGCACCTTTGACCACAGACCGGACTTGGACCTCGCCTCTCGGGTAACCCACGGGACCAGCACAGTGGAAGAGGAACTTCAGACCAGGAGTGCCAAGCACTTGAGAAGGAGGAGGATGGATAAGAAGAAGAGGGGGGGGAGGTGAGATGTCAGAAAAGGGCCTGGCTGGCAGGACTGCCCCCCTGCTCTGATTTAAGTTCTTGCACCTCTAGGGTGTACCATTTGGTCAGTTCTCAGAGACAGTTTGCTCTTACGTAGCAGTGGGTGCTAACTGTGGCTGTCATATGCACGGGCCTCCGAAAACAAGGGGTCTAGGTTATCACACTGGTTCTCCCACCCTCCAAAGGGCTGCTGGAGGAGTTGGGCTGGGGCCAGTGCCCCACCTGAGCTATGGATGAACAACCCCAGTTGCTGAATTCGGTCGGGCGATGAGGTACACAGCCTCCGTCTTGTGTGCACAATTCTCTGTCCAGTGAGGGGTATGCGCTGCATAAATACAGCCCCTTGCCAAAAAAGAGGGATGCCTGCATTTCTATTTCTAATTCTTAAGCATTTGTTCAGCTGACCCAGAGTTATGACCCACGATTATGCTGTGATGTTTCTCATTTATGACAACAAAATCGGAAAAGTCGGCAATATCAAATGAAAATGATTTGTCGGCATGTTTTATTGTAACGGCTCGCTTGTTTATTTATGCAGGCGATTATGTTTGCCTCCTATAAAAGATGAAAATAAAAGAACATGTAAAACTGAAATGGCAGAAGCACAGCTAAGAGCGCAATCCCGACACCTCCTTTGTGCCCAACTGGAGGGTGGTTGGATTGGGCGCAGGCACACTCCCGCCCAATGACAGCAACAGTATTGGCAGCCCAACCACATATCCTCCAACATTCCTCTGATGAAAATAGAGACATCCCATTCCATTGTTGTTGCTGCTGCTGCTGTTGCTGCTGTTGCCTATCTGACTGGGTTGCCCCAGGCACTCTGGGCAGCTTCCAACATATATAAAAACATAATAAAACATGAAACATTAACAACTTTCCTATACAGGGCTCCCTTCAGATGTCCTTTAAAGGTTGTATAGTTACTTATCTCCTTGACTCGGGGGTTGCATAACTGATGAAATAGGGACAACCTAAGGAAAAGTGGGACATTCCTGGATCAGATCAGAAAACTGGAACAGCTTCTGTAAACCTGGGACTGTCCCTGGAAAATAGGGACCCTTGGAGGGTCTGTAACCAACTTTTTTGCATTTCTCTATAGTGGTGAGGGCTTAGTATCATTCCAGGGAAAAGCAGGTGTTCCACCACTGAATTATGGCCCTTATTGCTGATGTTATTATTGTGAAATTGCATTGAGATATGGCATGGAAAGTCATATCCATGAATGGAATCAAACCAGCAAATGCATCCCATCTGCTCTGGTAGGACGGTGCAGAATGCGTTTGTCATCTCCCTGCACTTTGTTCCAGCTGTGAACTTCTGAGGGCCCCGCAGAGTTGCGTTGGTCCACCATCTTCTACTCTAGGGCAACCTTGGGAGAATCTTTTCGTGCAAGATTCCTGTCCCCTCGTTCTCCCCGGGCCATCTCTCTCCATTCTCCTCAGAAGCAGCATGCGGAGAATGCAGATTAGATCATAACGCCATTGCCTTGAGCGCAAAGGAAGGGGTGTGATGAAAGATTCAGGAGTAATCTCAGTCAAATTAATATTTCGGCGGCACACTCTGCTCTGCACAATGAGAAGTGACCGTGTGAGAAATGGGTAGTGGAGCAGCTTCTGTTCCATAACCAAAGCCAAAACTGTATAGTGTGGAGTGGGGAAGAAAAAGACATTGGTCTTTTGTTTTTCTTTGTTCTATAAAACAGAACCCATTCTTTCTGGGTATCATCGGTGAGCTTTAGCGTGGTGTGCAGTGCTATAACTCAGCTGTTGCCAAGCTGGTGCGCTCTAGACGTTTGACTACAATGTCCCTGCCGGCATAGATGTGAGAAGGTAGACTTTGTGCTGGCCACCAGCTCTAGGAGCCATTCCCAGACCATGACTTTAAGAACAGCAGAAGCAGCTGGGAAGAGAGAAGATAATTTTATAAGTTGTTTCTCTTTGCTTTTCATTTTGTCCCTTTTACAGTTTTGTATGTTTTGTGGCCTTTTATGTTTGAGACTTGATGTTGTTTTTATTGATTATAGCCTTGCAATTATTTATCGTAATGGTTAAGAGTTACCTGCTGATATTTCATTTTATTGTGTACTATGATAGCCTAGGGACGCGGGTGGCGCTGTGGGTTAAACCACAGAGCCTAGGACTTGCCGATCAGAAGGTCGGCGGTTTGAATCCTCGTGACGGGGTGAGCTCCCATAGCTTGGTCCCTGCTCCTGCCAACCTAGCAGTATGAAAGCACGTCAAAGTGTAAGTAGATAAATAGGGACCACTCCGGCGGGAAGGTAAACGGTGTTTCCGTGCGCTGCTCTGGTTCGCCAGAAGCGGCTTAGTCATGCTGGCCACATGACCCGGAAGCTGTACGCCGGCTCCCTCAGCCAATAAAGCGAGATGAGCGCCGCAACCCCAGAGTCAGCCACGACTGGACCTAATGGTCAGGGGTCCCTTTACCTTTATGATAGCCTAATGGATTGTTGAAAATTACTTTATTTGATACAAGTTGTTTTTAATAATAATAATAATAATAATAATAATAATAATAATAATATCTTTATTGTCATTGCCCCCTTCGGGGACAACGAAATTACTTGACTGCTCCATAAAAACTCTAATTAATCAATACAGTATAATACAGCAAGGGAGATTAGATGACTTTCAAAGTCCGGGCTTCCCATTCAGGGCCGAGATCGCTCTGGAGAAGAAGCTGTTCTTAAGACGGCTCGTTCTTGTCTTCATCGTCCTGTATCTCCGTCCCGACGGCAAGAGCTCGAAGAGACAGTGACCAGGATGTGATGGATCTTTTACTATGTCCAGTGCCTTCCTATGGCACCTTGTGGCATAAATCTGCTCTAAGGTGGAGAGTGGGCAGCCAACAATGCTCTCTGCTGCCTTAACAACCCTGCACAACCCCATCCTGTCCTGGGTAGTACAGCTTCCGTACCACACACATAAGCCATAAGTAAGCACGCTCTCAATGGCACAGTGATAGAAGGCAAGCAGCAGTTTCTGCGGAAGATGGTTTTTCCTTCGTATTTTCAAAAAGTACAGTCTCTGCTCTACTTTGTTTTAATTGGAGCCGATTGTTACAAGGGTGTGAGATCTTTGTCGTTTCTTCACCCCTTGCATATAGAAAGGCTGTATACAAATTAAAAGCAAAATGAATTGAAATGAAAAATGTTGTTGCCCCAAACATCTGGAGAACACCTGGTTGGAAAAGGCTGGTCGACACCGACTGATAGCAGCTCCCCAAGAATTTCAGACAGGAGTTTTTCCCTGCCAAACCTGGAGATACCGGGGATTGAACCTGCGACTCCTGCTTGCAAAGCAGATTCTCCACCCCTGAGCAATGGCCTGTCCCCCTGCTAATGTTACTCTGCAAATCAGGGAAGGCCCCAGACATTTGGGCACTGGAGGCAAATAAAAAAAAACTCCCTCCCTCAATTGTAGTTTATTAAGGGTGCTTTTGTATACAGGCGGTGATCATTTTGTATGCATCCAACTCAGGGGTCAGCAAATGTTTTCAGCAGGGGGCCGGTCCACTGCCCCTCAGACCTTGTGGGGGGCCGGACTATATTTTTTTTTGGGGGGGGGGGAATGAACGAATTCCTATGCCCCACAAATAACCCAGAGATGCATTTTAAATAAAAGGACACATTATATTCATGTAAAAACACTGATTCCTGGACCGTCCATGGGCCGGATTTAGAAAGCGATTGGGCCTGATCTGGCCCCCGGGCCTTATTTTGCTTACTCATGATCCAACTGATGCACGACTGCTAATATGAGCATCATTTTCAGCCCCAGAAGCGGGCAGAACAGGGGCAAAATGGCAGCGGTGGCGGCGGGGGTCAGAATGTAGTGGGGGTGTGTGGAATGGGCTTATGTGCAACTGCTGACATATGCAATGGCCCACATACAATTGCTGCTTCTCAAGCCTCCCCACCCTGATGCTGATCCTCGCCCACACTTTCTTCCTGACACTGACCTCCCTTGGCGAATATCAGACATGAGGGGAATGAAGATCAGCATTGGAAATGAAGAAACACAGCGGCTGTGAGCCAACCTGCTTGAGTAAGGGGGTTATTTTGGGTTCAAGAGAGTGAAGAAAGAGAGATACAGCGGCAAGGGAGGCTGACTTCTTTGAGCACTTTTTTCCACCAGCCGACTCTCTTGTCACTGTGTCCCGCTCTTCCCAGAGGGGAGCAGGCAGCAGCGGCATGCAGGGGGTGGAGGCGGGCGCAGATCTGCTGCCCTCCCCGACTCTCCAGGGCCTCTTCACCTTGCTTGGGTGGTCTACCCCTGCTGTAGGGGACAGGTGTGGCGCTGTGGTCTAAACCACTGAGCCTCTCAGGCTTGCCAATCGGAAGACTGGTGGTTCAAATCCCTGCGATGGGGTGAGCTCTCGTTGCTCTGTCCCAGCTGCTGCCAACCTAGCAGTTCGAAAGCACACCAGTGCAAGTAGATAAATAGTTACCACTGCAGCGGGAAGGTCAATGGTGTTTCCTGCACTCTGTTTTCCGTCATGGTGTTCTGTTGCACCAGAAGCGGTTTAGTCATGCAGGCCACATGACCCGGAAAGCTGTCTGTGGACAAACAAGAAGAAGAGTAGAAGAAGAGTTTGGATTTGATATCCCGCCTTTCACTCCCTTTAAGGAGTCTCAAAGCGGCTAACATTCCTTTCCCTTCTTCCCCCACAACAAACACTCTGTGAGGTGAGTGAGGCTGAGAGACTTCAAAGAAGTGTGACTAGCCCAAGGTCACCCAGCAGCTGCCTGTGGAGGAGCGGAGACGCGAACCCGGTTCCCCAGATTACGAGACTACCGCTCTTAACCACTACACCACACTGGCTCTCTTGGCCTGAAAGCGAAATGAACACCACAACCACATAGTCGCCTTTGACTGGACTTAACTTTCCAGGGGTCCTTTACCTTAATGGGATCTGTACAGTGCTGGCATACAACAGAGAGAAGGAGAAATCTTTCTAACCTCTCTTTTTTTGCCACATAGGGTCCCACATTTTGCTTCAACCAGGAAGGTTCTCAACAGAAATTTCCCGATTCGAATCTGATCTTCTAAATTCTAAAAGAAAAACTCTTTCCAAAACTTACCGACTCCTCCTTGACTGGACAGTCGAGGAGGAGGAGGTAACAGTGGCAATGGTGAGGTGGTCCCAGGATTTTGGCCACTCAATAACCATGGCCCAATGGGAAAATTTATGGAAGATCAATTGGAAATTCATAAATTGTTACACAATTAGAGAGAACTTTCAAAAAATGCAACATCGATGGTATCTAACACCTTGGAAGCTTTCAAAAATGTATAAAAATATATCAAGTAATTGTTGGAGATGCAGAGACTCAGGAACATTCTACCATATGTGGTGGATATGTAGAAAAATACAGGTATTCTGGGAGAGTATACATGCAGAACTGCAAAAAATGCTAAAGATCTCTTTCAATAAAAAACCAGAGGCCTACCTCCTGGGAATAACAGATTTGGATATTCCACAAAGGAGGAAGGGTATCTTTTTATATGCGACGGCGGCAGCAAGAGTTTTGATCGCAGCAAAATGGAAGAGTAATGAAATCCCCTCTATTCAAGATTGGATCCAAAAGCTGACAGAATATGCTGAATTAGATGGTTTATCAGAAAAAATAAAAAATAAATCAAAACAGGAATTTGTTTCTAAATGGGAGGTTTTTAAAGAATATCTGAAAAATAAATACAGTAGTTTAAATTCTGTTGCAGCATTCGAGGAACTTCAGTAATAGTTGCAAGGTAGATATAAGAAATTAGATTTAATGAGAATAAGTTTAATTATGAAAAAAAAGTGTATTGGCAATAAGTAATATGAATCTGAAGTATGGAATAGACGGGAGGTTGGGTCTTTAGTGTTAAGACCAATAGATGTTTTATTGTTTGCTAAGAATATTAAGTGTCTATGGTTATTTTTGTAATTTGTGTGTAATTCGGTATTTGTGTTTTTTGTTTGTTTGTTTTTCTTGTTGTATAAATAATTTTTTTTTAAAAAAAGAGAGAGAAGGAGAAATGTTTCTAACCTCTCTTTTTTTGCCACATAGGGTCCCACATTTTGCTTCAACCAGGAAGGCGATACTGTACTCTGAGCAATAATAACTCTCTGTAACTGCATCTATTCGCACAGTCTTAATTCGCTCATCTTTCCAACGCTCTTGAAAAACTGGGGGTGGTTGACCATTCTTATCCAGAACCTGCCATTGCCAATTTTAATCCCCCTCACAGCCATCATTACCGTTTCGAATCACTTCACATCAATCCTTATGAAATATGAATGCGAAAACAAATCTATCTGTGTGTCTGAGAGAGGATAAAACCCAGGGAATGAGTCTTCCGTAATGTCTGCCCAGCGATGAAAAATGTCAACTACAAAATCATTCCTTTGCACATTTAAAAGAAGAAGAAGAAGGAAGGATCCTAAAGTGTGATCAATTTATTCGCATTAAGGTGACATCGGTTCCTAATATATAATGTGGCAGGAGCGCTGGGGCTGTCTTTCGAACGAGAACATGAATAATGAGTTCTTTGCTCCACAATCTCTCCCAGAAGTGATGCTGGAGGTATCGCTCCAAGGCTGGTAAGCAGTGCCAAGTCTCCCCCCTAGGGCAGAATATTTTAACAGCTACCCTAATATAGGTCTTTTTCTATCAGTGCATGCCCTACAGAACTCCAACCCCCACCCCCAATGATTTATTTATTAACAGAGAAGTGGTTTTGCCCCAAAGTACAATTTTTGGTGTCTGTATGTTTTTTGAGGTGGAAATTCTCTTCTCCTGGCAGTTCACTGCTCTGTACCAACACTCTGTGACTTTATAGTTCTAGGGTGTGTGGTGTTTTTAGCTTTTCTTAACAGTGGGATAGGGTGTTGTTGTGAAGTTCTGTTTCGTTGAGAATTCGACAGGCACCTTCTAGAGCCTAGGCACTTTCAGAGGCTTACCAGACACCTTTCTTTTTAATCAGGCTTTTGTTAACTGAACAGTTCCTGGTTTTGCCAGCGGTTGACACTTTTCACAGCATTGTTTTTAAGCTGGTTTGAATGTACTTGTTATGTATTTGCATATTATGTTCAGCAGGAATATTTTGATGGACAAAGTGGTCTATAAATTCTCACATGAATATTGTGCATCTCTCCCTGGTTGGAAGATCCCCAAGTGCTCATCTGGAGTTCAAGAACAGGAAGTGTGGGTCACTCACACTTCCTGTTCTGCCATGACCGCTCATCTGAAGCGGCCCCCATTTAAGCTGTAAGCTATTTCCCATGGCTAATACTCTCATCCCTGAAGTGAATCTGAATGTCAGTGTGTGAAAGAAAAAAGGCTGTTTCTTCATGTGTGATGCAGTCAACGTCTTCAAATGCAAATATTATACATAAATACTTTTCTTTCTTCCTTTTTTTTTTTGGAACAGTGGAGAAAATCACGGTGGAGAGAGTCTTTCATGTCTGCATGTTTGCAAAGGCAGGATATCATTTGCTTGTCACTCTGCAATGATTTTTTAAACTATTAAAAGAAAGGGAGAGATTCACCACTCAGTATTTAGGGGATCTGAAAAAGCAACAGCATTCCCACATGTGCATCAGCTAAAAAAGAATTTGCTCTTGTACGGAAGCTTGAAGGATGATTAAGTAGGCCAGTCACATCCATCAGAGAATTTCTAGGAATGGTCACGATCCTCCAGAACCTTAATCTGTGTTGAAATAATGGACAGTGCTACAAATGTACAGCGTCCATAACCTGCATTCATATCAACGAAGTTCTCTTCATGCAGATGTTTTCCCCCCCACACCATTAACACCACATGGATGAATTATCATGCTCACCCCTCCCCCTCTGTTTGGATGCTTCCTTGAACTTTGATGATGGCTCTTTGCTTAAGCAGATTAAAAGATGGCTGGGGCATGAGGTGCATAGAAATCTCTGGCCTTTGCAGAGGTGGATTACAGCCTACTGTGCAAAGATCAGAGTCACATTGGCTGCTCACTTCCCCTCTGCTCAGGGACAAAAGATGGCAGTCTGTTAAATGCAGCAAGCTGGAGCAGCAGGACAGAGGGCACCCAAGACTGTGGCCATGGGAGAAGCAAGAACCTCTTGCAGTGTAATGCTGTGAGCCCCTTCATCATAGGCTCAGGTTGTATATATGTGTAAATGAACCATATATCATAAAGACACTACAGTCTCTGCTGAGCCTCATTTGCAAAGGAAACATGAACCCTGGGTAAGCGCCCAGACCTCTGGAATTTCACACCACTTGGTGATTGGGGCAGCATGTAACAATATCAATGCAATGCAGGCCTTGTTCCCAGGGCAATTAGCCTTTCTGCTAGGGTTAGGGATGCAACTCTAAGAAAGGGATATCTGAAGGTTGTCTCTACAGCACCAGAGGGGTGAGTGAGCAACTAATGTCCAAATCAAAATACTTAAGGAAGGGTTTACATGAGTGGATAACAATAATATTTTTTTGCATCCTTTAATGAACTAATAATAATAATAATAATAATGCTACTAACATGAGTTTGACCAAACTACAGGAGGCAGTGGAAGACAGGAGTGCCTGGCATGCTCTGGTCCATGGGATCACGAAGAGTTGGACATGACATTGGCTAAACAACAACAACAACAATTTATACCCCACCCATCTGGCTCTGGGTGGCTCCCAACAGAATATTAAAAACATGATAAAACATCAAACATTCAAAAACTTCCCTAAACAGGGCTGCCTTCAGATGTCTTCTAAAAGTCAGGTGTTTATTTCCATGACATCTGATGGAAAGGCGTTCCACAGGGCAGGTGCCACTACCAAGAAGGCCCTTTAAAAATTTTGATAAGCTGTTACAAAAATGCTCCAGGCATAAGGATGACAACTGGTATTGTTCCCTGTTATGATTATGACCCCAAAACAAGCCACGACAGTCACAGCAAAATGTGGCCCCAAATGTATTGAAGAAATCTGTTGGGATCTGTATTTGTAGACTCACACAGAGATGCTAATCCAAGGCCCATTAAACTGGCTAGCTGTGCCTTTTGATGGCCACCCATGACCTGCAACACAGGCGATGGCTTCATTCAGCTGCTGATGCAGACTCAGTACTATCTTGGCCGTAGACAGCCTGGCTTATAAAATAAGTGGTGTGTTGTTGTTTTTCGTTGTAAAAAATAAATAAAAAGAGGGTTCATGAACGGGCATTGTTGTTTCTTCCAGGAACTCTGCAGTTTAAAGCCTCGCTTGCCGCTTTCTAGAAGCAAACAGCGAAACCCACTCAAAATGTCTCCAAAAAGCCAGAAGGAAATTATGCCCAGATAAATTATTCAAATATTTGTTTCTATTTTGAGGGCTTTTAATGGACATTTGGGTTAAATAAAAGATGAAAACGGCACACTAATTACTTGCAGTGGATCAATGTGGCCAACATCAGAAGCGAGAGAGAGCTCTCGTTCCTCCTTCCCAGGCATGAGCATTTTTAGGGGGTGGCCTGATGTTCAGGGACACTGCTGCCTCCTCCATCAGTGGAGATAGAACATAACCACCAGGGTTAATCGCCACAGATAGCCTTCTCCTTCACGAATTTGTCCTCTCCTCTTTTAAACCATCCAAGTCACTGACCATCACTGATCCCTTGCAGTGTGATTTTGCAAGGTGCTGTGGTGGACTGGCTGGATGTAGAGGAGTGGTGGGAGGCACCAGTTGGGGAACCCCCAAGGGAACTCCCTGGGAAAGAAGGCTCAGAGCCAGGGGATTGGTGGTGGGATGACGAGGAGTGGTCAGAGGGAGAAGAGGAAGCACACTGGGAGGAGATGGTGACCAAATATTGGCGAACAGATTGAAAGGAATTTCGAAAGAAGTGATCCCTGGGGATGAAGCAGGCTTTCTTCCTGTTGACAGATGAAAGATAATGTGAGGAACATATTAAATATAATAGAATATCTAGAGACCAGGAACAATAAGTAAGCAGTGTTCATGTTTATTGACGCAGAGAAGGCCTTTGATAATATTTTATGGAATTTTATGATAAGGGTCCCTGCAATATTTCATTCCAGTTGGTACCCCTGCCGGAATCAGAGGCAGGAGAAGGGGGGGGGGGGCAGAAGACAGAGGTGAGGCAGGCCGCTGAAGAATCCAGGGAGTGTCTCTCTCCTGCTGCGAACAGCTCACAGCCCCCCACCCCGCCTCCCAGAACATGGAGAGGAATGAAGAGGGAGGAGCAAAGAGAGACAAGACGACAGAGCTTTAGGCTGCTGGGGAAGGAACCGAGAGAGGAAGAGACACAGCAGGCGATGGGAAGGCAGGGACCTCCAGTCTTCACAACTGCTTCACTGGGGCAAAACCTACCGGGAAGAGTTGCTGGGATCACTGGGCCTGTGCTGCTTTGGTTTCTTCAAATAAAGAGTTAACTTCGTTGACACTGGATAATTTGGCAAAAATGTATATATCAAAATCAAATAAGTGTTTGAAATGTAAAGAGAAAGAAGGTTCTTTTTATCATATGTGGTGGTCTTGTAGTAAGGTTAAAACTTACTGGGAAATGATATATAATGAATTGAAAAAGATATTTAAAATAACATTTGGTCAGAAGCTTTCCTTTTGGGAATTATAGGGACCGAACTACCCAGACTGTATAGAAATTTATTCATGTATGCGGCTACAGCGGCAAGAATGTTATTTGCCAAAAAATGGAAAGAAGAAGAAGTCCCGACGAAAGAAGAATGGATACAAAAACTTATAGAATACACAGAAATGACGAAACCTACCCGAAAAATAAGAAATCAAGATAACAAATCAAAAGAATGGAAATGGTTTATTGGATATTTACTAACAAACTGTAAACAGATAACAACACTGGCAGGATTACTGTAATAACCGGCAGTTTTAGAAGAGTATACATTTAAAGTAGAGGAATAAATGCTTAAATGAAGTTAATCTGGAATATGCAGAAAACACACACAAAAAATTAAGGAACTGCAGAAAGAGGGGGAAGGAAGTTGAGTTTTGAAATGTTAAAATGATTGTAAAAGTATTGAAATGTATAAAATTAAAAATCATAAATAAAAATGGGGGGGGGGGGACCACTTCAGTGACACCGGTATTTTTTATTGCTGACCTACTCCTCCCTCTGGCTCTTGTCAGGTGTCCTCAGAACGCACACCAAGAGGCAGCCATATGAATCTAGTAATGACGAATAAGTACATCTTAGAAAAGCGGACCCAGTCACAGTTGGAACAACAAATGATGCTTTCTGAGGGCTGTTGTCATGCCAACATGCTCATCCCTCCATGTCTTGTCATTCCTGGATTCTCAGCTGAATAGGTGAACTGGCTTTATCTGCGGAGTTCTTAGGTGACATGTGGTGATTAATCTGTGACAGGTGATTTGCACATGCAGATCATCAGAGTTTTAGGTGTCAAGTGATTTCCTTTGTAACTCTTAATGGGTTTCTTTCTAGATTGATTAAATCCTTCCTTTCTCTTTCATATTTTTTAGCTGTCGGCCATAGACTACCGTTACTCACTGCATTTACCCCCTACTCCTTAAGTTAGGTTGGGCTGAGGGCAGGGACTGGCCCGGGGTCACCCAGTGAGCTACATGGCCGAGTGGTAAACTGAACTCTAGTCTCCCAAGTCCTGGTCTGGGACTCTAACCACTACACCACGCTGTCTTGTTGTTGTTGTTTAGTCATTTAGTCGTGTCCGACTCTTCGTGACCCCATGGACCAGAGAACGCCAGGCACTTCTGTCTTCCACTGCCTCCCGCAGTTTGGTCAAACTCATGCTGATAGCTTCGAGAACACTATCCAACCATCTCTTCCTCTGTCGTCCCCTTCTCCTTGTGCCCTCCATCTTTCCCAACATCAGGGTCTTTTCCAGGGAGTCTTCTCTTCTCATGAGGTGGCCAAAGTCTTGGAGCCTCAGCTTCACGATCTGTCCTTCCAGTGAGCACTCAGGGCTGATTTCCTTCAGAATGGATAGGTTTGATCTTCTTGCAGTCCATGGGACTCTCAAGAGTCTCCTCCAGCACCATAATTCAAAAGCATCAATTCTTCAGCAATCAGCCTTCTTTATGGTCCAGCTCTCACTTCCATACATCACTACTGGGAAAACCATAGCTTTAACTATATGGGCCCCACGCTGTCTTAGATCCAGGCAAATCAACATCTCTGTCTAGAGCAGGGATGGGGAGCCTGTGGCTCTCACAGTGTTCTAGGACTCCCAACTCTCCTCAGCATGGAATATAGTCAGAGATGATGGGAGGGGCAGTTGCAACAATGTCTGGAGGAACCCAGGTTGCGGGTATTAGATAATATTCTTTATTATTAGTTATTATATGTGAATCCTAACTAATTTTAGCATTTTTATGTTGTCTCATTTTTCAACTTCTTTTTTTAAAAAAACCACTCTGAGCATGTGTGGTCCCCCCTGCCCCAATAGTAGTGTGGCGGTGGCACTATAAAAGTTGTAAAAGTAATTACATAAAAAATGGAAACGCAGTTGCTTTTATTTTGTACCAAAGATACATTTCAGGGTGACCCCATCCAAATAGACTTACTCTTAAGGAAATCTGTTTTTCTATGAAAAGAGGTGCCAGAACTCACCAGGAGCTTTCTGAGGGCTGTACAGTGGTACCTCGGGTTAAGAACTTAATTCGTTCCGGAGGTCTGTTCTTAACCTGAAACTGTTCTAAACCTGAAGCACCACTTTAGCTAATGGGGCCTCCTCCTGCTGCTGCACTGCTGCTGCACGATTTCTGTTCTCAACCTGAAGCAAAGTTCTTAACCCGAGGTACTATTTCTCGGTTAGCAGAGTCTGTAACCTGAAGCGTCTGTAACCTGAAGCATCTGTAATTCGAGGTACCACTGTACTCTTTGAAGTCCCTGGTTCTCTTTGAAGGGCAATGGCGCCCACTGAGAGGTGCTGTAACTGAGAGAGACTACATTGCAAAACTGCTTTCTTAAATAAACATAGGCCAACTTCAAACCATACATTTAACAGACCCTCCAAGTGTCCCTATTTCCCAGGGACGTCCCTGATTTAGAGAAGTGGTCCCAGTTTCTGATCTGATCCCGGAATGTCCCGCTTTTCCTTAGGATGTCCCTATTTTCATTGGAGAAATGTCGGAGGGTATGGAGTTATCTGCCCCCCTCCAAGCTGCCTGAAGACAATCCTGTAAAGGAAAGGGTTTAAAAAATAATAATTTTATTTTGTTTTTATATATGTTGGAAGCTGCTCAGAGTGGCTGGGACAACCCAATAAGATGTGTGGAGTATAAATAAATAATTATCCTTATGGAATGAGACATCCCTGTTTCCATCAGATAAATGTTGGAGGGTATGCATTTAAAGCACTACAGTACAGGGGTACCTCGGTTTTTGGGCGTCTCAGAAGTCGAACATTTTGGTTTTCAAATGCCAAGAACCCGGAAGTAATTGCTTCTGTTTTCGAATGCGTCTTGGAAGTCGAATGGCTTCCGCGGTGTGTTTTTCAATTTTCACCATTGAAATTGACATTCTCCTTTTGCACCTCAGTTGTCGAACTCTTCGGCAGTTGAATGGTCTTCTGGAATGGATTACATTCGACAAGCAAGGTACCACTGCACTACTTTGAACAATCATGGCTCTCTCCATATGAATTCTGGGAGGTGTAGTTTGTTTGGGGGGCTCTGAGGGTTGTTAGGTGGCTGACCGCTAGTCTTCTCACAGAACCAACAATTCCCAGCGTTTCCTGTGAAGAGGTATTGGTGGTTATGCTACTTTGGGAATTGTAGCTCTGGGAGAGGAACAGGGAGTCTCCATACTCTGCACCCTTTTTGTTGTTGTTTAGTCGTTTAGTCGTGTCCGACTCTTTGTGACCCCATGGACTAGAGCACGCCAGGCACTCCTGTCTTCCACTGCCTCCCGCAGTTTGGTCAAACTCATGCTGGTAGCTTCAACAACACTGTCCAACCATCTCGTCTTCTGTCATCCCCTTCTCCTTGTGCCCTCCATCTTTCCCAACATCAGGGTCTTTCCCAGGGAGTCTTCTCTTCTCGTGAGGTGGCCAAAGTATTGGAACCTCAGCTTCAGGATCTGTCCTTCCAGTGAGCACTCAGGGCTGATTTCCTTAAGAATGGATAGGTTTGATCTTCTTGCAGTCCATGGGACTCTCAAGAGTCTCCTCCAGCACCATAATTCAAAAGCATCAATTCTTTGGCGGTCAGCCTTCTTTATGGTCCAGCTCTCACTTCCATACATCACTACTGGGAAAACCACAGCTTTTACTATATGGGCCTTTGTTGGCAAGGTTTAGCAAATTAGAATTTCCAGAATTTTCGGGGGGAGCCATGACTTCCTAAAGTGGCATTGCAGTGCTTTATGTATGACACAGATGTGTTGCCATCCTATGACACAGGCCCCAATGAAAAGAGTTGGACTGGGTAAATTTGCATAGGATCGCACTATGAATCTCTAACAATGGCACTCCTAGCAGGTGAGCGTAGGCTGTTTGTAGTATTTTATATTACAGGCAAAGGAGCTGTCAATCACGGAAGGAAAAAGAGATTGAGAGAGAGAACGATGAGGCCATCTTAATGAGTTATTCTTAACACACCACTTAGAAACTTGAACGTCTGCCTTGCAGCCATAGGAAAAATAACATATGTATTCCAGATGTACCTGGAGACATAATTAATGAATCTGCTCAGTGCTCATCCCCCCCCCCCACTCCCTGCCATAGATACCTAATTAAAATGATGTGGGAGAATATAGAAAGGGAAGAGCAAAATACAGATCATGGGAACTTGAAAAGAACAGAAGAGCTGAACAGAAGTTGCATGAGATAATGGGTACCATTAGCAACACCAGAGGGATCCATACCCAGTTAGACTTGAAAAAGAAATGGCATTGTTTAGAGGGTCCTGTTGTTTTTAAAAAGAGGTGGAGGGAGGGGGAGAGAGAAAGAGCTTACAGCCATCATTTTGTTGTTGTTGTTTAGTCATTTAGTCGTGTCCGACTCTACGTGACCCCATGGACCAGAGCACACCAGGCACTCCTGTCTTCCACTGCCTCCCGCAGTTTGGGCAAACTCATGCTGGTAGCTTCGAGAACACTGTCCAGCCATCTCGTCCTCTGTCGTCCCCTTTTCCTTGTGCCCTCCATCTTTCCCAACATCAGGGTCTTTTCCAGGGAGTCTTCTCTTCCATCATTTTACCGCGGTAAAAAAGCAACAAATTGAATCAATAATAATAATCAGTGTGTTTCAATATGATTAGGAGGTTCTGTACAGTCCTAAAATTCCACAAGGAAACCCATGCTTGGGCCAAAGCAATAAATTACCCTGCATGGTCTACCATTTTTTGGTAGTGGCCGCCATATTCCTCCATCCCTGAAAAACATGGTGGCCGGGCTACCAAAATTGTTCTGCTGTGGCTGCTGGTGGAAAGAAATAATAATAATAATAATAATAATAATAATAATAATAATAATAATAATAATTTATTATTTATACCCCGCCCATCTGGCTGAGTCTCCCCAGCCACTTTGGGTGGCTCCCAATCAAGTATTAAAACAATACAGCAATAAATATTAAAAACTTCCCTGAAGAGGGCTGCCTTCAGATGTCTTTTAAAGGTAGGATAGCTACTTATTTCCTTCACATCTGAAGGGAGGGTGTTCCACAGGGTGGGCGCCACTACCGAGAAGGCCCTCTGTCTGGTTCCCTGTAACCTTATTTCTCGCAATGAGGGAACCTCCAGAAGGCCCTCGGCGCTGGATCTCAGTGTCCGGGCTGAACGATGAGGGTGGAGATGCTCCTTCAGGTATACACGACTGAGGCCATTTAGGGTTTTAAAGGTCAGCACCAACACTTTGAATTGTGCTCGGAAACGTACTGGGAGCCAATGCAGATCTCTCAGAACTGGTGTTATGTGGTCCCTGCAGCCGCTCCCAGTTAGCAGTCTAGCTGCCGCATTCTGGATTAATTGCAGTTTCCGGGTCACCTTCAAAGGTAGCCCCACGTAGAGCGCGTTGCAGTAGTCCAAGCGGGAGATAACTAGAGCATGCACCACTCTGGCGAGAGTCTGTGGGCAGGTAGGGTACCAGATGGAGCTGGTGGACAGCTGCCCTGGACACAGAATAAACCTGCACCTCCATGGACAGCTGTTAGTCCAAAATGGCTCCCAGGCTGCGCACCTGGTCCTTCAGAGGCACAGTTACCCCATTCAGGACCAGGGAGTCCTCCACACCTCCCCTATCCCTATCCCTGAGACAGTCTGCGGGCAGGTAGGGTCTTAGCCTGCGTACCAGGTGGTACGCAGAAAGTTGCATTGCTGCCACCACCACCACTGTAATGGTGAGTCCCACCCCTGAGAAGGTGTTGGAGAACTTCTCTTCCCCCTGGAGAAATTTGGTGAAATGGTTACCCCAATATTCCTACCCACAAGCAGGGTGAAGAGAGTCCCTTTCCTCACAGCTCTACTTCCAGATGTTTCATAATACAGGCCTTCCTTCAAAGAGACAGTGACGAATGGCTTTTCGATATTGCGGGCCAGCTGTTTCCGTATAGGAAATCAATTAAAGTTGTATCTTATTGACTTGAAGCGATACCACCATATTAGCTTTAAATATGCATGTCTAGGCATACAGACTTTTGAATTTCCTGTGGACATCGCCCAGATAGTCTGTTCTCTGACATGGCTGGGTTGAAAATCATTTCAAATCAGATGAAAGAAAAGGAAATGTTAACTCAGCAGCTGCCTCCTTCCCTTTTCCCAAATCGGCACTTTCTCTTTCATGTAGATAAGGAATGATTACAACCAGCAGCTATTTGGAGAGGGAGCCGTAATGCTGGGGATGGATGTAATTTTATGCACAGAGTAGTAGACCTAGAGGGGTTAAAAAGAGAGATAAGAGGCAGCTCTGATGAAGGGAAAGAACAAGGACAAGCTGTTTTCACAGCCAGGCTGCAATAATCTGGTTTAATAGTCATTCCACACTTCCACCCTGGGAATTTGGGGTCTATGAGACAAACTAGGGATCCTATTTATTAGTAATAGTAGGATGAGCAGCAGACTTGGAGAGCCATTTTGGTCTGATAACGATGATGATGATGATGATTAGATTTTTTACTCCCCATTCACCAGCAGGTCATAAAATCCTAGAATCCTAGAGGTGGAGGTACTGTCAGTTGGAATCTCCTTCCTAAGGTTTCAGAGGGAGGTCACAGCAGTGTAAAAACAGCCAAAACAAAATGCAACTACAACTAGGGTACTCAAAACAGGCACCTTAAGTGTCACAGGCCAGGGTAAAGAGGTACGTCTTCAGCCTACGACGAAAGTCAACGAAGACAGGATGGGAGAAAATGGTGAGGATATGTGGGGGCAGATATACTCCTTGGGCTTGCTTTGTTCTAGGGTTAAGCCAAAGATATAATAGATTCATAATTATAGTGTAAAAACCTCAAAACAAATACATTTCAATAGAAGGGACAAAGGAGCTTGTCAAGATTTGGATATCCCATGGGAATATTGGTTGGGGAAGAGATAAATGCCTTTTCAGCTGAAAGGAAAGGTTCTCATTTTGCTATTTTTGTCACGTCACGTTAAATAATATGATTTGCACTTCCAGTTAATCTGTTTAACCAGATGAGAAGCCGAAAGAGTTGGGCATTGACGGAGCCTTGCCAAAGAGCTTAAATCTGGAAGCAGCAAAGGCTATTTTCTTTCTCCCACTTTGCTGAGAGCGGAGCGTTGTGTCTCGGGTCTTTAGCTTAACATCGCCATCATTATCGTGTTTCCAAATATCCCCAAATAGCAGAACCTAAGAGCCCCATGATGGAGACGAATGCTTTGCTTGTCATTGTGCAAGCTAATCTTACTATTATGGAAAAGTTTGTATTGATTTCCGGATATTGCTAGAGCTTGGAGGTGATGATTTAAAGGGCAGGTTTGAGAAAGGGAGGTTGAATTCTCTCGTGCATCCTCCAGGGATGATCACTGCACATGAGCTCGCATGCGCATGCCCCCGTGTTAAGCATTCCACTCTTTGGTGATCCTCTCTGCCTCTCTAAACACATGCATATTAACCAAGCATTGTTAGTCCTTGCTGAGAAGTGTTGTAGGGAAGGGAGAAACTGTGATGCTATCAGCCAGCATGTTGCCTCCTTAACAACTTCTCTCATCCATAATGAATGAGGGATCGGAAGAACAGAAACATGCGATGTGCATATTCTTCCCGCATTTGGCAGCTGACGAGGATCTCCAGGAAAGTGAGACTCTCTCTCCCCTTTCTTGCTCACAACAATAGGAGCAGGCACAAGATCAGAATGAACAAACATGGTGCACAAAAGAGCAAAAACCAAACCAAACCAGGTATGCGGTACAGATACCGTTGAGTTTTTTTAGTGGGGGCAAGCGGAAGGCAGTTGTAAGAGAGATCAATAAGGTGGCAAGTTTCATAGCAAAGTTCTTCCATTCAGGCCCTACTTGTGATTAGGAACATTAGGAAACTGCCTTATGCCAAGTCAGAGCATTGGTCCATCTAGCCCAGTATTCCCCACACTAATTGGCAGCAGCTCTCCTTCCTTGGAGGTTTTTAAGCAAAGGTTGGATGGCCATCTGTCATGGATGCTTTAGCTGAGATTCCTGCATTGCAGGGCTAGATGACCTTCCAACTCTGCAATTCTAGGATTCTAGGATTCAGCCAAGAATCCTTCTCAGCCCTGGAGATTCTGGGCATTGAAACTGGGAAACTTCTGCATGCAAAGCGAATGTTATACCACTGAGCTACATAATACCGGTCCTGAAAGACCTACATTGGCTCCCAGTACATTTCCCAGCACAATTTAAAGTGTTGGTGCTGAGCTTTAAAGCCCCAAACAGCCTCGGCCCAGTATACCTGAAGGAGCATCTCCACCCCCATCGTTCTGCCTGGACACTGAGGTCCAGCTCCGAGGGCCTTCTGGCAGTTCCCTCACTGCAAGAAGCAAAGCTACAGGGAACCAGGCAGAGGGCCTTCTCGGTAGTGGCGCCCGCCCTGTGGAACACCCTCCCATCAGATGTCAAAGAGATAAACAAGTACCTGACATTTAGAAGACATCTGAAGGCAGCCCTGTTCACGGAAGTTTTTAATGTGTGACATTTTGATGTATTTTTAAACTTTGCTGGAAGCCACCCAGAGTGGCTGGGGAAACCCAGGCAGATGGGCAGGGTACAAATAATAAATTATTATTATTATTATTAGTAGTAGTAGTAGTACTACTACTACAGTCCCTGGTTGTAGATTTGGCAAGGGTTCTTGAGATTGTGTACACACAGAGAGAGACAGAGAGAGAGAGAGAGAGAGAGAGAGAGAGAGAGATTGATTTTTTAGTGTATATATTGCTTTTTTATTAACAACATCCCAAACTGTAAAAATTCATTGGATAAATAAATTTCTTGGATGGTTGTGCTTCCTTTAAAGCCCAGGGGAGGACAGCCTGAGCTAAAATTCCTCCATGGGGCTTTTTCACCTCAAGAAGAGGGGGACGCCAGGGATGCTATAGAGAGCTGGAGAAGTGTTTACTGGAAAGAAATATGGAACGTGTCACCCCTGACCGCCTCGTAACAATAAAGGAAGCTTAAAACCCAAGCAAAATATTTCGGGAGAGTTGCAAGTGCCCTGAGAATGAGGCATGAAAACTGAAGTCTCTTCCACAGGGGAATAAAAAGTTTGAGAAACTGTGGAAGCGGGGGGCAGATTTCGGCACAGCACAAATTGACATGGAACGTGGGGAAAGGAGAGATTGAGACCTCCATTAAGCACTATAAACACATGGGCCAAGTAGTCCCTGGAAAAGTCAACCAAATTCAAATTGCCCCACAGGCAAACCTGCTATTATCTTCTAATCCTCTGCTGACAATAATGAGAGGCATTTAAGAGAGATCACTCTAGGCATGGAAAGGGAGTGGAGGGGAAGTTAGGCCGTAAGCCGCCAAGAAGCACTACTATCAGAAACGGGTTTTGAATTCCACCTGCGTGCATGTCGGTGCAGATCATGGTTGGAACAATTGCTAATTTCCTGACATGCCAAGGGCATTATCATTTTCCACCTTCGTTGGTCACCTGGATTGCTCTTCTGCATACAAATGAGCTCTTTTTCTTTGCTCTTTTGCTTTCTAAATGGGAAGAGTCTTCACCAACCGAAAGTGAAACAGCCAGGAGTTCATTTCCTCAAAGCGGTGTGAGGACTCAACCCTTCTCAAAATCAGGTTGTGCGCCCCAGAAGTTCTTTCCCCAAATCTGCAAACACCATGGCAGCTACCTGAGGTCACTTAGGGCTGCTTCTGCCATATTGAGTAGAAGAGTCAACCCAAGCTGACTGTTTCCACCTTTGATATTTATTTTGAAGTCTCGCCTCAGTATCCCTGAAGTCGTAACACTGCCAGAGATTGCTTTAAATCCCTGAATGGTTTACTTCCTCAAAGAGAGAGGGAGCCAAGAACTGAAACAGAATGGATATAGCCTCTGGCAAAAATCAGGGGCTCTTCACACACTTTCCCCTTTATTCATTGAGCACCAGCAAATAAGCTAATGGATGCAACAAACAGGATACAACAGAGGTACATTCGCTAGGGCTGTGTGCAGCTCTCCTGAACTGACCCAGGTCAACATGGTGAACACACAATCCGAATCTAGCCTTGAATCAATCCAGGGGTGGGACTAATAGGGTTTTAAGGAATCCTGATTAAACATGCAACATACAACTGAGTCTCTCCCCTGCCGTCCAACAGCAGAAAGAAGGAGAATCATCTTTGCTGGGTGCAGTTCCAGCAGCCTGTTCCCCTGTGGGAAACATGCTGGCAAAGTAGTACAGTGGTACCTCGGGTTAAGTACTTAATTTGTTCCGGAGGTCCATTCTTAACCTGAAACTGTTCTTAACCTGAAGCACCACTTTAGAAAATGGGGCTTCCTGCTGCCGCCGCGCGATTTCTGTTCTCATCCTGAAGCAAAGTTCTTAACCCGAGGTACTATTTCTGGGTTAGCGGAGTCTGTAACCTGAAGCGTATGTAACCTGAAGTGTATGTAACCTGAGGTACCACTGTACTGTATAGCCAGGAGAACAGACCAACTGATGAGCAGAGGCTTTAGTCCTGCTCAGACAGACTGTGTGTGTGTGTTTTGTTGGCATGCACCCAAGGAAATGGGGCAATTGGCAGGCCCCCAGCTGGCCCCAGCCCACCGGCCGGTGTGCCGAGCAATCTCCTGTCCTTGGTGCAGCATAAACCTGCGACCCAGGCTTTAGAAGACTGAGCATGCTATCCAGCAGAGAAAACGCTGCGTAGACAGAAGTGGCACGAGAGGCTATGTGAGCATATTTACAAGCAGGTTTTATTAAGCGTAGATCAGGACAAAAGGAAACATGTCTGATCTCCTTCGTGTCCAAAGCAAAAACAGAAAGCTATACACAAACGGAAGTTCCCAGCATACTGTCCTGGAATGTAAACAGACATGTGACATGCAACAATTCCACACGTCTGTTCCTTAAGGTGGAATGGAATTCTCAACATGTTTGTGTGTGTGTGTGTTTGCCTGCTGGGAAAAGGCACGTAGAGTCAAACCTTCTTCTTCCAGCCCAGCATATTCCCCCTGACAGCTCCAGACAGCTCTAAGTTGGAAATACCTTGTATGGGTATATATCTGCTGGATACCATTACATGGAATAATAACAACAACCAGCAGTTTACAATCACTGGTGATGAAATTCCTGGCAATACTTGATACCCTTCTGCCATCTAGCTGCCCACAACCTCCTAAAGGAGGCTGTTCCATTGTCAAACAGCTCTTGCCCTCAGAAAGTTCTTCCTGATGTTTAGTTGGAATCTCCTCCCTTGCAACTTGAATCCACCGGATTGAGTCCTATCCTCCAGAACAGGAGAAAACAAGATTGTTCCCTCTTCCACGTGACAGGCCTTGAAATATTTGAAGATGGCTCTCAAATCTCCTTTCAGTCTCCTCTTTTCCAGGCTAAACATACCCAGGTCCTTCAACGGTTCCTCATCAGGCTTGGTTTCCAGACCCTTGATCATCCTGGTCTCTCTCCTCTGCATTTTTCAGCTTGTCAATATCCTCCTTAAACTGTGGCACCCAGAACTGGATGCAATATTCCAGGTGTGGTCTGACCAAGGCAGAATAGAGTGGTAATATTACTTCCCTTAAGGGACGCAGGTGGCGCTGTGGATTAAACCACAGAGCCTAAGACTTGCCGATCAGAAGGTCGGCAGTTCGAATCCCCACGATGGGGTGAGCTCCCGTTGCTCGGTCCTTGCTCCTGTCAACCTAGCAGTTCGAAAACACGTCAAAGTGCAAGTAGATAAATAGGTATTGCTCTGGCGGGAAGGTAAACGGTGTTTCCGTGCGCTGCTCTGGTTCGCCAGAAGCGGCTTAGTCATGCTGGCCACATGACCTGGAAGCTGTACACTGGCTCCCTCGGCCAATAAAGCGAGATGAGCGCCGCAACCCCAGAGTCGGTCACGACTGGACCTAATGGTCAGGGGTCCCTTTACCTTATTACTTCCCTTGATGGGGCAGAGTGGTTGTGGTAGCACAGCAATCATGAATAAAGCCCTTGAACCAACTTTTTTGTTTCTGGTTGTGCAAATAAAGCCTGTATGCAAATCTCCACTTTCTTGGTTCTTTCTCAACATTTTCAATTAGTTCATTTGGGGCTGGGGGCATGAAACTATCTAGGTGGGGGATAGGAGTTGGGTCCCACCTGCCGGAAAGGTGCGCTCATGTGAACCTTTGTTGCTGGCACGTATCAGATCAGTGCTTCAGCCAAGTGCTGATAATTGCATTCAGATCCCACAGAGGGGCATGCAACCTGCTGGCAATATAAACCCTAATAAATAGTACCAAATGGGCAAGTAGTGATTAATACAAATATCGGCAGGTGCTCCTTCCGATGCCTGTGCCAGGACAAAGAGAACAACACACACGCACGCACATTCGGCTTGAAGCACCATCTGACATGCTACTCAGAAGGCAGAGCCAAGAAATGTGAGTCTCTTGCTCTGAATATGTTGTGAGCTATGAGCTTGTAGACAAGGGCCATTGAGCTCCCTGTTGGAGAGGTTATTTCGATTCCAACAGGGCTAGGAGGCAACCTATGCATGTCATTGCATTAGGAGATGAGATCCAGAGGCTGCTGGTATGAACAGCACTGGAAAGCCGAACCTCCCTCGCTGCCTGGCACACATACACGGCCAGTCTTTCAACTTTAACTAAACTTCAGCCACCTACAACTTTTATAGTCTGTGCAGGCTGTGGCCTGATCAGCAAAGGGAGAGAGAGGAGGCTGTTCAGAGAACCTGAACAGTGGCCCTAGATGCACTTAAGCATGGGAACTACAATCCCCATGATGCTGCGTAACTGTGCATGTGCAGGAAAGGCAAGGTTATCTGCAGAGAGGATAAGTCATCCATGTAGCAAAACCATCAGGGAGGGCCACCTTGCAGACAGCCATTGCCTGCACAAGCGTTAGACGATGTGGTGCTTTCTCCATTATCCCCAACCAGCATGACCAGTGATCAGGGGTGATGGGACCTGTAGTCCAACCACATCTAGATTGAACCAGATTGGCTATTCCTGGCCTGTACGGGTGACTGTAATTAATGCAAATAAGTATGTAGCAATTGTGGGGAAGCTGTCCCTCTAGTCCTCTACATTGCCAGGTTGGCCGGGACTAATGGAGAGTCCAACAACATCTGGAGGGTCATAGGTTCCCCACCACTGAGCTCTGGCATTACCAACCTATACTGGTACCTGTAAGTGACTGAAAGGGTCCTCTTCTTTGGCAGTCCCATAAACATGCCATGGATTGGTTGAATATAGTGGAATGGTGGGAGGATCCGCTGGGGAACCTCTAAGAAAAGAAAGCTCAGCGCCTGGGGATTGGTGGTGGGACGACGATGAATGGTTGCAGGGAGAAGACTGGGAAGAGCAGGTGTTGGAAGCTGGGGAGGCAACGGGGCTTAGTGAGTTGGGATAATCTGAATCAAGAAGCAGAGATGAGTCCAGCTGGTGAAGAGTCATGGGTGTCTCCCCCTCGTGCTGCAATTAGCAACCCTCCGCGTTGGTCTCCCAGAACCAGAAGAGGCATCAAAAGGGTGGTGGAGGGATTGGCAACATGCAGACACAGTCTCCAATTGCTTGAGGGAAAACCTTGGAGAGGAGGGAATTTAGGCAGCTGTGGGGAGGCAGGGACTTTCAGGCCCAGTAGCTGCTTCACGGTGGCAAGGCCTACCAGAGATGAGTTGCTGTGCTCATTTAGGCCTGACACTCCTGTGCCAATAGTGTTTTTGCTAATAAAGAGTTAACTTCCACTTGCACAGTGTGATTTACTGTTGGCTCGCATCTGACAAAATATCAAAGGGATCCAAGTGTCCTGCCGAATGCTAAAATTCATGGTTATACTTAACTTTTACTGGAGTGCATCTATTGTCTCTTTAGAATATAATAATATAATAATAATAATTTATTATTTATACCCCGCCCATCTGGCTGGGTTTCCCCAGCCACTCTGGGCAGCTTCCAACAGAACACTAAAATACAATAACCTATGAAACATTAAAAGCTTCCCTAAACAGGGCTGCCTTCAGATGTCTTCTAAAAGTTTGGTAGTTATTTTTCTCTTTGACATCTGGTGGGAGGGCGTTCCACAGGGCGGGTGCCACTACCGAGAAGGCCTTCTGCCTGGTTCCCTGTAACTTGGCTTCTCGTAGTGAGGGAACCGCCAGAAGGCCCTCGGCGCTGGACCTCACTGTCTGGGCAGAATAATGGAGGTGGAGACGCTCCTTTAGGTATACTGGACCAAGGCCATTTAGGGCTTTAAAGGTCAGCACCTTAGGTAGACAGAAGCTCCTTAGGGTAGTCCATTTGGATGATAGGACACTGCCGCACCAACTGAGTCTGCCCTCAGCCAGCCCTCACCTGCCTGCCTTCTTAAAACAATTTCAAGGGTGACACTGCTTGTCAGCTTCATTCTTCTCATCAGTGTTGCCCCTTGTAGAATTCAGCAGGGAGGAGAATGCGAACAAAAGTAGAATTAGCTACCTCTGCCTGTCATTGGTTCTGGTTCTGCCAGTCATTGGTTCTGACTCTGCCTACTGCTGGCCTACCAGTGCCAATGGGTACCAGCTGCCACTGCTTAGTAGAAAGAAGAGGAAGGTAACAATACCAATCTAGATGTTCTCCAAGGACCCTTCCAACTCTGTGATTCCCCTGCCATTCTCAAGCAAAGCAGGCTAGTAGAAATATTTGCAGGCTAGTAACTTACGTGCTCTTATTTGCAAGGCTGTGCGACATATGGAATTGGTAGTTGTAAAGTAAGGTCAGTTGCAGTTGATCTGTACAAGGTGTACCAAAGAGAGCAAAGTGCGCTTTGTTACTTAGCCATCACAGAGGGTGTGTGTCTGATTCTCCATAGAGGAGACATAATAGCCATCTTCAGGTATCTAAAGGGCTGTCACATGAATCATAGAATCATAGAATCATAGAATCATAGAATCATAGAATCATAGAATCATAGAATCATAGAATCATAGAGTTGGAAGAGACCACAAGGGCCATCGAGTCCAACCCCCTGCCAAGCAGGAAACACCATCAGAGCACTCCTGACATATGGTTGTCAAGCCTCTGCTTAAAGACCTCCAAAGAAGGAGACTCCACCACACTCCTTGGCAGCAAATTCCACTGTCGAACAGCTCTTACTGTCAGGAAGTTCTTCCTAATGTTTAGGTGGAATCTTCTTTCTTGTAGTTTGGATCCATTGCTCCGTGTCCGCTTCTCTGGAGCAGCAGAAAACAACCTTTCTCCCTCCTCTATGTGACATCCTTTTATATATTTGAACATGGCTATCATATCACCCCTTAACCTCCTCTTCTCCAGGCTAAACATGCCCAGCTCCCTTAGCCGTTCCTCATAAGGCATCGTTTCCAGGCCTTTGACCATTTTGGTTGCCCTCCTCTGGACACGTTCCAGTTTGTCAATGTCCTTCTTGAACTGTGGTGCCCAGAACTGGACACAGTACTCCAGGTGATGAACGATAGAGCAAGCTTGTTTTCTCCTGTTCTGGAGGATAGGACCTGACGCAATGGATTCAAGTTACAAGAAAGGAGTTATTTCTGGCAGTAAGTGCTGTTCGACAGTGGAACAGACTCCCACGAGAGGTGGTGGACTCTCCTTCCTTGGAGGTTTTTAAGCAGAGGTTGGATGGCCATCTGCCCTGTGTGTAGCTGAGATTCTTGCATTGCAAGGGATTGAACTAGATGGCCCGCATGGTCTCTTCCAACTCTACGATTTGATGATTCTATGGACATAACAGAGTGCAGTAAATTGCTATTTAAATAGTCTCCAGCACCATTTTAAACACAGGCGGCCGCTTTCTGGTAGCTATGTGTAAAGTATATGCAAACAAACAGTTTTTGGATTGTTTTTTGTTTGTTTAAAGAAGAAAGAAAAAAATTAATGGCATGTGCAAATACACATTTTGAGAGGCCTCTTCCAAAGCAAACTCCTGATTAAGAAGTGCTGTTTGTTATTCTGCTTGTGCAACCTTAAGAGCTCAAGCAAGAAAAAGATTCATCATTTCTAAATTACTGTGATGTCATGCATACCAATTCTTTTGCTGTGCATGGCACCAGATATCCAGAAAAACTCATCTCCACCCGCCTCAAACCTTCTGTCCCCAACGGAATAGGATTAGCAATTTTTGATGGATGCTGTGATCTTTGTTTTACTGTTTCTTGTCTCCTGATAGATCACGGGTAGCAATTTCTGGCGGAACATATTTCTCCGCAAGAGAGTGCCTTCTCGCTTTGGGGACATAAATTTGAGCTTCAGTTGTCTACCGCTGCACAAAATGCAAAATGAGATGGCAGAATTCTGGACTGTCCAGCTTCAGGTTTCAAGTGAGATGGCTTTTTAAAGACCCAAGGGCCACATAGTCTTATGGACAAGTTCCGGGGGCCACAATGAGGAAAATGGATGGAACAAGGGCTGCAGTGTGCACCTTTGTAGGCAACATTTAACCATGCAACAGTCAGAAGGTCACACACACACCTCCATCCTGGAAAAATCACTTGAGGGTGGGGAGCAAGGTTAATGAAGGGTTGTTGCTGAGAGAGTGTGTGTGTGCTCTAGGGGGAATTCGAGGGCCAGAAGGAGGGGCCTCAGTGGCGACATTCACACAGTCCTGAATTTCTCCACCCCTGTAGTAAAACTGCATATATGTGAAATTATCCTTCCTGGTGTTCTGGTTTTCCCCATGCAAAGATTGTCCCACAGGCCCAGTTTCCCCACTTCCTGGGGTTGACAGTACTACAGTGGTACCTCGGGTTAAGTACTTAATTCGTTCCGGAGGTCTGTACTTAACCTGAAACTGTTCTTAACCTGAAGCACCACTTTAGCTAATGGGGCCTCCCACTGCTGCCACGCCGCGGGAGCCTGATTTCTGTTCTCATCCTGAAGCAAAGTTCTTAACCTGAAGCACTATTTCTGGGTTAGCGGAGTCTGTAACCTGAAGCGTATGTAACCTGAAGCGTATGTAACCCGAGGTACCACTGTACTTTTAAATGTGGAGGAGCATTCAGAAAGCTAGCACTCCAGTTGCAACCTGAAAGGTACAGTCCAATACAGTTGTACCTTGGAAGCCGAACGGAATCTGTTCTGAAAGTCTGTTTGACTTCCAAAACGTTCAGAAACCAATCAGAAGCAGCAGAAGCCCCATTGGACATTCAGGTTCCAAAGAACGTTCACAAACCAAAACACTCACTTCCGGTTTTTGATCGTTTGGGAGCTGGAATGTTTGACTCCCAAGGCATTCGGGAGCCGAGGTACGACTGTACGTCTGTCACTTAAATTGGTGCCACTTGTGAAAACTGCTGTTCATCATAGCTTCAGGTAGCTACAAGTCACAATGACTTTGCTCTCATACCCTCCAACATTTCTCAGATGAAGATAAGGACATTCTATTCTCCATCAGGAAGCTTCCCCTGTGTTTGATCTCACCACAAAAATATACCTCGTATACACAGATAAACCTGATGCCTTGAGCCAATTACAACCTCTCCGCTGAACCTACCTCAGAGGGTTGTTGTACAGAAGAATTGTGTGAGGGGAAGGGATCGCATGCAATACCTTCTGCGGGTAAATGGAATGAAATAAAAATTTAGCTGCAAAGTGCCTGGAGTCCCTGTCAGGGGAAAAGGTGGGATATAACAACAGCAGCAACCACAACAGCAATGGAAACCATGAGAATTATCAGGAACAAAAGCAAAACAGTAAATCCTGTTGAGCTCAATGGGACTTGTTGTTGTTGTTGTTTAGTCGTGTCTGACTCTTCATGACCCCATGGACCAGAGCACGCCAGGCACTCCTGTCTTCCACTGCCTCCCGCAGTTTGGTCAAACTCATGTTCGTAGCTTCGAGAACACTGTCCGACCATCTCATCCTCTGTCGTTCCCTTCTCCTTGTGCCCTCCATCTTTCCCAACATCATTACTTGGAAAACCATAGTTTTAACTATAAGGACCTTTTTTGGCAAGGTGATGTCTCTGCTTTTTCAGATGCTGTCTAGGTTTGTCATTGCTTTTCTCCCAAGAAGCAGGCGTCTTTTAATTTTGTCACCATCTGCAGTGATCATGGAGCCCAAGAAAGTAAAATCTCTCACTGCCTCCATTTCTTCCCCTTCTATTTGCCAGGAGGTGATGGGACTAGTGGCCATTATCTTAGTTTTTTTTTTTTTTATGTTGATGGGACTTAGTTCCAAGTAAAAATGCTTTGGATTGCAGTGTAAGGTTGCCCAGTCTTGACCCAGTTACCTGGGAGTAAGCTCCATGGGGCTTACTTCTCCAGTGGGGCTTACTTCTCAGTAGAAAGTGTAAGGCTCCATTTAAGAAAAAAGAAGAGAAAAAAGGGAATAAACACTCCACACATTTCCTAAGGAATGGCTCACTGCTGAAGCATTGCAATTCATTTAAAGTGCACTGGTGACCTTTTCCTTCAAGATTATAAGGAGGGCTTTGTATGCCAGCATCGCCATCTCCTTCATTTGGTGCACGTATCTTGTTTTCAGTATAAACAGGACTCCGTTTTCGCACTCTCTATGGTTCTCTGAGATATGGAGGCAAGAAATAAGGAATAACCCGGGCATTCGGGCTCGGTCCAGTATACCTGAAGGAACGTCTCCACCTCCAGCGTTCTGCCTGGACACTGAGGTCCAGCGCCGAGGGCCTTCTGGCGGTTCCCTTGCTGTGAGAAGCCAAGTTACAGGGAACCAGGCAGAGGGCCTTCTTGGTAGTGGCACCCACCCTGTGGAACGCCCTCCCACCAGATGCCAAAGAGAAAAATAACTACCAAACTTTTAGAAGACATCTGAAGGCAGCCCTCTTTAGGGATCTTTTAATGGTTAATAGGTTATTGTATTTTAGCGTTTTGTTGGAAGTCGCCCAGAGTGGCTGGGGAAACCCAGCCAGATGGGTGGGGTATAAATAATAACAACTTCTTCTTCTTCTTCTTCTTCTTCTTCTTCTTCTTCTTCTTCTTCTTCTTCTTCTTCCAGGATCAAATCAGAAACCAGGACAGCTTCTGGAATCCTGGGACTTTCCCTGGAAAATCAGGACACTTAGAGGGTATGTGTTCTGCCTTCACTGTCAGAGGCAGTACTTCTGAATAGTATTTACTGGAAATCACAAGTGAAGAGAGCAGGCCCCGCTTGCTGGCTCCCCAAAGGCAACTTCTTGGCCTCTGCGAGAACAGGATGCTGGGCTGGAAAGGGATTTTCGCCTGATTCCCATGTACCAGAGAACAGAAGCGGAGATGCAAGGCTGCTGCATTCTTGGGGAGGCCACATGGGGTTAGCATGCACTTCCAGCCAGAGCTGCTGTTCTTGGCACCAGATGAGTGCTTTCAATTCCAATGATTTCTGCTACACAGGTTTCTGAGGGCTGCTTTTTCGTGTTCCCCACTAACACACATCTCATACTGGCTCTCAGAACGAGGTTGATGCCTGGGCAGCTGTGCCGACTTCACGTCTGCTATTCCTTTCCTGACGCCTTGCCAAATTATATCTGGAAGCCTTTTTAATTTCTCTGCGGATTGGCCTGGCGTGTGCGGTTTGATTGGCCCACACCACCACCACCTCCAGCCACACTGTGGACTACCGAAAGGCGCTGTAAATCTCCAAGACACATTCTTCCCAGGCCACAGAGTTCACAAATGGAAGATGCTTGCATTTTATTGTTCCAGATCTGGAATAAAACGAGCAATCTAACATCTCTATGGGCACCCCCTCCTCCTTTCCAATCTCCCACTGACAGCATGGTGAAGTACAGTACAGAACAAGATTTATGCTGTTGCTGCTGCAACAATGTCGATGGCTGCTTTTTACGGGAATAAAGGGACTGTGTTTCCAAGGCAATAAGAAAACACCCGAAGTCTGCAGGCAGAAGACCGGCTAGCTGGTCCTCCAAATCGAGATGTGGAATTCAGCTCAACCTCTCTTATTAACCCCTGCTTTCCTTCTGTTCCATGACAGGGGTCAGTATCTTTGGGAAAGTGCTGCAGCAGCTAGACTGGTGACTGGGAGTGGCCGCCCAGACCACATAACACCAGTCCTGAAAGATCTACATTGGTGCCCAGTACGTTTCCGAGCACAATTCAAAGTGTTGGTGCTGACTTTTAAAGCCCTAAACGGCCTCGGCCCAGTATACCTGAAGGAGCATCTCTGCCCCCATCATTCAGCCCAGACACTGAGGTCCAGCTCCGAGGGCCTTCTGCTGGTTCCCTCACTGTGAGAAGTGAGGTTACAGGGAACCAGGCAGAGGGCCTTCTCGGTAGTGGCGCCCGCCCTATGGAACGCCCTCCCATCAGATGTCAAGGAAATAAACAACTATCTGACTTTTAGAAGACACCCGAAGGCAGCCCTGTTTAGGGAAGTTTCTAATGTTTGATGTTTTATCATGTTTTTAATATTCTGTTGGGAGCCGTCAAGAATGGCTAGGGAGGCCCAGTCAGATTCACCACTGTTAAAGTTTCTTTCTATAGGCCAGTCAAACTGACAGTCTCCCCTTCCCTCACAGAAGCTGAACAGCAGATATTTGCTCCTTCCCAAGTGGCTGATGAGAATGCTCATACATCATGGCAGCTGAACCAATTGATACCAGGAGCTTCAACAATAGCCATCTCTCATGGATGCTTTAGTTGTGATTCCTCCATTGCAGGGGGATTGGACTAGATGACCCTAGATGATGTTGCTTGCAAAGATGTGTGGGTCAGGCGCAAGTGTATGCAAAAAATAAATAAATGAGTATATGAGGAAAAATCCACACTAAAATGCTGGCACTAAAAATAATAAAAATAAGTAAAAGGTTGCAAACTGATCCAGAAATGTGGAAAACTAAATTTAAGATTAGGGAAAGATAAAGTGAGAAATTAAATTGAGGGCTTTGTCCAGTCCTAGACCACACTTTAAACGTTGGCACTAAGATGTTCATTTGAAGGCAGATCTCCAGGTGCACACCTGGAATGCACAGAGCCTGTTTCTTATATTTTTATTCCTGTTATCTGCTTTGGAAAGCCAAGCTTGTCTGAAAGTAGGATGAAATACAGTAAATAAGAAATAAATAACTGCATGTTCCATTACACAAATTGCATGTTTACAGCCTATGCTTTTACTTTCTTGGCTGCAGCTGATACTGATATTAGAATGTGGTTTTTTTGTGTCAGTGCACATTGCATTTTAAAACCTGTGTGTTGTTTTAATTTTGGCATACCCCACTCCAAGCTTATGGAGAGGAAGGTTAAATGCATGACACGTGAGTAAATAAATGATGGAAATTCTGCGGAATTGTGGATGAGCTAGAGGTTAGGCTGAAATTTTCAGTGCATCCTAAAGAGGCAAGCCTTTCAGATTCGGCTGAAAATGGCTTGCCTCTTCAGCAGTGCATAGAATTGCAGAGGAAATTTCAAAGATGATCCCTACTGTAGACAAACAACTTCCCTACCCTATGTACAAATGTAGCTTTGCTGAATTATGGCTCTAGAAGAGAATTGTAGCACCTGAAGCTTAATTCAGATGTGGACCAGATGTTTGTTCTTTTTGTGTCACTGCACTGACACAATAACTATGACTCAGTATACCGTCAATGCTTCTGTGTTTTTACAATTTGATTTACATTGGGGGTTTTTTAATACAATAACTCAGACCAGAGCAGCATTCTCTGTATCATAAGATTATATTATGGGTCTCCAAAGCTAAGTGTTTGTGTGTTCTGGAAAATTTATACCCTGTCTTGCATAATGAATGCTCTCAATGATGCTTTCGGCCTTACAATATCCCAATGTTTAGGGGGGAAAACATTATCCGTCATACTGTGCCACAATGCTACATTATTAAAGGGATTGTCTTCTGCAGCTGCAGATTATTTATTCTAAAAATTCTTGGATTGCCTGGGATCTGTAATGAAAATGGAATATGATAATGGTTCCTCCCCCCCCCCTTTTTAAAGGAAGCTGCCCTGTATCAGGTACCCTAGCCCTATCAGAAAATGCTTGGACTGTCACTGTTCTGTGTCGATAGCTTCCCATCATATTTACAGCAACTTCACCACTCACATGTTCTGAATACTTTTAAAATTATTTATTGTAATTTCTTATTGTCTTATTATTTAATACATCATCACCATCATCATTTACATTTATATCTTGCTTTTTGACAAGATACCTCAAAACAACTAGCTATACAGGTTTTAAAGTTATATATAGATCAAGATTAAGGATTAGGATTAAAAAAGTTAAAGGAAATGGAAATTTGGCTTTTAAGAGGTAAAAATTTAATATTATATTATATTAAGATTAAGGATTGGGATTAAAAAAGAGGAAAAGAAATTGCTGGACAAAAAAATTGAACTGGAATACAAAAGAGGGAGGTATGAGGAGGTCCAGAAAATAAGTAAACTTAAAAGTGGTGATGAAAAGGTGGCATTGTTTTTAACTGTTTTCTTTTTTGTCTTTTGTTTTTTGTTTTTTTTTTGGATTACGTATTGTGTATTTTTGAATTGTGTATTTTTCTTTTTTCTTTTTAATTTTTTTTAATTGATGTGTTCTTTTTATTGGAAACCCTAATAAATATCATTTTAAAAAAACAAAAACAAAACAACTAGCAACGTTTATAACATGTTGTTCTCCGGTCTAGATTTCTTGCTGCCCTGGGCTCTTTTGGTAAGATGTGCAGGATATATATTAATGAAACAAACAAACAAAAAAGGTATGTGTAAGGGTATCAGGGGGGTTATTCGAGAGCAATCAGGCAAATGCCTCCCTGGTCGGCTGTAAAGCCTCATTACTGGTGCCAAAAAACCTTCACCATGAAGAGAGCCACTATTCCATGGCTCACTCATTCACCTTCCCCAGCAGAGTAGTTTCTTGACGCCCAGTCTGCGCTTCCCCTTCCTGCGCGGAAGCCTACTGCGCAGGGAGGGCGTGGGTAACGGAGGACCTCTCTCCTCCCCGCTTTGCTCAGGCAAGGTGTCCTGGCACCGCCTCGCCTCTTCCGAGCCCTGAAGCTCCTCTCCACTGGAGGCCTGGTTCCTCTCTTCCGCTGAGGAGGTGCTGCTTCCCACGATCTTTGGGGGCTCTCTGTAATCCATTCGGCTTTTCCCCTCTTGCCCCAGAGCCGATGGCAGTTCCCTGACAGTATGCAACAAACAAACAAACAAACAAACAAAAAACCCTGCATGTTCACAAAACAAAACCACCTGACGCCCTGTGGCAGAAACCAGCATTCGATGTTTCTCTCTACAGAGTGATTGCTGCAAATTCAATCTGATGTGGCCTTTGCTCTCTTCTTCCTGCTCAAGGAAAAGT
The DNA here is from genome assembly GCF_964106645.2 of Podarcis pityusensis. Taxonomy (NCBI): domain Eukaryota; kingdom Metazoa; phylum Chordata; class Lepidosauria; order Squamata; family Lacertidae; genus Podarcis; species Podarcis pityusensis. The sequence goes on along the minus strand of NC_138028.1, from coordinate 11,424,925 downwards.
GGAGGTGGGAGAGGGATTGGAATGGAGTGTCCCTGGCATGGGCTGCCCTGCACCCTGAATAAGCGCACTCCACAGTTCCTACTTTTTGTGGGATGTAATCCATCAGTGAGAGATTTTACTTTCCTGGGCTCCATGATCATTGCAGATGGTGACAGCAGTCACGAAATTAAAAGACGCCTGCTTCTTGGGAGATAAGCAATGACAAACCTAGACAGCATCTTAAAAAGCAGAGACATCACCTTGCCGACAAAGGTCCTTAAAGTTAAAGCTATGGTTCTCCCAGTAGTGATGTATGGAAGTGAGAGCTGGACCATCAAGAAGGCTGATCGCCGAAGAATTGATGCTTTTAAATTATGGTGCTGGAGGAGACTCTTGAGAGTCCCATGGACTGCAAGAAGATCAAACCTATCCATTCTGAAGGAAATTAGCCCTGAGTGCTCGCTGGAAGGACAGATCCTGAAGCTGAGGCTCCAGTACTTTGGCCACCTCATGAGAAGAGAAGACTCCCTGGAAAAGACCCTGATGTTGGGAAAGATGGAGGGCACAAGGAGAAGGGGACGACAGAGGACGAGATGGTTGGACAGTGTTCTCGAAGCTACCGGCATGAGTTTGACCAAACTGCGGGAGGCAGTGGAAGACAGGAGTGCCTGGCGTGCTCTGTTCCATGGGGTCACGAAGAGTCGGACACGACTAAATGACTAAACAATAATCCACTGGAACAGTCAAATGTTACATTCCTTATTTTCCTAGAGTGGACACAGGCAGGGGGACATCCAGTCAGGGTAACTTCCTCTTCCATTGGTCTGGAGCATCCTCCCCCTGCATGTGACCTGGAAGATGGGCGTGGCTCTGGCTGACTCCATAAAAGAGCCAAGTCACGCAGCCATTTTCTCACTTGCAGTTTTGTCTCATTTGTTTTAATACTGCTGTTGTCTTGTTCTTACCTTTTGCTGCCATGCTGCTCTCCTGCAGCCATTTTGTTCTATTAATGTAATTTTGCTGTCTGCTGGCTGAGAGCCACATGAGATGAACTCACAGTTTCTTTGTGTAACTACCAAGTAAAGCCTGCCTTTCAGGGATCAAATCGTGAACTGAAATGTGAGTAAGCTTTTTATTACTTTACTCAGAAAGACTCTTGTGTCTTTATACTTTTAAGAGGGATCAAAGGGGACATGAGGAAAGAAACTTAACTAAGAGATTCAAACAAATCTGCAAACTAGCTTCCAGCTATATTGAGGGGAATCTGCTCTGCTACATCACTTATTAGCGTGAGTGAAGGAAGGATAATACTTATTCAATATATCCTTTCCTACTATCTTAAAGGTAAAGGTAAAGGGACCCCTGACCATTAGGTCCAGTCATGGCCGACTCTGGGGTTGCAGCGCTCATCTCACTTTACAGGCTGAGGGAGCCGGCGTACAGCTTCTGGGTCATGTGGCCAGCATGACTAAGCCACTTCTGGCGAAGCAGAGCAGTGCACGGAAACACTGTTTACCTTCCCGCCGGAGTGGTACCTATTTATCTACTTGTGCTTTGACGTGCTTTCGAACTGCTAGGTTGGCAGGAGCAGGGACCGAGCAATGGGAGCTCACCCCGTCCGGGGATTCGAACCGCCAACCTTCTGATCGGCAAGTCCTAGGCTCTGTGGTTTAACCCACAGCGCCACCCGCATCCCGTGGTTCCCCCTTACATGACCTTAATCCCTAATTCCGTTTTAATTCAGAGAAGTTTTCTGCCCAGGTGCCTCCGGTTAGCTGTGACCTCATCTCCAAGGGCATCTATGTACCCGGGCAAATTCAATAAGGAGTTCTTCTGACTGGTATCAGCTGTTTTGCCAAAGTGTCTTCGTCGCTCTGTAACCAGAGACAATGAGGGGCTCTCTTCTGTATGGGTGTGCGTGCGTGAAGCTTCTGTCAAAATGATTCTTTCAGCCGGTGGCACTAGATGAGTTAATTATGACTTCTTAATTTCAAGAGACAAAGCATCAATCGCGATCATACAAACAGCCATCACCGCGGCGTCTTCGGCTTATGATTACCAGTTGCCTTGTCAAAACTCGGCGTTTAATAAAGATTCATGGAAACGAGATAAGGAGAAAACAATAATGAGTCACTTCTCACCAGGCGTATTAAGCAAAACTTGTATGTTGCTTCTAGGCAAATGTGGAAATTAGAGACTTTGCTGTGGTCTAGCAGATTATGCTATTTTTGGATGAAGATCAGCAGATGTCTGCATCGACCAATCGGGAAGCCGGACGCCATTGGTTAATTAAAATGTTACTGACAGCAAGCACCCGTTGAATTCCTTTAATTTGTCGATGGAAACGACAAAGGGCTTGTCAAGTGTTGTGTCAGCTTGGGGGAGGGCAGTGAAGTTCAGTGTCTCAAAGGACACATCTCTGGTTTCATGCAAAAGCCTGCGTCATCCAGGCAGGAGAACAAGAGACAATTCAAGAACATGAGAAGGATGCCCACGAGAAAGCAAAAGAGAAGTACCATCATTTTGATGGGGGTGGAAATCACCCTTTGCACAATGGAACTTCCACACTGAGAGCCAGTGTGGTGTAGTGGTTAAGAGCGGTGGACTCGTAATCTGGTGAACTGGGTTCGCTTCCCCGCTCCTCCACATGCAACTGCTGGGTGACCTTGGGCTAGTCGCACTTCTCTGAAGTCTCTCAGCCCCACTCACCTCACAGAGTGTTTGTTGTGGGGGAGGAAGGGAAAGGAGAATGTTAGCCGCTTTGAGACTCCTTAGGGTAGTGATAAAGCTGGATATCAAATCCAAACTCTTCTTCTTCTCTCTTCCTGGGTGCATTCAATGCCCTCCCCCAATTGTTCTGTAGGGCTGGCAGAAAACCCAAAATAAACCAGGCACAGGTGTGTGGGGGAGGGGTGCAGAGAGAGGAGGAAGAGGAGAAATGCCATTGTACAACCAAAAGTCCTTGTCCTATCAGAATCACTTTGTTGGTTCCTGATGATGATTATTATTTCATTTATGAATTGCTTCTTATAGAGCCCCTCAGAGCAACTCCACACTAAAATATTTATTTCATTTTATTTTTAATGAAATGTATCTACTGCATGATTTCAATGAAACAAATCCAGTTACAAATCCAATGCAGAAACAGAATGCAATAAAAATATATGCTTAGAAGGCTGCTTGAAATGCTTGTTTTGAATTTTATATTAATGTTTGTTTAATTAAAACACACACACCCAGTTTACATCGGCTGCAGCTTCTGAACTGAAGGGCAGCCCCACATTGAGTGCATTACAGGAGTCTAGAGGTTACCAGTATGTGAGTCACCCACTTATATATGCTCAACGAACAGCTGCGGTCCTTAGAAGATAGGTCTCACACAAGTGATGGTGGCATTTGTGCTCACTTTCTGCAGCATCATCGTTTTGGGTTGCAGCACAGGTTTCGACCGCTAGATGCCCCTCTTTGCTGTGCAGCCCCCCCTCACAGTGTCTTCCTCGCTTGACAAAGGATAACAAGCTAATCTTCCGTTTAGGTGGATGATAATTAGTTTGTATTCCTGCTAGAGTTGAGCCGAAACTAATCTTACAAGTTTGCAGGCTCGTTCTCTGTCTGCAAAGTTATGCCTTGAGTTTGTGTGTGTGTTTGTGTGTAAACACACACACAGAGGGGCGTAGTGTGGGGAGGACCACGGCCCAGGGTGCAGGTTTTTAGAAGTGCATGAAGGGGTGCCCCCACAACAGGCTCCGTCCCTCACTGAGCCATGCCTAGGCTGGGTCTTCAGGCAGGGAGGGACAGAGGGGAGGGCTCCACCACCGCCACCTGCCAAAGAGAGATGAGCGCCTCTTGCAGCCTGCCACCTCCTTGGTGAACAGGGTGTCAAAGTATTGCACCCACATCCTGCTTGCATGCTTCCCACATGCATTTGGTTGGCCACCATGAGGGAAGGATGCTGTACTAAATGGACAGATCCAGCAGCTCTCTTATATCATTATGGATAAATCTTTATACAGTGGTACCTCGGGTTAAGTACCATATTTTTCGCTCTATAAGACGCACCAGACCACAAGACGCACCTAGTTTTTGGAGGAGGAAAACAAGAAAAAAAATATTCTGAATCTCAGAAGCCAGAACAGCAAGAGGGATCGCTGGGCAGTGAAAGCAGCAATCCCTCTTGCTGTTCTGGCTTCTGGGATAGCTGCGCAGCCTGCATTCGCTCCATAAGACGCACACACATTTCCCCTTACTTTTTAGGAGGGAAAAAGTGAGTCTTATAGAGCAAAAAATACGGTACTTAATTCATTCCGGATGTCCGTTCTTAACCTGAAACTGTTCTTAACCTGAAGCACCACTTTAGCTAATGGGGCCTCCCGCTGCTGCTGCGCCGCCAGAGCACGATTTCTGTTCTCATCCTGAAGCAAAGTTCTTAACCTGAAGCACTATTTCTGGATTAGCGGAGTCTGTAACCTGAAGCGTCTGTAACCCGAGGTACCACTGTAATACAAATACTTTCAAGGTGGCGGGGGGTGTGTTGTGCAGGTTTTGAAATTGTCCCCTTGGGCTTGTCTTACTTACATTCATCTGTTTTTCTCTAAATCCAAAGTGCCAAACCATATATATCTACATGAAGGGTCCTCACCTTCACGAAAGAAATGTACTTTGCACGTGGCCACGGGATGCTTGCTCTTGGTCCTTTAGAAACAACTGCTCAGCTGCTCGAAGGAAAGGAACCCCACCCATGCTCAGAGGTACCCAAGTGATCCAGAATGCGGCAGCTAGACTGGTGACTGGGGGCGGCCGCCGAGACCACATAACACCGGTCTTGAAAGACCTACATTGGCTCCCAGTTCGTTTCCGAGCACAATTCAAAGTGCTGGTGTTGACCTTTAAAGCCCTAAATGGCCTCGGCCCAGTATACCTGAAGGAGCGTCTCCACCCCCATCGTTCTGCCCGGACGCTGAGGTCCAGCGCCGAGGGCCTTCTGGCGGTTCCCTCATTGCGAGAAGCAAAGCTACAGGGAACCAGGCAGAGGGCCTTCTCGGTAGTGGCGCCCGCCCTGTGGAATGCCCTCCCACCAGATGTCAAAGCGATAAATAACTACCTGACATTTAAAAGACATCTTAAGGAAAGACATCAGGGAAGTTTTTAATCTGTGATATTTTACTGTTTTTTTGGCTTCTATGGAAGCCGCCCAGAGTGGCTGGGGAAACCCAGCCAGATGGGCGGGGTACAAATAATAAATTATTATTATTATTAAGTGAAACTGCTAAATACGTCAAAATCAAAAAAAACGATGGAATCTAGGGACTTAAGAACTGGGCAGCTCTACGCTGCACAGAAATGAAAAGGAGATTCTGACTAAATATCAGGAAGAACGTTCTGACTGTAAGAGCTGATCGACAATGAAACGGTCTCCCTCCGGAGGTGGTGGACTCTCCTTCCTTGGAGGTTTTTAAGCAGAGGTTGGATGGCCATCTGCCATGGATGCTTTAGCTGAGATTCCTGCATTTGAGGGGGTTGGACTGGATGGCCTTTGGGGTCCCTTCCGACTTCTATGATTCTATGAAATGTCAAGGAAGATAAAGCCATTAGCCCTCCGGAAAGTTCAGAATTGGACAGCCCAGCCCGCGAAGCCTCGGAGGAGAGCCTCTCTGAACAAAACAAATCAAGGGGCAGGCAGAGGATAATGAGGCAAAGAGAGCATAATCGTTCAATGGTAGCCCAGCTTCTGACTCTCAGCACCTTATCTATCTATCTATCTATCTATCTATCTATCTATCTATCTATCATCTATCATCTATCTATCTATCTATCTATCTATCATCTATCATCTATCATCTATCATCTATCATCTATCATCTATCATCTATCATCTATCATCTATCTATCTATCATCTATCTATCATCATCTATCTATCTATCTATCTATCTATCTATCTATCATCTGTCATCTATCATCTATCATCTATCATCTATCATCTATCATCTATCATCTATCTATCTATCTATCTATCTATCTATCTATCTATCTATCATCTATCTATCATCATCTATCATCTATCATCTATCATCTATCTATCTATCTATCATCTATCTATCTATCTATCATCTATCTATCTATCTATCTATCTATCATCTATCATCTATCATCTATCATCTATCATCTATCTATCTATCTATCTATCTATCTATCTATCATCTATCATCATCTATCATCTATCATCTATCTATCTATCTATCATCTATCTATCATCTATCTATCTATCTATCTATCTATCTATCTATCTATCTATCATCTATCATCTATCTATCTATCTATCTATCTATCATCTATCATCTATCATCTATCATCTATCATCTATCATCTATCATCTATCATCTATCTATCATCATCTATCTATCATCATCTATCTATCTATCTATCTATCTATCTATCTATCTATCATCTGTCATCTATCATCTATCATCTATCATCTATCATCTATCTATCTATCTATCTATCTATCTATCTATCTATCTATCATCTATCTATCATCATCTATCATCTATCATCTATCTATCTATCATCTATCTATCATCTATCTATCTATCTATCTATCTATCATCTATCATCTATCATCTATCATCTATCTATCTATCTATCTATCTATCTATCTATCTATCATCATCTATCATCTATCATCTATCATCTATCTATCTATCTATCATCTATCTATCATCTATCTATCTATCTATCTATCTATCTATCTATCTATCATCTATCTATCTATCTATCATCTATCATCTATCATCTATCTATCTATCTATCATCTATCATCTATCTATCTATCTATCTTCTATCATCTATCATCTATCTATCTATCTATCTATCTATCTATCTATCTATCTATCATCTATCATCTATCTATCATCATCTATCTATCTATCATCTATCTATCTATCTATCTATCTATCTATCTATCTATCATCATCTATCATCTATCTATCATCATCTATCTATCTATCATCTATCTATCTATCTATCTATCTATCTATCTATCATCTATCTATCTATCATCTATCTATATCTATATCTATCATCTATCATCTGTTTTTTAACGTATCATTTTCAACAGTAAGTAAAAATACTTCTACATCTTAAACAATTTTTTGACTTCTATCAATCCTGACTGAAAATTTTCTAATCTAACCTCTTAGTATACTTTTCCTACTTTCCCTATTACATTTAAATCTGATAACTGATATCTCTCTTCTTTTTCTACTTTGTAACGTTTCATATTTTTCTCCATACAAAACTTCTTGTAGTCCTACTAGCGTAATTTGTTGATTACAGTTGCTCTTCAAATACTTCGTATACTTCTTCCAATCTTCTGTAAATCTCTGGTCCCGCAGGTTTCGAATCCTTCCTGTCATTTTATCCAATTCTGCATAGTCCATTAATTTTATCTGCCATTCTTCTTTTGTCGGTATTTCTTCTTGCTTCCATTTCTGGGCTAACAATACTCTTGCCGCTGTTGTTGCATACAAGGACAATTTAACATCCTGTCTATTAATATCCTCATTTATAATACCAAGTAAAAATGCTTCTGGTTTTTTTTAAAAAAATGTATATCTTTTTCTTCTTGTTATATATCATTTCCCAGAAGTTCTTTACTTTCTTACATTCCCACCACATATGATAAAATGTTCCTTCTTTTTCTTTACATTTCCAACATTTATTATTTGTTTTATACATTTTAGCTAATTTCACAGGTGTAATATACCATCTATACACCATTTTCATCATATTCACTTTCAAAGCATTACAGGCTGCAAATTTTATTCTTTCTTTCCACAACCTTTTCCATTCTTTAAGCTGTATGCCTGGGAGTCATTTTGGACTCATAGCTGTCCATGGAGGCGCAGGTTAATTCTATGTCCAGGGCAGCTGTCTAACAGCTCCACCTGATACGCAGTCTTAGACCCTACTTGCCCGCGGACTGTCCGCCAGAGTGGTGCATGCTCTAGTTATCTCCCGCTTGGACTACTGCAACGCGCTCTACGTGGGGCTGCCTTTGAAGGTGACCTGGAAACTGCAATTAATCCAGAATGCGGCAGCTAGACTGGTGACTGGGAGTGGCTGCCGGGACCACATAACACTGGTTCTGAGAGATCTGCATTGGCTCCCAGAACGTTTCCGAGCACAATTCAAAGTGTTGGTGTTGACCTTTAAAGCCCTAAATGGCCTCGGTCCTGTATACCTGAAGGAGCGTCTCCACCCCCATCGTTCAGCCTGGACGCTGAGGTCCAGCGCTGAGGGCCTTCTGGCGGTTCCCTCACTGCGAGAAATGAGGTTACAGGGAATCAGGCAGAGGGCCTTCTCAGTAGTGGCGCCCGCCCTGTGGAACGCCCTCCCTTCAGATGTGAAGAAAATAAGCAGCTATCCTATCTTTATTTTTATTTTTTTTATAAGATATTTATTAAGGTTTTTTGAAGTATTACATTGAAAATGAAAAAGAAAAAAGAAAAATACAAAATAAAAACAGTTAAAAACACACATATTTTCTATTACTTATTTTCCTTTAGCTTGTTTCCCGAACCTCCTCGTACCTCCCTTTTTTGTATTCCACTTCAATTTATTGGTTCAGCAAATCCTTACCATTAGATTTTAACCCATTTATAACCCTTTTTTCATATTCTCTTAAAACATTACAGCTGGAAACCGCTTAATTACTATCCAACATCATTCTATCATTCATTAATTTTACAATATTTCTGTAAATAGTCTTTAAATTTCTTCCAATCTTCTTCCACCGACTCTTCTCCCTGGTCTCGGATTCTGCCAGTCATTTCTGCCAATTCCATATAGTCCATAACCTTCATCTGCCATTCTTCCAAAGTGGGTAGATCTTGTGTCTTCCAATACTTTGCAATGAGTATTCTTGCTGCTGTTGTAGCATACATAAAAAAAATTCTATCCTTCTTTGGCACCAATTGGCTGACAATACCCAGAAGAAAGGCCTCTGGTTTCTTCAAGAAGGTATATTTAAATACCTTTTTCAGTTCATTATATATCATTTCCCAGAAAGCCTTAATCCTTGGGCACGTCCACCAAAGGTGAAAGAATGTACCTTCAGTTTCTTTACATTTCCAGCATTTATTGTCGGGCAAATGATAGATTTTTGCAAGCTTGACTGGGGTCATGTACCACCTGTATATCATTTTCATAATATTCTCTCTTAGGGCATTACATGCCGTAAACTTCATACCTGTGGTCCATAACTGTTCCCAGTCAGCAAACATAATATTATGTCCAACATCTTGTGCCCATTTAATCATAGCAGATTTCACCGTTTCATCCTGAGTATTCCATTTCAACAGCAAGTTATACATTCTTGACAAATTCTTAGTTTTGGGTTCTAACAGTTCTGTTTCTAGTTTTGATTTTTCCACCTGGAAGCCAATTTTCTTATCCAAATTATATGCCTCCATTATCTGATAATAATGAAGCCAATCTCTCACTTTGTTTTTTAGTTTCTCGAAACTCTGCAATTTCAATTTGTCTCCTTCTTGTTCCAAAATTTCCCAATATTTCGGCCATTTGGCCTCCATATTGAGCCTTTTCAGAGGTTTCGCTTCCATCGGTGACAACCACCTTGGGGTTTTATTTTCCAATAAATCCTTGTACCTTATCCAAACATTAAACAGTGCTTTCCTGACAATATGATTTTTAAATGCTTTATGTGCTTTGACCTTATCATACCATAAACATGCATGCCATCCAAATACGTTGTTGAAACCTTCTAAATCCAAAATGTCTGTATTTTCAAGAAGTAGCCATTCTTTCAACCAGCAAAAAACTGCTGATTCATAATAAAGTTTAAAGTCTGGCAGGGCAAATCCACCTCTTTCCTTTGCATCAGTTAATATCTTAAATTTTATTCTGGGCTTCTTGCCCTGCCAGACAAATCTAGAAATATCTCTCTGCCACTTCTTGAAACAGTCCATCTTGTCCACAATTTGCAATGTCTGAAACAAAAACAACATTCTAGGCAATACATTCATTTTTATCACAGCAATACGACCCAACAGTGAAAGCTTCAAATTTGACCAGATTTCTAAATCTTTTTTCACTTCCGTCCAACATTTTTCATAATTATCTTTAAATAAGTTCCCATTTTTGGCTGTCATATTAATCCCCAGAGCAGCTATCCTATCTTTAAAAGACACCTGAAAGCAACCCTGTTCAGGGAAGTTTTTAATATTTAATGCTGTACTGTTTTTAACACTTGATTGGGAGCCGCCCAGAGTGACTGGGGAAACTCAGCCAGATGGGCGGGGTATAAATAATAAATTATTATTATTATTATTATTATTATTATTATTATTATTATTACATCCAAAATCTTTTGCCCAGTGGACTCTCGGCACCTAATCTTAGTGGGCATTAAAGTTAACGGCAATTTTTCTGACAACCGCAAGAGGCCTTTCTCCACTGGGCTGCTAAGCTTCTTACAGCGACCTCTGCTCTCCACATGCTGCTGAGAGTCAGTAACTGGTGTTTCGGCATTTAGTCTAATCCACAGGGTCTCCATCATTAGACATGAAAGGCTGCTCTCCAGTATTAACATCAGCGCGGTGGTGTGGCGATACTTTCTTCTTCTTCTTCTTCAAGCTAGCTTATTCAAGTAGCTTATAACGACAGGAAGTAGCCCAGATATACCAGGCACTTGGGGAACGCACACTGTGTACCCCCAAGGCAACGAGGGGGTGGTAAATTCCGATGCAAACAAATAATCAGGCTTAGTATTTTAAAGAGAGAGAAAGTGGGAGCTCAACGGCACAATTGAAAATGAGGTCTGGATTAGCTGATAGCTTTCTTCTCTCTACGATTCCCTTGTGTTTCTCCTGGAGGTTGCACTGGTCCGGGTGATTATGGCGAGCCGGCCAGAAACTCCGCAGGCGTAATGGGAATGTGACTCAGAAACACGGATTTTCCCTATTTTTGCTAATCCAGTCTGCAAAGGATGCTGAGTGCCACAGATAAAAACGAAAAGGGGGGGGGGTCAGCGTAGCTCTAATCTTCATTTCGGCTGGAAAATTGTCTCCTGCAGACCAAAACACTCCCTTTCCAAACTTGCTTTCATATATATGCATCCCTTATCCCCTGGAATAAAGGTGGAGAGGCCATATGCTGTGGGATTTCGTTTATTAGGTTGACACAACTCCCGACAGAAGAGTTCAGGCTACGTGGTCAGCTGTGCCTGCCAAACCAGAAACGCATAATAAGGAGTGTTTTGCTTTCCATATGCCTGTGGCGCTCACTGGAAGGACAGACCTGGAGCTGAGGCTCCAATATTTTGGCCACCACATGAGAAGAGAAGACTCCCTGGAAAGGACCCTGATGCTGGGAAAGATGGAGGGCACAAGGAGAAGGGGACGACAGAGGACGAGATGGTTGGACAGTGTTCGTGAAGCTACCAGCATGAGTTTGACCAAACTGTGGGAGGCAGTGGAAGACAGGAGTGCCTGGCATGCTCTGGTCCATAGGGTCACAAAGAGTCGGACATGACTAAACGACTAAACAACAATGCCTGTGGCATGGAGGGATGGAGGAGCACGTTGATTCAGTTACATGCGAATTTACCTCTTGTGCCCTTTCTGAAGCACCATGTGGACCGAAACACTGGCATCCTTCAAGATTTGCACCTATCCAAATTTTGCAATGCGGTTCCCTAGCCAAGAAGGGTGCACAAAAATGCATTTACTGGGGTGAAGCGTGCCTAGAAAGGCATATATTAGTGGAAATAACATCCCTAAATGCATTTTATTAAGGAAGTTATAAATGTTGGGGGAAATATGTGTTGCAAAAATGCGTATATTGCACATAAACATGTGGATATTAGGAGAAATTTGCACAAAGGCCAGTTTTTCGAAATAATAACAATATATAAAAATAATAGATGTAAAAATGGGGAGAACTGAATTTAAGACTGGAAAAATGAGAAAATGACAACAACTGGATTTTTTTTGTCAAAGTTTTTTTAGGGAGCATCAAACTTTTTTAGGGAACATCTCCCCCCCCCAAAAAAAGGTTTTGGGGGTTTTCTTGGATTTTGCCGATTCAGCAAAAATATGTCCATCTTTATCCTTAAGACTGTGCAGCTGAGTCTAGATTATCTAGAGCAGGGTTTCTCCACCTGTTTTTGTACTACAACGCCCATCAACCCTAGCTAGCAGGACCACCGGTCAGGGATGATGGGAATTGTAGTCCCAAAACAGCTGGAGCCCAAGTTTGAGAAACCCCGATCTAGAGCCATTTTAATCTGGTTTCAGGCCTAGTTATGGGATGGAGAGAAGGCAGCCCTTGGATGGAAAACAGTTCCTCACCCATGCTCTGAGGTGGGTATGATTCACACTGTTGAAGCAGCTCCACCTATTCCGCCTGCACAGTCATGCATATTACAAATTCCCAGACATTTAACCCTCTCACTGTCTTTTTCTGCAATCCACTGGGCAAAAAAGAGAGCCCTACTGAGGTGGCTTATGTGGCCAGTCGGTTGTGCTTGGTGTTATGTGTTGAGTTGCTCCGGCTTGCACGGAAACATATAAATGCTAAGTGTTATTACTTTATAGTGTGATCACAGCCAAGCGGAAAAGCCCACACTGCTGATGTTAACCTTCAGTTAACCTTCAAATGATCTACAAAGACTCCTTTTGCTTGCTGTCAGCATCCTGCATGAACAGACATTTTTTCCCCTCCCACTGTTGATCCAATGCTTCAAAGAAACCACATGGGCACCTGGAAGATCGATGAACATCAAAGACCATATGGGAACTATCCGCCGCCTGAGGAAATGATGAACTGCCTAGTTTAGGGAGGAGTCCAGCTTCTGAAAGATACAGATCTCACTGGTCCACCCCCTCTCTCACACAGACACTCATATGTCCTGCAGTGCAAGATTTGGTATAGCCATTCTGCTTTGCTTACAAGTTTGTGTTTGCGCCGCAGGGAATGGGGCATGCATACCTTACTGACATTTATGGCAATTGGACATGCCAGTAGCCACCATCACACCATAGATTGAAAACAGTATCCTACCACTTTAAACAGTCATGGCTCTCCCCCAAAGAATTCTGGGAACTGTAGTTTGTTGAGGGTGCTAGGCATTGTTAGGAGAGCCCTAGTTCCCTCACAGAGCTACCAATCCCAGAGTTCCTTGGGAAGAGGGACTGACTGTTAAACATGTGGACTGGCAAGGAAAAATAGGTTATTTTTTTTTAAAAAAAAGAGAATTTCCTGGATGCCAAGTTCCAGGTTGGGCACAAGTATTCCTTGGTGAGAGAACCTCAGCAGAGATTTAAAATTACAAAATATGCAGCAAAGTTAAGTGTGGAAATATAGGCTGTTAGAGCTTTAAAATATGCCCTTCTAAGTTCCTTCCAAAGTTCCCCTAGCAGAGGGAAAGACCACATGATGAGTAAGTTAAAAATAGTTTACTTACAAACTCTTCAAAGGTCAGATTTATGTGCTTTTACATACAGCATTCAGAAAACACAGGCAGTAATACTTAGGTTAGTTCCAAAGTAGTGTTGTACCTCAGTGATTTCAGCATCAAATTGGGAACGGCATGTGTGAACGCTCCATTACAGACCAAAGCATGCAAATAGAACGCATACAGTTGTTTGAATTGATTGTTCTAATTCTTAGGTCAGGGGTCAGCAAGGTTTACCTTGCCTGGGCCAGTTCACTCCAGCAGAGATCCCTCTGTGGGCCAGATCACACTCACACACACCTCGCGATTTCTGGCATCTGCTTCTGTGCAGACACAATTTCCGGCGACTACATCTGCGCAGGCATGATTTCTGGTGCCACGAAAGCGAGTCCCTACGCCTCACTGCGCCGGTTTAGCGCAGCATACTGGGACTTGCCGAGCGGGCAGCTTGGTTTGGGGGCAGCTCGTGGGCCAGTTAAATGACCCCTGTGGGCCGCTTGTGGCCCATGGACCTTAGGTTGCCAACCCCTGTCTTAGGTGGAACTTGGGGCTAAGGGGATGGGTATAAATATCATGAATGAATGAATGAATGAATGGATATTGCCTCTTGATGTTCTACACAATGCTTTTCAATGGCGTTAGGTGACATTCAGGTGCCAGTCAAGTGTGAATTGCCCCTTGGATGAGATACCACGTGCTTGTGCAAGTGAGACTGCGCCTTTAGTCAAATGCAGCACAGATCGTAGGCAGCCAATGTGGAAATCCATAGCAGAACGGCCTTAGCAGCCTGACACTCTTGAAACTCAAGTTCCCCCGACCTGAGTTCAAACTCTGTTCCCATGGCAACCATCTGGACGTCAACACACATAGAAAGGTGGGGCAGAATTTCTGTTTGGTTCCCCATTTTAATGCAAACCTAGCTTCTGAAACAAGATGGGGGGCTGAAATGAAGCCATCTTTCAAAATCCGAATTTTTCCAGTGCAGTTTTCCAACCCTAAATGTGCACAAAAGTGAATATATTAGGGGAAAGTGTGCACCAAAGGTGTATTTTATTAGGGGAAATTGCTTGCAAAAATGTGCAGAACAGGAGAAATGTGTGCTAACATATCAGAAATGGGCTCCACAGTAGCTTGCAATGGGGCTTTCAATACGGCTGCTCCTGCTTTGTGGAACAATATTACTCCTGAACTACATCAGGCAACAGTTATCTGTACTTTCCAGAAACAATTGAAAACATTTTTGTTTTGAAAAGGTCCCTGCCTTAAGATTTTCGTTTTGTATTGCTTTTAAATATATCTTCTAGATCAGGCATGGGCAAACTTGGCCCTCCAGATGTTTTGGGACTACAACTCCCACCATCCCTAGCTAACAGGACCAGTGGTCAGGGATGATGGGAATTGTAGTCTCAAAACATCTGGAGGGCCGAGTTTGCCTATGCCAGTTCTAGATAGAGAGATAGTTTAAATAGTGTGTTTTTAGCATTGTTGATGGAGAGGTCTGTAAATTGCCTTGGGACATATATGCAAAAGGAGATTCACAAAATAATAATAATAATAATAATAATAATAATAATAATAATGCTGGTGAATTTTCATGAGGACTTAAAAAACCCCCACAGTGATGAATAGATGTGGAGAATGGAACTTAAAGTTGGACAAAAGAGAACTTGGGAGGAACTTGCATCAATTCCTGTACACAGATCAAAATTCCTGTACACAGATAAAAATCTTACCTCGTGAACTGCATATATTATGTGTGTTGTTGTTGTTGTTGTTGTTGTATCCCACCCTTTCCGCAAACCAGGACTCAAGGTGGCTTAAAGAAATTAAAACAATTCAGATAAAATACAGAAAGGTAAAAACATATACAAGATCATCGTTCAAAGTAATTAAACTCTAAGAATTAGAGTTAAGAATTAAAGCAATATCAAAAGCTAATTTATTAAAGTACAGATAACAAAAGCAGCTTATCACTATTAAAAGTCCTTACTTTAAAAAACACACACAAAAAACCACAGCCAGTTCTCAAAGGCCTATTGTAATAAAACGGTCTTCACCTGCCAGCGGAAGAACAATAAGGAGGGAGCCCGTCTGGCTTCTCTAGGGAGGGAGTTCCAAAGTGTAGGAGCAGCCACCAAGAAGGCCCTCTCCTACATCCCCACCAGGCATGCCTGTGGGGGTGTCACAACTGAGAGAAGGGCCTCCGCTGAAGATCTCAGAGTCCAGGGAGGTCCGTATGGGAGAATATGGTCTTTCAGGTAGTCTGGATCCAAGCTGTTTAAGGCTTCATAGGTGTGTATCTGGTTTCTCTAGTTCTTCATTTTAAAAATGGCATCAGACCAGAGCACTCTATGCTCTGATACCGGTGATCACGAGCAAAAGTTGCCAATGAAGTTGTTATGTACTGAGTTAAATAGGATCCAAAATGCAGCAGTCTGATTGGTCCTAGAACAATAGGATCCAAAATGCAGCAGTCTGATTGGTCCTAGAACAATGCAACAGTATGATTGGTCTGCAGGAGCCACCCAATCCAGCTCCAGGTGGAAGTGAATCTGCAACCTGATTGGCCTACAGGAGAATCCTGGAATTAGCCAATCGCGTGCGGCCCATTGTGTAAATAATGTATATAAAGCAGATATTGTGGGGGAACCTTCATTCCTTGCTACTATGAGCTGAATAAAGAGCATGAAATCCACACTCAACTCTGAGTATATTTCAGAAGTGTTTAATAATGAGAGTGTGCTGTTGAAGTGTCTAGTCAGAAAAAGAGAGAGAGAGAGAGAGAGAGAGAGAGAGAGAGAGAGAGAGAGAACACACTCCTGTCTGGCCCCACGAGCCCCCAAAGCAGCAGGATATTAATAGGGGTCCTGTCTGGTCATATGGATTTGCATTCATTCCTCCCTTTCAATTATTCCCCAACCCCCGAACTTCATTCTGAAAAGAACTAGCCCACAGGTAATTTGAGCATGTTGTTTGCGGAGAAAAGATGACATCCCCATTAGCATCCGAGAAGCAGAGATGTCAGAGCTGCGGCGTTCCGGCCCACCCCAGATGACAGCAGTGTGCGGCTCAGAGGGAAGTGATATGGCTTCGGCTGTAGCCCTTTTAAAAGGATGTAGCCAGGGGCTTCAGAAGAGGGCAAGGGAAATGGTCAGGGGTGTGGAAAACACATCCCAATAAGAAAATTTGGAGGAACTAGTATATAAAGGATGGAAAAGAAGAAACTGGCCAGTGGTATCATGACAGCAGACGTCAGAACTTCCAAGGGCTGTCAAAGTGTTGGTGCTGACCTTTAAAGCCCTAAACAGCCTTGGTCCTGTATACCTGAAGGAGCATCTCCACCCCCATCACTCTGCCCGGACACTGAGGTCCAGTGCCGAGGGCGCCAGGGAAGAGCTGGAGACTGCAAGCGGTGCCTCCCGGCATCAGCTTGTTGCCCTCGCCCACCTCCACCATGCCGCGCCAAAGCAGCTCCGCGCCTGGAGCCTCCGTCTGCCGTGGCTACCATGGCACAAAACGGCCAGCTGAGCCAGGAGGCACTGTTGGCATGCAGAGGGCCAGGAGGCCAGCTGGATAGCCCCAGCTGGGCCGTCTCTTTCCAGTATTCCCACTTTGAAGACCATCGGCATCTGCTCTGACGTAAATCAGCGACCCGGGTTTCAAAGCCAGGGCACACTATCAGCAGAGCGAACTGCGGACACAGAATAGGCGTGAGGCTTGTGGAAGAATACTATAACTACAGATTTATTCATCATAAATCAGGACAAAGAAACATGTTGTCTCTCTCTTTCTCATCGGCTCAGAGAGGACAGGAAAAGGAAAAGCTATGCACAATGGAAGTTCCCAGCAAGCTGTACTGGAATATAAACAAACATTTGACCCGCAACAATTCCATGTTTGCAACTAAAGGTGGAATGGAATGTCAACAGGTGCTGCGTCCAGCCTCTGCCTCTTCCCCGCCGGAGCAGCCGCCCTCCAGCTGCTGCCCGCCTCCTCCAGCCCCGCCGGCAGCGCCGTCCTCCCTTAAAAGGTTGAGAACTCTGGGAAATGGGGGGGGGGGCGCCAAATATGCTTAAGACGGCCCTGCTGGGTGGCATTAGCATATGCCTCGCCACTGGTTTGCCCTTTGCCCTGAAGTGTCTCAACATATTGGTCAGCGGTGTGAATAACACGAAGGTTCAACACCCGCGAGCTGCTATGAGCCATCATGTGAGAACGGCAAACCTCCGTGTCAGTTTTACGCTTTCGGGAAATCAAATGATAGCTGCAGTTATCGCATCAATAATGTAGCCCTGTGGCCTCGCTCCGGGATGAAGGAAGGCGAGAAAGAGCTGGTTCCAGAGGTCTATACACTCCAGTTTCAAAATGACACGCTTCCCAAGTCAGATTCCTCCAGAATGATAAGAGTCTTGCCTTAATGGCGGCCCATTTTGCAGTCAGAGACACTGAAAGGATGAAGGCAGAAAATGGTGATCTCCTGCAAATGACCACAGACTTCGCGAGACCCGTTCTCTCTCTGCCTGCTTCCGTAAGAAGCCTTGCCGGCGATTTCTGCGAAATCTTCAGAGCTGTCTAATGGCTTTATTGATCAGCCTGCTGGGAAAGATGCCTGCCTGCGTCTCTGTCTGCAACTGCCGGGTTCAGTGCTCTTTCTTAATGAGACTGAATTGCTGCTCATCTGGGCACATAGAGAAAAGCACTAAGCACATTTTAATGGAAGCAGGAGGTCGTAGCTCCTTTTCGCGCAGCTGATTGAATGGGCGCGACTTCCTTCTTATCGCCCTGAAAATCAGCTCACGGTCTAGAGACGGAATCCTCCCTTCCCGAGCCACACCGTCTGGCTGTAAATGCTCTCTTCCAGAGGACTCCAACTCCCATCAGCCCAGGCCAGCACAGCCAATGGTCAGGGACACAGGTACCAACTTTAATAAAACATTTGGCGGGGGGGGGAGGAAAGCCCCACCCTGCATAATTGATCACATGACACAGTGCACCTATCATGACCAGGTAGTATGCACAGACAGTACACTGAATTAAACTCTTTTAAAGACTACTGGTGACCAATTCAGTCAACTGTTTCTGGCTGTTTAGAAGACGTCTGAAAGCAGTCCTGTATAGGGAGGTTTTTTTAAAAAATGTTTACTGTTTTATTATGTTTTTCTATATGTTGGAAGCCGCCCAGAGTGGCTGGGGCAACACAGGCAGATGGGCGGGGTATACTGTAATAATAATAATAATAATAATAATAATAATAATAATAATAATATGCCATTGTCTCTTGTTGGTCCCCAGCACCTGGGTCTCATCTTCTTCTGTACTTTCCCAGAGAGGCTGCTGTTGCATTTGTGTGATTCCTTTTAAAAAGCTATTGAAGCTTTTAAAAATGTAGCATGGAAATTAGGCCTTAGATGAGATTGCTACTTGCTATTAAAAAAAGAAAACGAAAACAACCCCTGGCATGTTTTTAGTGATACTTTTCTGTGTTTAATTCAGTTTTTAAGGGGATTGGGGAGAGGATGCGACTCTTATCTTCATCATTCACAGGGCACTTAAATGCCTGGATGCAGTTTTTGTCTGTTACGTCTGCCTGAGGAATCATAGAATCTTAGATGGTACCCCAGGGGTCATCTAGTCCAACCCCTTACAATGCAGGCATCTCAGCTATAGCATCTGTTATAAGAATTCTAAGGTCTCAAATATAGAATAAATGTTCATAGATGTACAAGGCAAATACATACATAAGCATATAAACCATGTGTCTGAAATAGTACAGGAGAACAATCCTGAAGCTATTTTGACTCTCCTAAATCGACCTCAAATATTTCTCTGCAAGGAGGAAGGAAATGGGAAAGGCTCTCCCATTGCCTTTGGATACCTCCCTTTTCAAATAGTCTGGCAAGTATCTGTTAAGCTGAGCAAACTATGAAAATGCGTAAGAGATTCAGGAACTAAAGCATTTACCATCTCAAAGGAATGGCCAGGCTACCCAGAAAAGGCAATCAAGTAAGGCATTATCAGGTATCCTGGCAGACAGGAGAGAAGCAACACTCTCAGATTTCTGCTGGAGACTGCCTCCTTCTGTGATGTATGTATGCTGCAGGGTGGGCAATTTCAAAAGTCTTTATAGGGGCTTGCGCACCTTTGTTCGGGATTCTTCTCCCTCCTGTGTGTGGTGAGTGGGGACCCTATTGCAACAGTTTATTTCCTTTAATCAAGATCAGGCTTACTAGCCGCTTTGCTTTCAATATACTCCGGTTGGCCTCTGCTTTTTCTCCGACCGATAGAGATATCCTGAGGGACTCTATACGGGGACTCTAGATACCCCATAAGGGAATTAGAGGTATTTTTTCTTACAGCACGGATGCGGGTGGCGCTGTGGGTTAAACCACAGAGCCTAGGACTTGCCAATCAGAAGGTCGGCGGTTCAAATCCCCAAGACAGGTTGAGCTCCCTTGCTCAATCCCTAATCCTGCCAACCTAGCAGTTCAAAAGCACGTCAAGTGCAAGTAGATAAATAGGTACCACTCTGGCGGGAAGGTAAACGGCGTTACCGTGTGCTGCTCTGGTTCGCCAGAAGTGGCTTAGTCATGCTGGCCACATGACCCGGAAGCTGTACGCTGGCTCCCTCTGCCAGTAAAGTGAGATGAGCGCCACAACCCCATGACTGGACCTAATGGTCAGGGGGTCCTTCTTACGACACATCCCTGACAGATGGGCATCCAACCTCCAAGGAAGGAGAGTCCACAACTCTCCACAGAAGGTCATTCTCCAAGGAAGGAGAGACCTTTCCACAGGAGGTCATTTTACCTCTGAGGCATTTGCAACAGCAACAACAAAGGAACCCCAGTGGGTTTTCCTCCTCGTCCTACAGGGCCCGGCTGCCTTCCGCTTTGCTCACCAGCTGCTTCTGAAGCTTAATAACACCCGCCTCAGCATCTCCATCTTTGTTGCAGGCCCAGTTCACGAGAACAACCCACCAGAGGCCCCTCTGCTCTCCCCTCCACACAGCGGAGATTAGGGGAATTAAACACATCCGTCCCCAGTTCCTCTTATGACGGGGCCCTTCTTAATCTTTGGAAGACGGTTAATTACACTTTAAGCAGCATAAGAACCCTCACATATTTGTCTGTTAATAAAAACTCTCACCGGGGGTTTAAATCTTGCAGGCATTCACAGGTCTCGCTAAAATGACATTAAAAAAAAATTAAGAGAGAGAGAGAGAGAGACGGAGAGGAATACTGTGGAATATTTGCCAGAGAGTTAGCAGCAGCATTTATACATGGGAGACCGCCAGGAGTTTTTAATTTTCCTCCTAACTGCTAGAATGCGGGTGCCATGCTGGGGCAGCTAAATGCAGGCACAGCATAACATCATCACCGCAAAGGGGTTTTTTTTTGGCAGATGTCATATTAGTCAGCTCTTAATTTGTAGCCATGGACATCATTTGGATTTGGGGGCAGGGAGGGAAAAGATTGAGCCAGCGGCGGAGCTTCATGCTCCAGCACTGGGGGTGGAGAGCGCGTCCTGGGGGCGTGGTGCGCCACCTGCAGGGGCATGGCGCCCACCACGGGGGGGGGGGACCAGTTGTGATGGCACCCCACTGGGATCATGGTGCCAGGGGTGGTGTGTTCCCCCTGCCCCCCTTCCTCTGCCAGTGGCTTGAGCTATGTTATATAATACGATAATCTTTATTGTCATTGTCCCATACAGAACAACGAAATTGAACAAAATCTACATCAGACATTCAAAAACCAGCAAGCCTGCTATCCCAGCTATCCCAGCCTGGTTAGCCCCCTAAAAACTCTGATAGTAAGGTAAAGGGGACCCCTGACCATTAGGTCCAGTCGTGACCGACTCTGGGGTTGCGGCACTCATCTCACTTTATTGGCCGAGGGAGCCGGCGTACAATTTCCGGGTCATGTGGCCAGCATGACTAAGTTGCTTCTGGTGAACCAGAGCAGCGCACGGAAACACCGTTTACCTTCCCGCTGGAGCGGTACCTATTTGTCTACTTGCACTTTGACGTCCTTTCAAACTGCTAGGTTGGCAGGAGCTGGGACCGAGCAATGGGAGCTCACCCCGTGGCGGGGATTTGAACTGCCGACCTTCTGATCGGCAAGTCCTAGGTTCTGTGGATTAACCCACAGCACCACCCGCGTCCCTCAAACTCTGATACCCCATAATTAAATACAATATACTCC
The DNA here is from genome assembly GCF_964106645.2 of Podarcis pityusensis. Taxonomy (NCBI): domain Eukaryota; kingdom Metazoa; phylum Chordata; class Lepidosauria; order Squamata; family Lacertidae; genus Podarcis; species Podarcis pityusensis. The sequence continues at coordinate 11,403,270 of NC_138028.1, read as the reverse complement.
CATAGAGACTACCTTACACTGCGTTTAGAACCAAAATTGCATTTGGATAGAAACTGTTTCTCAGACGGCCAGTCCTAGTCTTTATAACCCTGTACCTTCTTCCAGAAGGCAGAAGCTGAAAGAGATCATTTTCAGGGTGCGCACTGTCCTGCACAATCTCTGCAGCTTTCTTATGGCACCTGGAAGCATAGATTTGATCCAAGGTGGGAAGAGTGCACCCAGTTATTCTCTTCACAGTCTTTACAAGTATGCACTCATACTTACAGTACAGTGCATGGGACGTGTGTGATGTTTCTTCCCTATGCGAACCGTGAGTCCTGGAAGGAGAGCAGGAGCTGTAGCAAAGAAAAAAAGAAAAAAGCACTAGTGAGCCAGGCTTCGACATCACATGTCTCCAGCATCTCTCTTAGTCACCCCATAACCAAGAGAACAGTCAGGAGCTCCATGCTGTCTGGCCCAGGCAGGAAGTCTGTTCCCCAACAGTGACTTATGGGGGAGCATAGCAGTTTCCTCTTGATGTACACCCACCAGCCAGTCATCATCAGTAGGCTCCCCAAGAAGAAGAAGAGGAGGAGGAGGAGGAGTTTGGATTTGATATCCCGCTTTATCACTACCCGAAGGAGTCTCAAAGCGGCCAACAATCTCCTTTCCCTTCCTCCCCCACAACAAACACTCTGTGAGGCGAGTGGGGCTGAGAGACTTCAGAGAAGTGTGACCAGCCCAAGGTCACCCAGCAGCTGCATGTGGAGGAGCGGGGAACCGAACCCGGTTCACCAGATTACGAGTCTACCGCTCTTAACCACTACACCACACTGGTGTAGTGGATTTACCCCAAAAGGAACTGTCCCTTCATGGGTGAGTAAGGAAAAAGTGTGCTATTTTCAGAAGTTCCCCCTCCCGTTTTTAAATTACTTGCTTTTTATTCTTGTGCAGTTGTCATCTTGGGCAATTTGATCAAAATATGACAACCTGGTCAAAAATTGGATTATACAAACATATCTAAAATCAAACATATCATAAATAAACATACAAATCTCTTTCCTGTTTCTGGCTATAACTAGAGCAGAGTCAAGGTCTTAAAGGAACTTCTTTTGCACAGATTTAGGGGTCTGGATAGTGAAGGTTTTCCTGAAACTGTGCTGTTCCAAATCACTATTCCTGCTATTACCTCCCCGCTACCTCTGATTGGCTACCCCAAGTTCTTACTTTTCCTTCTCATCCCAAAAGAAATCATTACTTATACATTCACTTTGATTGTGCCATCCTGAAGCCAAATTGAAGTGATGGCAGCATTGGGAAATAATTATCCCTGCCTTCACACTGGTGTTTTCTGAGTACGAATATGCTTGCCATCCCTCTGAACAGGCTTCAGGGCAATACCGAGTGAGGACCAAAGAAGGAAGCCACTTTTCCTGTCGGGAGTGGAAAGAATGGAAGCAATTTTGGAGGGTGCCTAGTAGCGGGGAGAATGTATGCCACTGCTGGCAAGGTGGGCAACTTTGCTTCCCCACTCCCACCTAAAATCACTGAAATGTACACCCACACATGCTTTCAAGCTTGAAAACAAGGTGATGGACTGAGGTTGGGGTGCTAGGAACTTGGTCTTAGTTCAAGTCATCAAAGCCCACTTGGTAATCTACATTATAGGTTCATTGCCATCTACTGTCTCTTTCTGTGCAACTGCCATTGAAAGAAAAGTGGTACAAAAAAGGGAGAGAGAGAGAGAGGGAGAGAGAGAATGAATTATGGAGCTCTGCACCTTTCAGCTGACTCCATGCATCATCTTTGGTTTCACTTTGCCTCACTGTCAACATGATAGATGGGGTGCTGACCTAGGTAAGGTGTACACCTGCATGTTGCATGGTGTACAGCGTGCAGTAAATAATGGCAGATGAACCAACACAGCTCTCTTGACATTTGAATGACTTTTAGACCCTGCATTATCTACCGCAACATAGAGCTGTGGTAGCAGATCTGGAGACACCCTATTTGGATATTCGAAGCATCGGGAGAATTTGGATTTAGGGAGGAAGAAGATGTGTGGCAGCAGGAGTTGAAGGAGAACGTCATGTGGGTGATGGGGAATTAATGGATGCACAAGAGGGTCCCAAACAACCCACAATGAGCTAAGCTCTGGACGGCACCTTTGAAATAGAAATGTTTGGGCGGGGGAATGTGACGGGACACTTTCAGGCTGTCAGTGCTGATTGATTCATTCAGTGGCAGACATACCATGTGTTTGCCAGATGCACCGAAGCTTCCAGCTTCAAAACCCACCTTCTGTTTGCTTCCTCTGCCTTGAAGCAGAACAGAGCGCAGCTGAAGACAGTGACACAGCCTTGAAGCAGAGCAGAGATGCCAGGATCTCAAAGCAACAAACCGCAGGCAGGCAGTGAGCTAAAGAAAGAGAGGGGAGTGGTGGAGGGAGGCAGCTGGGGAAGGGAAGCCAAAAACCCTTCAGCAGGTGTAACATGTGGGCTGGCGATGGGTGCTTCCTTTCATTGTACCCTCTTGTGGATATTTATATATTCCTTTTGATGTCCCCTTCAAACAGCAGGCTTTGTTATCTGCAGGACTGCTTTTGTTGAGGCTTGTCGAGGACTTGTACTTAGCCACATAAAACAAGACACTTCATTGTCAACATCCGGTGATGGCTGGCTGTGTCTCATCTAGCCACAAACAGTGGTGACATCTGGTGACCTTGCCTAGTCAACCCAAACTGCTGAAATGGAACCTCAACCCCTATCGAGATACCCAGCCATGTGAGTTTGTTCAGGATATCCTTAATAAACTGATCTCCCCATGACTGCCTCTTGAAGCCCCTTCCAAATTAGTTTCCTAGTTAGATGATCAACTTATCCTGCTTTTTTAAGCAGGTAATTTCAGTTTAAGAATTAGGTTGGTCCAACCTTCAACCAGCTCACAGTCTCTGACTTACAACCAGCCCAGGGGGTTGGCACCGTTTGTCAGCCTCCTCTTCCTTAGTCTCAGTGTTTCCCTTCTAGAACCCAATAGGGAAGAGCAGGAAGATAAATCTTGAATTAGTTGGTGCTGCCTGTCATTGGTTCCGGCTCCACCTACTGTTGACCTCCATGCCTTACACCTTACCAGTCCCAATGGCCACTGCCAGTGGCGTAGCGTGGGTTGTCAGCACCCGGGGCAAGGCAAGTAATTTGCGCCCCCTAACCCGTGGATTTGCGCCCCCTAACCCTAACCCCCAGATGTTGCGCCCGGTGCGGCCGGCCCCCCCTGCACCGCCCACGCTACGCCACTGGCCACTGCAATTAGACTGGCATTTTGAATAGCATCTTCTCACCTTTACAGCAGCTGCTTGAAGATCTATCTTGCTATCTGTCTTGGAGAACAGCCTTTATCAAAGATGTCATGGGCTTTGAAGACACTTGAACTCAGAATGAAAGGGAGAAATGAGCTAAGAGGAAGTCACGTTTGGCAAACCGTTACTGTGATCAACTCCTGCCCAGAAACCTATGTCCCCACTGTGGAAGGACGTGTAGATCCAGAATTGGCCTCCGCAGTTACTTATGGACTCACTGTTAAGAATTTCAGTGTTCATGGAAGACAATCTTACTCAGCTATGAGTAATAGAAGAGGAAGAGGAAGAGGAAGAGGAAGAGGAAGAAGAAGAAGAAGAAGAAGAAGAAGAAGAAGAAGAAGCAGCAGCAGCTATTGTCTTCCTTACTTGGGCTGTCCTTTCCTTATGACCTGCTTTTGCCTTTTTTAAAAGAAAGACATGGCCTAGCTCAAGACCAGTAAAAGAAATTAATATATAGGAATTCCCACCCACCCTTCCCCATAAGATCCCAGGGCAAATTACTACAAAGCCATCGTACTGTTTGAAATCAGATAAGATCAACACTTAATTCAACACCAAACATATTGCCAACCATTGCTTAATTTTATGTACTGGAGAATAAAAATGAAGGGAGGATAAGGCTTTCAGTGACAGGTAGCCACGAAGTTGCACTCAGGCTCTGCTTACAGGCTTCCCTAAGCATTTGGTTGGCCACTGTGAGAAGAGGATGTTGGACTGCATTGGCCATTGGACTGCTCCAGCAGGCTTTCCTGAGGTTCTTATGACAAGGCCTCCCTCTTCTCCCTGAACATGTGCTCCTTAGGCTTCCCCCAAATCTGCTCTGGAAGGTCAGGAGAACCCCTGGATCAATGTGCACGAGGAGTGGAGAATTCCTCTGGATAGCCTTTAGGTTGTGATTCTAAGTCCGCCCACTTATTAGAGGGTAAGGTCCTCTTCAGCTGAGTGGAGGAATCACTTCTGAGCAAATCTGTTTTGAATCACACTGCATGCCCTTGTTTACATGAAAGTAACAGAAAGCAGCTGGTTTCCATGTAAATGCTCAAGACTGCGAGTTCTTCTCAGACTGAGAAGCTCAGCACAGCAATAACTCCACCTTACAGACTGTCTGGAGTGCCGTAATTGATTGATTCAGTCAACAATTTGTCCTGAATAGATAAATCCCCCCTCTTATGACGCTGTGTTTTCATTACCTCCAACCTGCCTAACTTCTGGCATATTAATCTTTGACAGCTTAAAAATGAGGAGAAGTAGGCGCCCGCCGCCGCTAACCTTTCTGACACTAATTTCTCTCAAGAGTTTCTGTTTCTGCAGCAGAGGTAACGGTTTCGGATACACCGTGTTCTTCTCAGCCAGGGGAATAAGAGGATATTGATTATTTCTCTAAGGTATCCTGATCTTTCATTTGTCTTTCAGGTATTGAAGGCTTCATTTTCTCTCCCCCACCTTCTGCACCCCCCACCACTGTAGCTGCCAAGGGAAATCCTATGATTTATAACCCGGTGTGTTTGGGCGAGGAAAAAACCCAGCAACCCTATGTGCCTCCTCTTTATTATGTTATCCACTTCCCTACTTGCCAATAAATGTGGCTTAAGTGTGGTTGCCTTGTAGGAAATTAACTGAGGTTGTCACATCAATATACTTCATGACAATTTGAAAGACAGCTCCGGTGAGGGATATGGGGGGGAAAGTTCACCCCAGAAGAAAATCAGCTTCCATGAGGGAAGGCGAGAAGGTGTAAGGAGTTTATTATATTTATTTCTTTATTTATGTATGACCAATTCATTCAGTATGACATGGCGATGCACAGCAGTGCAGGCAATACGGCATAAAACACCATAGAAACTCTACAAAATTATTAAAACCACTGGCTGACCCAACAAATTAAACAGTTGCACAGGCCTGTCAGCAGAAACAGATCTTCAATAGATGTGTGAAAGTCAAAAGCTAGCTGAATCTCTGTTAAAAAAGATTTCCACAGCATGGGACCTGGACTGGGGTGTTTTTGTTGTTACTGTTATTGAGATTAATTTGTTTAATCATTTGTTTAGATTTCCTTATGTTTTGTGTGGAAATTTGACTGTGTACTTTTTGATGTTTTATTGTTTATGTCTACTTTTGTTATGTTTGTAATGATGTAATTTTTTAAAAATTTGCTGGAAGCCACCTTGAGCATGCTTCTAACTTTGGAAAGGTGGCATGCAAATAAATGATTCATTGACCAGCAATACTAAATGCCTGACTTCTGATGGAGGCCAGTCGAGCTTCTGCGCGTGTTGTAATCATATTTTATCACACACATAGCCCAACAACCTTTGTGTACCCAAAGACCTTTGTGTGCCCCAAATCATGGAGAGCTGCCACCAGTCAGCGTATACAGCATTGGGCTAGACATATCCATTGTTGTTGTTGTTGTTTAGTCGTGTCCGACTCTTCGTGACCCCATAGACCAGAGCATGCCAGGCACTCCTGTCTTCCACTGGCTCCCACAGTTTGGTCAGACTCATGTTTGTAGCTTCGAGAACACTGTCCAACCATCTCGTCCTCTGTCATCCCCTTCTCCTTGTGCCCTCCATCTTTCCCAACATCAGGGTCTTTTCCAGGGAGTCTTCTCTTCTCATGAGGTGGCCAAAGTATTGGAGCCTCAGCTTCAGGATCTGTCTTTCCAGTGAGCGCTGAGGGCTGATTTCCTTCAGAATGGATAGGTTTGATCTTCCTGCAGTCCATGGGACTCTTGAGTCTCCTCCAGCACCATAATTCAAAAGCATCAATTCTTCAGACATATCCATAGACTAATGCAAAATAAGGTGGTTCATTTCTTTACATCTGTTCCTGCAGCACCTGCTGGTGATTCACTGCAGGCTGGGGTTCATACCATCCTGACTTTGTGACGGCTCTGTAAGCTGTCTGGATTTGGGAACTGCTATGGTGCCCCACTGCTGCTTGTAGATCTGTAGGCTCAGTGGCAAGGTGATGACGTCATCAACACTTGATCAAACATCAACATCACTTCTGCACTGCTGGAAAAAGAGAAGCTGCCAAACCACCCCCAAAGAGAACAAAATAAGAAATTTTTTTGCATGACATTTGCACAGGCTAACTTATATTTATTGATGCAAACTGGGAAATAATTGTTAAAATTAAAATGGAAATGCAGTACATCTCACCATAGTGGGGAAGACTGTGATCAAGTGATGGTGATGGTGATGGTGATGGTGATGGTGATGATGATAATACGAAGAAGAAGAAGAAGAAGAAGAAGAAGAAGAAGAAGAAGAAGAAGTTACTCATACCACGCCCATCTGGCTGGGCCTCCCCAGCCACTCTGGGCGGCTCCCAACAGAATATTAAAAACATGATAAAACATCAAACATTAGAAACTTCCCTAAACAGAGCTGCCTTCAGATGTCTTCTAAAAGTCAGATAGTTGTTTATTTCCTTGACATCTGATGGGAGGACGTTCCACAGGGCAGGCGCCACTACCGAGAAGGCCCTGTGCCTGGTTCCCTGTAACCTCATTTCTCACAGTGAGGGAACCGCCAGAAGGCACCTACTGAGTCTGCTGTTCAGGTGCTCACTGTTAATAGGCAGCTTTAAGGCCCCTCTCCCTCTTTCTTCTTGGGGTATTTTGTCTTTAAATGGGCCTTGGACCAGTTAGCCCTTCAAACAGAGAACACCTTCAAACAAAGAACTTCCTTCTGTACAGTAGGGCAGGTGATCACCCTAATCAACACACCCCAGGTCTTGAACCATCATGCCATGAATGCAGCCATGGAGAGTTGTCAACCAGTCAGGGCTGATGTGGGTCAGTGTTTCCCAAGTTTGGGTCTCCAGCTGTCTTTGGACTACAGATCCCGTCATCTCTAGCTAGCAAGACCAGGGGTCAATGAGGATGGGAATTGTAGTTCGAAAACAGCTGGAGACCCAAGTTTGGGAAACACTGGGGTGGGGAGATGTGGATAGGAAATTTTGTATACTCAGCTGCATTTCATACCATTGTGACCAACACCTAGAGAGGGTTTAGTGACATTTTTCCAGGCATGAAATGAGATATAAGTCCCATTTTTTTCCAATTTTTAAAAAAGATAAATGTTGCAGTTTGCAGTTTCAAGTGTGTTATCCCAGGTTATGGTGGTATTAATCAAAGTAATGGTATCGGGTTATCTGTAGGAATCAATAATATATAGGGATATAGAATCCCACAATTAATGGAGTGTCTCTGTCTCTGAGCCCTCTGTGGCTATGATAGAAATAATTTGCCCATCCCCACCTTTCTCTACACAGGGGAAACTGTATAGATGGCGTCTTTCTCCCTTTCAAGGGTGAATAAACTTTTTTGATATTAATGTTCCCAAGTTGCCTGTACTGTTATTACTGAGCGTATATGTTTCGGTGAAATAATACCAGTCTAGTTAAGTATTTTTAAGGTCATTTAAATAATTGATTCCAACAGAAATCTACCAAAAATGAAAAATGAAAATGAAAACAAACACACAAAGGACCAAAGATGTTCCCATTTGTCTGTTGGATTTAATACCACTAGTTAAATGAATTCATTTTTCTCCAGATTCTTCTGTCACTCAAGGGGGTGTGTGGTGGTGAAATAGCTGCTATATTGGGATGAAAAGTTGGTTCCACTGAAGTAAGTACACTTATCGTTGATCTGAGTGGCAAACATGGGTTGTAAGGAAATCCAAGCTACCAGTTCACTACTGCAAAGGGTTGAGGGAGGGGGGGAATGATTGATAGTGGTGAAGCACCTTGACCCATGAGGATGGACTCCAAGCAAAGAAGACGTCAGCAATCTCAGGGTTTGAGGCAAGCAGGAAGGCTAGACCATGGGTAGGCCAACTAAGGCCTGGGGGCCGGATCCAGCCCAGTTGCCTTCTGTATCCAGCCCTCAGATGGTCCGGGAATCACCGTGTGGATTGGCGTGGATCTGATTGTTCCGGCTGCACCAATGTGGGCATTCAGCGGCGCCTCCTCTCTCCCTCCCTCCTCCTGGCTTCTCCCCACCCTGCCTAGAGCCAAGGGGAAGGGGGCTGCACTTTGTTGGTGCCAGCAGCAGCAGCAGCAGTGTTAATGGTCGAGCAGCCGCCGTTGTAAGCAGGCTCAATTTGGGCTTTGTTTCTGCCAGCCCCTCTCTGGAGCCCTTTCGCGTGCCACTCATTGTCTCACCGCCACCAGCCCCTGCCACTCGCAAGACACAGGTAAGCAGCCACCGGGGCTCATCCGGTGCTGTGGAGAAGGGAGGGGAGAGTCGTGGGGGGGAGGGTGGCTTACCTGAGTAGAATGTGTCCTTTTATTTAAAATGCATCTCTGGGTTATTTGTGGGAATTTGTTCACCCCCCCAAAAAAAATATAGTCCAGCCCAGGCCCAGACAGGGGGGGGGGGCCCATATGGGCTACTTGGCCAGGGCCACCGATTTCAAAGGGGGCCTCAGTCAGCATACATTCCCTATGTATTTTTAAAAAGCACTATTGTATACAGTGGTACCTCAGGTTACATATGCTTCAGGTTACATACGCTTCAGGTTACAGACTCCGCTAACCCAGAAATAGTGCTTCAGGTTAAGAACTTTGCTTCAGGATGAGAACAGAAATCGTGCTCCGGCGGCGCGGCAGCAGCAGGAGGCCCCATTAGCTAAAGTGGTGCTTCAGGTTAAGAACAGTTTGAGGTTAAGAACGGACCTCCGGAACGAATTAAGTACTTAACCTAAGGTACCACTGTATCTATATTTTCCATTTTGTCTTTATATGCAAATATGGTTCAAGCCTTGAAATAAAATTATTTGTCAGCATAACTTTTGTGAAAATTATTTATATACTTACTTATTTATAAGACTTCACTTATCCCCAGGGTAAAAAGGGGGGGCACATTATCTACCTGGCCCAGGCCTCTGCCTGGCTCTGCAAGGCCCTGGTCCAGCCCCCCACAAGGTCTGAGGGACAGTGGACCGGCCCCCTGCTGAAAAGGTTTGCCGACCCCTTGGCTAGACAAAGCAGAATCAGCACCTCGGAGAGCGACATTGGTGTTTGCTTTAGGACCACACAGGGGTGTACAGTAGCATCGGTTGTTAGCAACCAGGGCAAGGCATAAAAGGGGCGGGGCACCACAGCTCACCTGCAGCATGTCCACAGGAAGCTCTGCCAGTCAGGCCCAGGAGCCAGCACACTGCCGGCCAAGGCTCGCATGGCTGCTTCTGCACTTGCACCGGGCGCTCCTGTGGCAGCCCACCGTGTTTGTGGCTGCCTGCTCCTTTATGGGAACCTTGGCTGGGGACTCTGTGATGGCCCTGGGGCAAGAGGGAGCCAAGAGGCAGTGCTAGCCGTGGCACAAGAAGTGTGTGGAGCACCATCCTAAGGCGCCGGAGGGGGCAGGCAGCAAGAGGGGGTTCCACCTTGGCAGGGGAGGGCCTGGCTGGCCGTCCGCTCTCCACTTGCAGGCCACCTGGCCACCCAGGAGATTGTTGGTATTCCATTCCCCCGCGGTGCAGACGTGTGAGATTGTTTTAATCACCTGTCTGTGTTTTACTTTCCAGCACTGATAGTTGGAGTCTTGTGAATGGAAGTTCCATTTTGTATTGCTTTTGTTTTCTATTCTTTCTGAGAGCAAGAAGAAGAGGAGCCATGTTTTCCTTTGTCCTGATTTTGTACAGTTGTACCTCAGGTTACACACGCTTCAAGGTTACATACGCTTCAGGTTACAGACTCCACTAACCCAGAAATAGTACCTCGGGTTAAGAACTTTGCTTCAGGATGAGAACAGAAATCGTGCTCCGGTGGCGCGGCGGCAGCAGGAGGCCCCATTAGCTAAAGTGGTGCTTCAGGTTAAGAACAGTTTCAGGTTAAGAACGGACCTCCGGAACGAATTAAGTACTTAACCCGAGAATTCATTGAAGAATAAGAATTCATTGAAGAATAAAAACAGGGAAAAAGGGGAAAAAGAAATTTTAAAACAGATTATGGACAATGAACAAAAACTAATCAAAAAGTCTAATAACTTAAAAATCAAACAAGAAATTAAGACTTTACAAACTCAATTTGCAATGATAATAAACAAAGAAGTAGAATGGAACATCAAAAGGTTGAGACAGAAAAACTTTGAATTCGCTAATAAATCAGGGAAATGGCTTGCATGGCAAATTAAAAAGAGAAAGGAGCAGAATACAATCAACAAAATTTCTGTAAATGGTGAAGAGTCAGCCAATCCGAAAGAAATTAGAAAGGGATTCTTGGACTTTTACAGACAACTATATAGAAATAAGGAAAGGAACAATATGAAGAAAATAGAAAGATTTTTAAAAGATAAAAAGGTGCAGAAGATCCTGACAGAACAAAAAGACCAAGTGAACGCCCCTATAGAAACTGATGAGATTAAAGAGGTTATAAAAGAATTGAAGAGGGGAAAGGCCCCGGGACCAGATGGATTTACATCGGGCTATTACAAAGAAATGAAAAATGTTTTGATGATACCATTGAAAGAAGTTATGAATAATATTTTAAAAGTAAGGGAAATTCCAGAAACGTGGAAAGAAGCATTTATCACTTTGATCCCAAAACAAGACTCTGATTTAACACAAGTTAAAAATTATAGGCCTATTTCACTGTTAAATACGGATTACAAAATTCTTGCCGGAATCTTAGCGAAGAGAATGAAAAAAATATTAGTAAGAACTATCCACAATGACCAAGCAGGTTTCCTGCCAGGCAGACAAATGAAAGATAACATAAGGAATATAATTAATATTTTGGAATATCTGACTGCCAGCAACGAGAAGCAAGCGATACTAATGTTTGTGGATGCAGAAAAGGCCTTTGATAATATAGTATGGGACTTTATGTTGAAAAATCGGGAATATATGGATGTGGGAAAAGAGTTTTTCAATGGAATCAAGGCAATATATACAGAACAGAGAGCTAAACTGATAGTCAATAACGTAATAATGGAAGATATAAAAATATCTAAAGGAACGAGACAGGGTTGCCCGCTCTCGCCATTGTTATTTATAACGGTCCTAGAGGTCTTTTTAAGTGCGATTAGACGAAATAGACTAATAAAAGGGGTAACAGTAGGCCACAATGAATATAAAGTTAAAGCCTTTGCCGACGATCTAGTAATTACGACTGAAGAACCAATGGAAAGTGTAAAAGTAATATTGGAGGAGATTGAACAATTTGGGAATGTGGCCGGGTTTAGACTGAATAAGAAAAAAACAAAAATAATGGTTAAAAATATGGAGCAAAATATGATAGAAACAATGCAACAATTGACAGAGATAGAGGTGGTGAAAAAGGTAAAATATTTGGGAATTTGGTTAACTTCCAAAAATATTGACCTGTTCCAGAACAATTATGTACAGGTTTGGAAAGGAATAAGGAACGATTTAGAGGTGTGGGGTAGAATGAAATTGTCCTTTTGGGGCAGAATTTCTACGATAAAGATGAGCGTGCTTCCAAAGATGTTATTTCTATTTCAGACTATCCCCCTTATAAAGGGGGTAGGGATTTTCAAAGAATGGCAAAGAGTGATTTCAAGGTATATCTGGCAGGGGGAAAAGCCAAGAATAAAATATAAGTTATTAACAGATGCAAAAGAAAGAGGAGGCTATGCCTTGCCAGATATGAAATTATATTATGAAGCAGCATGTTTATGTTGGTTAAAGGAATGGATAAAATTAGAGAATAAGGAATTACTAGATTTGGAAGGTTTTGATAACAGATTTGGATGGCACGCATATTTATGGTGTGACAAAAAGAAAGTTCATAAAGGTTTTGGGAACCACATCTTCAGGAATTCGTTAATAGAAGTATGGGACAGGTATAAAAATCTATTGGAACCAAGAGTACCACATTGGTTATCACCACTAGAGGTTATGAGTGTAAAGAAGGTGAATATGAGAAGTAAATGGATTACATATGGTGAAATGGTAATCAAAGAAGGAGGAAAATGGAAATTGAAACCATATGAACAAGTTAAAGAGTATCTATATGATTGGTTGCATTATTTCCAAGTAAATGAAATGTTTAAAAAAGATATAAAAGAAAGTGGTTATGGAGATGTCAGGGAACTGACATCGGAGCCAGAGGCGGAGGCAAGGCTCCCAAGTGATGCTGGAGAAGGGCCCAGCAGGGAGAGAGGCAGCTCATCAGCTGGGGAAGGAAATCAGCGTAACACCAGGGATAAAGGGGGGCAGATGGGGGAATCAGCGAAGGGGCTCCAGGACTCCTCGACGGAGACCAGCGGGGAGAGCACGGGTCCTCCGCTACCCACGCCCTCCCTGCGCAGAAGACTTCCGCGCAGGGAGAGTAGGAGGAGACTTGGCGTCAAACAGCTTTTATGCTGGAAAAGGTTTAAGAAACGCCCACTGACGGATTCTGCTAGTGACTGAAACAGCCACGAAGTGAAGGGCTGTCCAGACAGAAAAGGTTTAACCAGGCAACCTAGCCAGGAGTGGCGGTAACTTACGCACGAGCAACCCCTATAATTATTACAGGAGAGAAAGATTCAAAGTTTTAAACTGATATAATATATAATGATTCTAATTTTTTGTCAAAAATGTATAAGATATTATTGGAATGGTATACGAAAGATGAAGAGGTTAAATCGGTAATGATACAATGGGACAAAGATTTTGGGTATAATATTCAATTTGAAGATTGGGAAAAATTGTGGAAAGAAAACCTAAAATTTACTGCATGCATGGTGTTGAAGGAAAATGTGATGAAAATGTTTTATAGATGGTACATCACACCGGTAAAATTAGCAAAAATGTATAAGACATGTAATAAGTGTTGGAAATGTAGAGAAAAAGAAGGAACGTTTTATCATATGTGGTGGGAATGTAAGAAAGTGAAGAGTTTCTGGAAAGCAATATATAATGAATTGAAAAAGATGTTAAAATATACTTTTGTAAAGAAACCAGAAGCTTTTCTTTTAGGGATTACAGGAAAAGGAATAAGAAGAAAGGACTGTAAACTTTTTCAGTATGCAGTTACGGCAGCAAGAATTTTATTGGCCCAGAAATGGAAACAAGAGGAAATACCGACGATACAAGAATGGAGAATGAAACTGACTATGCGGAACTGGATAAATTAACTGGGAAAATTAGATATGTGAGAGATCAAAAGTTCACCAAAGACTGGGAGAAATTTGTAGAATATCTGAAAAATGTGTGTGATGTGCAAACAACGCTGGTGGGGTTTCAAGAAGCACTGTAAAAGTTAAGATGTATTGTCAAAAAGAAATAGAAGGAGGAGGGAAGATAAATGGCAATACAATGAAGGGAATGCGTACTAAAGAATAACTATGGATGATTACCAGAGAAGTTGAAGGAAGTCCAAAAAGATTTAATTTGTTAAAATTTGGATACAATTGTATAACTTTGTTGGAAAATTAATAAAAATTTATTAAAAAGAAGAAGAAGAACGGACCTCTGGAACGCATTAAGTACTTAACCCGAGGTACCACTGTATTTAAATAAAGTAGTTTAGTACTCACACCCCAGAGCCTGGCTTCTGCTGGTATTGTGTCTCTGCTAATGTGTGCTCAGTGTCTCTGGACATGAGTCACAGAATCTCGTTGGGGAAGAAGATTGGTGGATCCCAGGAGTGGCATGCAGATGAGAGGAACAGGCTGGCATGTACCGTATTTTTCGCTCTATAAGACGCACCAGACCACAAGACGCACCTAGTTTTTGGAGGAGGAAAACAAGAAAAAAAATATTCTGAATCTCAGAAGCCAGAACAGCAAGAGGGATCGCTGCGCAGTGAAAGCAGCAATCCCTCTTGCTGTTCTGGCTTCTGGGATAGCTGCGCAGCCTGCATTTGCTCCATAAGACGCACACACATTTCCCCTTACTTTTTAGGAGGGAAAAAGTGAGTCTTATAGAGCAAAAAATACGGTATAATGTCATTTGCCTGGTCGCCCGCCCTGCGTGCCGGCAATTACCGTGACAGAGATGTGTGCATTTTGTACGCCATGCATCGCCACTTCCCTTCTGGTCTTGCAGCACCTTCATGACCATTGCAGCCTGGTTGTGCCCTTCAGAAAGTGTGCCCCTCCTGCTTCCCCCCATGCCATGTCTCTGGGAGCACAGTTAGTGTTCCTGCAGCTGAGATGGCAGTTGTCTGAGTAGTGCCCTGGAAAAACTTCTAGATCTTTATATCTTGGGCTAAGTATTCCTTAATCAGAGGCAGCATCCCTCTGAAGAAGAGGAGTTTGGATTTGATATCCCGCTTTATCACTATCTGAAAGAGTCACAAAGCGGCTAACGTTCTCCTTTCTCTTCTTCCCCCACAACAAACACTCTGTGAGGTGAGTGGGGCTGAGAAAAGTGTGTCTAGCCCAAGGTCACCCAGCAGCTGCATGTGGAGGAGCGGAGAATAATAATAATAATAATAATAATAATAATAATAATAATAATAATAATAATTATTATTATTTATTATTTGTACCCCGCCCATCTGGCTGGGTTTCCCCAGCCACTCTGGGTGGGTTCCACAGAGACCAAAAATACACTAAAATGTCACACATTAAAAACTTCCCTGAACAGGGCTGCCTTAAGATGTCTTCTAAATGTCAGATAGTTGTTTATCTCTTTGACATCTGATGGGAGGGCGTTCCACAGGGCGGGCGCCACTACCGAGAAGGCCCTCTGCCTGGTTCCCTGTAGCTTTGCTTCTCACAATGAGGGAACCGCCAGAAGGCCCTCGGCGCTGGACCTCAGCATCCGGGCAGAACGATGGGGGTGGAGACACTCCCTCAGGTATACTGGGCCGAGGCCGTTTAGGGCTTTAAAGGTCAACACCAACACTTTGAATTGTGTTCGAAAACATACTGGGAGCCAATGTAGGTCTTTCAAGGTGTTATGTGTCAAGACTGGTGTTATGTGAACCGGGAAGCGAACCCAGTTCACCAGATTATGAGTCCACCGCTCTGAACCACTACACCACACTGTCTCTTTGAATGCCAGTTACTGGGAATCGCAAGTGGGTAGCACGCTGTTGCACTCAGTGCTTCCCACAGGCACTGGGTTGTCCACTATGAGAACAGGATGCTGGACTAGATGGGCCATTGATCTGATCCCTCAGGTTCTTCTTACGTTCTTACAATGTGCATTGTCTCCCATCCTGCAGTTTCCAACAACTGCCATTCAGAAGCATACTGCCTTCAGCAGTGGAGTTTGAACTTAGACATTGTGGCTGCCCACCTTTGATTTACCAGCCTGTGTTTGAATTTAAGAGGGAAGAATTAAGGAGGGACGAATCTAGGAAGGGCCAGTCCTGGATTGCCCTAAATGATAGGAATTTATGTTGCAAGGTTTTCTGAAAGTCCTCCATGTAGCAACGGCGACTACATTGCTGTCAACAAGTACCTTGCACCTGCGTACTGATGGGTTCTGACAAAGAGGGAAACTCCAGAGCATTTCTGGCAGGTTTATTTTTTCCTGTTGCATACAAATCATTTCAGTAAATAGCAGAAGAGAGGGAGCAAGAGGGAGGAGAGAGAGAGAAGTTAACAGTAAGCAGACAGCATCAATAACAGTGACATTTAATATCGTTCTTTCCCTTTAATAGGCAGCACACTGGCTCCTTTGGGGCTGTGTTTGGCAGACCATGGACCAGAGTCCCAGTAAATGTGAGTCAGGGTCAACAGAGTGAGATTCGTGGAAAATTATGGCTGCTCAGAATCCAACTTCAAACATGTCTACCAGCAGCTCAGACACGCCAAACAGAATCACATTCCAGGTGCTCAGGCAGAAACGTTCGTAAGGTAAACATTTCCAAAGATTATTAGGCTGTGGGTGGTTTCACATGGGTGCTCTGACCTCTCACCACCCAGAGAAGGGCATGTGTAAAAGCAGGTATAATTCTGGGTCAGTATAGCAGGTAAGGGTGTGAGTACAAATCTCACTCTTGGCAGGCGTGAACAGGGATGAGTGGATCTGTCAGTTTCAGTTTTTCTATGTTCCTTATTTTTCACATCTTAAGATCAGGTCCCAACATTTCCACATGAGCTTCCAATTTTATTTTAAGCTCCTCATTCACCAGCATTTTAGTGCAAAATTCCCTAATATTTTCCCGAATAGGATGCATTTTTGTTTGTTATTTTCATTTGTTTATGATATTTTTGTGCACAGTTTACCATACTTATGCATTTTTGTACATATTGCTTGGCTGGAGAACTGCATCGAAAAAGGCGAGCGAATTCTTAAGAATGGTAGTGTTTCGGCTCATGTATTGTTTCAGAAAGTGTCAATTACGTACATTCACCTTGAAACGCAAACTGAATCAAAGTTCTCCCCTATCCCCAGTCCAGAATCACACACAGAAGCTGAAGCAGGAGAGGAGGGAGGCTAAGGGGCAGTCATGAGTCAGGCTGCAACAAACTCGCCTCTCACCTCTGTCTTCCACAACCACAAGAGGCATGAAAAGGGCAGAGGAGAGGTTGGCTGCACGTAGGCATAGTTTCCTATTGCTTGGGGAAAACCCTGGAGGGGAGGGGACTTAGGCAGCTGTGGGGAGGCAGGGACCTTCAGTCTCAGCAGCTGCTTCATGGGGACAAGACCTACCAGAGGTGAGTTGCTTTGCTCATTTGGCCTGACAACCCTTTGCAGATTGTGTGTTTGCTAATAAAGAGTTAACTCCAATTGCACAGTGTGATTTATTGTTGGCTCGCTCCTGACACATGTTATATCTGATGGTAGGGACAGAGCATAGCCATCATGGAGAGTATTGTCCTACTGAATTTTTAGAAGGAAATTTTCCATGTAGCTGAAAGATAAGGGCCATTTTCCCAGCATTTTTTCAGCCATCAGCATTTCCAAGAAAACCAGACATTTGTTTTCTTGCCAAGTGTCCGTCTGCCCATACTCCTCTTTCAGAATTCATGCCATATCATGGTTGCAGAATAGTTAAGGTTGTCCCTCTGGTATTCTGAGGTAGGTACATATATATATATATATATGTATATTCGAGTGCCCTTAGAAAAATGGCAAAATGCTGTAGAGGACTTCACATCAATATACATTACATTAAATGCCAGTCTCCTTCTTTCCCCATTTTTGCTGCTGTTTTTTATTGACTCCGTGGTGAAATCCAACAAAGAGAATGCTAAGGGAGGGAACGTAATCAGTTCAGAATCGATACCGCACATTCGTAAGTGCATTTCTAACCATAAAGTGGACTCTGTTGTAACAAGTGCAGTCCGTATTAGTGGAAAATTGGTTTTGTTAATCTGATCCAGCCCTGCAGGGGCCTACCTCTAGGCAAGTCTTCTTTCTCTAAGGCAGTATTTCCCGAAGTTCTGAAACTTTGTATTTTTAACCTGGAAGAACACTTTACTCCTCCTTATACCCCAAAAGGTCTCCTTTGAGAGCATAGAACAGGAACCACACACTTTCAGAAGAACCCATCTTCTGCTTGTGTGAGAGAGACACTATTCCGAGTGTACCTGTTGACCACAAGCATGGGTGCACCTTCCTTTTAAAAAGCAAGTGAAAAATGGAATCCATCACCATCACCATCTATTTAATTTATATACCAGCTTTCATCTGAAGATCATAGGGCGATTTGGGGTCCCAGACAGGGTCTACCCTAGCCTTGCCAGAATATTCTTGGAATTGAACGTGAGACGATCTGAAGATGCTCTACCAAACAGCTGCAGCTCCTAGCATTGATTGCAGAATCCAGCGAACCAAGCCTCAAAGCTCAATTCTTCTTTTAAATTCCTTTATTTATTCCCAGTACATTTCCGAGCACAATTCAAAGTGTTGGTGCTGACCTTTAAAGCCCTAAATAGCCTTGGTCCAGTATATCTGAAGGAGTGTCTCCACCCCCCATCATTCTACCTGGACACTGAGGTCCAGTGCCGAGGGCCTTCTGGCGGTTCCCTCACTGTGAGAAGCCAAGTTACAGGGAACCAGGCAGAGGGCCTTCTCGGTAGTGGCACCCGCCCTGTGGAACGCCCTCCCACCAGATGTCAAAGAAAACAATAACTACCAGACTTTTAGAAGACATCTGAAGGCAGCCCTGTTTAGGGAAGCTTTTATTGTTTGATGTATTAGGGTATTTTAATATTTTTTTGGAAGCCGCACAGAGTGGCTGGGGAGGCCCAGCCAGATGGGCGGGGTATAAATAATAAAGTATTGTTATTGTTATTTATTCATTGCATTTGCACCCCACCTTTCTCTTTGGGAGCTAAGAGCCGCGTACGCAGGTCTCCTACATGACCACAATCCAGGTAACCCAACCCAGACCTGATTAGCTTTGACGATGCTGCCGAATCATGTGACTTCAGACTGTGCCCAGGTGGAAAGCGTCTAGGGAGAGGAAGACATTTTCCCAAGTGCTTAATGAGAGTTTTGCATCCAACAGAAGAACTGGGCTCTCTGAATTTTCAGATGCCTGTAGGTAAGTTATTGTCAGCGGAGAACTCCGGCGACAGCTTTTGCAGATAACAATAAAGAAGGCAGTTAAAACCGCACAACCAGTTAGTACCCAGCAGAGAAACCTTTTTAGAGTGGAATGAATGTGGGGCTGTTTTGATCGAAGGAGCTCTTAACAGAAAGGATGGATTCTATTAAAGAACCAGCGCCTTTCCGGGGGAAGAGGGCATTATTCCTCACCTTGGGAAGTTTTGTCGAATTAAACTCCCGAGGCAGGGGAGCATCAAAGGAAAATGGGCTTGCGGCTTGATCAAAGGGAATTAACAACATGACTTGCTCTCTTCCCCCAAGAAGAAGAGAAGAAATCTCACTCCCCACCTGCATTTTTAGTTTCATATGAGAAGTGGGAACCTGGATTCCCTGACACTTGGTTCATACATGGGAACATAAGACGAGTCTGGTGGATTGTGTCAAAGGCCCATCTAGTCCAACATCCACTTCTCAAAATGGCCAACCTGATGTTTGCCAGCAGGACCTGAGTGTAACAGCCAGTTAAAGGTAAAGGTAAAAGGACCCCTGACCATTAGGTCCAGTCGTGACCGACTCTGGGGTTGCGGCGCTCATCTCGCTTTATTGGCCGAGGGAGCCGGCATACAGCTTCTGGGTCATGTGGCCAGCATGACTAAGCTGCTTCTGGCAAACCAGAGCAGCGCACAGAAACGCCGTTTGCCTTCCCGCTGGAGTGGTACCTATTTATCTACTTGCACTTTGGCGTGCTTTTGAACTGCTAGGTTGGCAGGAGCAGGGACCGAGTAACAGGAGCTCACCCCATCACGGGGATTCGAACCGCCGACCTTCTGATCGGCAAGTCCTAGGCTCTGTGGTTTAACCCACAGCGCCACCCGCGTCCCCACTTGGTTCATACATGGGAGCATAAGACGAGCCTGGTGGATTGTGTCAAAGGCCCATCAAGTCCAACATCCACTTCTCAAAATGGCCAACCAGATGTTTGCCAGCAGGACCTGAGTGTGACAGCCAGTTACATATAAGCTAAACAAGTTTTGCTTAGGGTCCCACTCTTTTGGGGGGCTGCAAAAAAATTAAAGGGAAAAACAACTGGATGTACATTTCTGAAACATAAGATAAAAAACAAATAAAATAAAACCTACATACACCAACAGTGTGGAGAGCCAGTGTGGTGTAGTGGTTAAGAGCGGTAGTCTCATAATCTGGGCAACTGGGTTCGCGTCTCCGCTCCCCCACATGCAGCGGCTGGGTGACCTTGGGCCAGTCACACTTCTTTGAAGTCTCTCAGCCCCACTCACCTCACAGAGTGTTTGTTGTGGGGGAGGAAGGGAAAGGCAAATGTTAGCCGCTTTGAGACTCCTTAAAAGGGAGTGAAAGGCGGGATATCAAGTCCAAACTCTTCTTCTTCTTCTTCTTCAACAGTGTTTTGTGTTGTGTAGGCTCCTGTGATGTAAGTAATGGGCCCCGCCTGCTAGCCTGCTCCCTAAAATATCATGGGCTTGCTCATTTTTATATATAGGGTGTCTACATTCTGCATGTGCAAATGGCTTTAGATACCTATTAGGTCCATAAATTACCACACAACACAAAAACAGCGACAATTTGTTGTTGACAAAGGACAGCTAGACATATAAAGGGCCCCGTTACCTTCAGTAGCTGAGGGCCTCATCAAACCTAAATCCGGCCCTGGTAACAGCATACTACTTCTGGCAATGGAAGCAGAACAGACTAGTAGCCATTGATAGCTTTTTCTTCCACATAACACTGGTCTTGAAAGACCTACATTGGCTCCCAGTATGTTTCTGAGCACAATTCAAAGTGTTAGTGCTGACCTTTAAAGCCCTAAACGGCCTCAGCCCAGTATACCTGAAGGAGCATCTCCACCCCCCATCATCCAGCCCGGACACTGAGGTCCAGCTCCGAGAGCCTTCTGGCGGTTCCCTCACTGTGAGAAGCCAAGTTACAGGGAACCAGGCAGAGGGCCTTCTCAGTAGTGGCACCTGCCCTGTGGACGCTCCTTCAGGTATACAGGACCGAGGCCATTTAAACAAACAAACAAACAAACAAACAAACAAACATACATACATACATCAGACTAGTTAAATGCCAACAGTTGTGATACATGCACCCAGGACTCGGGAGGTTGCACATTTACCTGCTACCCCTCACCAGGTGTAGAGAACAGTTTTGCCTTCATCCCATCTTTGCCTGCCCAGGTGTGTGTGTAGAAATTGAAGTGGTGCAAATTGTGGCAAGGTCTTGACCTACTTCCTGTCCCTGCTGACACCATTGATCCAGCTACTAATAATAATCAGCATGAATCCCTTCTGGTTCTGTTGGTCACACCAGAGTGTGACAGAATGTTGAGCGAGCTGACTTTTGATAAACAGCAGTGCCATTAACCGTAGAACCCTTCACAGTTAAGTCTATATTGATTAGATCAACCTTAAAAGCTGTTATTAGTCAGGCATAAGGAACAGACTTTGTGCGCATGAACACACATGCCAATGTCAATGCGGCTATAAAACTCTACCCTGTGAGAAATAAATTGCAAGTCAGGTTTTTCAGTTCAAAAGTGTGGCAATCTTTGGCATTATGGATTAAAAATCAAAGCCCTCAACCAGGGCCGACTTACTTTGCTCAGTCACCCATACATAACTGACTCCCAATCATCTCCCAGGGATGTTTTTTTCATGACTAATTGAATTAGCAATTGATTTGTATAATGTGACCTTCTGGAAAGATGAAGACATAATCAGCTACCCACTGGGGATTCAGATCACTCAAACCCACAGAACACTGGAAATAGCGCATAGAATACCTGCTATTTTCTACATGCATGCTTGTTTATGGGACTACTCATTTGCAGGTAGCGTTGAACTAAAATAAGTCCTCATCTTTCATGAAGTTTCCAGAAGTTTGTAAAAAGAAATACCTTCCTGGTCATGTATCACTGTGACTAGGGATAGATGATAATTTATTTATTTACTGCCTAATTTTTAAAGCGAAGCAACCTAATTATGAGGTTCCAGATAGATTGTGCACTTTTTCTGAATTTTGCAACACATTTTGGGTTCACACATTGTGCACAAAAACTGTTCGTTGGGAAATGCATATTCAATGCATATGGAATGTGTACAGTTTCAATGTGACTTTTCCAAATATTTTTAACCTGTCCCTAAGGGGATACGGGTGGCGCTGTGGGTTAAACCACAGAGCCTAGGACTTGCCGATCAGAAGGTCGGCGGTTTGAATCCCTGCAATGGGGTTGAGCTCCCGTTGCTCGGTCCCTGCTCCTGCCAACCTAACAGTTCAAAAGCATGTCAAAGTGCAAGTAGAGAAATAGGTACCACTCCGGTGGGAAGGTAAACGGCGTTTCCGTGCGCTGCTCTGGTTCGCCAGAAGTGGCTTAGTCATGCTGGCCACATGACCCGGAAGCTGTATGCCAGCTCCTTTGGCCAGTAAAGCGAGATGAGCACCACAACCCCAGAGTCGGTCACGACTGGACCTAATGGTCAGGGGTCCCTTTACCTTTACCTTTAAGGGGACAGAATGGACTTCAGACTGAGTGCATGCAAAACTGACATCGACCAGAAGTTAGGTGATCTGTCCATCCCTAACTGTAACTTATGGGTACCGGTGGGGGGGACCCACACTGAGATTCAGAAAGTATCTGCTGAATGTGCCTTATATTACACCTGCACCTCAGAAATATTAACAACAACAACAACATTATTAGATTCAGCAGCAGCAACGAAAACATTGACTATTTCATTGCTTTAAAGTTAGCTAGCTTCTGTAAAAGTACCAGATGTATATACAGTCATTTGAAGTTTTCCCATATGCGACAGACCATCCAAGTGTCTCTGTTTTCCAGGGACATCCTTGATTTAGAGAAGTTGTCGCAGTTTCTGATTTCAACCCAGAATATCCTGCTTTTTCATGGGATGTCCCTATTTTCATTGGAGAAATGTTGGAGGGTATGGAGTTATCCAACCCCCGAGCTGTCTGAAGGCAATCCTGTATAGGGAAGTTTCTTTTTAATGTTTAATGTTGTTTTATGTTTTTATATATGTTGGAAGCTGCCCAGAGTGTCTGGGGCAACCCAGCAAGATGTGTGGGGTATAAACAGTAAAATTATCATTATGGAATGGGACGTCCCTATTTTCATCGGAGAAATGTTGGAGGGTATGATGGAAGGGGCAACGTGATGAATGAAAACCTTGGGTTGTAGTTCAGGAAGTGGAGGCTAGGGGGCAATAGCACATTAGGTAGGTAAGCAATCAAGCTATGAACATTCCTGAAGGTCAGTATAAAGATGTATCAAGGTTCTTGAGCTGATTGGCTGCCAGCCATGTCAATCACACCCTCTGGCAGTCAGTCCAAGGCAAAGCCTGGGTCTGAGCCTGGGAAATTGTGCTGTTTAATATCGTAGCAAAGCTAAGGTTACCACATATTGTTATCATAAGTTACGGCCACGAGTCTCTTACTACCTAAAGTGCCTTGATGCACCTAAGAGTTTAAAAAAAGATTGCAATAGGCAGGATTGGCACTTTCTGGGAAGATACAGTGGTACTTTGGGTTTCGAATGTCTCGGAAGTCGAACGTTTCGGTTTTCGAACACCAAAAACCCGGAAGTAACTGCTTTGGTTTTTGAACATTTTGGAAGTCGAACAGTCTTGCAGAACGGATTACGTTCGAAAACCAAGGTACCACTATATTGGAATAGCAAATGAAGTCTAGTGTGGTGTAGTGGTTAAGAGCGGTAGACTCGTAATCTGGGGAACCGGGTTCGCGTCTCCGCTCCTCCACATGCAGCTGCTGGGTGACCTTGGGCTAGTCACACTTCTTTGAAGTCTCTCAGCCCCACTCACCTCACAGAGTGTTTGTTGTGGGGGAGGAAGGGAAAGGAGAATGTTATCTGCTTTGAGACTCCTTCGGGTAGTGATAAAGCAGGATATCAAATCCAAACTACTACTACTACTACTACTACTACTCTTCTTCTTCTTCTTCTTCTTCTTCTTCTTCTTCTTCTTCTTCTTCTTCTTCTTCTTCTTCCAGACACTATTAGTTGCAGTCCAAAAGAGTTTCTACAGTCAGCTAAGGTCAAAACCAAAAATGCTTTGGCCTCCCTCACCCAGTTTAAGCCCTTTCCTGGAGTGTGGCCACTGTCACATGCTGACAGCTTCTAGGAGCCACAGGTGAGAGCTGAGTGCAGGGTGGGGACCAAAGGTGGAAAAACTACCCCAGAAGGAGCATGACATGTCCCCCACCAGAGGTACTGCCCCTCCCCAACACCCCATACACTCCAGTTATTAACGACGCAGTGGGTATTAATATCCAGGCCTCAGCTATTCTGCTGATCTCTTAAACAAATTAATGGAGGACAGGGTTATCAACCAACCATGATGGCTAAGTTGCATGGCGAGTCCCCCCCCCCCATGGAAATAAAGACACATGACACAATTATTATGTTAATGGGCTAAATAAGCCAACAACTTTATTGGTTGCAGGTGATTAGCGGTATTGGCTTAGGCATTGGTCCTAACAGACTATATCCAGCTTCAGCCTGTCTGCTTGAAGTCCAGGAAGGGTTAGCCACCAGTAGGGGGAGTCCTGCTGATGCACATCAACTAGGAAGCCCCACAGGGTCACCGCTCGGGGGGGCGCCTTAGGCCCTCACCTCCATAGGCTGTGGACAGGGCCACGCCCCCCGGAATCCTTTATCAGACTACCCTTCAATATGTGGGGCAGGTGATGGCGCTTCCTCCCCTCTTCCATCTACAGAACAATACCAATGCCTAACCGCCAATACCAAGAAAGTTGTGATGATTTGCTACGAGGTAGGCGAACACCAAGTGGCTGGTGCCAATTTGCCAAATGGAAAAATTCCTACCAGGCCCCTCGACGGCGACCAACCAAGGTCCATAGCAAGGTCAAGGAACGAAAACCTTATAGGACGGGAGGGTGGGAAACAGGAGCAGCTGATAGGCGGGAAAAGAGGGAGATCCCCGGTCGCGCCTGCCTTAAATAGGGCAGGCCACGCCCCCAGAGCCAGCCGATTGGCTAGCCAGGAAGTGACGAGGCCGGGGATTCCCCCAATCGCGCGGGGGCTGGGTTAAGGTTCCTCTGCAGGGCAGAAGTGGCTTTCTACCTTCACTGTCAGAGGCTTCTGAAAGCCAGTTGCTGGGAATTATATGTGGGAAGAGCACTGTTGGCGCTCGTGTCTGGCTGTCAGGCTTCCCACAGGGATCTGGGCGGCCACCAAAGAGAACTGGATGCTAGAATAAAGGAGGTACCCCTGACCAACAGGTCCAGTCGTGACCGACTCTGGGGTTGCGCGCTCATCTCGCTCAAGAGGCCGGGAGCCGGTGCTTGTCCGAAGCCAGCTTCCGGGTCACGTGGCCAGCGTGACTAAGCCGCAGCTGGCGAGCCAGCACCAGCGCACAACACAGAAACGCCGTTTACCTTCCCGCTAGAGAGCGGTCCCTATTTATCTACTTGCACTTTGGGGTGCTTTTGAACTGCTAGGTAGGCAGGAGCTGGGACCGAACGAAGGGAGCTCACCCCATCGCGCGGGGATTCGAACCGCCGACCTTTCAATCAGCAAGTCCTAGGCACTGTGGTTTAACCCACAGCGCCACCCGCGGTCCCATGCTAGAATAGAAGGGCCATTTTCTTATGTTTCCTCTGGCCTTTTCCTCCCACCTCCCTCATCAGCTCCCTTCTCTTCCAGCTCCTCAAGTGACTCAAACACCACTTCCTTTTCCTTGGCTGATGGTCAACCCCCATTTGACACTTTACTTCCAGCTGACTGCAGACTCCAGTCAATCAGAGCCTGCTGTCACCCAGCCCAAATTTACCTGCCTCATAAAATCTTAAAGCAACAGCCTCTCTCTTCTGACAGAACCTGTCACCAAGTGCTATTGCTACACAAAGCTTGCAACACCATCACCGAACAAGGCCTCAAACTCTGTCAGGAAAGGCTCTTTGGGCTCCGAAACATGAGCATAAACAAGCACATGTGCAGCGTTTCTCCACAGCATCCGATGGCATCTGGGAAGGCCGCAGGTGAATGAAAAGAAATATACAGGCGCAACTTCACATGAAACATGGACTGATGCAGCCCAGCGCTGCTCCTCTTAATGAATGCTGCAGAGGTTACAGTTGCCCGCTGACTTCAAGTCTGTGTTATTTGGGGTAGGCTTGACACATAGACACCCAGAGGCAGTGCTGTGTGTCAAATTACAATCTGTCATGAGGGCAATGGCGCCCCAGTCAGGAGTTGCCTCTTTTGACTCTGTGAAGCAACAGGTGCCTGCCTTGTTCATAATTGAAAGCTTGAGGTTCCAAATCGATTTAGTCTTGCTGAGTGGGTCTCCAAGGCTAGGCGGTTATATTTAATTTGACTTAGCATCCAGCAATGGGGGTCCTTCAAACACTACAAAGGTGTCCTCCACGCCCCAGAGCCTCCAAGTGCCCCCATTTTCCAGGGACAGTCCCAGATTTATAGAAGCCATCCCAGTTTCTGATTTGATCTTGGAATGTCCCACTTTTCCTTAAAAAAAAAAAAAAAAAAAGTTAAAGGACCCCTGACAGTTAAGTCCAGTCACAGATGACTCTGGGGTTGTAGCACTCATCTCACTTTACTGGCAGAGGGAGCCGGCGTTTGTCTGCAGACAGTTTTACGGGTCATGTGGCCAGCATGACTAACCCGCTTCTGGCGAAACCAGAGCAGTGCATAGAAACGCCGTTTACCTTCCCGCCGGAGCGGTGCCTATTTATCTACTTGCACTTTGACGTGCTTTCGAACTGCTAGGTTGGCAGGAGCTGGGACTGAGCAACGGGAGCTCACCCCATTGTGGGGTTTCGAACCACCGACCTTCCAATCAGCAAGCCCAAGAGGCTCAGTGGTTTAGACCGCAGTGCCACCCACGTCCCTCACTTTTCCTTAGGATGTCCCTATTTTCACGAGAGAAATGTTGGAGGGTATGGAATTATGCAATCCCCGAGTCAAGGAGATAAGTAACTATACAAGCTTTGGAAGACATTTGAAGGCAGACCTGTAGCATAGCTGTCAACATTTCCCTTTTTTTAACATTTCCCTTATTCCAAATAGGATTCCTCACAAGAAAAGGGAAAAGTTGACCGCTATGACCTGTAGAGGGAAGTTTAATGTTTAACGTTTTACTATGTTTTTATATATGTTGGAAGCTGCCCAGAGTGGCTGGGGCAACCCGGTCAGATGAGGGGGGTTTAAATAATAAAATTATCATTATTATTGTTATGGTATAGGATGGCCCTATTTTCATCAGAGAAATGCTGGAGGGTATGATGTCGCCCCACTCCCAAAGCCTTTCCAAGACTGCTTCTTGAGGAACAGGAGCAAAGAGCTTAATATGCATTCTCATCCTGTTTGTCCCAGAGGGACACCCAAGTATTGCCCCTCCGACGTCGTTCTTATGGGTAATTAAGGCTCAGCGTCGCACCCTTAATTCCTCACCAACGTTGCAAACAGAGGCTGACAAGGAAACTCGGGAAGAGCAGCTGCTCTTTTCACAGTGGCACAATAACTATCTCTTTAATGGGGAAGGGTGCGGGGGTGGAACAGTGAGCGAGCAAGCGAGCGAAAGACTGAGAGAGGCAAGGAACGCAGAAAAAGAAAGGGGGGGGGGGATAGCGAAAGCGAAAGCACCTGCTCTATAAACGACACTGCGGTGTTCCAACACAGTGCAGCTAATCTTCTGTTGCCTGTCACATTAATTGTTACAAAGCTACAGTTGATATAAATCTATTTGTCCCTTGGATAAAATAAATCAGGTTTTAAGCACCGCATTTATCTCAATGAGATGAAGCAAAAGTGAGGGGAGGGAGGAAGCTCTGACCAAATTTATGCCATGGGAACCTGGGCGCTGGGATATTTATGGCTCCCAAATCTGCTTGACTGGGAAGGGAAGCTCCTTTGTTGTTGCGGAGAAATAAGCTCGCCCAGTGTTCACTGGAGGCATGCATCAGAGAGACACGGTGGCCCCGATTCAAAGCAGATGGGGAGACCAAGGTCCATTTCGCAACTGAGGTTTCCAGCTTTCAATCTCACGTCTCGCTGTCTTCTCCTTTCCTGCATCAGCATCGCCAGAAAATGAACGGAACTTTCTGTGTTAGGTTGTATATGTGGGTTGCGTACATGCCCATGAGTAAAGCAAGTATGCATTCCTCAATAATAATAATAATAAAAATTTATTATTTATACCCCTCTCATCTGACTGGGCTTCCCCAGCCACTCTGGGCGGCTTCAAACAAAATATTAAAATACAGTAATGCATCCAACATTAAAAGCTTCCGTAAACAGGGCTGCCTTCAGATGTCTTCTAAAAGTCTGGTAGTTGTTGTTCTCTTTGACATCTGTTGGGAGGGCGTTCCACAGGGCAGGCACCACTACCGAGAAGGCCCTCTGCCTGGTTCCCTGTAACTCGGCTTCTCGCAGTGAGGGAACCGCCAGAAGGCCCATGGCGCTGGACCTCAGTGTCCGGGTAGAATGATGGGGGTGGAGACGCTCCTTCAGATATACTGGACCGAGGCCGTTTAGGGCTTTAAAGGTCAGCACAAGCATAGGTTCTCTCCTTTTGGCTGTGATACAGCAAGAATCCCTTTTCCAAACCCAAGACTCAGGAGGCAAAGGAACTCCTGAAGCCCAGAATCATATTCCCCAGACTCCTGGGCCTAGGT
The DNA here is from genome assembly GCF_964106645.2 of Podarcis pityusensis. Lineage (NCBI taxonomy): Eukaryota > Metazoa > Chordata > Lepidosauria > Squamata > Lacertidae > Podarcis > Podarcis pityusensis. The sequence goes on along the minus strand of NC_138028.1, from coordinate 11,374,797 downwards.
GTGCGATTATGGGTAGAAACTAGTCTATTGGTCCAAGCTCTCTGAAAGACTTCCCTCATATGAACCTGCCAGGGCTCCGAGATCTTTGAAGGAAGCCCTTCTCTCAGCCCAGCCACCCTCACAGATGTGCTTGGGATGTGGGATAGGGCTTTTTCAGTGGCTGCTTCCAAACTTTGCAACTCCCTCCCTGGAGAAGCAAGACAGGCTCCCTCCTTGTTGTCCTTGCACCGGCAGGTGAAAAGGGCCTTCTGATTCCAACAGGCTTTCGGGAACTGACTGAATTTAATGAATGGGTTGGTGCCGTGCTGTTCTTATTGCAATAATTGCAAAGAATCATAGAATTGTAGAGTTGGAAGGGACCCTGAGAGTTATCAAGTCCAGACCTCTGCAATTCAGGAATATTTGTATGTTTCAAACGGATTTTATATATGCATATAGGCAGGGCTTTCAGGCCGAGGGAGCCGGCGTTTGTCCACAGACAGCTTTCCGGGTCATGTGGCCAGCAGGACTAAACCGCTTCTGGTGCAACAGGACACCATGAAGGAAACCAGAGTGCATGGAAATGCTGTTTACCTTCCCGCCGCAGCAGTACCTATTTATCTACTTGCACTGGTGTGCTTTCGAACTGCGAGGCTGGCAGAAGCTGGGACAGAGCAACAGGAGCTCATCCCGTCATGGGGATTTGAACCGCCGACCTTCTGATCGGCAAGCCCAAGAGGCTCAGTGACCACAGCGCCACCCGCATCGTATAAGCCTATATGTGTATTATAGCCATGTGCGTCTATATATGTACCATAGACCTATACATTTTCTGAATGGCAGTCCCTTCTCTAAATTCCTCCCCTTCCACAAGTGGAAACAAAAAGAACATCTCCATATCAGGACTACTCTATTTTTACTACAGTTTAAAACAGTACAAGCTGCTGATTAAAACCTCTCTGCTCAGTTACACTTAGAAAGAGCCTCCTTGCAACAGAGCTGCTATACCTCACCTTTAAACCCAATGTTTTTTATTGCGATACAGGTTGCTGTTGTTGCTGTCTTTTCCAGCTTGTTGTTATCAGCTTGGAGTCCTCAAGGTGGAGACAAGTTAGAGGGAGGCTTAAGGACGTAAACGTTGGGCCTGAAAACTATAGGGAACTTTCAAGAAGAAGAAAAACACATCAGAAATCCAAAAGATTTGCTGGGCGTGACTCTTAAGTGCCAATTTGGCAAAAGTTGTGAGCATAAAATTGTCCCGCAGGAAGGATTCGCTGTCCTTGTTCAATATTAAACATGCTTGTTGCTGCTGTTCTTGAGCGAGCCAAAGGAAGCAGATAGAAAACACACTTTATTTTTCAGATAATGTATATGGGAAAATGCAGATAAAAGAGACAGATTTTCAAAGGAAATCACAGCAGGTGGGTGGCAATAATGTGCAATCACCCAGCATGCCTGTAAAATCTCACATTTGCATATGCAAACAGGGCTACCGCACAGGCAAATCAGGGCATAGAATTGTTCCTCCTTTCTCTCTTGCTTAGATGGATGGTTTGACAGATTCCAAGGCTGTGCATTTCCAGTCCAACTGTCACAGGCACGATATTCACTGAAATTTATAAGCGCCACCTGGTCAGAAACAATGACTGTGTGTTGCAACGAAGCTTGATATACAAAATAAAGAGAGAGTTGTTTTTCTAAATGCTTAGGGCATGCTTTCGCTAAAACTAACTCAGATTGTTTCAATGGGCAAGGAAAAGCATCTCACAGTAGAATGAGGAGGACTTAAAAATGCTTCTGTTTGGTGCTAGATCATATCCCCAAAGTATTTTTCTCTAAAGTCACATCCACAGCATACATTCAAAGCCCTCTTACATGACTTTAAGAGTCATGGCTTCCCCCCAAATAATTTTGGAAGCTAGTTTGGTAAGGGCGCTGAGAGTTGTTAGGAGACCCCTTGCAGATCTGTAATTTCGCAGCACTCTTAGCAAACTGCGGTTCCCAGGATTCGGGATGGGCAGAGCCATACCTGTTAAAGGGGTAGAGAGTGTTTTAAATATATGGTGCATTTGTGACCTCAGGACTCAAGCTCTTCAGATACATTAGTAAAAGTCCTTTGGCAGGTAGGGCACAAGTCATCTGGTTGGCCGCTGTGAACACACAATTCTGGACCAAATGGGCCATTGGTCTGATCCAGCAAGCTCTTCTTATGCCCAGCTGCCACAGGCTTCAGACCTGGTAAGATCCCTCTTAACACTGTCCAAGTGTACAATTGAAGGAGAATGAAGGGGTGTGTGGTTTCAACTGAATGTTGAAGCCCCAGGCCTTAGAGGAAGGGACACTATAGTGTAACATGTATTAGAAAAGTTCTGTAAGGCAGGCCACATCTCTCTGGGGCAGACAAAGAAGCTGCCTTAAACCAAGCCAGGTCATTGGCTCATTTATCTCAGTGTTGTCTCCACGGACCGGAAATAGCTCTCTGGGATTTCAGACAAAAGTTTTTCCCAGTCTGACCTGATGATATGAAGGACATACTCTCCCACATGTTGAGGAGAAAAACCGAGAAGCCATCTTCCCACGCAAGTCATGTGACCCACACAAGATCATGGCCCTGAATAAAACTTTTCTTGGGGCCACCACCCAAAAGCATGTGTTTTGGGGTGCAGTACAAGATCACAGCCCCCCCCAAAGCACTTTGGAGAGCGAGATCATAGCGCCCAAACTGGCCATTGTGCTCTTGTGCAAGAAAACAGGATGTCCCAGTTTTGTTGGGACAGTTGAGAGGTATGCAAGGTTTGAAACTGAGACATTCTACAATGCTCTACTACTGAACCACAGCCCTTTATTCTTTTTCTTTTTTGCAAAGTGTAAAAAAAATTCAGAGGCAGTATACCTCCGAATACCAGTTACTGGTGTCCATGAGCAGACAAGGGCTGTTGCACTCATGCCATTTTTTCCATATTCTCAGAGGCATCTGGTTGGCCACTGTGACAAGAAGATGCTGCCCTGAGTTGACCTTTTCACCTAATCCAGCACGGTTCTTATGGGTACCAGAAAAATAATGGGATGAAGTTGAAGGATGTGTTTAAAAGCTACAGTACATGAATGGTGGCTACAGGCCTGAAATCCACTAGGAGTAGATCCCACTTAATCCCTTAACCTTTAATATTCCTGGCTACAACCCGAGTCTGGAGTGGGATTTCCCACTTTTTCCTAAACGTGTAGTGCTTTTAGGTGTTCAAAATGTTTCCTAAATGCTTTCCTAGATGGTGCTTTTAAATATGTTTTTATTCCATTCTGAATTTTCTGTTTTAACGTTTTGCCGCTTGCCGCCCTGAGCTCCTTTGGAAATGCATAAAGCTGTGTGTGGATTTTTTAAACGGAATAATCTGTGAGGATTATGTATGAAACACTGCCAACCACTAGGTGGTGCTGTACCATGTCCTTATAGCCAGGGGAAGGCCAGTGGTGAGCGAGCTCTTTCCCTTGGTACATCTATTGCTCCAGGTATCTGGACAGCATTATGGCACCTTCTGAAGCTAACCCCAACATTTTGACACAGAGGTTTGCAGGATATTATTATCCTGTTCAGGAAACACTTGATAGAGAAATCCAGAGGAGAACTGCAAAAGCAAAGATCCATTAAATTGCTGAGCCAAGAAGTGAGAAGAATTACCAGCCAGCAAATACCTTGAACCAGGCATATAAGAGAGAGAGAGAGAGAGAGAGAGAGAGAGAGAGAGAGAGACCATCCTTTTAGCACCAGGATGGTTGGAGCTAAGATGGGTGTGGAAACGTCCTGTTTTCAAGCAATTGCCAAATGAAGCCCAAATTCTCCAAATCCTGTCAACATCCTTGCAGCAACTCTCCTTTGAATTCTCAGGCACAGATTCTGCCAGGCATGCCGCAGTCTGACCACAAAACATGCCAGCAATGAGGCTACAGAGGCCATCGCTGCTATTGTCTCTTTGTTGAGGTTTATCTTCCAAGCGCCATAGATCATCCCTTTAATAGTGTGTGACTGGGGCCATGTTCCAGTTAAGCTGCCCCTCCCCTTTGAACAGTGGGCAGGTCAGACATCTGCTCCCAGCAGCTGACTCCCCCATTAAAATGATTATTTGCGGCCATGCACTCAACTTAGTTAAGTTTCGATTGTCTCTGCTATCACAGTTGAATTGCTAATGTGGCTTAGAGGGCGTTAGGAGCTGTTCGGCCAAGGAATTCATAAGAACTCGTGCAAGGACTATTTTCTGCTCCAGAGTAGCATAACAAAGCATTCCGTACACAAACGATACACTATATTTAGTTCAACAAGTGGGGAATATTATTTGGAGAAAAATTATTGGAGAACAATAGTGAACAATAGTGTTCCTTGCTGGAAAGCTGGACCATAAAGAAGCCTGATCGCCGAAGAATTGATGCTTTTGAATTACGATGCTGGAGGAGACTCTTGAGAGTCCCATGGACTGCAAGAAGATCAAACCTATCCATTCTGAAGGAAATCAGCCCTGAGTGCTCACTGGAAGGACAGATCCTGAAGCTGAGGCTCCAATACTTTGGCCACCTCATGAGAAGACTCCCTGGAAAAGACCCTGATGTTGGGAAAGATGGAGGGCACAAAGAGAAGGGGACGACAGAGGACGAGATGGTTGGACAGTGTTCTTGAAGCTAAGAACATGAGTTTGACCAAACTGTGGGAGACAGTGGAAGACAGAAGTGCCGGGCGTGCTCTGGTCCATGGGGTCACGAAGAGTCGGACACGACTAAACGACTAAACAACAACAACAAGTTTTCCTTGCAAACGGTGTGTTTGTACACGTCATCGTGTGAGCTACCGCAGTAGCTTCAGGTATTGGAAACAGGAAACCGACAGGAGAACTATACTTCCTGGTCCAATCTGGAGCTTTCAAGCTCACAGCCCCAACTGTCCGATGCTCAGGGGCTAAAGCTGTTCTGGCCTTGCCAATTAAAAATTGATATATGCAGATTAGATAGCAGCGATCAACCCCTTGTGCCAATATACACGGAATGAAATAAAAATAAATTGATAATGGGAATCACAGTGGGAACATCTCATCTAATACGACTATCATTTTCAGGATGTAGGAACAATTAAAATGTTCTGCACATTATTTTGAAAAGTGCAGCAGCCAGCAAAAGGAAAGGAAAGAAAAGGGCAATTAGGAAGAGTTGAAAATGCCAAATGTTTCATAAATCTAGTATTTTAAATTACCACATTTAACCCTTTTGCTGTTGAAAATGAAAGTTAACGAGGTTGCAAAATGACTGTTTTCCCTCCCTAACAAAGCATACAATTATTTTTTATTCAGAAGCTAAAGCATGGTTTTTATCTCTATGTGTATATTTATGTGCTTGTTTGTACATTCTGTACGCAGCCTGATTTTGCTACAAGGTGTGAACTAGGGATGGAGGAGAGATTTGTTGAGTTTGCATATTTATCTGAACTGAACCTACCCAGTTCACACAATAAAGGTAAAGGGACCCCTGGGACCATTAGGTCCAGTCATGACCGACTCTGGGGTTTTTGCGCTCATCTCGCTTTATTGGCCGAGGGAGCCGGCGTACAGCTTCTGGGTCATGTGGCCAGCATGACTAAGCCACTTCTGGCGAACCAGAGCAGCACACGGAAACGCCGTTTACCTTCCCGCTGGAGCAGTACCTATTTATCTATTTGCACTTTGATGTACTTTCGGACTGCTTTCTTCTAAAATCTGCAGTTCTCCAAATTTTTGGATGCTGATCTCTACCCAAAGAATGCATACAGAAATGTACATACAGTGGTACCTCGGGTTACAGGCGCTTCAGGTTACAGACTCTGCTAAATCAGAAATAGTACCTCGGGTTAAGAACTTTACTTCAGGATGAGAACAGATATTGTGCGGCAGCGGGAGGCCCCATTAGCTAAAGTGGTGTCTCAGGTTAAGAACAGTTTCAGGTTAAGAACGGACCTCCGGAACGAATTAAGTTCTGAACCCGAGGTACCACTGTTTTACTGAAAATACTATGTAAAATTGCATTCTATCAGAGAGAAATTGCTTGGAGAAATCTGTCTGTCTCATGAGTGCTCCTTTGCGGGTCAAGTCAAACCATTGGAGACTTACAGCACCTGTTGTGGCTGTAGAGACTGATACGGGAGAGACATGTTTTGTTGCAGTTGGGTCAGAGGAAGGCGCCCGGTTGTGCTGATGCCATTGCACAATGGCATTTCTTCTCCCTGAGCTCCTCCCAGTGTTCATTCCTCCTCTGGTCATTGCTATGGATGCCCAACCTGGCTGCCTGTCCCCAGGCACTGCAGTCGTCTGCAAGGGATGCCTGCATGGCAGGGTTGATCTTGCCAGCCTACATGTCACCTTGGCAGACATATTTGCAACATGCAGTTGGTCTGCCAACTGGCCTGGTGCCTGAAGCCAGCTCTCCATAGAGCACATGCTTGGGACTCCTGCCATCTTCCATTCTGTGAAACATGACCAAGCCAGCGTAGACGTTGCTGAGACAGGAGTGCAAACATGCTGGGAATGTGGGTTTGGGAGAGCACATGTTTGTTTGAGGCTCTGTCCTGCCATGTGACACCCCAAATCCAGGGCCGGATTTAGGTTTGATGAGGCCCTCAGCTACCGAAGGTAATGGGGCCCTTTATATGTCCAGCTGTCCTTTGTCAGCAACAAATTGACTCTGTTTTTTTGTGTTGAATATATGCTATATGGTAATTTACAGACCTAATAGGTATCTAAAGCCATTTGCACATGCAGAATGTAGGCACCCTATATATAGAAATGAACCAACCAGTGATATTTGGGCAACCAAAATGGTCAAAGGTCTGGAAACGATGCCTTATGAGGAACGGCTAAGAGAGCTGGGCATGTTTAGCCTGGAGAAGAGGAGGTTAAGGGGTGATATGATAGCCATGTTCAAATATATAAAAGGATGTCACATAGAGGAGGGAGAAAGGTTGTTTTCTGCTGCTCCCGAGAAGCGGACACGGAGCAATGGATCCAAACTACAAGAAAGAAGATTCCACCTAAACATTAGGAAGAACTTCCTGACAGTAAGAGCTGTTCGACAGTGGAATTTGCTGCCAAGGAGTGTGGTGGAGTCTCCTTCTTTGGAGGTCTTTAAGCAGAGGCTTGACAACCATATGCCAGGAGTGCTCTGATGGTGTTTCCTGCTTGGCAGGGGGTTGGACTCGATGGCCCTTGTGGTCTCTTCCAGCTCTATGATTCTATGATTCTATATTTTAGGGAGCAGGCTAGCAGGTGGGGCCCATGACTTACATCACAGGAGCCTACACAACACAAAACACTGTTGCTGTATGTAGGTTTTATTTTATTTGTTTTTTTTTATCTTATGTTTTGGAAATGTACATCCAGTTGTTTTTTCCTTTAATTTTTTTTGGGGTCCCCCAAGAGAGTGGGGCCCTAAACTATAGCTTGTTTAGCTTAAACATAAACCCAGCACTGCATCTTGATATGGGCTGTTAGCATCGCATTCTCCGTATCCTTGAGGAGAAGGTCTCATCTGTGCAGGAATGTTCTCAAAAAATTTATTGGTTTCCACAATATTATAAACAAACAAACAAACAAACAAACACACAAGACAAACAAACATAACAAACATAAATCATAGCCTTATTGAAAATTACAGTTATTAACTTTGTTAAGTGACTTCCTCGCTTCCCCTTGGTTGAATTTCATTGCATGTCCTTTTAACGGTTTTCCAAATCCCAATTTTTATGAAATTTAACTTAAACATTAACATCCTTAAATCTTTACCTTATATAATTAAACATATTAATTCATCACTTAACATAAACAAAAGCCTAAGCCTATTAGGTATCTGCAAGCTATTTCTGGTTAATTTAACTTAACAAATTTAACCAAATAATCATTAAATTTATTCCATTCTTCCTGATATTCCTCCTCCTTCTGGTCGCTGACTCTTCCAGTTAGGTCGGCTAGCTCCGAAAAATCCATCATCTTCATCTGCGGAGAAATGAATGTACTAGGGGAAATTGCGTACATAAATGTGTATACCAAGAGGAACGTGTGCAAACAGTGTTCAAATTTTCAGGTGGGTTTTTCTTTTTTAAAACTGCAGGCGGGTAGGGGAATGTGGTGAAGTGGTGAAGTGGTCAGTCAATGTGAGAACAGGATTCTGGACTCGATGGGCCATTAGCCTAATGGTACATGCCTGTTCGCCAGAAGCGGCTTAGTCATGCTGGTCGCATGACCCGGAAGCTGTACCCTGGCTCCCTCGGCCAATAAAGCGAGATGAGCACCACAACCCCAGAGTCGGCCACGACTGGACCTAATGGTCAGGGGTCCCTTTACCTTAATGTACGGGGACACGGGTGGCGCTGTGGGTTAAACCACAGAGCCTAGGGCTTGCCGATCAGAAGGTCAGCGGTTCGAATCCCCACGACAGGGTGAGTTCCCGTTCCTCGGTCCCTGCTCCTGCCAACCTAGCAGTTCAAAAGCACGTCAAAGTTCAAGTAGATAAATAGGTACCACTCCAGCGGGAAGGTAAACGGCGTTTCCATGCGCTGCTCTGGTTCGCCAGAAGCGGCTTAGTCATGCTGGCCACATGAACCGGAAGCTGTACACTGGCTCCCTCAGCCAATAAAGCGAGATGAGCGCCGCAACCTCAGAGTCGTCTGCGACTAGACCTAACGGTCAGGGGTCCCTTTACCTTTACCTTTACATGATGCCCATATGAGGGAAATCCTGATTAGGCCAAAATCCTAACTCAGGTGGAGAGGCAAAGGTGCTCTGAACTCCTTTTGACATGCTCCACATTCATGGACAGCAATGTGTGGCCACCCACCCACAAGGTCTCTGTCTTTCTGGGGTTCATGATCAGATTATTGATCCACATCTAGACACTGGTCCAGAGCTTGCCCAGTCTCCCCTGACTTACATGTGCAGTCTCAGCTTGGAAGTCGAATGGAATCCGTTCCGGAAGTCCATTCGACTTCCAAAACGTTCAGAAACCAAGCGCGGATTCTGATTGGCTGCAGGAAGGTCCTGCAGCCAATCGGAAGCCGCGGAAGCCCCTTCGGACGTTTGGCTTCCAAAAGAACGTTCCAAAACTGGAACAGTCACTTCCAGGTTTCGATCGTTCAGGAGCCAAAACATTCAAGAACTTCCAAGGTACGGCTGTAATAGAGAAATAGAGTTGTGTATCATTGGTGTCCTGATGACACCTTGCTTCAGATTTCCCAATGGCTATATATATATATATATATGGTTAACAATAATGATAATGATAATGATGATGATGATCATAGAATCATAGAATCATAGAGTTGGAATAGACCACAAGGGCCATCGAGTCCAGCCCCCTGCCAAGCAGGAAACACCATCAGAGCACTCCTGACATATGGTTGTCAAGCCTCTGCTTAAAGACCTCCAAAGAAGGAGACTCCACCACACTCCTTGGCAGCAAATTCCACTGTCAAACAGCTCTTACTGTCAGGAAGTTCTTCCTAATGTTTAGGTGGAATCTTCTTTCTTGTAGTTTGGATCCATTGCTCCGTGTCCGCTTCTCTGGAGCAGCAGAAAACAACATGGAGCAGCAGAAAACGATGATGATGATGATGATGATAAAATATACACCCTCCCTATCTGGGTGGTTTCCAGCAGATATAAAAACATAATAAAATATAAAAAACTTCCCTAAACAGGAATTTTGCTGTGCAGTTCTCCAGCCAGGCAATGTGTGCAAAAACCCATATACATGAGTAAAGTGTGAACATATTGGTGAAAATGACAAAAAAATACATTCTGCTAGGAGGAACTGCTTTGCAAAAATAAAAATAAAAAAAATTGTGCACCTTAAGCAAAGTTGAATAGATAAATCTGCACTAAAATACTGACTAATTTTCATGAGGACTTTTTACTTTTAATGCAAACTGATGTGGAAACGCGGATAAGTGAACGTAACTACGGAACACCGGGAAAAAGAAACCGAGATTGACAGATTCACCTACCCCCTAGTGCACACTCCCTCCGTTTGCCAACAGCTGGAAGTTTCCCTCCAGCTTGAAGATCCAGTGATTTCTAGCTGTCACGCAGCTGTTGCAGAGACTCATATCCTCTCCCAGTTAGAAGACAGAACACTAAGAAAAGTCAAGGACCAAATGCCTATTCAAGTTTCAATTGCGCTTTTATGCCTGGCTGTAAATTCTGCCTTCTGCTTTCTCCCTGGTTCCAATATGGCTGTTTCTGTAAGCTGATGAGATTGGAGCAGGGGACTCCCACAAAAGATATTTGAAAAGTTTTCAGGACCCTTTTTCAAAGAGGCATCTTGGTTTAAACCCACCCCCTACAAAAAAAACAAAAACCTTCCTTTCCAACATGCTCAAAAGCCATTGAACTGTTGTTCAGACAAGCCTAACGTCGACCGTTGCACAATGGCGCTCATAAATTACTCACACCTTCTTTTGTGACTCCGGTCCCAGCCGCTGAAGGAGCATAGGCATGAGCACAGAAACACAGTAGCTTCCAGCTCTGTCCGCCCGCCCAGCCCAGCAGTCTTTTCTTGCCCTGTTTAACCTTCCTCACCACTCCCATTCAAGTTAAATCGAATGCTTAAGCAGCCGAAAGCAGGCGGCGTGATTCAGGGGCCCAGATTGTTAAGTGGGCCTCCTGTTTAAACCTTTGCTAATATTTGCAGGCGTGTTTTATGTCAGACGGCAGGAGACCAGGCCTAAGCATTGGCTGCCATGTGGGTAGCGCAAAAAAACAACAACAACACACCCCACAATTTCTTTCTTCTGCTTCTTACAGAAGAAATCTCCTCCCCCACTGCCTAGACAGGCACAGTTTATGCTAAGGATGCCGTCAGGCTCGTGATTGCAATGGCTCAGCACACAATCTGTGTGCATGCCTTGATTCTGCATACACACACAAAAATATTGCTAAACAATTTTGAGTGTGGAATTTAGGGTTGGACGAGGAGTACAGCATCTTGTGAATGTCAGCTTTCTTTCATTTTCTTAAAAGAAAGGTTCTAGTTTTCAAAATACCCTAACGTAGGGTTGCCTTATGTCTGGGTCTTCCCAAACCTCACCAGGATTTCAATGGCGGAATTCCCGAAAAGCAGTGGGTTCATTCTGGATTTTTGGCAACATAACCGAAAAATTGTGGCGTTCCCTCCCCCCAAAAAAAGCTTACCAACTTGGGAATTTGCTTCAAAAAGAAGAAGAAGAAGAAGTCAACAAATTGTTTGTGTCCAGGTTTTCACTTCTTGAAATATGGCAACTCTACCTAACGAGTACCCAAAAAAATCTAGTTGTGCTTTACTGTGACATAAGCTTACATGGACTTTGTGTCTTTCTTTTTTTTTTCTTTTTGCTGCAGGAGACTCTATTTGATTTTTTAAATTGGGTTTTATAAACAACAACAACAAATTTTATTTATACCCCACCCTCCCCAGCCAGAGCCGGGCTCAGGGTGGCTAACACCAGTAAAATTACAGTAAAAACATAATAGGAAAAAAATCAATTTAAAATACAGGTTAAAATGCAATTTAAAATGCAGCCTCATTTTAAATGTAGCCCATAGATCAAAACCATAAGGGGAGGTGTCAGGGAACTGCCATCGGAAGGAAGGGAGGTGAAAGGGCTCACACAGGTTGGGAGAGACTCAGCAGCTGAAGAGGGAACCAGTAGGGGGAGAGGAGGTGAGCTGAGGGAAAGTGAGCTGGAGGGATGGCTCAGAGACACTTCCAGCGAAAACAGTGGGGAGGTTTCAGGACCTCCTGTAGGGACACCCACTCCTCGCCGGAAACTGTCACGCAGAGAGTCCAGAAGACGTGTTTCCGTTAAGGAGCTTTTATGTTGGAAGCGATTCCGAAAGCAACCACTGTCGGAATCTGCTAGTGAGTAGAGGAGCCATGTCTGAGGGGCTCCGTCACAGACAGAGGTTTGTGGACTTGAACAAACTCTGAGGGGATACGATTTTACGCACAAGCAGCTCATCATCCCATCTCAGGAGGGAAACATAAGGGTCAGACTGAGTCCAAACCAAAGGCCAGGCGGAACAGCTCCGTCTTGCAGGCCCTGCAGAAAGATGTCAAGTCCTGCAGGGCCCTAGTCTCTTATGACAGAGCGTTCCACCAAGTCGGGGCCAGTACTAAAAAGGCCTTGAGCCCTAGCTGAGACCAATCTAACCACCTTGCGACCTGGGACCTCCAAAATGTTGTCATTTATGGACCTCAAGGTCCTCCGCGGGGCATACCAGGAGAGGCGGTGCTGTAGGTACGTGGGTCCTAGGCCGCATAGGGCTTTAAAGGTCAAAACCAGCACCTTAAACCTGACCCTGTACTCCACCGGGAGCCAGTGCAGTTGGTAAAGCACTGGTTGAAGGTGATCCCGTGTCAAGGACCCCGTAAGGAGCCTCGCCACGGCATTCTGCACCCGCTGGAGTTTCTGGGTCAGCTTCAAGGGCAGCCCCGCTTAGACCGTATAACGTTATACAAATAAGTATACCAAGTCTTCTCTTGTCATTTGTATATCACGAAAATAGCATGATAAATGTGGGAAAATATCTTTATGGCACAACTCCTGGGGAAGGGCCGTAGCTCAGAGGTGCTGCATTTGATTTCCCCGCAAGAGTCCTCTGGTTCAATTCCTGGCATCTCCAGGTAGGGCTGGGGATTTCCCCCTGTTTGAAAAGCTGGAGAGCCATTGGTAGCCACTGTAGACAATACTGAGCTGGAGGAACCTAAGGTCCCAGCTGGTATAAGGCAGCTTATGCCAACTCCTTCCGAAAACTCCTGCAGCTAAGCTGGTGCCAAACGTCTTGCTCTGCTTTCCATTGGACCACATCAGCGAGTCCCAGAGGTGAGTCTTGTGTCTGGGCAGCCCTGGACCTCAATACGCACTGCCTAGGCTCGCACCCCAGGGAGGTCACTTGGGTGCTGCTAACACAGCACTTTGATTTCACCTCCAAAGGCGCACTCCATTGCATCTCAAGACAAATGGATGCCAACAAGAAGGCCTGACAGATATCCAGGCCGACACGTGTCCGTGTTGCTTCTCTTCATGGGCCTCCTTGCAGCATTTCAACATGCTTGCTTTTCAGAGCACGTTGTACGATAAACATACTCAAAATGGAGACAGAAGGAGAACAGCTTGATCACAGCCTGCTGCTGCCCTCTAATCTGCCTGCTGCAGCTTCTGCTGTTGCTATTTTGGCTGCTGCTTCCTTCAGAGTTGCCTTCCCTGTGCAACTGCTTCGTCTATTAATTGGGGAGTCAGGGGGAACGATGGAAATCCAGTGGGAAACCTGCCACAAGGGGCATTAAGAAGGGGGAGGTCACAATCCTGTGGCGAATGGACCAATGAATACAATAAAAAGAAAAAAGAATGTATAAATATGACTGTCTGTTGTTTTGTCATTTACAAGAAAGGAGATTCCTGACTAAACATCAGGAAGAACTTCTGACAGTAAGAGCTGTTCAACAGTGGAACGGTCTCCCTGGGGAGGTTGTGGACTTCCCTTCCTTGGAGGTTTTCAAACAGAGATTAGATGGCCATCTGACATGGATACTTTAGCTGAGATTCCTGCATCGCAGAGGGCTGGACTAGATGACCCTCGGGATCCCTTCCAACTCTACAGTTCTATGATTCTCCCATTCAAAGGGGTAGTAAGTGGTTGTAAGGTAAAAAGGTAAAGGACCCCTGGATGGTTAAGTCCAGTCAAAGGCGAATATGGGGTTGCAGTGCTCATCTCGTTTCAGGGCAATGGAGCTGGCATTTGTCCACAGACAGCTTTCGGGGTCATGTGGCCAGCAGGACTAAACAGCTTCTGGCGCAACAGGACATCGTGATGGAAACCAGAGCGCACAAAAATGCCGTTTACCTTCCCGCCGCAGCGGTACCTATTTATCTACTTGCACTCGTGTGTTTTCAAACTGCGAGGTTGGCAGGAGCTGGGACAGAGCAACGGGAGCTCATCGCATTGCGGGGATTCGAACCGCCGACCTTCCAATCAGCAAGCCCAAGAGGCTTAGTGGTTTAGACAACAGCACCATCCACTCCCTCTGCTCTGAGTGGTTGTACACCTAGGTGGCCCCAGCAAAGGTTCTTTCTGAGCTCGGGGGCCCTCAGCCAGTGACTGATCTTGGAGACTTCCAGTACCAGGCCTGACTTTACTCATTGACTCCGTTGAGGGCGCATATCCAGCCAAGGCAACGTTCAAAACCACCCTGAGTATGTTGTGGGAGGCACATCCACTGCCAAAGCGCAGAGCTCATACTTCTTAAACCCCTACCCTCCCTTCAGACTCTTTTCCAACTTGGTCAACAACATGCGGCTCTTTCAAACCCAATCCCCAACAAACTCAGCCTTGTTGGGTCACAGCAGCCTCCTGCCACTAAGTCACCAGAGCTTTTAAAAAGTCAAAAGAGAGAGAGAGAGACTGAATTGAATTAATTCTTCCACACAGTGCCCCACCAAATTAAGCTTCTGTAGTAAAGGTTTATTGACTGGGAAACAATGGCCCCTTAATCCCTTAGATGCTGCCAAGGTCCAGAGCGGTTGCTGCTAGCTAGCTGGCTTCTAAGTGATTATTTCTTTAGAGAACTATCCCCCCCCAACCCGATCCCCTCCCTGCTCTTTTTTCTCACTTGGCCCCCACCTTTAATGTAATCTCAAAGGTTATCAAAGTCCTAAGTGGCAGAATAGCCTCAGAATCTCATTTAGAACTTTTCAGGAGAGGTGACCTTAGTTCTTCACTGTCTGGAGAACCGTATTGCCTTGTGGCCATTTGTGGGATGATTGCTCATTGCATGGGATGGGCACTTCATGCCAAGGCTGAGCTTAGAGGGTGAGGCAAACCCTTTGGAGGCATTGTGCAGTTTACTTGAGCAGTGGTGGTGGTAGGGGAAACAAGCCTGTCAGAAGAAAAGGTCCATCCTCTCTGGAAATGCCAGCAGTCATTTCAGTCTTATACTTCGTCTCAAGCAGTGAATGGAGAGATGCCCTGAAAAGATTCTGAACATTTTATTTTTTTATTTTAAAATAATTTCTATTGAAGATTTTCACGAAATACTAAAGAACGTGCAATGTCTCTCTTTGTTGTTCAAATTATTAAAGTCTTTTGGTTACGTTCAGTGTAAAGACAATATGGTATCCAGGGGTACGAGGAGAGAATAGAGGGGAGAAAGTGGGTGATTAACTAATTTTTCGTTTTTCCAACTTGGTATATCCGTTAGGTTTTTGTGTCAGGGTCATTTGGTTAGGTTCTCTTTCTATACATTTATTGGTTTACATAGGCAGTGAGAGAAGGTTGAGGGGGGCTCAGGGTGTGGTTGCTTGCCTTTGATTGACTGCAGTGAGATTCGCTTGCATGTATGGAAATATTATTGGGTCTAGTTAGCTATATTGATCTGTATGGATTCTGTTGGTAGATCCCTGCTATCGCTTGTCCCTTAAGGTAAAGGTAAAGGAACCCCTGACCATTAGGTCCAGTAGTGGCCGACTGGGGTTGCGGTGCTCATCTCGCTTTATTGGCCGTGGGAGCCGGCGTACAGCTTCTGGGACATGTGGCCAGCATGACTAAGCCACTTCTAGTGAACCAGAGCAGCACACGGAAACGCCGTTTACCTTCCCGCCAGAGCGGTACCTATTTATCTACTTGCACTTTGAGGTGCTTTCGAACTGCTAGGTTGGCAGGAGCAGGGACCGAGCAACGGGAGCTCACCCCATCGTGGGGATTCGAACCGCCGACCTTCTGATCGGCAAGTCCTAGGCTCTGTGGTTTAACCCACAGCGCCACCCGCGTCCCTATCACTTGTCCCTTATTGCTTAATAATAATAATAATAATAATAATAATAATAATAATAATACTTTTATTATTTATACCTTGCCCATCTGACTGAGTTGCCCCAGCCACTCTGGGCAGCTTCCAATACAGATACAAACATAATAAAATGTCAAACGTTAAAAAATGCCCTAAACAGAGCTGCCTTCAGATGTCTTCTAAAAGTCTGGTCCTGATCATTAGTTGGAATCTCCTTTCTTGTAACTTAAAGCCATTGGTTCATGTCCTACCCTTCAGAGCAGGAGGAAACAATTCTCTTGAAACTGCAGTCCACTTTCCCTCCATCGTGGGACCGAAGGCAGCATATCGTGCTCATGTGGTCCCTCATCTGCCGACACTGATCCCACTCAGGTCTGCTTAGCTTCTTCATGTACCTTCAGATCATATACCCTGAAACTCTTGGAGTTTCTCAGATCCTGACAGAGGGCAGAGAGAGAAAATCACGCACCCACACCCAAATTTACCTGAGATGTTGCCAAAGTTTTATCCGCCCTGAATCTTCTGCTATTTGGATTTCTCTGACCTTAAAGAGAAGATGCAGCCTGTTATTGGGTTATACAGCTCTCACTTTCAGACACCTGCCAGCTTCCCTCTCCCTCTGCACACCTCTGATGTTGCTCTGCGGATAAGGGGACTGTCTCCCGCACCACCTGTCACTCACTCCACAGGTATGGCACAGTCAAGTGTCAAAGTTCACAGTTGGAAGCAGTGATAACCTGCTTTTTCTGCAAGGCAGCAGGGATGTAATCCCCACCCCAGGGTGTTTTCTTTTGAGTGGCACTCACTGGTGCTATTTCCGCTCGAGTTCACTGCCTTTCCGCATAAAGGGTTTGTGTCTAGCTTCTTACGCAGCTTGTTCCATGGACTCCACTGATGCTGAAAGAGACAACTTGATTGACACACTTTCTGCCCATCTTATCTGGGGAACTGGAAAGTTTCCTCTACCCTGCCCTCAGAAGCACTTCTGTGTATCAAAGCATGGTGAATGCTTGCGGGGAGCACAGCTACCGGAAATGTCTAGACGATATCCCAGAAGATGCAATAAACATATGAAACTGATTGCACCTTTTTCTATCATGGGGGAAGACGAGATGCACCAAAAAATAAAAATAAAAAATGGCATGCTGTGTGTGCATCCCATCAACTGAAGCAGGCTTCCCCAAAACCAAGTGCCTTCCAGATGTTTTCAACAACTCCCATCATAAAGGATGAGACTTCTCCCTGTCTATTGGCTATGATGGCCGTTGCTAACAGGTGGTTTTGTGCACAATGGCTATGTTCTGCTTCTACTGTCAGAGCAGTGGTGTGGCGTGGGTTGCCATAGTCCGGGTGTATGTGGAGAGGGACGTGGGAGGGAGGGAAATGGGCAGAGTATACATGCACAGATAAGAAAAGTAGAGTCATTCCATAGTCTGGAGAGGTCACTTCCTGGTCCACAAGGAGAAGACGTTTTCAATGGAGCCCAGCAATGGAAGTTCACAGCTGTATTGAGACAGCACCGGGTACTGAAATTTTGCACCCCCTAACAATTTTGCACCCGGGGCAACTGTGTCAGAGGCATCATGCCTCTGAGTACCAGTTGCTGGAAGTGCTGTTGTGCTGATGTCCACCTTACAGGCTTCCTCATAGGCATCAGGTTGGCCACTGTGAGAACGGGATGCCATTGGCCTTATCCAACAGACTCTTCTTATGTCCTGATGTATAGTGCACCCCCTGAACCAGCTGATCAGTGCTGTTGCTGGTTTTGTCACAGGGTTTTGTGTGTTCATCCCCAAAGGCAGGGTTGAAGGGAAGATCATCACAAAGAGCACCTGTTTGTACATTCAGCTGGCTAAGAATTGATGTCTTTCCAACTAACGTGGAAACTGACTATGGTATGCCCTGTACTCGCATAATGAATTCCCATTGATTCTCCCTCTCCCTTTTGATTGCAAGCAAGTTAATGCATTAATGGTCTTAGGAGCATCACCCTTATCCTTTTAATATGTATGTTCATTATTGGTTTTGCATATAATAAGGACAAACATTTTTTTTTTAAAAAAGATGTAATTGTTAATTAATTACAGCGATCATCACAAAATGAGGGCAGGGTAATGTGAGAAGCCCATTGTGGTTGGTAATGAGCAGGGCGGCACTCATAATTAGTAGTGTGAGAAGCCCAGATTGGTAAATTAGGACAGGATAGCGAGAGAGTTTCTCCGTACTGGAAATTATCCCAAGAGAGATTATAGGAGAGACAGGAACATCCCATGCATGGCCTGGAGAAAGTGGATGGAGAATGATGGACATTCAATGAAGCCGATTGTTGGAAGATTCAGGCAAAATAAAGTCCCTCAGCACATATTTAAACTATAGAATTTGCTCCTTCAAGAAGCAGCGATAGCCACCAAGTTGGATGGCTTTGAAAGAGGATCAGACCAATTCAATACCATGATGGCTATGCTGGTAGCTTCGAGAACACTATCCAACCATCTCGTCCTCCGTTGTCCCCTTCTCCTTGTGCCCTCCATCTTTCCCAACATCAGGGTCTTTTCCAGGGAGTCTTCTCTTCTCATGAGGTGGCCAAAGTATTGGAGCCTCAGCTTCACGATCTGCCCTTCCAGTGAGCACTCAGTTGAAAGAGGGTTAGACCAATTCAATACCATGACGGTTATTCTCTATCTCTACTGTTGGAGGCAGCAATGCTTCCAGATTTCAGTGACTGGAAACCATGCGAGGGGAGAGTGCAGTTGCACTCAGGTCCTGTTTGCAGACTTCCCATTGGGACATGTTGTGGGTTGACCACTGCAAGAGCATGATGCTTGGCTATATGGACCACTGACCTCATCCCACAGCGTTTTTCATATGATCATTTTTGCAATTGAAGGCTAGGATTCCAAGAGCTTGTACAGTGGTACCTCAGATTAAGTACTTAATTCGTTCCGGAGGTCCGTTCTTAACCTGAAACTGTTCTTAACCTGAAGCACCACTTTAGCTAATGGGGCCTCCTGCTGCTGCGCCGCTGGAGCCCAATTTCTGTTCTTATCCTGAAGCAAAGTTCTTAACCTGAAGCACTATTTCTGGGTTAGCGGAGTGTGTAACCTGAAGCGTATGTAACCTGAAGCGTATGTAACCTGAGGTACCACTGTATGTAAAACACTTCTAAATGTGCCCACTGAAAGTCTGAACTCGGAATAATATTGAACTAGATGTGGACTAGTCAATCGAGGCAAGAGGGAGGTGCTGTTGGTGGGTCTCCTTGGGTTCCCATATTTGGATGGGGTTTTGTCTGGAGAAGCAGTTGGAATCTGGGGACCCACCAGCCTAATTAGACCTGGCAAAGAGCCCACTTTGGCCCATGAGCCTATTCCCCATAGACAACTCCCCACTGCCCCACACCTGATATCACATGTGATAATGTCTGGTATGAAGCTTTACAAAATACTCCCACTGGGCCCAGAGGTATTGCTGACAACGTGCTCCAAACCTCCAGATAACCCCACTCAGTGTTTTCATGTAGATATTAAACAGCACAGGGCATTGAGCCCTGAGAAACCCCACACTGAAGGCTCCATGGGACCGAAGAACCTGTTACGATATTGAATCAATGCAGCCGCGAGCTGCTGGTAGCTTGAAAACAAAACATAATGGGAATGTTGGGACTGTTCCGTGGGAAACAGAGGGACAGTCAATTCACAGTGCAGAGGGCACCGGAATTAGCTCAGAGTGTAATATGAGCTGTACAGGAAGTACAGGAGGAGTTTGTCTCTCGACTGCTGGAGCTTGAAGAGAGCAGTCATGATTTTTGTAACGCTGCAAAGACAGAAATAAAGGCATGTAAATACGTTTCTGTCTATCTCTTTCCCCTGCCCGGGGGGGGGGGCAGAAAAGGGGGGGGTGTTCTTCTCACGCTGAGAAGGATCGCCTATCGCGACCTAGCCTGGATCCTGCCGGGAATGCAGACAGGGAGGTCAACAGGAGATCAAGCCGGGTGCCTGGAGAGTGGCCAGTTTCTCCTGATAAAGGCTTGATTCCCAACAGAACCTTCCCCAATCAACACCCTCTGGGAACATGCACCCAAGAAGGACCAAAACCACAGCAAAGCGGTGCCACCCACCCTGAGCTCGTACAGCCATTCCAGAAGGATACCATGGCTGATGGTATCGAAAGCTGCTGAGAGGTTGAGGAGAATTAATGGGGACACATTTCCCCTGTCTTTCTCCCGACAGAGAGGTGACCAATGCAGTTTCTGTGCCAATACCAGGCCTAAACCCCAACTGAAATGGATTTAGAAAGTCAGTTTCCTCCAAGAGTGCCTGGATCAGGTCTGTAACGATTTGCTCAAGAACCTTGCCCAAGAAGGGGAGATTAGCAACTGTCCTGTAGTTACTTAGACTGTCCGAATCCAGTGAGGGTTTCTTGAGAAGTGGTTTCATCGGATACCCCTTATCTAAGAGCATATTTCCTCCCGCCTTCAGATGTATCTCTTTATCCAGCTGCAGATATAGTTAGATTCAATTGATTTAAAAGATTTCGTTTATCAGATGACAGCTGCAGAAACAAAGCAAGGTCTTGCTACTTAAAAACAAAATTCTCTTTTAAAAACTCACAGTGCATTTTCTCTCTTCAATTATTTAGCACACAATCTTGGCCCCATTAAAGGCAGACTTAGTGGGGCTTGTTTGCAAGTTACTGAAAACATGCAGCTTTTTAATTGCTGGCTGAGGCAGGGGTGGGGGGTGGGGTGGAAAAACAAGGAGTACTTTTCTACCCCCCACTTTCAACTTCACAGCGGCGCTTAATTACAAGCTAGAAGGCAAAGAGCCAGGGACTCAAATCACCTTTCTCCATGAGAACAGCAGCCACAGATAGCAGAGCAACTGTTCACTGATTTGGTAGGTGGAACAGAAGATGAGCATGGCTGAATCAGGCCAGCGGCCAGCTAGAGGCCTATGAAAAACCTGCAAGCAAGAGCTGAGTGCAATTGCACTCTCCCCATTTGTGATTCCCAGAAACCCACAAATTTCAGAGGCTTAATGCCTCTGAAAGTGGAGGAAGAACCAAGAAGAATTACCCACGAAAGAAGAATGGAGGATGAAACTGATGGACTATGCAGTGCTAGATAAATTAACAGGAAGGATTCGAAACCTGCGGGACCAGAGATTCTCAGAAGATTGGAGTAAATATACGAACTATTTGAAAAGTAATTGTAATGAACAGGATTGCAAGAAGAAGAAGAAGAAGAAGAAGAAGAAGAAGAAGAAGAAGAAGAAGAAGAAGAAGAGTTTGGATTTGATATCCCGCCTTTCACTCCCCTTCAGGAGTCTCAAAGCGGCTAACATTCTCCTTTCCCTTCCTCCCCCACAACAAACACTCTGTGAGGTGAGTGGGGCTGAGAGACTTCAGAGAAGTGTGACTGGCCCAAGGTCACCCAGCAGCTGCATGTGGAGGAGCGGAGACGCGAACCCGGTTCCCCAGATTACAAGACTACCGCTCTTAACCACTACACCACACTGGCTCTCTTTTTTGTAAGGAGGATTATTTGAAATATTGCAAAAAGGACTATGAAGAAAATGATTAGTTAATGATAATTAAGAGTAATAGAAAAATTAGGAAATGCAGAGTAAGTGATAAAAACGGAAAATCACGAGAGGTGTTGACGGAAGTCTAAAACATTGTATAAGATGAAAAGATATGTTGTATGACTGTTGGAACTGATATGTTAAAAAATTAATAAAAATGTATTTTTTAAAAAAAAAGTGGAGGAAGAACAAAAACCATCATGGCAAGTAGTCACTGATTAGGCCTATACCCCATTAGTTTGTCCAAACCCCTTTCAAAGCTCTCCAGGTTTGTGGCCATCATGACTTCTCCTGGGAGCTAATTCCATAACTTAACTATGCGCTGTGTTAAGAAGTCTTTTCTTTTGTCTTTTAGCAGGCCAGCACTGCAGTCTAAGCTGACACACTTGAAACCCCAGAACACAGTCTACCAGTCTTGGAGTGGAAACTGGTTGAAGGAACCACAGCTTAGTGGCAGAGTATTTGCTTTACATGTAGAAGGTCCAGGGTTCAATTTCTGGCATCTGCCTGAAACCCCGGAGAACCACTTCCAGGCAGTGTATTTTTTAAAAAATCATTATATTTTATTAAATTTCAAAAATTTCACACATACACTCCAAAACATAATCTTTTTTTCCCCCCAACTTCCCCTCCCATTTTCCACTGTGTTTTTAATTTCTCCCCCTGTTTTCTCTCTCTTATATCATAACCACCATACAATAATCTCCAATTCCTTCTTTTGCTCATAGTTCAAATCCTGCTCACGAATTCGTCATACTGTAATATTTTGGTAAATATTCCAAAATTGGCTTCCGTTCTTCCACAAAACAATCCTCATTAGGTCCTCTTATTTTTGCTGTTAGCTTTGCCACTTCAGCATAGTCCATCACTTTATTTATCCGTTCTTCTTTGCTGGGAACTTCTTCTTGCTTCCATCTTTGTACACAGAGGATCCTAGCTGCTGTCATTACATACAGCCACTGCCACTAGACGGACCAATGAACTGACTCAGTATAAGGCAGCTTTGCATCTTATTATGTTGCTATGGTTGCACTGGAGATAATATCCCAGTCTGACGGTTGAAAGTTGCTGAGATGCACACACAAAAATGTGCCTTACAGTACCAATGCTGAAATCCCTAGATACCATATATGAATGAAAGCAAGCTTCTTTGAGCATATCCCTAACTGGGTTAGGAGTTCATAAGTGGGACACTGGTGGCACTGTGGTCTAAACCACTGAGCCTCTTGGGCTTGCCAATCGGAGCGTCGGTGGTTCAAATCCCCATAACGGGGTGAGCTCCCCCTTGCTCTGTCCCTGCTCCTGCCCACCTAGCAGTTCAAAAGCACACCAGTACAAGTAGATAAATAGGAACTGCTGTGGCGGGAAGGTAAAGAGTGTTTGTGTGCGCTCTGGTTTCTGTCACGGTGTCCCGTTGCGCCAGAAGCGGTTTAGTCCTGCTGGCCGCATGACCCAGAAAGCTGTCTGTGGACAGGCTCCCTCGGCCTGAAAGTGAGATGAGCACCGCAACCCCATAGTCGCCTTTGACTGGACTTAACCATCCAGGGGTCCTTTATCTTTTTACTTTAGGAGTTCATACATACAGAGAACTGGTACTCCTATGTTCATAGGTAGGGCCAGGCAGGTTGCATGGTTAGCCCTAAAAAATGATCTACAATTGACTCAATCTACTTCTGGGTTGCTGGACTGCAGTTAAGATTTGCTGAGTTATGAGCATACAACCTTGGCTGCTGGAAGTGCATGCCGCTGGATCAGGGCCAGTCTATATTTCTCTTTAATGTGTCCGTCAACAGTAAATTTTTCAACAAAACTTTCAAAATTTAAGAGTTCGGGTTCAACAGGTTGAGCTTTCGAAAGGGCCTTCCCTTCACTTAGTGTTGTTGGATAATAAGAACAAATGTTGTTGTTTAGTCGTTTAGTTGTGTCTGACTCTTCGTGACCCCATGGACCAGAGCACGTCAGGCCCTCCTGTCTTCCACTGCCTCCCGCAGTTTGGTCAAACTCATGTTCGTAGCTTCGAGAACACTATCCAACCACCTCGTCCTCTGTCGTCCCCTTCTCCTTGTGCCCTCCGTCTTTCCCAACATCAGGGTCTTTTCCAGGGAGTCTTCTCTTCTCATGAGGTGGCCAAAGTATTGGAGCCTCAGCTTCAGGGTCTGTCCTTCCAGTGAGCACTCAGGGCTGATTTCCTTCAGAATGGAGAGGTTTGATCTTCTTGCAGTCCATGGGACTCTCAAGAGTCTCCTCCAGCACCAACTGGAGCAGGAACCGGCAAGCCACTCCAGTATCCCTGCCAAGAAAACTCCATGGACAAAGACAACAGGCAATAAGAACAAATACAAGACCCTGAATTCATTCTGCAGAAATCAACCCTGCCCAGGAACTCTGAGCCAAAGCAAGGCTTAATCCCATTAATTCCCTTCCACATCTTGGAGCGAGGAGATGATGACTTTCTGTACGCAGCCTGCAGGCTTCCAAAGCTTTCTGGCTCTGGTGACACGGCACTAATAGTGTCCTTGGTGCAGCGCAGGGACTAAATCAGTGTCAGCTCCAAACCTCTTTGGATCGCTGCGTGCAAAGTGGAGCGTGGCCAAAGCCTGCTGAACCAAATGACGCACCATGATCTTGAAGCACTCGTCAGAACGAAAGGCTTTCCTCCTTTGATGCTGGCCACTTTTTAAGCAGCTGTTTATTTGCAGCCAACTGTACTTTTGACGTGTCAGAGACCAAGAACATAATAGGGTTTTTTTAAAAAAAAAACCCAACCCAAACACCTAATATGGCAAATCCTCTAGGGATGAATTACTGGTATCAATCATGCCAGTTATGCTGTAGAACAGTGGCCTGGCTGAATAGTGGCCCCTGATAGATAGATAGATAGATAGATAGATAGATAGATAGATGAGAGAGAGAGAGAGAGAGAGAGAGAAAGAGAGAGAGATAATTTATTAAGGTAAGAGACTAGCTTATAAAACATAAAACACACTTGGGGGTACAATCCCAGAAGGAAAACAGACATTTAAAACAATGTACAACAATAAATTTAAAATTTATAAATGCAATAAGTGTATAGACACTTAAAACTTTAAGGTAAGCTACCACAGAGAGATGACCCAGAGTCACCCATGGAACCGAGTTTGGGGATTTTCTTAACGAACTAGTTTGGGTTGGGGGATGGTCTGTGCCCCTTCTAGAGTTCTGAAATATACTCGGAGTCGAGTGTGGATTTCATGCTCTTTATTCAGCTCATAGTAGTGAGGAATGCCAGTTCCTCCAAAATGTCTGCTTTACATACATTATTTACACAATGGGCCCTGCGTGATTGGCTAATTCCGGGATTCTCCTGTAGGCCAATCAGGTTGCGGATTCACTTCCACCTGGAGCTGGATTGGGTGGCTCCTGCGGACCGATCAGACTGCTGCATTCTGGATCCTATTGTTCTAGGACCAATCAGACTGCTGCATTCTGGATCCTATTGTTCTAGGACCAATCAGACTGCTGCATTTTGGATCCTATTCAACTCAGTACATAACAAGTTCCTATGATCATTTATGGCACCGTGCATACCCCAGCTCTACTACTGTTACATAAAAGCAGGAAGCAGGCTTCTAATGTCCTGTGTCGCCCAGAGCCAGGCTGGGTGGGGAATTTCACTTTTCGGCCAGCCCCAGAGCCCACCCAGTATGGTGAGAACTTCTCCCCTCCCTCACTCGGGTCCACGCTCCCCTTATAGAGGGAGACACTGCCATGACTTTCCTGGGCTAAAGAGAAACGAGCAAGATAGCTGCCCGGTCTATGCACCTGGATGACTTAGGAGACGACAGCACTGAGGAGGTAGAGTCCCAATAATAATAATAATAATAATAATAATAATAATAATAATAATAATAATTTTTTATTATTTATACCCCGCCCATCTGGCTGAATTTCCCCAGCCACTCTGGGCAGCTTCCAATCAAGTGTTAAAAACAATACAGCATTAAATATGAAAAACTTCCCTAAACAAAGGAAGAATGGATACAGAAACTTATGGAATGTGCAGAAATGGCAAAATTTATCAGAAGAATAAGAAGTCAAGATGACAAACTTTTTTTTAATAAAAGATTGGAAATGGTTTATTGAATATTTACAGATGAATTGTAAACAGATAAGAACATTGGCAGGATTATCGTAATCACCTGCAGTTTCATAAGAGTAGATAAATGAGGAAGATGAACGAATGAGCAAATTAAGTTAATTTGGATATGCAGAAGATTTAAAAATAGATTTAAGGAACCGCAGAAAGAGGGGGAAGGGAGTCAAGTTTTGAAATGTCAAAATGATTGTAAAATTAGTGAAAAGTACAAACCTGAAAAGTGTAAATAACTTTTTTTTTTAAGGGGGGGAAAGCACTGAGGAGGTAAGAATGGGCTACACCATTTTAGGAGGGGGAGATGGTTTCACACACACACACACACACACACACACACACACACACACCACCCAATGCCATGACTCAAAAACAGAGCACCAGGCAAAGGGCTGTGCTAGATTCATTTTCTAGTTTCCCCGCCTTTTATTTCTAAGGAATCATCAACATGTGGCTGGATTAAAAGGGGCATCTCTCCCTCCCCACCCCCCAAACCTTAAGTGGTGAAGTCTGTTCTTCCGTCTCACTCACACCTGACTCAGCTGGCCTATGGAGGCTCAGCCTCATGTTGTTCCTGGGGCGGGTGAAGAATTGGAGAACTGGCAGCTTCCACCCCGCCCCCGCCCCCGGGAAAAAGCACTGGCTGTACTACAATCCCAGCCATTAATTGCGGGTGGCGTTGTGGGTTAAACCACAGAGCCTAGGACTTGCCGATCAGAAGGTTGGCGGTTCAAATCCCCGCCACGGAGTGAGCTCGGTCTCTGCTCCTGCCAACCTAGCACTTTGAAAGCACGTCAAAGTGCAAGTAGATCAATAGGTACCGCTCCAGCGGGAAGGTAAACGGCGTTTCCGTGCGCTGCTCTGGTTCGCCAGAAGCGGCTTAGTCATGCTGCCCACGTGACCCGGAAGCTGTACGCCGGCTCCCTCGGCTAGTAAAGCGAGATGAGCGCCGCAACCCCAGAGTCGGCCACGACTGGACCTAATGGTCAGGGGTCCCTTTACCTGTACCATCTTCCTAAACTGGAGCTCCACCCACCCTTAGTAGATAGATCTTGGTATAGCTACCAATGATTCCGGCGGCATTGCAGGAATTCTCAAGGCAAATTTATCTGCAGCTGGGGGAGCATGTTCTTTGAAAGTGTTTCAGCGACCATCTCTTGGAGCAGAGGCCTCAGCTGCTACATTTGGCAAGGAAAAGATGAAGTCCTAATGACTTTTGGAGTTTGTGCTGAAATTACATTTTTGGCGCCATTAAATCCCACTGCATGCTGCAAAGGATATATAATGCAATATCCATCAGATGAAGGGAAGACTGCAAAGCTTCCTGGCACTTGAAATCGATAGAGCCTGAAAAGAAAAAGAAAAAGTGGCTCCAAGTGATTTAGGATTAGGCGTGCATCTCCTTTCCGTGAGCTCAGATCCATTTGGAAAGGCATTAATTCATTAAAGGGCTCTTGAAGGAGGCCATCAGCCGGTGTGGTCTCAGCCTATGGAAGCCTCAAGGAAACAGAGAGCAGAACAATGGAGAGTAGGGAGGGATGGAGAGATCAATCATCCTTCCTTGGGCCAGACAGGCTTCAAACTAGCCGTCACTCAAGAGGAATGAGAAACACTGCTTCTTTTTCTGCAGTGTACTTGACCGGCTTTTGCAAGTTCTCTGAGGACCACAAGGAATCTCCTGTCACTGCATTGGAAGCTTTGTTGTTGTTGTTTAGTCATTTAGTCGTGTCCGACTCTTCGTGACCCCCTGGACCAGAGCACGCCAGGCACTCCTGTCTTCCACTGCCTCCCACAGTTTGGTCAAACTCATGCTGGTAGCTTCGAGAACACTGTCCAACCATCTCATCCTCTGCCGTCCCTTCTCCTTGTGCCCTCAATCTTTCCCAACATCAGGGTCTTTTCCAGGGAGTCTTCTCTTCTCATGAGGTGGCCAGAGTGTTGGAGCCTCAGCTTCAGGATCTGTCCTTCCAGTGAGCACTCAGGGCTGATTTCCTTAAGAATGGAGAGGTTTGATCTTCTTGCAGTCCATGGGACTCTCAAGAGTCTCCTCCAGCACCATAATTCAAAAGCATCAATTCTTCGGTGATCAGCCTTCTTTATGGTCCAGCTCTCACTTCCGTACATCACTCCTGGGAAAACCATAGCTTTAACTATACGAACCTTAGTTGGCAAGGTGATGTCTCTTCTTTTTAAGATGCTGTCTAGGTTTGTCATTGCTTTTCTCCCAAGAAGCAGGCGTCTTTTAATTTCGTGACTGCTGTCACCATCTGCAGTGATCATGGAGCCCAAGAAAGTAAAATCTCTCACTGCCTCCATTTCTTCCCCTTCTATTTGCCAGGAGGTGATGGGACCAGTGGCCATGATCTTCGTTTTTTTGATGTTGAGCTTCAGACCATATTTTGCACTCTCCTCTTTCACCCTCATTAAAAGGTTCTTTAATTCCTCCTCACTTTCTGCCATCAAGGTTGTGTCATCTGCATATCTGAGGTTGTTGATATTTCTTCCGGCCTTTCGCATGATGAATTCTGCATATAAGTTAAATAAGCAGGGAGACAATATACAGCCTTGTCGTACTCCTTTCCCAATTTTGAACCAATCAGTTGTTCCATATCCAGTTCTAACTGTAGCTTCTTGTCCCACATAGAGATTTCTCAGGAGACAGATGAGGTGATCAGGCACTCCCATTTCTTTAAGAACTTGCCATAGTTTGCTGTGAGCAGTAACACCCATTGCTTTCAGAGCGAACCGCAGCTCCCTGTCGCAGCGCATGCTACCAGGTACATTCCCCAGCATCTCCAGGTCCAACCTGGGGGATGCCCCTGTTTGAAGCCTTGGCAATCCATTGCTAGCCACTGTAGACAGTACTAAGCTAGATGGGCCAGTCATCTAACTCGTTATAAGACAGCATCCTATTGTCAGGCTTCAGGGAATCTGATCCCTCCCATGGTAGCAGCCAAGAAGCAGATAAACAAGAAGAGCTCTTACCAATTCAATTTGCAGAGAGAGAGAGAGAGAGAGAGAGAGAGAGAGAGAGAGAGAGAGAAAGGAATCTGGTCTCTCTTCGAATAATAGCATTGCTCCGTGTAAAGTCCCACGCACTCCATCTCTCCTATTCTACATCATCCCTGTGTCAGCTGATCTGTTCCTCTCCCAATATTTCCCAGGTCCTCCCCTCTACAGCCTCTGAACTATGCCCTTCTGCAAACCACTGTTCTAATTCTATACTGTCCTCCTGTTCTCAGGAAGGTTCAGGAGAAGAGGAGGTGGTTCCCACCATTCTTCCTCAGTCCAGCCCCTGACACCTATGTTCCTGGGTACACCTCTGGCATAGCCAAGTCAGGTGATCATGGGAAACAGGAAACAATGTATTTAAGAAGATGTGCCACAGGCAGAGATTAAAACGAATTAGCTTTCAGCAATTCTTTCCAGAGATGTTGGATGTGAGGCCCAATCTGGGGCAATCTAGGGATGTGTCCACTCGATTCAGTCGAAGCCCATATGCTCAATTCAGTTTGGGCTCCAACCAAAATGAGTGCATAGCTCAGGTCGATAGAGAGATTGTCTGGAAGCAACAATTGACTAGCGCCCCAGGTCATCCAATGAGCTCCATGGACAAGTGGGGGATTTGAACCTGGGTCTCCCGATCCATAATAGCTGCATTCTATCTCTGCTGTAGGAGGCAGGATGCCTCGGAATAGCTATTGCTGGCAATCTCAGGTAGGAAGATGGCCGGTGCCCCCCAGGTTCTGCTTGTGAGCTTCCCAAAGGCATCTGCTTGGTCGCTATGTGAACAGGATGATGGAAGAGATGGTCCTTTGGCCTGATCCACCAGGGATCTTCTTATGTTCTCACCCTAGTGCAATGACCTAATCACTGCCATTCCTGCTAGGAAATCTGCGGGGGTCCTGAGAACCAGCACAGCACAAAACAAGATTTGCTAACTATCCTTATTGTTAACAATTATGCACATAGCATCCATCAATGCATGTGGCAACTTGCAAAAATTAAATCAAATGACCCCCATGCTGGAACTGTACTTTCTGAAATCCAAACGAAGGAGAAAACATTGGGAATGACAGGAGGCCCAGGATAAAGCCTGAATGCGGGGCCAATGCAAATATCTGCAGGGACGAGGGAGCGGGGACTTCCTAATGACTATGATCATCCCAAATTGGAACATGGGACAGCACCAATGCACAGAAAACAGATACTCCAATGCGCTGAAGTGCCAAGAAGGGCACTTGTCAGTTTTTATTGAACGAATTTGGAATTTGTCAGTTTTTATTGAACGAATATGCTGTCCTGATTCAAAGGGGTGGCTGCATCCTGAGCACTGTAGGGCTGTGGCTGTACTCAAGGACTTGATAGGAGTATAGCATCTAGATCAAGGGAAGTAATAGTGCCACTGTATTCTGCTCTGGTCAGACCTCACCTGGAGTACTGTGTCCAGTTCTGGGCACCACAGTTCAAGAAGGACACTGACAAACTGGAACGTGTCCAGAGGAGGGCAACCAAAATGGTCAAAGGCCTGGAAACGATGCCTTATGAGGAACGGCTAAGGGAGCTGGGCATGTTTAGCCTGGAGAAGAGGAGGTTAAGGGGTGATATGATAGCCATGTTCAAATATATAAAAGGATGTCACATAGAGGAGGGAGAAAGGTTGTTTTCTGCTGCTCCAGAGAAGCGGACACGGAGCAATGGATCCAAACTACAAGAAATAAGATTCCACCTAAACATTAGGAAGAACTTCCTGACAGTAAGAGCTGTTCGACAGTGGAATTTGCTGCCAAGGAGTGTGGTGGAGTCTCCTTCTTTGGAGGTCTTTAAGCAGAGGCTTGACAACCATATGTCAGGAGTGCTCTGATGGTGTTTCCTGCTTGGCAGGGGGTTGGACTCAATGGCCCTTGTGGTCTCTTCCAACTCTATGATTCTATGATTCTATATATTTGCCTGCTTATTTGTATAGCAGCGTCAAGATGCACCACACTTTACAGGACACAGGAGGACAGGTGTCTGCCCCAAGGAGGAAACAATCTAGAATTCAACACTGGGGAGACAAAGAGGGAGATGGAGGCCGGAGTAGACAGGGCCATCAACATTTTTGTGCAAGTGTCTTGTAATACGCACATTTTTGCATGCAATTTTGTCTGACTTAAATACTTTTGCAAGCAACCCCCCACTCCCAATATATTGCTTCTCTTTTTTGCTCACTTTATACATTTTTGCACACCTTGTTGGGCTGGAGAATGCATTGCAAAATTCAGAGAAGTGTTTCACCAACTGCCACTTGAGCTACATGCACACCAAACACTTAAAGTGTTACAATACCATTTTAAATGGTCATGGCTTCCCCAAAGGAATTCTGGGAACTGTAGTTTGTTTAAAGCACTGAGAGTGGTTAGGAGAGCCCCTATTTCCCTACCAGAGCTACAGTTCCCAGAGTTCCCTTGGAAGAGGGATTGATGGTTAAACTACCTTGGGAATTGAAGTTCTGGGAGGAGAATAAGGATCTCCAAACAAATCTCAGCAGCCCTCTTAACACACTACATCTCCCAGAATTCTTGGGGAGCACCTGGGACTGTTTAAAGTGATATTGTAGTGTTTTAAATGTACAGTGTGAATGTGGCCTTGGGTAGATTGGTCTTTACATGTGGACTGAACCACGTTTCTCCCCCAACTCCAACTGGGCTCCCAAAGCAAGCAGCCTTTCAGACCCCTGAAGGTAATTTTAAAGCTCAGCATCTCATCTTTGTCCCTGCCGTGTGGGGCCAATGCAGAACAAAAGCTCTGTGGAGGAATGAAAGTGGAAGTGTGCTCAGGGACGCAGCAGGGACATTCCCGGAGAAAGCGGTGCTGCCGTCGGACCTCCAGCTCTTTCCCTAGAGAGTGTTTATCAGCATCTATAGGACCTGAAAGAAGGGCAAACCGGAGACAAGGCTGTGAGGAAGGCCTGTCAAGTGTGCAGTGATTGAGGTCCAGGCAATGGGTGGGAGGGGCGGCAGAGGTGGTGCGAGAGATGCAGGGTCACCCTGAAAGAGCATCTGTTGAGGCACGAGCCATATGGAGCCTTTATCCTTTCCTGGGGAGGCACGAGCTTCCCCTCCCCTCCGGCCTCCTTCCCCATTGTGCCAAGAGAATGCAGTGGCCTAACCAGGGATGGGGAGAGGGACGGGGGACAGCTGCCATCCCAAATGCCTTTGCAGACCCACGGCTGGCAGGAAACACATAAAAGGGTGTTATGTGTGCCCCCCTCCTCTGATGAGCTCTTCCCAAATTGCCTCCTCATCAATGAGCTACTCAAAGCATATTGAAGAGGCCGAGAGATGCTTAGCTTCTTCCATCCCAGCATATACGAATCAGCCCTTACGCTCATGAGAACGCACGCCTTAGCTGTGTCCAGATTGGATTATTGCAATCCGCTCTATGCCAGGGGAACCTTTGATGACCCTTTGGGAACTTCTGCTTTTCCCAGAATGCAACAGTGGCAGCGGCAAGGGGGTGCTCACGTCAGGGGTCCCATCAAATGTGCCCTGCAATGCCAGCGCCGCTTGCCAATTTGTTTCCAGGCAGAATTCAAAGTGTTGGTGATATGGACAGGGGAGACATTTGATTCCTTTTGCATTTACAGTGGTACCTCGGGTTAAGAACTTAATTCATTCTGGAGGTCCGTACTTAACCTGAAACTGTTCTTAACCTGAGGTACCACTTTAGCTAATGGGGCCTCCTGCTGCTGCCGCTGTGCCGCCGGAGCACGATTTCTGTTCTCATCCTGAAGCAAAGTTCTTAACCTGAAGCACTATTTCTGGGTTAGCGGAGTCTGTAACCTGAAGCGTATGTAACCTGAAGCGTATGTAACCCGAGGTACCACTGTAATGTGTTGCTTGTGCTATAAAGATGTGTTTGTGTGCAAATCAGCTCAAGGATGACTGTAATAGTAGGGTTGCCATATTCCGCAAAAATCCGGACAAAGTTTTTGAGGTTTTTGTGTGTGTGTGTTTTTGCATAGGGGCGGGGAACACCCCCCCCAAAAAAATCATTTGGGGGCTTTTCTTTGATTTTAAAAGCATTTAAAAACAAAACAAAAGCAACCTCCCCTACTTGCCATACATCCGGGTTTTCACAGACATTTTTCCGATTCAGCAAAAATCCACCCAGATGCCATTTTGCATCCAGATTCCTGGATATGTCCAGGAATGTAACACAAATGGCAGCCCTACAGAATAGAGAGGGCCCACCTTCCACCATTGTTGCAGGAAGTTCAATCAGGTATCACAAAGCAGTTTTGCATATGAAAGTGTTAGGTAAATAATAAAGAATAATGAGGATGGCATTTTACCATCTCTCAGGAACGGAGGGATTAATCGTTACAGGCGGGGGGGGGGTGGGATGAGAAAGCCCTCCCTTTTCTTTGAATATATGCAAGTTTTTGAAATATGGTTATTTAAGGATGTGTTGGAGGGGAGTAGTAATCCAGAACTAATTACACAGCTGTTGAAAAGCCCTGTAAATATGTGTTACTCAGGGACATATAATACCTTTGATGTAGTTGTAATCCGACAGAAGTTATTATAGGTTTCCACAGCTGCGAAGCATTCCGGCTTAGTGGGGATTTCTCCTCTCTCCCCCCCCCCCCGCTTTCTTTTGCTTTCACTCTGTGGCAATTGGTAGAAGCAGAAAACGAAAATTGTGCTGCCAAAGCAAAAGGATGATTCTCCTAGTAACACAGTAACACACTGCCTCTGGGGAAAAGAGAGAGAAATAGAGATTTTGCGGGGGGTGGGGGGTGGAGAGAGATGGAGAAGGAGAGAGGCAGAGAAGATGCAGATACAGAAGAGCATTAACCTGTCGCGAGGCTTAAGGGGGCTTAGGAGATAATAAAACTGCCTCTGTGAATCCAGGCCAGGCTCGATTTCAACAAGGCTTTGCCATCAAGACAATGCAGAGCTTTAAATAAAAGAAGTGCAACTTTTGTAATGGAGTGGGGGGGATTCTCAAGGCACTTAGGCCTGGGAGGGAGCCAGTGGTCTTCACGCAATGCACACCACATGCACACGAACACACACACACACACACACACACACACACACGGTATATACTAGATTTTTTAAAAAGGAGGAGAAATGTAGCAAGGACAACAGCCCGATAGGAAAACACATTCAACCTGTTATCATTTAAATTGATCAGCGAAGCAAGAAGATCCTGGGGATTTGTAAACCTGGAGGGGAGGGCGGGGGGGAAGTAACAGCTGGAACTTATGGCTGTTTCCATTCCCCAATGCCTCCAGAATTGCAGCTCAGGGATAAAGAGATTTCACACAAGCCCATCAGGCATTAAATGGATCATTTGCTACATCTACTGGGCACTTCATAACACTCTGCGGTGTTATGCCTGGGGCAGGCAGGCTGCTCCCCACAGGCCCCACGGTCTGAGACACAGTCTTGGCATGGAAGAACAGCATAAAGGGGGGGGGAGTGGGGAGCTGACCTTGCTGCAGGGATGCCACTGGGCAGCCAGCCCAAATCGCTGCTGTTATTCCAATACGTCCCTTTGTGTTAACCTTTGCTTTGCTGCTTCTTACTGAGTAACTTCAGAGACCTCCACCCTGATGCAACATAGACTCATAATCTGGTGAACCGGGTTTGCTTCCCCGCTCCTCCACATGCAGCTGCTGGGTGACCTTGGGCTAGTCACACTTCTCTGAAGTCTCTCAGCCCCACTCACCTCACAGAGTGTTTGTTGTGGGGGAGGAAGGGAAAGGAGAATGTTAGCCGCTTTGAGACTCCTTAGGGTAGTGATAATGCAGGATAACAAATCCAAACTCTTCTGTCCTGTTCATGATGGGAATGCTACGTACAAGTATGTGAAATTGTCCTGGTACCTTTGCAACAGCCTAGGGCATGGATGGGTGAACCTTCCTCCCTCTAGATGTTGCTGGACTCCCACTCTCATCAGCCCCAGACAGTATAGCCAACGGTCAGGGATGATGGGAGATGGAGTCTAAAACCAGAAAGAGGGCCACCGGTTCCCTGTCTTTGCTCTAGGCTGCAATGGCAGCTGTGGTGCCCTCCTTGTGGAATAGCCTCCCATCAGATGTCAATGACCATATAACACTGGTCCTGAAATACCTACTTTGGCTCCCAGTACATTTCCAAGCACAATTCAAAGTGTTGGTACTGACCTTTAAAGCCCTAAACAGCCTCGGCCCAGTATACCTGAAGGAGCGTCTCCACCCCCATCATTCTGCCTGGACACTGAGGTCCAACACTGATGAGGGCCTTCTCGGTAGTGGCGCCCACTCTGTGGAACACTCTCCCATCAGATGTCAAGGAAATAAACAACCATCTGGCTTTTAGAAGACATCTGAAGGCAGTCCTGTATTGGGAAGTTTTTAATGTTTGGTGTCTTCTTACGTTTTTATATGTGCTGGAAGCCGCCCAGAGTGGCTGGGGTATAAAGATGATGATGATGGTGGTGATGATGAAGAACTTGGCAGAGCAAGTGTTTTCTTGGAAGATTTAGGGCATGCACAAGAAAGCACCTCTTTGTGATGGCCTGGGACTTGGACTCGGAGCCAGAGGAGTCTCAGTCCTCACTGGACCCTTTGCCTCAGGCGGCATCTGAACCTAGTCTGGGGCCTGATTCTGAAGAGCCCCAGTCTGCACTGGTTCCCCTGCAACAAGCACCAGCTGGGCCGAGTCAGGGGCCTGAGCCTGCCCTGGCTCCAGATGCGGGGATTACCTTGTTGTCTCCAGCTGGGCAATCACTTACAGCTACTCCACTACCAGTTGGGCTGAGGCAGCCTCTGGGTCTGGTAACCCACCAATGTCTCCCGAGATGCAGAGACTGAGGTCTGAGAGAAGGAGAGACCTGAGTACTCGCAGGAGGAGTGCTCGCCTTTGGGCGAGACAGGGAGGCGAGTCACCGGGGGATCAGAACCGGCCGTTACCCCAACAAAGATAAAAGGCTGCTGGTCCCTGCCCCAGGTTGCGGGAGCAATGTTGCTGTTTGCCAGAACCTGCCTGAGACCCTGTGCCTGACCTTGCCTGGTTTCCTGCCGTGGCCCTGTCGGACTGACTCCTCGCGGAACCCTTGGATTCGGGACTGGACCTGGACCTGCGTTGCTCGGGTTACCCCCGGGCCCAGCACATTCTCCATGCATTGCACAGTCAAACTATGGAAATTGCTTCGGCTCCCTGGTTTCTCACAGGCATCCAGTGGGCCACTGTGAGAACAAGATGCTGGACAAGATGGGCCTGATCCAGCCAGCTATTCTTTTTTTCTTATGTCAGCAGGCCTCACTGAGTTACAAAGGTCGAAGGAGACCCAATATCAAGGAGTGAACCTAATAATGAGAGCACCCAAGCACCATCTCAAGGTGGGTAGGACTTAAAGGGGTTCTTCTCTAGCCTGCAGTTTTGCACTGTTTGCTGCTTTGTTCTTGATGGGTCTTTTTTGAGTCAGGCAAGGACCAGCAGAGAAGATATGGGAACTTATATGAGCAGATTTTCCAGAAGCCTCAAATTGCCTGCGTTCCTGTGGCATAGCTGTCAACCGTCCCTTATTTGGCGGGAAAGTCCTTTATCCCAGCGCTGTGTCCCGCTGCTGTTCCTTATTGATGATGTCCCTTAAATTTCCTGGGTTTCAAAGGAAGCAGCTCCTCTCCCTCCCTCCCTGCCGGCCAGGGAGGAGGGAGGCTCCAACTGTGTTGCTTGGCTACGTTGCTCACCCAATAAGGAGTCTAAGAACGACTGGGGGGTGGAGCTTGCATGCCTTGTGCCGATCAAATCAGCTGTGTTGCCTGGGGACTCGCCTTTGCTCAGCGCTTCCCAGTGGAGAGGTGAAGGTGGTTTTCCTTGCTGCATTCCCTTTGCCGGGTTTGCTGCTCTGTGGGAACCACCACTTGAGGCTTCGTTTGGCTGCTGGCTGGGCTTTCTGCCTTTGGCTCGGAGGGGCTCAGAAGTTGAACATACCTGTGCTCTGAAAATCCCTTATTTTGGCTGCTGATCCCTTATTTTTGAGGCTGCTGGCCCCTTATTTTGAAATCTATAAGTTGACAGCTATGTCCTGTGGTCTGGGACAGAGTCTGACAGAAGCAGGATCTAGACACACACATATTAAAAAAACGCTGTGAAAATGCTTTCTTAAAAATATGCATTGAATTTGCCAGGAGCTCACCATCACCATCTAGTGCCACATTTGTATAATGCACTTAAAGCACACTTAAAACATTATATTTGCAGTTGTATAGCTGAGTCCAGAGAATCCTCTGTTCCACAGATGTCCCCTGAATCTTCAGAAAGGCCTCGACATGCCCTACAGAATGTGCAGGCTGATCCTTGGGATCAGAGATAATACTCTATGTGTCTGCAGTGTGTGTTGTGTGTGTGTGTGTGTGTGTGTGTGTTAATTGGAACACTTAGATCTGCTGACCCGAAAGCAGGTGAGGGGAAGAGAGCAGGGCAAGGGGCAAGGGGAGAAATATTTGTGCTGCTGCACGTAGTTCTTCTCCCTTTCAAGTTTAAAATTTGCATTCAAAATTTGCCTTGCAAAACTTTAAAATCCTAGTGAACGGTTGGATATTTGCAAGTATCCATTCCAGCTTTAGTAGGCACTGAGTCATTGTTTCCAAAGTTCAACATGAACATAAAAGCATGCAATCATTTGCTTGTGGGGATTTGTAAGACATAAAATACAAAAGAAAGCCCACAACAGCCTGAGTAGGAGACAGATCTTTGATATGCGAAAGCAGCCATAGAAGCCAAAGAATTTGCTGACTGATAAGGAATATATGTGTCCGTGTGTGTGTGTGTGTGTGTGTGTGTGTGTGTGGGATTTGAAGGGGGAAGGGAATGAGGAGTCAAGCAAATGCTCCGAAATACATTTTCCTAGTTCAGCTTTGTTTTCAACATTCCCAGCTATGGATCTCTTTGGATTTGGAGATTTTTATTTAAGTGTAGGGGGAGGAAACAGACAAGGGATACCAGTAAAGCCTCTCCAACTGGCCCCTTTATTATTTTTACTTTTATTTATTGAATTTATATTCCACCCTTTACCCAGAGGTCTCAGGGTGGTTCACAGAATATAATCGAAGTATAAAACCACAAAATAGATAATCAAAATAAAAACAACCCAATAACCACCACCACCATGCCAAAAAACCCCACCCTCCACATTTTAAAAGGGCATAGCTTAATAGCTTGGGGCCGCTTTACTTTCAAGAGCACCTTATGTGCCCACCTGACAACTCCAGTCTGCAGAACTGGCACTGTTTTAGATGCTACATAATACTCAATCTGCATTTGTATGAAATACTCAAGTTTGGCAGCGCAAACACTTTAGGACTCCCTGCCAATTGACATCAGGGAGGTGTCTTCCCTGTACAGTAGTACCTCTGGATGTGAACAGGATCCAGAAGCAGAACACAACCCGCGTCTGGACATTCGCAGGTCACGATTCGCCGCTTCTGCGCATGTGCGTGACATCATTTTGAGCATCTGCGCATGCACGAACGGCAAAACCCAGAAGTAACCTGTTCCGTTACTTCCGGGTCGCTGTGGAACGCAACCTGAAAAGGCTCAACCTGAAGCATCTTTAACCCGAGGTATGACTGTACTCTTTTCCGCACCTGCTGAAAACTTTTTTCTATCCAGATGTCCACAATGTTGGCATGCATCTTTATTTGTTTTTTATGTTATCGTTGATTTCAATTATTTTCTGAACATTTTAAAGAGTTGTGTTTAACTGTTTTTGCTGATAATGTTATTGTTTTCCTCTTTATGCAAAACACCTTGAGGCCTTATTACAATCAAATGGTTTGTAAATCATGTGAAATAAATCTTGTGAACACGGGCAGAAGGGCAGAAGGAGGAGGAGTTTGATTTGATATCCCGCTTTATCACTCCCCTTCAGGAGTCTCAAAGCGGCTAACATTCTCCTTTCCCTTCCTCCCCCACAACAAACACTCTGTGAGGTGAGTGAGGCTGAGAGACTTCAGAGAAGTGTGACTAGAGGGGGGGAGGGAGCTGCTATTGCCGGAACCCTGAGCTTGTGTTTGCTCCTCCCACTGACCAGACGTAAATGGGAGTTGCCAGCACAGAGATCCAAGACTTGGGCATGAGCTCTTGGCCAGCGGCTCAGCAGTGAGAAAATAAGTTTCTGTTGGCCCCAAATCGATCTGGTGAAGAGGAGATCCCTTCTCTGAAAACACAAGTTGAAGAATTTGCCAGTTGTACTTTTGAGAAATTCAAAGTGTTGATTTGAATAATTAAGCCTCTGAATCAGAGGTTCCCAAACTTATCTGGCCTACCGCCCCCTTTTCACACAAAAATTACTCAGCGCCCCTCCCCCCGCTGGAAATCTACCAGGAAAACCCCTCACCTCCAACATGGATGTCGGATCCAGGGGAGGTGTCAAAGTCCTGCAATAGCACCCAAGCTGGTGCCAAGTATTATTACACAACAGATGAAACATAGCTTTTCGAAATTTTCTTTTATTTTCTTCTTTCTCTATGCGTCTATCACCCCCTTTTTTATTCAATGCCCCCCCCCCAGTTGCACCTGAGGCTACTAGAAGAAGAAGAAGAAGAGTTTGGATTTGATATCCCGCCTTTCACTCCCTTTAAGGAGTCTCAAAGCGGCTAACATTCTCCTTTCCCTTCCTCCCCCACAACAAACACTCTGTGAGGTGAGTGGGGCTGAGAGACTTCAGAGAAGTGTGACTGGCCCAAGGTCACCCAGCAGCTGCATGTGGAGGAGCGGAGACTCAAACCCGGTTCCCCAGATTATGAGACTACCGCTCTTAACCACTACACCACACTGGCTACTACCACCCCCCTGGATCATTCCAGCACCCCCTAGGGGGTGATATCGCCCATTTTGGGAAGCACTGCTCTTAAACTTTTCTCTCTTTTTTTGTGTATATACAGTCATACTTCGGGTTACAGACGCTTTCGGTTGCCTTTTTTTGGGTTACGGATGTGCCGAAACCCAGAAGTACCGGAACAGGTTACTTCCGGGTTTTGGCAGTTGTGCATGCGCAGAAGTGCTAAATCGCACTTTGCACATGTGCAGAAGCGCAAGCTGCGCATGTGCAGACGTGGCGCTGCGGGTTGTAAACAATGCAGGTTGCGAACGTGCCTCCCACATGGATCACGTTCGCAACCTGAGCATCCACTGCAATTTTTATTAAGTTTTCTGTTTTACAATTTAAGATACTCATTTACATCCTTAAGATATCAGTGACTTCCCTTCTTCTCTTTCCATGGTTCCTTTTACATATCATAAACCCCTGCATATTTTACAAAAACTATACCAGTCGGTATTCCATTATTGCATCCATCAAAACTTTTTTACACTGTTGAATTTATCTTAATGCTGCCAGTGTTTTCAGCTATACACAATTATTTCCCATATATTCAATAAACGTTTTCCAACCTTCTTTAAACACATGTTCTTTTTGTTCTCTTATTCTATATGTTAAGTCTGCGAGTTGTGCATATTCTGTCAACTTAAGTTGCCGTTCTTCTTTCGTTGGGACCTCACTTGTTTTCCATTTTTGGGCTAACAAAACACAAGCCGCAGTAGTAGCATACCTTTTTTGACACCTGGGAATTTCATTCGGAGTTATCCCCAACAGAAAGGGCTCTGGTTTTTTTGAGGGAAAGTACTTTTAAACATTTTTTTCAATGCATTATGGATCATTTCCCAATACTCTTTTACCCTTTTGCAAGTCCACTGCTCTTAATGTTCTCAGTCCTGAAAATGTAAGGCAGTGTCTTGTCCAAAATTAACCCTCTTGAGAACTGAGATAGAGTGTTAGCACTTTATCATAGGTTTCTTCACAGGTTGGGGCAAGATTAACACCCATCTCAGAAGCCCACTGTGATGTAACAAGGCTTTTAGTGTGGCTGCCCCTGTTCTGTGGAATAGCATCCCTGTCAAAAAGTGCTTTGGGGGGTTGATTTCATATGGGTCATGTGACTTGCCTGGGAGCACAGCCTGGAAGATGCGCGTCCCAATTTTTGGCCTGGATATGTTTGAGGGTCTTTGTCTTTGTCCATGGAGTTTTCTTCGCAGGGATACTGGAGTGGCTTGCCGGTTCCTCCTCCAGGTGGATCACATTTGGTCAAAACTCTCCACTATGACTTGTTCATCTTGGGTGCCCTGCTCGGCATAGTTCATAGCTTCTCTGAGTTATTCAAGCCCCTTCGCCACGGCAAGGCGCTGAGGCTCCAATACTTTGGCCACCTCACGAGAAGAGAAGAC
Organism: Podarcis pityusensis; assembly: GCF_964106645.2. Taxonomy (NCBI): domain Eukaryota; kingdom Metazoa; phylum Chordata; class Lepidosauria; order Squamata; family Lacertidae; genus Podarcis; species Podarcis pityusensis. The sequence continues at coordinate 11,334,019 of NC_138028.1, read as the reverse complement.
TCTTTGGAAAAGACCCTGTTGTTGGGAAAGATGGAGGGCAGAAGGAGAAGGGGACGACAGAGGACGAGATGGTTGGGCAGTGTTCTCGAAGCTACCAGCATGAGTTTGACCAAACTGCGGGAGGCAGTGGAAGACAGGAGTGCCTGGCGTGCTCTGGTCCATGGGGTCACAAAGAGTCGGACACGACTAAACGACTAAACAACAAAATGTTTGAGGGTAACAGACAGAAACCCAGAACTGGCTTATATAGTCAATAATATCCTGCAGCTTAGCATTGGGCTTTTCTAGAAGCCCATAAATCAGCAAGGAAAGATTTGGTCTTTTAGCCAACTGACCTTGTCAACGGGAACATCAACATCCAGCAAAGAAGAGGGTTTTGAAGGAGGAGCTTGCTGCGTTGTACAGTCATTTATATACTTTGCCATCCCCACCGCTTCCCACTGAGTGGGTGCTTAAAAGCTTATTGCAGCCGGCTCACTTCCAGCCCTGTAGTGATCTGTAGAGTAATAAAATGTCTGCCCAAAGCACTTCAGTTAGCTTGGGAATCCTTTTATAGATTAGCCATGAGAAACAGCCAGAGCATCAAAAGCACAACATTAGCTTTTTGATGAGAAACAATTACAGGCCAGCAACAACTCAGAGCTGACAGTGCAGTGGCCCCACTCGATTCAAATGCACTATATATATATATATATATATATATATACACACACACACACACACACACACACAGCGGATTGCTCCCCTCACAAAATACCCAGAGATCTGCTGCCAGCAAGGCTGCCAAATGCATATTGAACCAGCTTTTTCTGTAATGTGCTTAAAATCACCGTGAATTCCTTCAGAACAGAGAGCTTCACTTGGCAGGGATTCAATGTCAAACTAAGTAGACGGTTGTGAGCTTCCCAAAAGATGTCGCCCCCCCCCCACTGAGAGCGGGGAGCTCAGCAAGTGAGGTGCCTTCGCTATTAATGCTGTGGAATAAAAAATGCCTCCCCCCCTAGAATAGGTCCAGGAGGCTGTTGTCATAGCGGGGTGTGTGTGTGTGTTTCTTCCCATCAAAAGATGATAACACACAGCAGTTGCCAAAGGGAACGCAGTAAAACCAAAATACCCACCACATAAAATGCTGGTTCCAGGTGTTAAATCATAAATTATTTCAGCGGTGTGTTGATCTACATTTTTTACAGGGTGTTCGAAATGGCAGAGACCGTACTGTACACTAATTGTTGGCCCATACCGCTGTGATCTCTTTTCCCTGAGCTGTAAATGTGTGTGAGAGATGAAGCCACTTCCATGACATTCGCTAGGAGAGAACGTGAGATACCCTTAAGAGGCTTGTTGTTGTTGCAGCCCAGGGCTGTTTCTTTTGAGTGTGGCAGGTGTGAGGAACCTTTGGCTCTCTGGATGTTGCTGAACTACAACTCCCATCATCCATGGGAGTTGTAGTTCAGCAGCATGTGGAGGGCCAAAGGTCCCCAACACCTGAGATAATAATAATTAATAATAATAATTTATTATTTATACCCTGCACATCTGGCTGGGTTTCCCCAGCCACTCTGGGCGGCTTCCAACAAAATATTAAAATACAGTAATGCATCAAATATTAAAAGCTTCCCTAAACAGGCAGCCTTCAGATGTCTTCTGAATGTCAGGTAGCTGTTCTTCTCTTTGATATCTGGTGGGAGGGCGTTCCACAGGGCGGGTGCCACTACCAAGAAGGCCCTCTGCCTGGTTCCCTATAACTTGGCTTCTCGCAGGGAGGGAACCGCCAGAAGGCCCTCAGTGCTGGACCTCAGTGTCTGGGCAGAACGATGGGGGTAGAGACGCTCCTTCAGGTATATTATTATTAAATTTCCAAGTAGCTCTGTTGGTAGAGCATGAGACTCTTAATCTCAGAGATGTGGGTTCGAGCCCCACTTTGGGCAGCTAGACAGGTGACTGGTAGCAGCCACCAGGACCAAATAACACTGGTCCTAAAGGACTGGCTCCCAGTATGTTTCCGAGCACAATTCAAAGTGTTTGTGCTGACCTTTAAAGCCCTAAACCCTAAACGGCCTCAGCCCAGTATACCTGAAGGAGATCTCTACCCCCATCGTACAGCCCGAACATTGAGGTCCACCTCCGAGGGCCTTCTGGCGGTTCCCTCACTGAGAGAAGTGAGGTTACAGGAAACCAGGCAGAGGGCCTTCTTGGTAGTGGCACCCACCCTGTGAAATGTCATCCCGTCAAATGTCATACAGATAAAAAACTATTTGACTGGCAAAGGTTCCTTGGGCATTGTAGAACCCTTCTTTTAGGCTTCTGAGGCATGTGGGAAGCTTACATGGGGATGGGTCAGTGGTCAGAGTGCTCACTGGAAGGACAGATCGTGAAGCTGAGGCTCCAATACTTTGGCCACCTCATGAGAAGAGAAGACTCCCTGGAAAAGACCCTGATGTTGGGAAAGATGGAGGGCACAAGGAGAAGGGGACGACAGAGAACGAGATGGTTGGACAGTGTTCTTGAAGCTACCAGCATGAGTTTGACCAAACTGCGGGAGGCAGTGGAAGACAGGAGTGCCTGCCGTGCTCTGGTCCATGGGGTCACGAAGAGTCGGACACAACTAAACGACTAAACAACAACCAGGCCACTTCATGTCTTCCTGTGTACACGAAAACAGGGGTCTCCCCGCTTCAGATAGTCACCCTCCAGCTCATGGGGGTGATAAGAGCAATAATTGTGGTTGTTTGTGGAGTCAGCAGGTTCATCGCCATTGTGTGAACACACACACACACCTGCCTCACTTGTTCACTCTACAAAGCTGGGGAACGAACCCCTGAAGATGGCTTGTGTTGAAGCTTAAAACCAAATCACCACATTTTAGCTCTTTTGTTCTGACCAAACGCTCACTCTGTGAAAACGACACGGCTTCTACACTCAGCTGACCCTGAAGGAGACTGAGAAATGTGCCTCAGGAGAGTCTCCCGCTGAGCTGCGTTTTAAAATAAGCAAAGGGACGCTTTCAAGTCCTTCCTCCTTTCCGCCCCAACTCACCCTCAACCCCCTGAGTTGAAACAAAGGCAGGAAGACATGGGAGAATGGAGGAGGAAGTGGCGACCGATTGATAAAATGCCCCCCAAGTGAAACGCAGAGGAGCTAAGAAGTGCAGATGTTGGGAGAAGACCTGTTGATCATCCAATCCATTTCCCCAGCAAGGCTTCCTGAGGCAGCCCACATCCTTGGGATGGTCCCCTGATGTCTTTTGTTTTCAAGAGCCATCGTTTATTTGCTAGGGTCTCTTCCTTCTTCCAGGCAGCCACTGCTCCAGGATTTCCTGAGTCATGACACTGAACACCAGGAGAGAGGATTAAGGATGGGCTGGCAGGAAACTACATTTGTTGAGTGTTGCTGCAGCACCACACCTCATGAAGAGGACAAAATTTTATAGGGGGTGGGGGGTCCTGGGCATGTTTATGCAGGACTAAGGCCAGTGGAGTTCATAGAGTCTTACAGAGCAATCTGGAAGCAGCAGGGGCGAGTGGAACAGCCAGTTGAGACCCACATCTGAAGGTGGAGGGTGGAGGGGCAGTTTTTATGGATGGGGGAGATATTCAACTTTCTTTGCAATTAAAGATGAACCTACCTGATTTGAATTTTCCAAGACAGCACGCGAAGCAAGACTCAGTGAAAGTCACGCTTCTCTGAATTTTGCAACACAGCTCTCCCAGCCAACTATTGTGTACCCAAATGCAATGCACTAGAATAAATCGTGCATAGAAAGGCAGAGATTGGTGACGATAACAAATAAAACGCATCACATTCGGGGAAGCCGCTTTGCAAAAATGGGTGCATTGGCCAAACGGAGTAGAAAAATGTGTTCTTTCCGAGAAATCAGCACTGAACTGCTGGTGAATTTTCATGAGGACTTTGAAAAAAATAATTGCAAAATGATGAGGAAATGTGGACAGCTGGACTTAAGTTTGGAAAAATGAGGAACCGAGGGAAACCAAAATTGACCTATGTGGCCATTCCTAGTGGTTTTAGAGTCATTTTTGGCAGTGCCAGATTTAGGCTGGTACAGTTGATGCCTCTGGATTGGGTCCCTCTCTGTGTAATGGTCTTAAAAGGTAAAGGGACATCTGACCGTTAGGTCCAGTCATGGCCGACTCTGGGGTTGCAGCGCTCATCTCGCTTTATTGGCCGAGGGAGCCAGCGTACAGCTTCCGGGTCATGTGGCCAGCATGACTAAGCCGCTTCTAGTGAACCAAAGCAGCGCACGGAAACACCGTTTACCTTCCCACCAGAGCGGTACCTATTTATCTACTTGCACTTTGAGGTGCTTTCGAACTACTAGGTTGGCAGGAGCTGGGACCGAGCAATGGGAGCTCACCCCGTTGTGGGGATTCAAACCGCCGACCTTCTGATCGGCAAGCCCTAGGCTCTGTGGTTTAACCCACAGCGCCACCCACATCCCTGTGTAATGGTCTTAGGATTCAGCAAATTCATGGCCTGTCTTGCTTTGCCCCGAAGACTTCTGCTATGGAGCCCACCCAACAGTGAGCCTGGTGATACCTCTGGCCTATCTCATCCTGTGTCAATGATCAGGGGGTTAAAACTGCAGCCTGACACCCAAGTACCTGCGCATCTTTAACATTTTCTTTATTTCAAACATGAGTACCCCCATCTTTTCAATTTTTCCCCATGTGCAAAACTGCTTGCATAAGGTCCCATCTGCACTACACCCTCGAAGCAGCATCTAACCACTTTAAACAATCATGGCTCCCCCTGCCCAGAAGAATCCGGGGAACTGTAGTTTGTTAGGGGTGCTGAGAGTTGCTACGGGACCTCCTATTCCCCTCCCACACACAAAGCTACAATTCTCAGGGTGGTTTAACAATCCATCTCTCTTTCCAGGGAACTTTGGGAACTGTAGCCCATGGAGGGCTGAGTGTGGTAAGCACCAGAACACTTACTGACCATTGCAGGAATTGGAAAATTCGGAAGGAGAGGGACTGGAATGGAATATTGCAAAGGAGGACATGGCTGGCTGGTTGAAACTGTGAACAGGAATACAATATTTGGCTGCAAGTATCATTTGTCAGTCTAATAGAACCACTACTTCCATTAGGCAGGGTGATTGGTTCCATTTGAGAGTCTAATTCAGGGTGCTGGCGCACAGCTTTAAGATCTCTTTAGTGTTTGTTTCAGTCATTGGCAAACCAACCAAGGTCCTCTGTCCCTATTTGACTTTGATCATTACCTGCTCAGAGAGACTGCGCTCTCCCCTAAATTGGAGCTCTCTCGTGTCTATATAGTCAAGTACTTCGTGGTGGAAATAGAAATCATTAAAATTTGCAAGCCGTATCACTCGGATGGCTCCAACGACCTGTGGGACTGCCCCACTTTTCAGGCAATTGAAGCACTAAGGCATAATTTATGTGCTGCAGGAGATATTTCCATATCACAGAGATCACTCCTTTCCCTGTGATGGCTTGTGAAGGGATGCTGCTGGTGTAAGAAGCTACAGAGAGACGTCGATTACATAACAACTTGTTTTGACATGTATAGTGCATCTTATTTATGGTGATAGCCCAAATGTGCGGCTTTAATGCGCCGGAGCATGATTTCCAAGGCTGCTTTCACCAAACCGAAATGGGATCAGAGAGAGCGGATGTTTCACAATGAATCAACGTCCCGAGCCACCACTGACAGTTTGGACAAGCAGCCTCCAACGCAAGGAGTTTAATTTTTATTTTAATTATTATTTATACATGAGAAGGATCTGTGTCCATTAGGGGGAGGCTCAGAACATGAAAGAAGACACTGGAACTGGAGGTGGTGGTGGAGGAGGAGGGGGTTGCAGCAACAAAGAACAAAGAGTAAACCAAGAGTCAGAGTCGCTCATAGGTGTGTTCTGATACAACTGGGGCCAGAATGTGCAAAATCATGCTCACAAATGCATGCAAAGTATTTTATTTTATTTATTGTTACTTTTATATTCCAAAAACCCCCAAAAGAGAACATGTGCCGAGATGCCAAAAATATTTTATTTTCAAAGCAGCCCAGCATGTTCCTGCCAATAATTAGGACCACAGGAACACAGGAAGCTGACTTATACCAGATCAGACATTGGGCAGTCGAGTTCAGCACTGTCTACACTAAGGTTAAAAAAAAGAAAGGTAAAGGACCCCTGAGCTGCTAACTCCAGTCAAAGGCGACTTTGGGATGTAGCACTCATCTCACTTCAGGCCAAGGAAGCCTGTGTTTGTCCACAGTCACATTTCCGGGTCATGTGACCAGCATGACTAAACCACTTTTGGCACAACGGGACACCGTGACGAAAACCAGAGTGCACAGAAACGCTGTTTACCTTCCCGCCGCAGTGGTACCTATTTATCTACTTGCACTGGCATGCTTTTGAACTGTTAGGTTGGCAGGAGCTGGGACAGAGCAACAGGAGCTCACCCCATCGCAGGGATTCGAACCGCCGGCCTTCTGATCAGCAAGCCCAAGAGGCTCAGTGGTTTAGACCACAGCGCCACCCGTCTCCCATTGTTTACACTGTCTGGCAGTGGTGCCCGCCCTGTGGAACACCCTCCCATCAGATGCCAAGGAAATAAACAACTTTCTGACTTTTAGAAGACATCTAAAGGCAGCTCTGTTAGGGAAGTTTTTAATGTTTGATGTTTTATTGTGTTTTTAATATTCTGTTGGGAGTTGCCCAGAGTGGCTGGGGAAACCCAGCCAGATGGGTGGGTTATAAATAATATGTTGTTGTTGTTGTTGTTGTCAGCTTCTTTTCCTTTTCCACATCCAGTTCAAAGTATTTGGAAATATGCCTCATTCGAGGGTAAATATGGAAACCATGGAAGGAAAGAATCAGAAGCCAATGGATAAAGTAACTCACAGTTTATGTTAAAATTTGTAAAGTTTTCTCGTGAAGAACAAATAAAGAAGATTTTTTTATATAAAAAACACACAACAAAAAAGAAAGCATTGGTGTCAAGGAGGACAGCTTTCCAAACATTTAAATAAATGAATGAATATGAGGCATATTGCTACCATTGATTAATACCCCTTTGCATCAAAATTCTGCAGCTTAGTCAGCACAGAGAAGAACAGAGCATATTATGGTTGGCTATAGCAATATATCTGCAGGCAAGAACTGTAACGTAACAGTTGCCACCTGCCACATCATGCTGCGTGTCTCTCCCCAACACACGTCCAGCTTCCCCTCCGCAGATCTGTTCTCTTATTTGAGGGATGCAACATGTTTCCTGTCCAGGAAGTATCAGCGCAGGGAGAAGCTACGTGGTATGTATCTCAAGCTGCAAAGAATACATGTCAAAATAAGGCTCTGCAGCTCTGCGTTGTGTGAATGTAAATTGTCACTCATGCCACTTTTGGCATGTCACAGTGCCGCAAGGCAGAGACTTTTCAATGCAAGGAAATCTTGCAAGGGATTCGCGAGAAGCTGCTAAAGCGGTGGTTCTCAACCTTCCTAATGCCGCGATCCTTTAATACAGTTCCTCATGTTGTGGTGACCCCTTGCGAGTGGCAGAGGCTGTTGTCGGCGGAGGAGCCCACCCCCTAAAAATGCTTGCCGACCCCTGGTCTTAGGTGACCCCTGTGAAAGGGTCGTTCGACCCCCAGGTTGAGAACCACTGTGCTAAAGGATCCCCAAAAGGTAATGGCCATTCAAATATGTCTGGGGCGGTTCAGTGTAAGTGATGCACGTTGGGGTTAAAAATAAAAAATCTCAACCTTGCAAAGACGTAGGTGGAGTTGGAGCAGGCAGTGACCAACCTGGATAAGATGATGGTGGATAAAATAAAGTCCTTCAGGGTGGACAAAAGAAAAATACTTCTTCACACAGTGCATAGCTGGCTTACTAGTAGAACATGTGAAAACAATTGAGAGGTCTTCGTGGACCACAAGCTTAACAGGAGTCAACAGTGTGGTGCACCAAGCAAAAATAGTGACTGCTGTTCTAGGCTGCACCAACAGAAGTATAGTGTCCAGATCAATGGAAGTAATAGGAGCACTCTATTCTGGAGTGCATCTGGAGTACTGTGTCCAATTCTGGGCATCACAGCTTAAGATGGATGTTGGCAAGCTGGACAGTTGCGCAGAGAAGGGCGACCAAGATGATCAAGGGTGTGGAAACCAAGCGTTATGAGGAGCAGTTGAAGGAGCGGGGTATGTTTAGCCTGGAAAAGAGGAGACTGAGAGGAGATATGATAGCCATCTTCAATGATCTCAAGAGCTGCCACATGGAGGATGGAGCCAGCTTGTTTTCTCCTGCTCTGGAGGGTAGGATTTGAACCAATCGTTTCAAGTTCCAAGAAAAGAGATTCCAACTAACGATCAAAAACGACTTTCTGACAGTAAGAGCTGTTTGATAGCGGAACGGATTCCCACGAGAAGCGGTGGACTTTCCTTCCGTGGAGGTTTTTAAGGAAAGGTTGGATGGCCATCTTCCATGGATGCTTCAGATGAGATTCTGCATTGCATGGGATTGGACCAGATCACCCTTGGGGTTCCTTCCAACTCTACAATTCTACGATTCTATAGCTAAACTATGGATCTCACACCTACAGAAGGCAGCAATGGCCAACTTAGATGGCTTTAAAGGAGGATTAGATGAATTCATGGAGGAGCAGGTTATCCATGGCTACCAGCCCCACTGTCAGCATGCATCTGAAATACCAGTTGCTGGGAATCAGATTGCTGTTGTGCTTGTTTCCAGCTTGCAGGCATCTGATCAGCTACTATGAGAATAGGATGCTGAACTAGATGGGCCATTGTTAACCTTCTCCTCTGGGAATTTGTCTAAACCACTTTTAATACAGTCCAAATTGGTGGCAATCATGAGATCTAGAGAAGAAGAAGAAGAGGAGTTTGGATTTCATATCCCGCTTTATCACTACCCTGAGGAGTCTCAAAGCGGCTAACATTCTCCTTTCCCTTCCTCCCCCACAACAAACACTCTGTGAGGTGAGTGGGGCTGAGAGACTTCAGAGAAGTGTGACTAGCCCAAGGTCACCCAGCAGCTGCATGTGGAGGAGCGGAGACACGAACCTGGTTCACCAGATTACGAGTCCACCGCTCTTAACCACTACACCATACTTTAACCACATGCCATGCAAAGGAGTTTTTTCCTTAGCCAGTCTGGAATCTCCCAACGCTCTGTTTCATTGGGTAGTCCTGGGCTCTAGTGTAATGAGAGGGAAAGAAAAGCTTCAGTCTCTGGAAGGCAGAGGGTGGTAAGGCAAGACCATAGTCGGGGCAATCAGGGTGGGGGTGGGGCAAACATGACAGGGAGTCCATGATGAAGACCCAAGCAAACTCAGAGCCATCTATGTTGGAGAAGGTCCATAAGATAGAGTGTCCATTTTATATACCAAGCAAATGCCCACCACGGGTCACACTGGGCTGTCTCTACCATTAGGCAAAGTTAGGCAATGACCTCAGGCTGCAGATTCTGGGATGGTGGCCATCCCCCGGCTGCAGATTTTTGGTAGAGTATCTGATTTCCATCCAGAAGGTCCTTGGTTCAATCTTATCTCCAGGAAGGGCATTTAATTCCCCCTGTCTGAAACCCTTTAGAACCACTGCCGTCCGGTGTTGACAATATTGAGCGAGATGGAGCGACAGTCCAACATGCTATAAGGAAACGTCCGACGTTCCTTTCTCAATGCACAATTCCTAATGTCGCTTTCTACCTACCTACCTGCCCTAATGTAATGATGTCGCTTTCATTTCACCTCACATACACAACAAACTTTCTTTTATACCTGGGGAAGAGGAGCACCTCTTTGAACGGGGTGGCTATAAGGAATGTCATTTCAGAGAATGCCCTGTTTCGTTCGTGCGCTTCTCTATCTCCATGTGGGAAATGGCAGGATTCTCCAAAGAAACACCCTGTTGTCTGGCGCCTTAAAAACCCTGACTTGGTCCCCACTATCTCTTTCCTAGCACAGGCAGCCGTTCCCCTTGTATATAAACACAAGCTGAATAGAGCAGTCTCCGAAATAACATCCAGCGACTTCAAATGCCGGGTTGTATTTTTCATGTATCAAAAGAAGTTGGTGTGTGAGAGAGCTAAAAAAAATAAAATCTAAGCAACATAATTATGCTAAGGCTGTCTGCTTTTGAGGTGGTTTCTGCAGTATACATTTAAAACACTCTTAGACCGCTTTAAACAGAGTCCTGGGAAATGCAGGTTGCTAAAGGTGCTGCTGAGAGTTGACAGGAGACCCTCTTTCTCCCCCCCCCCCCCGAGCTATAATTTCCAGAGCGGTTTAGCAATCAGTCCCAGGGAACTCTGGGAACTGGAGCTCCGTGGAAGGAATAGGGGTCTCAGCATCTCCCTTAGCAAACTGCAATTCTCAGGATTCTTTGCCATTATCCGTAGCTGTTTACAGAGCCATAATAGTGGTTTAAACGTGTAGTGAAGACAGGGCCAGAATCGTGCTTTTGAAATTGGGCTAGTTAGTTTTGCAAATCTTCTGGTTTGTATATTTAATAAATATTTAATAAATTCAGTGGTACCTCGGGTTAAGAACTTAATTCATTCTGGAGGTCCGTTCTTAACCTGAAACTGTTCTTAACCTGAGGTACCACTTTAGCTAATGGGGCCTCCCGCTACCGCCGTGCGATTTCTGTTCTCATCCTGAAGCAAAGTTCTTAACCCGAGGTACTATTTCTGGGTTAGCGGAGTCTGTAACCTGAAGCGTCTGTAACCCGAGGTACCACTGTAGAACCATTTTGCCACCTAACGGCCTCTCGGGTCTTCCTTGTGGGTGCACTGGCAATGCGTAACCTCAGAGTTAGGGAGGTTTGAGGCCCACATACCATCTGGGGACCACATGCCAGAGATATAATAATAATATAATAATTTATTATTTATACCCCGCCCATCTGGCTGGGTTTCCCCAGCCACTCTGGGCGGCTCCCAACAGAATATTAAAAACACAATGAAACATCAAACATTATAAACTTCCCTAAACAAGGCTGCCTTCAGATGTCTTCTAAAAGTCAGATCGTTGTTTATTTCCTTGACATCTGACGGGGGGGGGGCGTTCCACATGGTGGGTGCCACCACCAAGAAGGCCCTCTGCCTGGTTCCCTGTAACCTCACTTCTCACAGTGAGGGAACCGCCTGAAGGCCCTCAGAGCTGGACCTCAGTGTCCGGGCTGAACGATGGAGGTGGAGACGCTCCTTCAGGTATACAGGAACAGCACATGCACATTTCATCATTGTACAGTTCGCTAGTATCTACACACACGCACAGTCACACATGTCTCTCCAGCTTCTGCCTGGGTGAGCAACTCATTATCACAGTTTGGTGAGACTTTCTATCCAGGCAGCAACACTCGGTGTGTGAAGCAGGACAATTGGGGTGTGTGGCTGAAGGGGGGGGGAGAGACCTGAGGGTCAGACAGAGAGGATTTTGGGGGACAACATCTGACCCCCAGATGTGAATCTCCTTTCTCCCTTGTGAAAGCCAGAGTTTCCAGCTATTTCACCCCTTCTCTGGCCACTAGCAGAAGCCTATTTGCAAACCACTTGTAGGCTAATGTCAATCTGAATCAGATTCCACATGGAAAAAAATAATAATTTGCTCCTACCCTGCTATTCCCTATCTGCTTGTTCTCCCCCGGGCTGTTTTGAGAGTCTGTCACACTTACCTGCAAAGATACCTATTATAATACAGGCACGAGGCAAAATAAGTGTTGCTTTTTACGGTTCTTGAATGGCATTGCTGAGTATTAGAGAAATGTCTAACATCACGTATCATTCAATGTGAATTTTCTGAAGAGATTCCCAAGGCTGTCCTTAAACGAAACCCAGAACAGTGGGAAGGAACTTTTAAATAGAACTGAATGTCGTTTTGCCGCTTTCCACAGAGCTGACAAGCAACATTATGCAATCCTTAAAAAGGGTTTGCCAGCTGCTCTTTTTTTAACAAAACAACAACCTATGCTTACCATTTCTTTCAGGGGGCCTTCAGCTTGAATGTGTGTGTTTGTGAGCGAGGGCTTTTTTCTTCAGACAGAACCGACCAGAACTTAGTTCCGGCACCTCTCAGGTGGGCACCATTGTCAATATAAGAGAACAAGGGAGGTGTTCATGGTGAGTTCCAACACCTCTTTTTCTAGAAAAATAGAAAGGTGGGATAGAAATGCTATAAGTAAATAAATAAAAACAGTCATCTGGCTGTTCATGCAACATACATAAAGGGACCCCTGACCATCAGGTCCAGTCGTGGCCGACTCTGGGGTTGCGGCGCTCATCTCGCTTTATTGGCCGAGGGAGCTTCCGGGTCATGTAGCCAGCATTTGTCCGCAGACAGCTTCCGGGTCATGTAGCCAGCATGACTAAGCCGCTTCTGGCGAACCAGAGCAGCTCATGGAAACGCCGTTTACCTTCCCACCGGAGCGGTCCCTATTTATCTACTTGCACTTTGACGTGGTTTCGAACTGCTAGGTTGGCAGGAGCAGGGACCAAGCAACGGGAGCTCACCCCGTTGCGGAGATTCGAACTGCTGACTTTCTGATTGGCAAGTCCTAGGCTCTGTGGTTTAACCCACAGTGCCACCCATGTCCCGCAACATACATAATGGAGGCTTGTTTGCAAAAGAGCTTCAGTCTTTTGTAAGTGTTCCATTTTCTGTCCCCTGTAAGTTCAAACAATTGCATCCTCTTCTCCCATTCTCAGTCTCTCCTAATTCCACCATGCATTCCTCTAGACAAGCAATGTGTGCGAGAATGCTTATATTAGGACAAAGCATGCATATATTTGTGGACATACAAAAATGCATTACATTAGGGGAAATTGCTCAGTGAAAAATGTGCTCATTAGGCAAAACCACATATAAAAATGTGCCTCATGGAAGGACTTGGCACTGAAATGCTGATCCGCTTCAGGCTGCCAGTGGGGAATCTCCCGTTTTGAATAACCCTCTGTCTTAAAAAACGAACAAAGCAAACCTCTGTCCCTATGGAGAGCTAGTTCGTTAGGGTGGCAGTTTATAGCCTGCTCCACGATGTGTTGGTTTTCTGCGCGCAGGGAGATTTGGGGGGAGCGTTCAAATGTCATTCCCCCAGTAATGGTGTGAATCAGTAAGAGTCCATCGGCAGCTGTGATTCTGTTGACCGTGCAACTCTGTTCTGGCTACTCCCTGCATGGATCCAGCGTTGAGCAAATGGCTATTTGAATGCAGATGGTGCTTCTAGCAATAGGAGGAGGGGAGTAAGGAGGCATGGCTGTGTTAACATGGCTACTTAGCAACAGCTCCATATGCCCCCCTACTGCTTCCAGATAGCCTCGGAGCGGCAAAGGAGTGAGCCTGCTGAGAGTCACCGCAACCGTTGCATCTTAAATGCCTGTTGCAGAAAAGCAAATAGCAGGGGGAGACTTTGGTCACCTTGGGTGATGCCCTGAGCGTGTTAATGTACAGTGGTACCATGGTTCTCAAACTTAATCCGTTCCGGAAGTCCGTTCCAAAACCAAAGCGTTCTGAAACCAAGGCACGCTTTCCCATAGAAAGTAATGCAAAATGGATTAATCCGTTCCAGACTTTTAAAAACAACCCCTAAAACAGCATTTTAACATGAATTTTACTATCTAACGAGACCACTGATCCATAAAATGAAAGCAATAAACAATGTACTGCAGTCACACAAGCAATCATTCTGTAGCTGAACTGGGTTCCACACAGTCACAAAAACAAAACAAGAGCCGCAAAAACAAAAACGCAAAATAAATAGCAAAAACAGCATAACACTAAAAATGAAAGTGTGGCACTCAAAACTGAAGTGTGGCACTCAAATAGGAAGTGTAACACTCCAAATGGAGCACATTTGGCTTCTGAAAAAAGTTCACAAACTAGAACACTTACTTGCGGGTTTGCAGTGTTTGGGTTCCAAGTTGTTTGCGCACCAAGGCTTTTGAGAACCAAGGTACCACTGTATATGGGTTTATGCATGCAGAGAAAAAGGACAAGAAAGGGTTAAGTTAGGTGTGCTGGTTAATTTTGGGCATGTTTGTCCTGCACCTGCAACAGGTTCAGCATGTGAGAGTGAGTGAGTGAGTGAGTCAGCAAGCATGAGAGAGTGACTCAGCACAACCAAAAGGATAAATATGCTCTGGTTTGAAGCGGGTTTGCTCTCGGACCCTTCCCACGGCTGGAGCCTAGTCTGTGTTGAAACACTGCAAGGAGACTGTATGCCGCTGGGAAGGCTGTATACTACAGCTGTATGTAACTGCTAAGCTGTGGAAAGGCATTGTACTGTCAGTAAAGGAACCAACCCTAGCTAAAACTGTCCGGTGTTTTCCTGTTCTATTGGCACACTCCGCTGATGTGTGGAATGAGCATCTGCACATGCCCCAACAGAGCCAGGCCTACATTTGGTGTCCCAAAATGGATCTTCTCAATTATGGATCTTCTCAATTTTGCACGCCCCCCCCAACTTGACACCCTGTGCCGCGGGACGGCCTGCACCACCCCAGTGGTGAAGCTGCATGCTCTGGCACCGCGAGCAGAGAGCAGCTGGGGATGTGGCTGGAGCGTGTCCCGGGGGCGTGGGGCACGTCCCGGGGACGTGACACGTCGCCCATGGGGGCGTGACTCCCGGAGCGGTGGGGGGTGCGTGGTGCGTGTCCAGGGGGGCAGCTGCGATGGTACCCCCCTCCCCAATGATACCAGGGGCGGTGCGCTCTCCCCTCCCCGCTCCTCCGCCAGTACACCACCCTAAATCCAGCGCTGCAAATGACAAGGAAAGTTCGGCTGCCAGGGAGTAATTCATCACACTTTAGAGGTCCCAGGCCCTAAGGAAGTCAGATTAGCCTCAACCAGGGCCAGGGCCTTTTCAACACTGGCTCCAGCCTGGTGGAACGCTCTGTCTCATGAGACCAGGGCCCTGCGGGATCTGATTTCTTTCCGCAGGGCCTGTAAGACAGAGTTGTTCCAGCCAGACTTTGGCTTAGAACCAGCCTGATCCCCTTCCCCTCTTTCCTTTTTCCTTTCTCCTTCTGTGATGGAACCCCTATCTGGGGACTTCCCTGGCTTTTCTGGCCCACGCAGGACCAGTCTGGATAGTTTGCCTTGGTGCAGATTTGACGTTTTCTCCCCCCAAACAGTTTTTGATCTGGGCTTCCACTGAAACGAGGCTGCATTTTAAGTAGTATTTTAATCTTGTTTTTAAGTTGAATTTTAATCAATTGTTTTTATACCTGATGTTAGCTGCCCTGAGCCCAGTCTTGGTTGGGGAGGGCGGAGTATAAATATAAATAAATAAATAGAATAGAATAGAATAGAATAGAATAGAATAAGGGTAGATGGAAGGGCTTGCTGTTGCCAGCCCCTCAAAGTGCGGAAGGGTGGTTAGATTGCTGGACTGGGACCTGGGAGCCCAGGGTTCAAATCCTGACTCAGCCAGGAAGCCCATTGGGTGACTTTGGGCCAGCCCACTGTCTCTCTGCCTAAACTACCACACCAGGTCACTGTGAGGATATACTGGGGAGGGAATCCAGGGTTCACTACCTTGAGCTCCTTGGAGGAAGTGGGGGGGAATACGAATGTGATAAAAACAAAATTAAAAATAAACTTGCACCGAATGTAAATGCAAGCTGCACACTCCTAAAAGCTGCCTGAAGCATGAGTTAGAAGACCGGCATATTTTAGGTCTGTACGGCAGAGTTTGTGCATCTGTCTTCATGGGCATGTTAATTTTCTAGGTGCTGCTGAGTTTTTCGACTGTAGCCCATTTGCAGGTTGCTGGCTTGAGGTGCTGGAACGTCACGTGCAATTGGAGCCGTGCAGCGAATCAGCGGCAGCTCAGAGCTCGCTGGGATCCTCTTGGAATGAAAGGTTGTCCTGCGTCAATATATATTAGCAGCGTTCTCCGTTGACAGTTTTGCAAGGCTCTCTTGAGCGGAAAGGAGTTGTTTACCATCAAGCAAAGCGGGCGTTGCTGGCTTGGAGATCATCTACATTTCAAAACACTGTCAAATCCTGACAAGGAGCAGATTGTGAAAGAGAGGGAGAGGACTGAAGTTGCCATCTCATGAAATGTTGGGATCTTCTTCGATTGTGTTCCCCTTCCATGTTGTCGAGGTGAGAGGTGAGAGGAGGAGGCATTCCAGAGATGCTCTGCTCAGGATGACCTCCCGTCTACAGCACCCCTCTTTGTTGTTGTTGTTTAGTCATGTCCGACTCTTTGTGACCCCATGGACCAGAGCACGCCAGGCACTTCTGTCTTCCACTGCCCCCCTCAATTTGGTCAAACTCATGCTGGTAGCTTCGTGAACACTATCCAACCATCTCGTCCTCTGTCGTCCCCTTCTCCTTGTGCCCTCCATCTTTCCCAACATCAGGGTCTTTTCCAAGGAGTCTCTTCTCCTTGGAGGTGGCCTCTTCTCATGAGGTGGCCAAAGTACTGGAGCCTCAGCTTCAGGATCTGTCCTTCCAGTGAGCACCCAGGGCTGATTTCCTTAAGAATGGAGAGGTTTGATCTTCTTGCAGTCCATGGGACTCTCCGGAGTCTCCTCCAGCACCATAATTCAAGAGCATCAATTCTTCAGCGATCAGCCTTTTTTATGGCCCAGCTTTCACTTCCATACATCACTACAGGGAAAACCATAGCTTTAACTATACGGACCTTTGTTGGCAAGGTGATGTCTCTACAGTGGTGCCCCGCAAGACGAATGCCTCGCAAGACGGAAAACCCGCTAGACGAAAGGGTTTTCCATTTTTGAGTTGCTTCGCAGGACGAATTTCCCTATGGGCTTGCTTCGCAAGATGAAAATGTCTTGCGAGTCTTGAGATTTTTTTTCGCTTTCCCCCCCTTTTTCTAAGCCGCTAAGCCTTTAATAGCCTTTTAGCAGCTAAGCCGCTAAGCCGCTAAGCCTTTAATAGCCGCTAAACTGCTAATAGCGCTAATCCGCTAAGCCGCTAATAGGGTTGCTTCGCAAGACGAAAAAACCGCTAGACGAAGACACTCGCGGAACGGATTAATTTCGTCTTGCGAGGCACCACTTTACTTTTTAAGATTCTGTCTAGGTTTGTCATTGCTTTTCTCCCAAGAAGCAGGTGTCTTTTAATTTTGTGGCTGCTGTCACCATCTGCAGTGATCATGGAGCCCAAGAAAGTAAAATCTCTCAGTGCCTCCATTTCTTCCCCTTCTATTTGCCAGAAGGTGATGGGACCAGTTGCCATGATCTTTGTTTTTTTGATGTTGAGATTCAGACATCTAGGAATGGGCAATTTCTGTTTCTCTCATTTTGCCAGTTTAGTTCTTCACATTTCTACATCAGTTTGCAACTGGGGAGTCCTCATGAAAATTCTCCAGCCTTTTTGTGCTACTTTCTGCTCCTACGTATACACATTTTTAACATGCAATTTTGCCTAATATACACATTTTTGCAAAACAGTTCCTCCTAATACAATACATTTCTGTATGTTATTTTCATGAATATATGCACACTTAACCCTACTGTGTGCATTTTTCTACACATTACTTGCCTGGAGAACTGCATTGAAAAATTCAGAGCAGTGTGAATTTCAATGGATGTTCATGTTTTAGTTCACATATTACTTTGGGAAGTGCAAATTAAATGCATTCACATTTCAATGTGAACTGAATCAAATGCCTCGACCATCCATACATTCTTTTAAAAAGGGCGGTGCTGACAATTGCAACATGTCATTGTTGCATCAGTAGTGCGGCCTAGGACCCACGTACCTACGGGACCACCTCTCCTGGTCTGCCCCGTGGAGGACCTTAAGGTCCACAAATGACAAAAGTTTGGAGGTCCCAAGTCGCAAGGTGGTTAGATTGGTCTCAGCTAGGGCCAGGGCCTTTTCAGTACTGGCCCCGACTTGGTGGAACGCTCTGTCACAAAAGACTAGGGCCCTGCGGGACTTGACATCTTTCCGCAGGGCCTGCAAGACAGAGCTGTTCCGCCTGGGCTTTGGTTTGGACTCAGTCTGACCCTTATGTTTCCCTCCCCTTATGGTTTTGATTTATGGGCTACTTTTAAAATGAGGCTGCATTTTAAATTGCATTTTAACCTGTATTTTAAATTAGTCCCGCCCCCATTATGTTTTTACTTTAATCTTACTGGTGTTAGCCGCCCTGAGCCCAGCTCTGGCCGGGGAGGGCGGGGTATAAATACTTTTTATTATTTATTTATTTATTTGTTGTGCTTCAGAGGTGGAACTATGTCCAGTTCTGGGCAGCACAATTCAAGGAGGATATTGACAAGCTGGAACATGTGCAGAGGATGGTGACCATGATGATAAAATGAAACCAAGCCTTATGAGGAATGGTTGAGGGAACTGGGTGTGTTTAGCCTGGAAAAGAGGGGACTGAGAGGACTCTCGTTCCTTCAAGGGTTTTAAGCAAACATTGGATGACCATCTGTCATGGATTCTTCAGCTGAGGTTCCTGTATTGCAGGAGGCTTGGACTAGAGGACCTTTAGGGTCTCTTCCAACTCTATGATCCTATAGTGGACTATCTGCACATCATTCCCCTTTATTAGTTGCCCTGTGATGTTTCCCCAGGGTTATCACATTATTGCCATCTAGAGGGGTAACAAACATGGTACTCAAGAAAACCTCCCTACAGATTATGTGTGGCATTTAAAATTAAAGGAAGCCACCAAAAGACTGGAGGCCTTTTTATTAGGAATAATGACAACAGGAATTAAAAAAAAAGTCAGACCACTCTTCATGGATGCAACAACAACAGCCAGGATTCTGGTATCAAAGAACTGGAAAAGTGAAAAGATCCCCACCAAAACGGAATGGCAGGCCAAAATGATAGAATATATACAGCTGGCAATGATGACAGGGAGAATTAGAGGATATTCAATGCAGAAGGTACATAAAGAATGGATAATATTTAAAGATTCTTTGAAAAATTATTGCAACAACGGCAATCTCCTGGCAGACCTCGAATGATTCTTGTAAAACTAAGGTGACAAACAACAAAGTAAAATAAAAAAAATTCCTTCCAGTAGCACCATAGAGACCATTTTATTTTGTTTCGACTACGGCAAACCAACACGGCTACCTACCTTTAACTAAAACAACAAAGTACTTTTGATAAGAATTGGGTAAGCAAAAATAATAATTAGGTGCTGTGTGTAAAATAACAAAATGAGAAATAGTATACTGAGAATAATCGGAAGTTAACTATTTATTTTAATCTCTTATTTTTCTTCTTTTTTCTTTTCTTTTCTGTAAAATAGGTATGTGTAAGATTTGTGACTGATGATGTAAATAATGTATTGCTGTGTGTTGTTATGTGTTGGTATGTAAGTTTATGTTGATTGTTGAATAAAATGTTTCTTGAAAAAATTAAAGGAATTCATCAGGAAGCTATGGGGCATGCACCAACTTGAAAGGAAGCAGTATGTCCACCTAAAATATTTGCAGATGCAAACAGTATTGAAAGTGGAATCACATGTAATCACCTCAGTGAGCACAAATCTTCACAAATGCATGTTAAAAGGACATCTGGAATGGTCTTCGGTCCATGGGACAAGGCGTGGATGGGCTTCTCTTGTGGCAGAACGTGGACTAGGTGGCCTTCCATCCCTGAACGAATGAAAACTACAGGTGAATGGACATTCCTCCCCCTAATTCTTCTTCCTTAGCAGAGGGCTAGAGTTTGGGTGCCCTGAAAAACCAACCCATTATCTGGAAGTACGAGGGCGTTCAGTATTCGTCAAAGCACCTTGTGAGTACACATTGCAAGGAAACAGGCAGGGGGAAGAGTTTGGCTCTCACCCTGTCAATTTGCAATTTGCCAGACAGGCAGAAGCTCTCCCCTGTCTATCAAATGCATTGATTTAAATAATTACATGTCTCGTTTAAAGCAGCAACAGGGGAAAAAAACATGGCTTGTTTTAAGAAATTGCTTGTGTGCATTGAATAATGATCAAGATTGGGAATTCTTAAACCAAGTTTATCTATTTTAGGGATGAGCACAAGTCCACACATGGACACATACAGAGGTCAAAAGTGGAGATCTGTCCCCAAAGCAATTTGTGATGGCCAATGTTTAAGTAGGGGTTGAAAACCCTAATTAAACATATAGATGGGAGTGCAGTGGGGATTTCCTGACTGAGACCAGCAGGGTTCAATCCTGCTCTGCAAGAGATGCAGTATTGAGTGTGCTGTCAGGAGCAGCTCCAGCCTACTCACAGAAGCACCCGTTTGCTTTGGCCAGTTCCATGACTCAGGATGAAACCCTGTGGGGCCCACAGTGAGCTGAATGCAGCCCATGAGCCTTTCAATTTGTCCCAGCCACAATAGATGACATGTATGTCATTTCACTTGATGTTGTGCAAGCCTATCCTGTGAGGCTCAATATGGGTTGTGTTTCTACACAGGTAGACATCACCTTGCCAACAAATGTCCATATAGTTAAAGCTATGGTTTTCCCAGGAGTGATGTGTGGAAGTGAGAGCTGGACCATAAAGAAGGCTGATCACCGAAGAATTGATGCTTTTGAATTATGGTGCTGGAGGAGACTCCAGAGAGTCCCATGGACTGCAAGAAGATCAAACCTATCCATTCTGAAGGAAATCAGCCCTGAGTGCTGGGAAGGACAGATCCTGAAGCTGAGACTCCGATACTTTGGCCACTTCATGAGAAGAGAAGACTCCCTGGAAAACACCCTGGTGTTAAGAAAGATTGAGGGCACAAGGAAAAGGGGACGACAGAGGACGAGATGGTTGGACAGTGTTCTCGAAGCTACCAACATGAGTTTGACCCAACTACGGGAGGCAGTGGAAGACAGGAGTGCCTGGCATGCTCTGATCCATGGGGTCCCGAAGAGTTGGACACGACTAAACGACTAAACAACAACAACATGATTCTATGATTCTACCTTGTTTCTGAAGCTCCAGACACCAGCCGATTATTGGATCTTTAGAAGGCCCTGCAGAAGGGGTCGTACAAACAGTACTTTGAGACAGGCTTCTGAAGACCCCCTTGTCTGAAGACAAGGTCCCTCAATACCATTACGCCACCAGGTGACTGACATTTGGCTCCTAAGGGGGAGGTTGGGTGGGGGGAGTTGCTCCTTTCTTGGCTCAGAGGTTTCCATATGCTGATTTAGACCTCTGCTGGATCGTGCCCTAACCAGGGAAGGTCTTGTCTCTGGTACCTTAGGCCAAGAAATAACATTGTCCTTCTTGAAAACAGAAAGAAAGAAAGAAAGAAAGAAAGAAAGAAAGAAAGAAAGAAAGAAAGAAAGAACATGCAGATGATGAAGGAGTAGCTGTCTTAATTCTCAGTGACCGCCCGTGTCAGTTTTCTCAGGCTTTAGCAAGTCGTCGCCCGTTTGCTGTCGCTATGCCTGCGACGCTCTCCTTGCGGCAGCAAAGTACAGATATTACAGTATTGTGTGCCCCTTCAGCACTTGGTTGGTGGATAAAAGGCTCCTTTTCATTCTTCCCCCTTGGCGCTGACAGAAGGCCTCTATTGCCCCTCTTTCATCGCAAACAAAGGTTCTCACACTGCCGCTGCCCCCTCCCCGAGCGCAGAAATCTTTTGTACGCGCAGAGACAGTGGCGAAGGAGCCTTCTGGTCCATGCCGTCCTGGCGGAGGGGGATTAATAAAGAACAAACTCTCCCTTCTGATGAAGGAGCGGAGCCATAATGCCTTTCTATCACACCAATTACAGCATCCATTGTTTTAATGGCAGTGCTGTTGGGAATCGGGGAGTGGCCTCCGTCCCAAAGAGGTAGCCCTGCGCATCGGAATAAGCTATATATTATATCGGTGTCAGATTAGCTGGAAGAACTTCGGAATGCTGGGGGCCAGGGGAGTGCGGCTTTTGCTATTTTCCCTCTCCCCCAAACTGTCTGCCTGCAGGTTTTTTTGTTTGCTTTGCCAGATTATGCTAATTGGGACAGCCCTATAAAACAAAACAAAAAAAGCCCAGCTCTTCCTTCTCTCTTTCATTGCTGAAGTTCCACCAGGGCTTGCAAGATGCAGGACAATGCTATGCATTCATTCGCGTGAGTCTCGCTCTGGAGATCAAATAGGCAATCGAAATGTGGGTTATGCAGATACAGTGGTACCTCTGGATGCGAACGGGATCCATTCCGGAGCCCCGTTCGCATCCTGAAGCAAACGCAACCCGCGTCTGCGCGTGTGTGGGTTGCGATTTGCTGCTTCTGCGCATGTGTGTGACCTCACTTTGAGTGTCTGCGCATGTGCGAGAGGCGAAACCCAGAAGTAACGCGTTCCGTTACTTCCGGGTCGCCGCGGAGCGCAACCCGAAAATGCTCAACCTGAAGCAACTTTAACCCGAAGTATGACTGTACTCTGATTTTTAAAAAAGTGTTGCCTCAACATACCAACCAAATACCCACCTCAGTCAGCCCTGCCGCCAGGAAAAGTGAGTCCTCAGGTGGTAGATGCTGAGAGGCAATGTCGACAGACCCCCAAGCCTTCGCTCTGCTTTGGGTGCAAAAGGTCCCAGGTTCTGTAACCAGCATCTGCAGGTAGGGCTGGGAATATCCCCTGCCTGAACCTCTTGCTACCAGTCAGTGTGGACAATAGTCAGCTACATAGGCCACTGGCCAGTCTCAATATAAGGCAACTTCCTATGACCCTAAGCCTGCCGTTTGGAGGAGAGAGCTGTGTCTGCTACAAGACTTCCCATGCCTATGTGAAACTGGCCTTAGGAGTGTTGGGGGACTATTGCCAGTGTTGAATGGAGATTGAACTGCTAATCCAGACATCTTCTGTCTGTGGAATGTGGACAGGGTGCCATCTTGTTTTTTTACCTCAGGCAACAAAATGGTTCTGGCTAGCCTTATTTTTCACCCCCATTGGTATTTATAAAAGTGGGTGGGGGGACCCTTCCAATAGGTTTAAGGGGCTAATCCTATTTTGTTTATGTATTTATTACGTTTCTATATCACCTTTATCTTCCAAGGAAATCAAGGTGGTGTACATGGTTCTACCATTTCATCCTCACAATGACTCTTTGACGTAGGTTGGGCTAAGAGATGGTGGCTGACTCCAAGGTCAACCAGTGAGCTTCATGTCGGAGTGGGGATTTGAATTCTGGTCTCCCAGGTCCTAGTTCAGGGGTCAGCAAACTTTTTCAGTAGGGGGCCAGTCCACTGTCCCTCAGACCTTGTGGGGGGCTGGCCTATATTTTGAAGGGGGGGGGGAATGAACTAATTTCTGTGCCCCACAAATAACCCAGAGGTGCATTTTAAATAAAAGCACACATTCTACTCATGTAAAAACACCAGGCAGGCCCCACAAATAACCCAGAGGTGCATTTTAAATAAAAGGACACATTCTACTCATGTAAAAACACGCTGATTCCCAGAGCCTCCACAGGCCGGATTGAGAAGGCGATTGGGTCGGATCAGGCCCCCGGGCCTTCGTTTGCCTACCCACGTACTAGTTCAACACTCTAACCATTGTGCCACACAGCAACCCTAGGAGGTAGATTAGGCGACAAGATAGTGACTCTGGCCCAAGGTCGCCACCGATGTGTGATGGTCAAGTTACCCAGGCAGTGCATGAACACTCTGTATATGGTTTGCATTTTTAAAAACACATGGAAATCAGCCTTAGCAGCTGCGATCAAAGCTGAATCTAAACAGGTCAAAGAAGCAATTCAGCTAAACACATTGCAAACTCATACAGGGAAATCCAGTAGGGAAATATGGGGACTCCGCAGCGCCATCTGGTGTCACAGTGTTATATTGCATATACAACACATATAAAACATTTTTTCTTTAGCTGAGTCTCAAGTGCAGACTACCCCTTCCTTCTCCTGCTATCGGTCTTCTCAAAATCACCCCTCAAGCTGGTTTCTTACCCACAGCTGGAAAATTCTCTTGGGAAAGGAAAAAGATTGAGCAGGGCAATTTTGTAGGGACCCAAGATGGGAAGGGAGGGTAAGCGTTAAGCAAGCCTTGGTCCCCACCATTCCTTTCCTCAAATTGGCAGCCCCTTGTGACTGCTTTTCATTATTTTTTTTTAAAGCAGAAAATTGTTACTACAACTCCCATGCAATGATTTTTGCCTTCAATGGACATTTAAAACCAGCCATTTCTGCTCCCAGCCTAATATTTCTCTCTACATTGCAGTGGTCCTTGTAGGTTGCTCAACAAAACTATTTGCATTATGGTGAACTGAAAACACCTGCAGGTTTTCCTCTTTCCTTTCAAATGTCAAATATGGTGACATCTGGAATTTTTCAATATCTGCATGATGCTCCTTCATTAGTGTTTTGACATTTAAGTCGAAGCGGAGAAATGTTGACAATCCCTCAGCTTGACTGGCGATGTAGTGCTAATATTTTGAGTGTGGAGATTCTGTGCTAAGAAATATTTTGTGTTTTTTAAAAATCAGCAAGTGGTTTTGTGTGTTTTTTTAAAAAACACAAACCCCATAATTCTTCACAGCTGGGTTGTTTGAGATGCAAAAGGCAATGGGTTTCTTATATCACAGAATGCCTTATCTCTTTAAGATCAGTCATTCACAGCTATTTAATTTTATATAATTACTTATTACTAGATTTGAGGGGACGTGGGTGGCGCTGTGGGTAAAACCTCAGTGCCTAGGACTTGCCGATCGCATGGTCGGCGGTTCGAATCCCCGCGGCGGGGTGAGGTCCCGTCTTTCGGTCCCAGCTCCTGCCCACCTAGCAGTTCGAAAGCACCTCTAAGTGCAAGTAGATAAATAGGTACCGCCTTATAGCGGGAAGGTAAACGGCGTTTCCGTGTGCTGCGCTGGTACTGGCTCGCCAGAGCAACTTCGTCACGCTGGCCACGTGACCCGGAAGTGTCTCCGGACAGCGCTGGCCCCCGGCCTCTTAAGTGAGATGGGCGCACAACCCTAGAGTCGGACATGACTGGCCCGTACGGGCAGGGGTACCTTTACCTTACCTTTACCTTTATTACTAGATTTATATGACCACCCATCCACACATGTTCCCTGAGCAGATTACACTGTGAGCAATGCAATGCAAAATACAGTACAATACATGGGTGGAGCACATTGGCTGAGCGAGGACACAGAACGAAAGAGAGGGCACCATTTTGTCAAACGAAGGCCTACTTATCCTCTCGCAGAAACTTTACACCACACACAGATAGACAACTTGACCTTACGCAGAGATTTGTTGGTAGAAATAAAAGCCCAGCCCACAACTTTAGCAACAAGGTCGCTAATACTGGAACGTGCTGTACGTTAGGGTTGCCATTATTTCTAGAAGTAAATTTCAGAAAATGAAAGTTGTTGAGCTATTTTTGCCAGTTAAATCCCAGACCTGCCCAGGAAATCCTGGACCCGTGGCAACAGTACTGTATGTAACATTTATTGACAGTACAGTATTTGGCAAGTTATAGAGTGGCTTCCCCCATGTGGCGAACCAGTAAATTGCAGGTAACAGTTTCTCAAGAAAATACCTCTAGCTCATGGATTAACCCTGCCTAAGGTTGGCGGTTCAAATCCCCACGACGGGGTGAGCTCCCGTTGCTCGGTCCCTGCTCCTGCCAACCTAGCAGTTTGAAAGCACGTCAAAGTGCAAGTAGATAAATAGGTACCGCTCCGGCAGGAAGGTAAACGGCGTTTCCGTGCGCTGCTCTGGTTCACCAGAAGCAGCTTAGTCATACTGGCCACATGATCCGGAAGCTGTATGCCGGCTCCCTTGGCCAATAAAGCGAGATGAGCGCTGCAACCCCAGAGTCGTCCGTGACTGGACCGAATGGTCAGGGGTCTTGACTTACTCTTTTGTCAGAATTACTGGCATCTATGCACAGCTCCTGGCTCACTTCAGATTGTTAGCCCAGGCAAGAGCCTTCTTTTCAACAACTGCTCTACCTGTTTTAAGGTCCCTGGTCTTCTCAGAGCCCCAGGGTTTCTCTTAACTTCAGGAACCACTTGGTGGTCTCTGAGAGCTTGGGCACTCCTTTCATCACAGGACATTGACCCGGAAACTGCAATTAATCCAGAATGTGGCAGCTAGACTGGTGACTAGGGGTGGCCACCGAGACCACATAACACCGGTCTTGAAAGACCTACATCGGCTCCGAGTACGTTTCCGAGCACAATTCAAAGTGTTGGTGCTGACCTTTAAAGCCCTAAATGGCCTCGGTCCAGTATATCTGAAGGAGTGTCTCCACCCCAATCGTTCTACCGAGACACTGAGGTCCAGAGCCAAGGGCCTTCTGCCAGT
Organism: Podarcis pityusensis; assembly: GCF_964106645.2. Taxonomy (NCBI): domain Eukaryota; kingdom Metazoa; phylum Chordata; class Lepidosauria; order Squamata; family Lacertidae; genus Podarcis; species Podarcis pityusensis. Next base: position 11,307,799 of record NC_138028.1, on the reverse strand, counting down.
TCCCTCACTGCGAGAAGCCAAGTAACAGGGAACCAGACAGAGGGCCTTCTCGGTAGTGGCACCCGCCCTGTGGAACACCCTCCCACGAGATGTCAATGAGAACAACTACCAGACTTTTAGAAGACACCTGAAGGCTGTTTAGGGAAGCTTTTAATGTTTGATGCATTACTGTATTTTAATATTTTGTTGGAAGCCGCCCAGAGTGGCTGGGGAAGCCCAGCCAGATGGGCAGGGTATAAATAATAAATAATTATTATTGTTGTTGTTATTTCTGTAGTGCCGTGGTCCCTACTGTGCTTGTTTGTCTTTTCTGCCCTCACCACTGGAAAAAACAGCCCCAGAAAATTCGCTATGTCTTCTTTTTGTCTCCTCTGACATTGTAGCAGTAGATAATATGCCGCCCAACTAACTGTGTTGCCCCATCTACTCTGGGCAGCTTCTAGCAAATTATAAAGAATGCAATGAAACAGCAAACATTAAAAGCATCCCTTTACAGGGCTGCCTTCAGATGTAAGACAGATTTCCTTTTCTTCTTTTTTTCTCCTCTCTTTTCCATTTCCCTCTCGTTCTCCTCTTCACTATGCTTCCACATTGCCTCTTTCCCCAGCATCCCTTTCCCACTCCCTCCTCCCAGGACCTGCTTCTCACAGCTCCTCTTTCAAGATGCTCCCTCCACGTCACTGACCCATCACTCCCCTTCCGTTTCTCCCATCTCACCTTCTCACCATATCCTGACAAATTGTTCACCAAGCAGGTGATGTATTTCTTGGGCTTTTCTATCCAAATCCAAGTTTTCAGAGATCTTAATGCGCTGTGTTCTTGGAACCTTGATAAATGTCAACTGCTGACTCCTTGTAAAACATATCATGCCGTTGTTCTTGGGAGTTATTTTCTTCCAGTAACTTATGTTTTTTTTTGAAAGCAGATGGATCCACCATGCTTTCAGTTTAATCTACTTAAACCTGCCTGTATGCTAATGCCCATGTAAACAAATACCTCGGTGGCCATTAAGATGAAAGCAGATAATAATACTGGGAAGAGATTGTTTGTGACCCTTGGGACAGCAAACATAATGTTGAGCTTGGCATCATTAATCTCGTGGTCAGAAAAGCACTGCATCAGCATGTTTAATGAGGGGGTAAAATGCCAGCCATAAAAGTTTTCTTCTCAGAGAGAAAGACAAACATAAATCTCTGCAAGTTCCTGCTCTGCAAGATTTTAGTTTGAAACTTGCAGATTCTAAGGCATAGCTCGGCCACATAGCGTAACCACAAGCTTCAAATTTTGTCCAAAGCATAGGGTTCTACAGCCTTCAGGTGTTCCTCCTCATAGGAGCACCATCTCAAGAACATGAAAAGAGCCTGGCTGGATCTGGCCAATGGCTCATCTGGTCCATCACATTCTCATAGGATGGATGGCCATACTTTACAGAGCGCAGTTCTCTATTTCAAGACTTGTCTGGTCCAAGAGCCCTAAGAAGAGACCAGGAGTTGCCAATGGTGAAAATAACACAAATGTGATCCAAATTGCCCTAAAAAGTCACAGGAAAAAATTACATTTCCCCAGCAATTTCAGCTTTGTTTTTTGAATGTAGGTGATAGATGTGATAGCTAGGGGGACATTGTCTGTACTCACCACCAGAAACAAGTAACAGCTGTGGCTTCCTTGTGCAGAAAGCAATACCATTTGCAGAGGTTGTGAGGTATCGCATACCTCACAGTGATAGCTTGCTGAGGGACAGGCGATAGTCTTTGGAAAAGTATCAGGCCTCTCGGAGACTGATCAATTGTTTCCTGTCAGACTCCATCTGTCATTAGGAAGCAATCATTTCATTCCAGCCGCATAATCCCAAGGCTATGAATGGTCTAACCTGGATGATTTATCTGAGGTGAGAGAATTCAGTTCATCAGGGAAGTGTCTCAGCTAACATAATATTTGATGCTAACACTTAAGATAAAAATGTGGGGAAATCTCCCTTTTGAGTTCTAGGTGATATATGAGGTGGATGCTGGGCTCTGACGTAGGGCTGGCTGGTGGCTTGAGCCTAGATTTGCTAGATTCATTCTCTTCAGATCTACTTCTGGAACATAGCGCCTTACGCCAGTTCAAACCATTGTTCATCTCTAGCCTGCTGTAACCTACCTAAAATTCTGAGCATGAATATCCCTGCAGGTTCTCACAGATGTCTTTGCCACCTTCTTCGGCGATCACTCGTAGTCGCATAAGATTGTCTTCCATGAACACGGTTTTAACAATGAATCTGTAACTGACTTCTGGATCCACACGTCCTTCCACAGTGGGGACATAGGTTTCCGGGCAGGAGTTGATCATGGTGAGTGTTTGCCAAGCGTGCCTTCCTCTTAACACGTTTCTCCCTTTCATCCTGAGTTCAAGCATCTTCAAAGTCCATGACATCTTTGGTAAAGGCTGTTCTCCAACTGGAGCGCTTGCAGGCCAGTGTTTCCCAGTTGTCTGTGTTTATACTACATTTTTAAAGATTTGCCTTGAGAGAGTCTTTGAAACTCTTTTGTTGACCACCAACATTACGCTTTCCATTTTCAAGTTCAGACTAGAGTAGTTGCTTTGGAAGACGATCATCAGGCATCCACACAACATGACCAGTCCAATGAAGTTGATGTTGAAGAATCATTGCTTCAACACTGGTGATCTTTGCTTCTTCCAGTACACTGGCATTAGTTCGCATGTCTTCCCAAGTGATGTGTAAACATTTTCAGAGACACCGTTGATGGAATCTTTCGAGGAGTTGGAGATGGCATTTATAAGTGGTCCACGTTTCACAAGCACACAGCAAGGTTGGTAGCACCAATAGTCTGTTTCTTAACTGGAGATCCCAGGGCTTGAACCCGGATTTCCTTTTCCAGCAAAGTATGTGGTCTACCACTGAACTACACTCCCAGCATGTATTTATTTTTAAAGATTCTTCTATTTATATTCTGCCTTTCTTCCATTGTGGAGCCTAAGGTGGGAGACATTTGATTCCTGGGTGGTCAACAGCACTGACTAGCCATGGATTCCCAGGCAAGAGTCTTTCCCAGCCCAACTGGAAACTTCAGGAACTGAACCTGGGGGAACTTCTACTTGCAAAAGAGATGCTTTGCCACAGCTCAGCATTAGAGCAATGGTAACACAACTTCTTTGCTTAACTGTGACGTCAGCCTGACCACCATTTTACATCTTCCGCAATGCCCTGGATCTAGTGTCATGCCACAGGATTGTGTGTTGTGTGGAGACAGTGGCTACCCGCCCCAAAAAATGGAGAATGTTCTGCAAACTGGCCATTTCTTGGGAGGTGAGCAAAAGAAGCAACCTCAGGAAAAAAATGTTTTCTGAGAAGTACTGACTCAGCTTTAGACAACAGGAGACATTTATTTTAGTTTGAGATGAACTCTGAACTCTTTCCAGAAGTAGTGACTGAGCTTATCAAATGCAAAACTGGGTTTTGCTAGAGAAAATGTAATCAATTCATTTTCTGCTTTGATAGTTCTTTAATGTCCTGTTGTAGTAGTAGTAGTAGTAGTAGTAATAATAATAATAATAATAATAATAATAATAATAATAATAATAATAGAAGGTATCATAGACAAACCTATCATTGATGCCAAAGATGAAGCTGGGCTCTCTGACCCCAAAAATTTATGCCATAATAAATGTAGTTATGTTTAAGCCCATATCCACACTATACATTAAAAGCACTTTTACACCACTTTAATAGTCGTAGCTTCCCAGAAACAATCTTGGGAACTGTAGGTTTTTTTTAAGGGTGCTGGGGAGACCATTGTTCCTTTTGCAGAGCTACAATTCTAAGAGATCCCTGGAAAGAGGAGCTGATTGTTCAGCCACTCTGGGAATTGTAGCTCTGTGGTGAGAGGTCTCCTAACAACTCACAGCACCCATAGTAAACTAGAGTTCCCAGTACACTGGTACTTCGGTTTTTGGACATCTCCGTCAACATTTCGGTTTTCGTAAACCCGGAAGTAAAAGCTTCGGTTTTTGAACACGTCTCGGAAGTCAAACATGCCACACGGTTTCCTCTGAGTGCAAGATCCTGAGGCCTAGCTGTCAGCTGTTGAGTTTTTGGTTTTTGAACGTTTCAGAACTCAAAAAGTCTTGCGGAACGGATTACGTTCGAAAACTGAGGTACCAGTGCATTTGGGGAAATCTATGGGTGTTTAAGGGACACAGGTGGCGCTGTGGGTTAAACCACAGAGCCTAGGACTTGCCGATCAGAAGGTCGGTGGTTCAAATCCCCGCGACGGGGTGAGCTCCCATTGTTCGGTCCCTGCTCCTGCCAACCTAGCACTTCAAAAGCACGTCAAAGTGCAAGTAGATAAATAGGTACTGCTCTGGCGGGAAGGTAAACGGCGTTTCTGTGCGCTACTCTGGTTCGCGAGAAGCGGCTTAGTCATGCTGGCCACATGACCTGGAAGCTGTACACTGGCTCCCTCAGCCAGTAAAGCGAGATGAGCGCCGCAACCCCAGAGTCGGTCACGACTGAACTGAATGGTCAGGGGTCCCTTTACCTTTACCTATGGGTGTTTAAAGTGGCATGAAACGGCCTTAAATGTATAGTATAGAAGTAACTTAAGATTTCATGGGAGTTCTTCTTGGGGGTTTTTTGCCACAGCAAGACTAGCATAGCTACCGCTTTGGAAAGTATCAGTTGTATTTCCTCTTCCAAGAAGATGGGCACATTCAGGCCCAAATCCAGTTAAGCCAAAGTACTTGGCTTTAGACTAACGGAACTAATCTGACTTAAATCCTAGGACTTTAGCTTAGGACCCTGAGTTGTGGATTGGGTTGTTAATTACTCCTGATGGTAATCCTGCGGCTTCCATAACCTGGAGTAGTTTTGTCAACTGGTGGAGATAGAAAATGACTCCTCCATGAAATTTGCAATGCCATCTGTTCACTGCTGCCTATTTCTCGTTCCCGCAAGATTAGGAATTGGCTGAGCATGGATTCATGGAATGGGAAGGGTGTGTTGCTGGAACAGCAGTTTCTCACCCCCTTCACCTTCTTCAGGCAAGAGAGGAAACGTTAGATACGAATCGCAGGTGACTCAGAGGAGAATGTGCAGATGATTGCACAAGAATAAAACCCCTCTGTGTCTGGCTTAAAGGCAAGTGCCAACTGTTGACAATCCCCAACAAATTTAAAGAGGGATTATGGAATTACAGCTCCCCCTCCAAAATCTTTGAAACCTCTTTTAATCCAGGCTATTTGAGTCTTTTCCACCGGTGCTGCTCTGACCATCTCCTTCCTTGGAGGTTTTAAAGCAGAGGTTGGATGGCCATTTGTCATGTATGATCTAGTGCAGGGGTCGGCAACCTAAGGCCCGTGGGCCACAAGTGGCCCATGGGGGTCATTTAACCAGCCCATGGACCCCTACCACCTGCTTAGGGACCCCCGCCGCCCAATCAGTTGGCTCCCATGCGCCGCGCTAAACCGGCGCGGAGCAGAGCGAGGACCGCCTTCCGCGACACTGGCCGGCTTCCCATTGGCTGCAGGAGCTTCCTGCAGCCAATGGGAAGCTGCGCACGCCTCTTCTGCACCGGAAGGCACGCCGGAAATCGTGTTTGCGCATGCATGCGTGCGCACACACGTACACACACTCTGGCCGACCGCAGCGTGTGCGGGACTGTGAACCGGCCCAAGCCACAAAAACTTTGCCGATCCCTGATCTAGTGGCGATTCCTGCATTACAGGGAGCTGGATTTGATGACCCTCGAGGTCTCTTCCAATTCTACAATTCTATCATTCTTCATCAGAACGCGAGAAGAGCCCTGGTGGATCAAGCCAAAGACCCATCTGGTCCAACGTTCTGGTCTCACAGTGTCCAACCAGATGCCGCAGTGGGAAACCCGAAAGCATGTCCTTAGTACAACAGCACTTTCCCCTGTTGGGATTCCCAGCAATTGAGAGGCTTATTGCCTCCAACAGTGGAAGGAGAACATAGGGGTTTGGGCTAGTAGCTATTGATAGCCTGATTTTCCATAAGTTTACCTAATCTTCTTTTAAAGCCTTCCAATTTGGTGGCCTTCACTGCCTCTTGAAGGATCTAATTCCATAGTTCAGCTATGAGCTGTGTAAAAATAAATACATGTTTTCCTTTGTCTGTCTTGCATCTTTCAACATTTAGCTTCATTGGATGTCCACAAGTTCTAGTGTCAGGAGAGAGATAGAGAGAGAAACTCGTATTGCCTTCTTGTTTGTTCCTTCCTTCCAAATCTATGGAAGTACCAGATCACAAGTTACATCCTCCACTGACAATAATGCGAACTGAGAACAACACAGGCTGCATCACACGCAGGCAAATTTGTTTGCTTATCAGTTCAGGTGTCTTTGTGGGTACCAGGACAGTGCATGGGATTCATTTCACTTACAAATAAGCACACATTTACAACTATGTTCTGGGGGGTGGTCCCACAAGGGTTTGCAATGTGACTCTTCCTGTGGAGTGATTTCAGTTGTGCATCATTCAACAGTAACTATTATTTATTTTTATTTATTTTACTTTATTAAACTTAACTAAGGGAATGGTTTGGCATGCAGTGGAAGGAGACAAAATCTAGCACTGGGTTCACAACAGGATGGATCCAGAAGGAAATTGGCTCATCTCCAGTTTTTAAAATCAAACCCCCTCAAATGCTATTCCATTCCTGCAGGGTTCTAGGGTGTAAATAGCAATGTATGTTTGTCTGTGTCGTGTGTGTGTGTGTGTGTGTGATCAGAACTTGCTTTGTTTTTCTTCCAAACACGACGTGGCTAGCATATCATGCTCAACCCTGTTTTCTGGGTGTTTTTCGCAAATAAATTCTCTCAGGAAGTGCTATTTGTTTTGACAAACGTTTTTGAAATCTGTCATGTGGAATAATGAGCTTTCAAATGATGCACTCAGTGATCTAATTCGCACAGTATTGTTTCTGCTCTTTAAGCCGGGTAGCAGACATCTTGATACGAAACCCGGTGAAGGTAGCAAACTCGAACGCAGCCGCCCACCCACGGTGCCACTCATACCACCCGCTCTACGGATATGTGCCTGGCCGTGATGGCACAGGGGAGTGACTTGAGCTGCTGCATGTTTGACATGCAAGGCAATTCCGCCCATGATGCTTTTTGTCAACGCTCTCCATCCAGCACACATGGAAAGCTCGCCCCTTCTCTCTGAATGCCAGTGGGACAGTTTGTGGGGCATCTTTTTGAGGGCATAAACTTTCTGGGAAGGCAGAGACATTCTTACAGTATATTATCACGTTCCCACCACAACAAGGATCTCAAGTTGGCATACATGGCTCTCGCCACATCTCTCTATGGAACTCCCTGCCTCTTGACATTGGGCAGGAACTTTCACTATAACCTTTTAGATGCCTGCTGAAAACCTTTCTGTTTCAGAGCGCCTCCCTAGACTAGGAATGTTGGGGAATTCCAGCAAAAACAAAAAATGGGAGCAACAATTGCCGCTGCTCACCTGTTTGTTCCGTGTCCGGAATGGAAGCCCATCCAGTCAGCATTCACCACTGTTGTTGCTCTCAGGCTGCAAAGAAGATTTACACACACACACACAATTTGCATTGTGCTTCCTTTGCACTGGAACGAACAGGGTGGACTAAGATGACGATAACACAGCACGCCTAGTTTACGTCAACTTGGCTGTGTTTCTCAGAAAGCAAGGAAAATGGGGGTGGGTTTTTAAATAGCCGAGGCCAAAAAGCAACCTGCAAGCTTAGTGAGACCTCGGCCGGACTTGGGATGCCTTGTTAATGGTGTGAGCCAACTTAGAATGATAGAATTGTAGAGTTGGAAGGGATGCAATGGTCATCTAGTCCAACCCCTTGAAATGCAGGAATCACAGCTAAAAAAATCACCATCCAACCTCTGCTTAAAAACCTCCAATGAAGGTGTCAGGATGCTGTCGGCAGCTCCCGGCTGGTTGCCCAGGGAAGTATAAAGACAAGGAAAAGTTTCTTACAGTCCTTTTTTAAATTTCAAACTTTACAGACAGAGGCTGTAATGGTGTTGTCCTGAGTGAATCTCCACCCCCCCCTTCTCTCCCATTCATCGTCATCGTCTCCTCCTCTACGGATGCTGCTACATGCCCTCTGTCTTTGAGCTCTTTGCTCTCCTACTTTTAAGGCTCGCCAGGTTCTGGGAGATGGTGGGTCTGGAATGTTTTCTAGTGACAACGTGTCAGCCAGCTGCTGCTCTGCTTCTGCCTGCTCCTCTTCTCCCATTATTTCCCAGCTTTTCCCCTCATCTGCCTCTGAGCTGTAACCTCCTGCAATCCCCTGTTGTAAATCTATACTGTCTTCCTCTTCCTTCTCCCTGGAAGGGTCAGGATGGGGAGGCAGACTCCACCATTCCTCCTCCTCTGCCCAGCCTCTGACCGAAGGAGAGTCCTTCCCCAAATCACCCTGATTCACCTTGTAATTTGGGGTACACACACACAGCTGATGCATGCCGCCCAGGACTTACAAAGCTATCCCAGTATTGCCCACACAGGCGGGCAGCAGCTGGGCACTCAATCTCAAGTCTTTCCCCGGGACTGCTGCCTAACAGTGACTCTGGCACCATCTCCTATGCTCTATCACTGCTCCAGGCCCCTTGTCTGCTTATGGGAAGATCTGTTTTGCTCATTAATCAAATTGCATGTGTTTTGAGACTATGATTCCGGCCTGTGCAATATGTGACCCGCCAAGCTGCTTGCAAACTCCTAACACTGTGAGGTGGCCCGCACAAATGGGCAGCGTCATTCAGCAATTGGTAAGCTGCAGTTCATGAACGAATAGGTGCATTTGGCTGGAGTGAGACACAAATTTTGCAGCCATGCAACCCCTTCCCACTCCTGTTCCCGGTGGTGACGGTGGTGAGGGAACACTGAGCTACTTCTTGTGCTTATCCTATTTGCAAGATGGTTCGAGTGTGACTCATTCGAACGATGTGCACAGGGTTCCTCTGGCAGTCTGAACAAGCTCCAGTCCCTCCTGTGTACAACATGTTCTCTCCCAGATAACATCATTTTAACATCATTCAAAAGCACATTTTCTGTCGCAAATGTCAAAAGGCAGCCTCGTAATAAACTGATAGCGCTGTGTTGAGGGTTTACAAGTTAACAGTTTGGGCATGGAAGGGCAGCTTCCCAAGGCCCCACAGTTTCCTTGAAAGGCTCTCTCACTTTCTCACAACTGTTAGCAACCTGTTTATCACCTTCAAAAAAAACCCCTGCACTTAAAATAAAATAAAATACCAGTGTCTTTGGGAGTTGGGTCAGCCAGTCAGGGAAGCTGTCATGCCATGTAACCAATTAGATTTAGTTGTATGTTTACATCATGATTTGGCTGTGATGATTGCATTGCAGGGGGCTGGTCTTAGATGGCCCTTCCAGTTCTACAGTTCTATTATTCTATGAAGCCAAATCAGAATGAGGGTAGGAACTAATGTCCTCACTCTGAAAAGGCTTTGTGATAAAGCCAAGTAATCACATCACAAAGTCAGTCTCGTGCTCTCTGAGAAGCTGAACATGTTCTTCTCTGTTCATATCCTTCCCTCCACCACCACCCCAAACCATTACTGAAAGGGAGGCTTTTTTCCCGAGTTGTGAAAGCTTCTATGAAAAGCACGTCATGTTTCCACTCAATCATATTCTTTATACTTAAAAAAAAAAACCTAACCTCTATTCATTTTGCTAGTTCTCAGGTCATGTTTTGACCACTTAAGAATGCTGCCACAAGACACATGAATCGATTCATCCTTTTAATTGATTGATTGATTGATTGATTGATTGATTGATTCCTTCCTTCCTTCCTTCCTTCCTTCCTTCCTTCCTTCATCACACAGTGGGGTTTTATTTATTTTACTGAATGTCTGCTGGCGTTGTCACCTGAGAAGGGATGTTCATTGCCATTGGTGCTGGACATGGGATCCAGAGCTGGCCTCTTGAGCAATTTGCACCCATTGATACTGGGTCCATGCAAGTGATGCTGATGGCTGATTACTGAGAAATATTACTGATTACTGAGAAATATTGCCTTGAGTCAAGAAACGTGTTTTTGGAGGATTTTCCTAGAGCCTTTCAACTTGTGCACTGTCTTCTACTATGACCCTTGTACAGCTGGTGACCCAATGTCTTTGTAAGATATATAGGATGCTGACTTATACTGAGTCAGACCATGGTCCATCTAGTGCGGTACTGTCTGCACTGACTAGCAGGGGCTGTCCAGGATTTCAGGCCGGCTCTCTCACTGGAGATGCCAGGTTATGGACCAGGGGCCGTTTTTATGCAAGGTAGATGCTCTACCATTGAGCTATGACCCTTACACTTTCTGTTAGGATATAGAGAGTTGGAATCTAGATAGCAATTTTGTTTGTGTGTGTGTGCTTTTCTTACAATGTTAGGTTAGGAAGAAAGAAGAAAAGGGGGTAGAGGGAGAGGGGGAATGGTGAGTGGGGTGGGGTCAGGTGGTAATGCTTCTATTCTTCTACTTAGTGTATATGTGTGGTTTTGTGTCAGCGTCACTTGTGTGGGTTCTCTTTACTATTCGCTTGTTGTAGTTATTTGGTGGTGAGAGAGGTTGGGTTTGGCCTCGGGTGTGGTTGGTTGTATTTCATTGGCTGTAGTGAAATTTGTTTTCGGGTGTGTGGGGTGTGTTGTCTTGTTGGGCTGTGTATGTGATAAAGGGGAACCATACCAGGGTGAAGGCATCTTCTATTTGTCCCCATGTCAGTTTCAGTTTGTTGGTTAGTTGTTTCTAATAAGGCTGTTTCCCATACTATTTGATACTATTGGGCCATGCTTACTCCTGACAGGTCTCCCCAGTGTCTGGCTATGATGCTTCTGAATGCTGACAGTAGGTGGGTTATGAGCTCTTTGTGATGTGAGTGGGCATTATTATGTTGGAAGATGTTTAGTAGGGCCAGTTCTGAGGTGACTTCTAATACTTGCTTAGTTAATTTGCATATTTCTTGTATGATTGATGTCCAGAAGAGTTGGATTTTAGAACATTCTCACCACATGTGGAGGTATGTGCCTGTGGAGGTACATCCTCTCCAGCATTTGGGTGAGGTTCCTGGCTGTATTAGCATTAGTTTCCGTGGTGTTAGGTACCACCTGTAAGTGAGTTTCAGAGTGAGTTCTTTTCTTTTCGCTGATATAGATTTAAAGGGAGGTTTAGACCACATTCTGGTCCGTTGGGTGGGGTTAATCTCATAACCTATGTCATCCATCGTTTTTTGATTCTGTCAAGGGGGTTTCTATATAGCAATTTTGTTGACTATAGCAAGTTAGATAAGTGAATTTTTAAATCTCTAGGATGAATTATGGGCGGGAAGAGTTCTTCCAACCTTGCCAAATTTCATCCCAGAGCAAAGGAACCTGCACTCCTTCAGATGTTGCTGGACTCTTAACTTCCATCAGCCCAGCCAGCATGCCCAATGGTCAGGGAGGATGGGAGCTTTGGTCCAATATTATCTGGAGGGACACCAACACCCCCAATCCTGCATTAGCAGAAACCCACATCTGAAACTCATCCCTGGGCTGGTGTGGTATCCCCTTATCTCACACACTCCCTGAAGACTGCTTATTTTGGACTTGAGAGGGAAATGTGTAAAAGTAGCCCTTGTTTGCTTTCAGAGTTAACAAAGCCTCACACAGCTTATTCCCACCCCACAGATCTGGCTCTCTGGGGCAGCTTGTTGTGTGAGATGGTTTGGCCCGGTTGCTTTCCTTCCCAGTGACCCATCCTAAACCCCAAAGCTGTACATTTCAATCTCTGCTTCCTCAAAAACAAAGCAAACCTCCCAGCGAATGTGTTTGCAGCCAGTGGGAGGCTGGGATTGTTGCTCTATCTCCCAGGCCTCCCTTTGATTTACCGATCCAAGGACGCAGCAGACATGAAGGTCCAGTCGGCTTGGTGTGACTTTATATACATAAGAATGAGAAAGGAAAACAGCTCACTGCCACCCACTCTAAAGTTGCATCTTCAACACAGACAGGAAGCCGCAGCAGAAGTTGGAAAGGCGTTTCAACGGTGAGTTTTCTTGGAACCTGGGGCACCTGGAAGCAATCATAAACATGATATGAAATGTTAGCCTTTCCCCCCTTGTTCTCCTCCTGATCTTACTCTACTCTGTTTTAAACATTAGCACCGTTGGTGAGGATTAGTCCCAAACAAAGCAGGGCATTCATTCTCCCTCCTTGTTCCTTTTGAGAAGCTAGGCAGCAAGACCTGGCAGTCGGAGACAAGAAAGACATCTCTTCAGGTTGGCTTTTTGTCGAGCGATTCATTCCGCTGAAGAGTATTGTTCTTTTAGCTTCTTCTTCAACGCAGCCGAAAGGCCGTGGTGGAACGAGGTGGAATTATTCCAGCAAAGCAAATTCTGAATCTGTCTCTCCCATTGATTCCGCAGGAGATATCGGAAGCAATGGATCTGCAACGGAGGCTTTGTTTTTCTGTTTCAGGCAAATCTCGGATTTAATTTGCCCTCTGCCTTTTCGGTAATGCAAGCTCCCGGGGCAAATTAGGTTCCATATAATGAGACACGAGTAGACAGCTTCCTAGCGGAAGTCCATGTCCAGACAGCAAGGCCTAGAAATGAATAACAACACATGGTCCCCATTTCCAGCCTATGTTGACCAAAACAAATGATCAATTGAAATGCAGGAGCCATATAAATAAGGATATTATAAGATCACCACGTAAAATGAGAGAGGCTTAGAGACTTTAAAACAAAACAAAACAAAACAGAGATGCTGCCAGGGCTTGGGTTTAGATGCAAGTTTTGGGAAATGCAAAAAAGTCAACCTTAACATAGGTATAAGCTGCCTTATACCGGGTTATTTGGCTATTTGTCCATCTAGCACAATATACTTTAATGGACTTCTGGGTCTTGGGCAGAACATCTTTTAACAGCAAGTCTGTCAGTTAGAGAAAGTTATGTTCATTTTATAGATGTGGGACATGGCGTTAGAGTTTTTTTTTATGAGGGACTACCCTAAACCCTAGAAATTAATAAATGGTAGCATTTTGATTATTTGGGGTGTGAAAATGACCTGGCCATTAAGAAACAATAGGGGGCCATTGGGGGTCATTGGACAGGCAAGAGAACTGTCCCTCCCCCTTGCCCTGATGTGTGGACAGAGACTGGGTGTGAGGTGACAGGAAAAGAGAGCTATTGAGCAAGCGTTGCTGGAAAGAAGAAGAAGAAGAAGAAGAAGAAGAAGAAGAAGAAGAAGAAGAAGAAACAACAACGACTGGGATCCTGGGATCCATCTTGGGCAGGTTGGCTGTAGGCTGGCTGGGAGAGATGCCTTGGACCGCAGGGCTGCTCTGCAGTGGGGGACAAGCCCCTCTTGAAATGACCATGCTGTAAGATCTGGACTCCCTCCCTGCAGGCTAAAGGTGTAAATAGGCGAACAAACCATATTTCTTAAAGCTACAGCAATATTCTCCATGTCTCAGTTCTCCAAAGGACCACAGACCCTGGAACCCCTTGGGCTCTTGCCACTGCTTGGCAAAGAGAGGGGGAGACACCCAACTTTTCAAACAATATATATATATGAGTGTTTGCTTGCTAATGTATTTTCTGTTCTAATTTACTTTCGTTGAATCTGCAACTTCATGTTGAAAACAACACATGTTGAAAACAACACTATGGAATATCTGAGGGTCCCATATCCTCCATTTCCCTCTTTTTTTATTCCTGCCCCTCCTCGTTCCCCCACCTGTGCATTTAAAGCCTTGGGGAACAGCCAGTGAAAACAGTTCAATTGCAGACTAATGCAAATATAGTACAGAGAGACAATTCATGATCTGAGTTGAAACAGGGAAGGGGAACATGTGTTCCCTTCCAGCTGTTGTGGGGCTCCAGCTCCCATCGCCCCAATAGTCAGGGATGATGGGGGTGGCCCCCATAGATGCCATTACAAGGGACCATTTTGAGTGGAGCAGGCTTAATGCAACACTGCAGAGAGACAGCAGCCTTGTTTAGAAAGGAAGCGTGATGGCCGTCCTGTGGCACTTTTGCATCTTTCATGATGTTCCTTCTGCAGAACGTTGGCCGCCCTGAAAATGACCTCCCGGTGTCCTTGGGAATGTATTTCTTCATGCAAGAGTTCTTCTCTTGCTTGAGATGTGTTCCCTTCCATTCTGTTTCCAGCTCAAAAGACGTCATTCCATGTTGGGATCTCCTCGGTTCATCTGCTAAAATGAGCCTGTATATTGTCTGAATGAGACATAGACCCAAACTGGCTGGTGCTGGATTGCAGCTTCCTCCTCCTCCTCCTCTTCATGCTCCAGCTTGTCTGGAGGATTCAGACAGAAAACAAGAACACCGTCAACATTGTACACTGAATAGCATAACAACCCTTTGCTCTAGCACCACAGTTGGAGGCAGTAAATGATTTCGGAATAGCAGTTGCCGGAAAACACAAGGGGAGAGAGAGTTCTTGTGCTCAGGGTCCTGCTTGTGGGTTTCCCACAGGCGTCTGGATGGCCACTGTGAGAACAGGATGCCAGACTCTTGCATTTTAGTTGGGGAGGATAGGTTTTAGTTTGTTTTGAATGAAAACTGAGATTCTCCATAACCCTCCCCAACTAAAATGCAAGAGACCGGCCATTAAGATTGGCAAAAAATCTTCTAGCAGGTAAAAGGAATCATGTAAGGGAGGCAAAAACATCTCAGTGCTGTGAGCAATCATCTCTTTCTCGAATCTATTATTTCATCCCTTTGCATTACATTCAGCTGCCTGTTGTTGTTGCTTAGTTGCTTAGCCGTGTCTGACTCTTCATGACCCCATGGACCAGAACATGCCAGGCACTTCCACCGCCTCCTGCAGTTTGGTCAAACTCATGCTGGTAGCTTTGAGAACTCTGTCCAACCATCTCATCCTCTGCCGTCTACTTCTCCTTGTGCCCTCAATCTTTCTTAACACCAGGGTGTTTTCCAGGGAGTCTTCTCTTCTCATGAAGTGGCCAAAGTATTGGAGTCTCAGCTTCAGGATCTGTCCTTCCAGTGAGCACTCAGGGCTGATTTCCTTCAGTATGGATAGGTTTGATCTTCTTGCAGTCCATGGGACTCTCAAGAGTCTCCTCCAGCACCATAATACAAAAGCCTCCATTCTTCGGTGATCAGCCTTCTTTATGGTCCAGCTCTCACTTCCATACATCACTACTGGGAGAACCATAGCTTTAAGTATACGGACCTTTGTTGGCAAGGTGATGTCTACCTGTGTAGAAACATAACCCATATTGAGCCTCACAGGATAGGCTTGCACAACATCAAGTCAAATGACATACATGTCATCTATTGTGGCTGGGACAAATTGAAAGGCTCATGGGCTGCATTCAGTTAGCTGTGGGCCCCACACCATGCACAGTGCTCACATCAGTACAGTTCACATCAACCAAGCTGGTGCAATCCAGATGTTCTGCAGTTCATCTCCCAACAGTCTCATCCTGCACAGTGCCGGAGCCCAGCGCCAAACTCATGAATTCACCATTCATGTAAAAGCTTTCCCAATTGGGTGCCTTCCAGATGTTTTCATCTGGAAGCTTGGGGCTGATGGGACTTAAGAGCATAATATTATTATTAATAATAATAATAATAATAATATACCCCACCCATCTGGCTGGGTTGCCCCAGCCACTCTGGGTGGCTTCCAACACATAAAAAACATAATAAAGCATTAAACATTAGTAGTACCAATCTGATACAATATAAAAAGTCACAATAACTTTAAAATAAACAACTTATTTATCTGCCCGGACACTGAGGTCCAAGGCCGAGGGCCTTCTGGCGGTTCCCTCGCTGCGAGAAGCTAAGCTACAGGGAACCAGGCAAAGGGCCTTCTCAGTAGCGGCACCCGCCCTGTGGAATGCCCTCCCACCAGATGTCAAACAGATAAACAACTACCTGACATTTAGAAGACATCTGAAGGCAGCCCTGTTTAGGGAAGCTTTTAATGTTTAAAAGACTATTGTATTTTAATATGCTTTTGCAAGCCACTCAAAGTGGCTGGGGAAACCTAGCCAGATGGGCAGGGTATAAATAAATTACTATTATTATTATTATTATTATTATTATTATTATTATTACTATTATTATATCAAACAAAGCAACATTCAACAATCCATCGGAATCTAATAGTAAATAGTAAAATGAAACATCAGCAATAGCCTGCTGAATGAGGCTAATGGCCCATCTAAATTAAGGTTACCAGACGTCCCCGTTTCCCGGGGACAGTCCCCGGATTTACAACTCAGTCCCCGTACAAAATCCATTGAAGTTGAAAAGTGTCCCCGGATTCATTGAAAAAAATCTGGTAACCTTAATCTAAATCTAGCATCCTGTTGTCACAGTGGCCAACCAGATGCCTGTGGGGAAACCCACAAGCAGGATCTGACCACACGGGAGCCTTCTCCTCTCCTGTCGTTTCCAGCAAATGAAATTTAGAAGCATCACTGCCTCCAGTTGTAGAGGCAGAGCCCGGCCATCATGGCTCGTAGCCATTGATAGTCTTGTTTTTAATTTCTATGTGTTTTTAACTTGTGAACCACTATGAGATCTTTTGATGGAGGGTGGTATTTAAAACTAATAATAATAATAATAATAACAATGCAGAATGCAGCTACTGGGACTCTTGGCATCGCACTGAGCTGGAGCTGCCCTGCTGCCTCTTTAGAGATTACTCTGGAAAGATAATAATCATTTTCTCCTCGCAGCTTAGTAGCCCTGCGGCGATAACTGACTCTTCCCTTCAAGCAGCCAGAATTTTGCAAGTGTGTTTTGCTGCTGCCAGCGTGTTCCAGTGGGGACCTTGAAAGCCTATTCTCTGGGCAGATGGACTGCTTTCGCTGTGTATCGCTCGAGAGCCTGCGGGAATCGGGATGCAAGCAAGAGAAGAAATTGGCTCTGGATGTTCTTTAGCATTCTCCAGAAAGGGAGAGACAGATAAAGAAGCCTGGCTTTCTCTGCCTGACCTAATTTCTCTCCCATGCAAGGGATGGCATATCTTGCCGCTTTGCTGCCTGGCTTCGCCCCCTCCCTGGCTTTCCTGCTTCTTATTATGTACACCAACCTGGTGCCCTCTGGCTGTTTTGAATTATAGCTCCCATCAACCCCATCCCCTGGGCTGGGCCTGGTGGGATTTGTGGTCCAAAGCAGCCGCAAGGCACCAGGTTAGGAAAGACTGATTTAGACCCTAACAGATAGCTCAGTCGGTTAGAACATGGTGCTGATAACACCAAGGTTGCAGGTTCGATCCCTGTGAGCGTACGCCCATATACAGCCCACGTCTTCAGCGCCTGCATGGGCTGGGTGTCGGGAGCACCTTCTCTGACCTTCCAATCACAGAAACGCAGGAGGAGCAGACCAGCATTCCCGAGGAATAGGTCCTGGTGCAGTGGACCCACATTTGCTATTGTGAGCACCTCAAAAGCAGCAGAGTAACGGAAGCAAAGCTGTGGAGGTTTTGTTGCATACCTAATTGAAATATACTCGGAGTCAAGTGTGGATTTCATGCTCTTTATTCACCTAATAGTAGTGAGGAATGCCAGTTCCCCCAAAATGTCTGCTTTACATACATTATTTACACAATGGGCCTCATGTGATTGGCTAATTCCGGGATTCTCCTGTAGGCCAATCAGGTTGCAGATTCATTTCCACCTGGAGCTGGATTGGGTGACTCCTGCGGACCGATCAGACTGCTGCATTCTGGGTCCTATTGTTCTAGAACCAATCAGACTGCTGCATTCTGAATCCTATTGTTCTAGGACCAATCAGACTGCTGCATTCTGAATCCTATTGTTCTAGGACCCATCAGACTGCTGCATTTTGGATCCTATTGTTCTAGGACCAATCAGGCTGCTGCATTTTGGATCCTATTGTTCTAGGACCAATCAGACTGTTGCATTCTGGATCCTATTCTTCTAGGACCAATCAGACTGCTGCATTCTGAATCCTATTGTTCTAGGACCCATCAGACTGTTGCATTCTGGATCCTATTCTTCTAGCACCAATCAGGCTGCTGCATTTTGGATCCTATTCAACTCAGTACATAACACTAATTTATTTCTACTGATTAAACAAATAAAAGAATATAGCATGTATGAGAGAGAGCTCTCTCATGCTGCCATCTTGTCTCTAGCTAGATCAAAGAAAAACCGGCACAGTGCTAGGGATGGAAGTCTGGAAGAGTAGTCCCGCCCCCACCCCCTTTCTCACAGACAGGAAGCAAAGCAAGCATGATCTAGTGATCTTTGCAATGGGAGGGATGAAAATACTGACAAGCTGCACATTCCTCATTGCAGGGGGTTGGACTAGATGATCCTCAGGGTCCCTTCCAACTCTACAATTCTGCGATTCTATGATTCAGTCACACTGGTGGAGCCATGCCGAAATGCCCTTTCATTTCACCACCATGTTGTCAGCAATGTCAATTGGGAGGGCAAAAAGACAGGCAATATGCATTGAAATAGGGCAGGGGCTTGTTGGTGGTGGCACCACCAGAGCTTCTCACTGTGCCCCCTGTTTTCTTTTCCCATAATACTTCCAATAATTAATCTTTTAGAATGAACCATGGAAAGAGAAGAAGGGAAGTCACTGATATCTTAAGGATGTACAATGAGTATTTTAAATTGTAAAACAGAAAAATTTAATAAAAAAATATATTAACAAGAGAGAGAGAAAGGCATTCACAGGTAAGCGCTGTAGCTCAAGGGCAGAGAATCTGCTTTGCATGAAGTAGGTTTCAGGTTCGATCCGGGGCATTGCCAGGTAGGGCTGAGAATGCCCCCTGTCTGATACCCTGGAGAACATTGGACCTTCTGCATGCGGAGTAGATGAGCAATGGTCCTTCCTGATGCTCCATCGAGCCCTGCAAACCAGTGCAGGTCAGGCCAACAGCTGCAAGCTCCATCTGCCTCCCTGAAACAAGTTATCCAGCTGTTGATCCACAAGGACACGGTTGCTCCTGAGACAGGACGTGCCGGTCCTCTCCTCCAGGCTAGCGGGGGTTCATTTCCTGGCTATTGTCATGTCCTCCTCCCTGCTGTCACAAGCAGCTATTAAGCAATCCAGTTACCTGGCAGGAAATAGCTTCTTAGGCTCACCTTGGACTCACCCTGGCGATAGACGCAAGCATCCCGCATATCCGTGACATCTCAGCGGAGGAGGGAGCAAATTGCTTTTCAAGCCAAAGCAATGGCAATTATTAAAAGCATCGACCTGAATGAGGGTCGATGTTTTCATCTGAAAACAAAATCATTCACAATCTGCTGTTTGTTGCCATCCTGGCAAGCCCCCGCGCTGTGATGACTCAATTTGTGTGTGTGTCACTTTCCCAGTCTACTTCCTCGTTCCTTGATGAATTGTGGCTTGTAGCTATCAGTCTGGAAATTCCAGGGAGAGGTAACATCCTACCAGCCAAAGTGAAAAAAATAGAAAAGATATGCATTGAACTTCCTCGAATTGTGCAATACCTTTATCCGCAGTGAGTCTCCTCTGCTTCAGTAGCTCACTTTAAACCCCCCCCCCCACCAGGTGGGCCATTGGCCTGATCCTGCAGTCTCTTCATGTGTTTTTTGTCGGCATCGCCCTTGAGCCAGTGCCACCAACTGGACTCACACACTTCAGCCCCGACTGGGCCAGGCGAGCTGGGTAGCACTTCCAGAGACCACTTTCTGCACTGGAACAGGTCAAAGTGCTGTGGTCTCACAGCTTAGAGTTGTGAGCACCGGATTCACTCCAACAAGAAGACAGTCGCCGTACAGCAGAGTACAGCAGAGTATAGCAGAGCATAAACGACTCGGAGAGCAGCTCTGTAGAATATCTTCTTTATTCTATCTACAACTATAATACACAACTATGTACAGAGCTAAATGAGGTCTAAGCGAAAATGCTGAACTGCACTTAGTGTCTGCAGCTGCTCTTAGCAGCAACCTTATCTATACACACGATCTCTCTCTAACACTCAGTCTCTCTCTCCCTCTTTGATGTGAGGCTGGAATAAGTAGTAGAGAGCAGAAACCGCCCCCTCCTCTCTGGAGAATCAGCAGAGAACATCAGCAGATTCTTGGATATGGGAGGGGTGAAATCTCCTCATTTTTATGTTCTGGGTCCCTTCCACCTTTTTGTGCGATAAGAGATCAGAATCTAATTAACTCTTTTGTTAATTACACAAAACATGTTACACAAGAAGATAGAGCAAGTGATGGAACCCCCATTGCCTTCCTTGCTCTCTATCCTATTTATTTTTATTTATTGCATCTATAGCCCACCTTTTTGTCCAAGGAGCTTGAGGTGTGGTGTGTCGTTCTCCCTCCCCTTGTTTAATCCCCACAACGACAACCCTGTGAGGTAGGTTAGGCTGAGAGGTAGTGAGCAGCCCAAGGTCACCCAGTGAGCTTTGTGGCTGAGCGAGGTTTTGAACACTGGTCTCCTGGGTCCTAGTGTTAAACACTAAACCAGGGGTCAGCAAGGTTTACCTCGGCTGGGCTGGTTCGCTCCAGTGGAGATCCTTCTGTGGGCCGGACCGTGTGTGTGCCTGTGATTTCTGGCATCTGCACAGACGCGATTTCCGGCGCTGCGGAAGTGAGTCCCTGCTCCATGCTGCGCCGGCTTAGCACAGCACACAGGGACTCGCCAAGCAAGCAGCTCGGTTCAGGGGTGGCTCGTGGGCTGGTTAAATGACCCCCATGGGCCCCTTGTGGCCCATGGGCCTTAGGTTGCCTAAAGGTAAAGGGACCCTTGACCGTTAGGTCCAGTCGTGGCCGACTCTGGGGTTGCGGCGCTCATCTCGCTTTATTGGCCGAGGGAGCCGGCGTACAGCTTCCTGGTCATGAGGCCAGCATGACTAAGCCGCTTCTGGCGAACCAGAGCAGCGCATGGAAAGGCCGTTTACCTTCCCGCCAGAGTGGTACCTATTGATCAACTTGCACTTTGACGTGCTTTTGAACTGCTAGGTGGGCAGGAGCTGGGACTGACCAACGGGGGCTCATCCCATCGCGGAGATTCGAACCGCCGACCTACTCCTGCTCTAAACTCATCCCGCCATGCAGGCTCTTGCTTGTGCCATACGGAAGGAACACAGCTGAAAAGATTGCAAGGAAAAGTTTCCCCTGGCACTAAAATAAGTGGTTATGAGTGAAAGAGGGAGCCCATCTGCTGAGCGGCATGACGGTGCCACTTTCATGGAATTGCCTATGCGGTTAGAAACCCATTAAGTGGAGAAGAATGAAAACAAAACGCAAGTCCCTGGTTGTGTAAAAGAGGAGCGCGTTGCATTATTGTGACAGCAAAAATAGCCAGCCACCTATTAAAACCTATTTCAAGGTGTCCTCTTTTGATTCGAAACCGCCTATGTGGATTCCCCCTCTTAAAACACAACAGATGTGCGAGAACAATTGCAGCCCCCTTGCAAGCCGCCTACCTGCTTTGGGGATATTGCCTGCTTCTTTCAGGTGTGAGCAAGGTTTATTTACCTCTTCTATCTCTCCTTTGCCTCTTCTCTCTTCTCTCCGCTCCCCACTCCCTTTCTCGCATTTCCTGGCTCTCATGCTTGCTTTTGAGCCTTACAGTCCTAGCAATCTGAAACTGTAGTCATGCTCCGGTAAGTCCAGCGGATGTGAGTTTTCGGTGCTGCTCGCCTGAGGGTCAGGCCGCTGGCGCAAGGTCGGTGTGCGAGCCTCTCCTTCCTGCGGGACAGTCTCTGGAGCAGAACCTCCCTCGTCATCCTCTTTTGAAGAACAGGGAGAAATAAATAAACGCACCCCCCACTCTTTCCACCTCACTGTGGATGTCATTTGAAGTCTGGGCACGGATGCTAAGGGTCAGATGATACCTAGCCGTGTTTACTCCCAATAGGAGCTGCCTGTGTGCGTCTGCTTTGCCGGTCGAGTTATCGCACTTCTCAAAGAGCTCAAGCGCATGGGGCTAAAGCGCCAAAATGATTTTTGCAGAGCTGCACTGAAAGGCGATATTGTTAAAACAGGCTGCCCTGCATTTCCCCTCGCTCGCATCGTTCCATCTTTCTGCGGGTGAGAAGAAAGGGTTTTCATAGGGCCCTGCAAGTTCCCCTATAGCTCAGGAAGGCTTGCGGTTACACTTGCCACTAAAGTAGAGGGTGGGGAAGGACCTCTGATGGATTGGTTTTTTAATTCTATAAAGCTGCAGCAATCCATGGAAGGAAACACAAACCCCTTTCACACTCTACCTTTGAAGAGCAACTCTATGAAAAATGGAAAGTACCAGAATTACCAACAATACAGTGGTACCTCGGGTTACATACGCTTCAGGTTACATACACTTCAGGTTACAGACTACACTAACCCAGAAATAGTACCTCAGGTTAAGAACTTTGCTTCAGGATGAGAACAGAAATTGTGCTCCGGCGGCACAGCAGCAGCAGGAGGCCCCATTAGCTAAAGTGGTGCTTCAGGTTAAGAACAGTTTCAGGTTAAGTACGGACCTCCGGAACGATTAAGTACCGTATTTTTTGCTCTATAAGACTCACTTTTTCCCTCCTAAAAAGTAAGGGGAAATGTTTGTGCGTCTTATGGAGCGAATGCAGGCTGTGCAGCTATCCCAGAAGCCAGAACAGCAAGAGGGATTGCTGCTTTCACTGCGCAGCGATCCCTCTTGCTGTTCTGGCTTCTGAGATTCAGAATATTTTTTTTCTTGTTTTCCTCCTCTAAAAACTAGGTGCATCTTGTGATCTTGTGCGTCTTATAGAGCGAAAAATACGGTACTTAACCCGAGGTACCACTGTAGAGGAGTGTCAGATGAAGATGGCTGATTATGTGGAACTAGCAAAACTGACCTGTAGAATCCGAAATCAGGAGGAAGCAAAATTCCAAAAAGATTGGAGTAAATTCATGGAGTACATAAATAATAACTGTAGAAATTTGAAGACTCTGGCAGGACTGAAATAAATCTTACGATGTAGATAGGATTGGATACAATAAGAAACTGTGGAAAAATAACTGACATAAGAAAACCTGTTGAAGGGAGGGAAGGAAGTCAGTGCTCAGCAGAGTGTGGGGAAAGAATGTGGGGAAACGAATTTTACTGTATTTTGTTTGTTTGTATTAAATGAAACACCCATAAAAAGCATTTTTTTAAAAAAGAAGAGCAACTCTATGGGACACACCTCTTAAAACGGAGCAATGAGGAGATAAGGGATTTATAAACAGACGGATTACAGTTTCACCAACTAAATGACGCTTTCAAGACAGATGAAAAGAAAGGTTTTCAGCGTGAGGTATCAAAAAGATATGTTAGAAAATAATATCAAATTATTGTCTAAAATGTATAGTTTGCTCTTAGAATGGCATACAAAAGATGAACAGGTTAAATCTGTAATGATACAATGTAATGATTTGGGACACAATATCCAGATGGCAGATCAGGAAAAGTTATGGAAAACAGACCTGAAATTCATGGCATGTTGTACACTGAAAGAAAATTATATGAAAATGATGTACTGGTGGTATTTGACTCCTAGTAAGTTAGCGGAGATGTATAGAACAAGTACAAATACCTGCTAGAAATGTAAAGAAGGTACCTCTCATCATATGTGGTGGTTGTGTATGATAATAAAAGATTTCTTGGAGATGATATATAATGAAATGAAAAAAATGTTCAAAATAACTTTTGTTAAAATAAACAAAAACAGAAGCCTTTTTTAAAAGGAATTATAGGTACCAATATTCCAAAGGAGCAGAAAAGGCTTTTCATGTATGCGACAACAGCCGCTCAGATGATACTAGCCCAGAAATGGAAAGAACAAAGCATCCCTAAAAGAGAGGAATGGTAAGTTAAGCTGATGGACTATTTATAATTTATTTAGGAGACCACTGTAAGCAGATGCAAACATTAGCAAAATTTTAATAACGCTTGTAATGTAACAGTTATTATGGATAATATGGACAGATACAAAATATGGATTGTGAAATAATATGCAGTTAAAAATGTTGACAAACAGGACCCATGAAGGGGATGGGGGGAAGTCTAGAGATTCAAAGTAATCTCTATATATGGAAATGCATTTGGATTGTTATAGTTTTATATTTGTAAAATAATAATTCAAAAATTCAAAAATAAAAGCAGCAATGTTCGACGCCATTCACAAAAGCTTGCTTGGAGCTAGATACAGAAAAGCCATGGGCATAGGATGACCAAGGGAGGTTGTCTTGCGTCAAGTCAAAACATCGGCCCAATTGGCTCAGTGCTGCCTCAGTGCTCTCCAGGGTTTGGGGCTGACAAGACCATGGGCATGTGGTCGTGGCGCCCTACAAGTCAGGGATGAAGTGCCAGCCTCTGATTGTCTTTAAGCTGCTATTATGGCTTTGTGACTTAAGTCATACTCAGAGGAGACCAAGTACAGTGGTACCTCGCAAGACGAATGCCTCGCAAGACAAAAACTCGCGAGACGAAAGGGTTTTTGAGCTGCTTCGCAAGACGATTTTCCCTATGGGCTTGCTTCGCAAGACGGAAACGTCTTGCAAGTTTGTTTCCTTTTTCTTAACACCGTTAATACAGTTGTGACTTGACTTCGAGGAGCAACTCATAGAACGCGGTGTGGTAGCCTTTTTTGAGGTTTTTAAAGACTTTGGTGATTTTTGAAGCTTTTCCAAAACTTTCCTGACACCGTGCTTCGCAAGACGACAAAACTCGCGGAACGAATTAATTTCGTCTTGCGAGGCACCACTGTAAAGAGAAACAAAACCCCATTGCTGTGGCAACCCAGCCCATAGACCCTCACCCTCAACCAGCTGCAGGTAAATACATGGGAGGAATGTGAATGTGCAAGCCCCAAGCATTCCAGAAAAAATGGAATCTGTTCTGGAAGTCCGTTCGACTTCCAAAGCATTCAAAATCCAAAGCGTAGCTTCTGATTGGCTGCAAGAAGCTCCTGCAACCAATCGGAAGCCCTGTCGAACGATCGGCTTCCAAAAGAACATTCAAAAACCGGAACGGTCACTTCCATACTTTGATTGTTCGGGAGCCAAAATGTTCGAGAACTAGGCTGTTTGAAAACCAAGGTACGACTGTATATAGGAATATGCAAATTGCTTGCATGGATCCCTGGGCCAATCAGAATAAGGGGTGCCAAAGAACATTAGTTTCCAAGTTATGTTACAACATTTTAGCACCCCTCATTTTTGGAGTTTGAAAGTTGAAGAATTCAATTAAGTATGTGCTAAGGTAAACGGCGTTTCCGTGCGCTGCTCTGGTTCGCCAGAAGCAGCTTAGTCATGCTGGCCACGTGGTCAGCTGTACGCCGGCTCCCTCAGCCAATAAAGCGAGTTAAGCGCCGCAACCCCAGAGTCGGTCACGACTGGACCTAATGGTCAGGGGTCCCTTTACCTTTACCTTTAAGGGAGCATGCAATGGGGTTGTACCCCCTGACTTCCCAGAGGTTTCGGAATTAAAAAAATTGTAGGTAAAGGTGTGTGTGTGAGAG
The DNA here is from genome assembly GCF_964106645.2 of Podarcis pityusensis. Taxonomy (NCBI): domain Eukaryota; kingdom Metazoa; phylum Chordata; class Lepidosauria; order Squamata; family Lacertidae; genus Podarcis; species Podarcis pityusensis. The sequence continues at coordinate 11,282,322 of NC_138028.1, read as the reverse complement.
AGAGAGAGAGAGAGAGAGAGAGGTGTGAGCCTGGGAGATCTCAGCATGACCCCTTTGCCCCAACTTGGTTGCTCCTTGTTGAAATATGAATGTGTTTCAAGGGGAATATACAGGGGCACATGACAGTGTGACCAGGGGATGTGACAAGCTGCATGCAACGGTGAGCTAACCAGCTATGGCGCTGAATAATTTAGAAGCTGTAGGCTCCTCTGGTTGTTCATTTCCAGAGTGAGAGGACAGAAACATGTATCGTTCCAGCTTGTGTCCTGCTTAAAGGGCAAAAGTCCCAGGTGACATCTTTGCCACTGCATCTTTACAGCATCGTAAGTGGGGGGTGGCAGGAACACTTCTTCAGCTGGAAATGTGAGCGGCACGGAAAACTCTCTTTTTACAAGTGTTCTTGGTTGGAATGATGCTCGGGAGAACAAGGATTTCCTCGCTCGATCACGCCAAACTTCTGTCTTGTGTAGGGATGGGCTGAGAAGCCTGACTCTGTCCCAGCTCAGTGCTGTGATATTCAATCATAGGCCTGTTTTGTCCTCTGTTGTGCAGGTGGGAGGGTGTAAGAATTTGCCACACTTCCATTGTGAATATTTCGCTTGCATTTTTCACATAAATGTAAGAAGGCGTTGTTTTCCATTCTGGCGCCTTCATTATACACCTTTAAGCACCAGGCAGAAACATTCATCTTCAACCAGGCTTTTGGCTGATTAACATCTGATGCCCTTTTAAATGTGTGTGTGTGGGGGGGGAATTATTGCTTTGTTTTTGTTCTTCTTTTTATTATGTATTTTGGGTTTTTATGTTGTATTTTTATGTTGTGAATCACCCCGAGATCTACAGATGAAGGCAGACCCTCCAAGTGTCCCTATTTTCCAGGGACTGCCCTGGATTTACAGAAGCTGTCCCGGTTTCTGATTTGATCCCAGAACATCTCACTTTCCCCTATTTTCATTGGAGAAATGTTGGAAGATATGGAATTATGCACACACACACCTCGAGCCATCTGAAGGCAGCCCTGTATAGGGAATTTTTTTTTTTTTTTTAAATGTTTAATGTTTTATTATGGTTTCAATGGAAGCCACCCAGAGTAGCTGGGGCAACCCAGTCAGACGGGTGGGGTAGAAATAGTAAAATGATGATGATGGAATGTTGTTGTTGTTTAGTCGTTTAGTCGTGTCCGACTCTTCGTGACCCCCTGGACCAGAGCACGCCAGGCACTCCGGTCTTCCACTGCCTCCCGCAGTTTGGTCAAACTCATGCTGGTAGCTTCAAGAACACTATCCAACCATCTCATCCTCTGTTGTCCCCTTCTCCTTGTGCCCTCCATCTTTCCCAACATCAGGGTCTTTTCCAGTGAGTCTTCGCTTCTCATGAGGTGGCCAAAGTATTGGAGCCTCAGCTTCAGGATCTGTCCTTCCAGTGAGCACTCAGGGCTGATTTCCTTCAGAATGGATAGGTTTGATCTTCTTGCCGTCCATGGGACTCTCAAGAGTCTCCTCCATCACCAGAATTCAAAAGCATCAATTCTTTGGCGATGATGGAATAGAACGTCCCTATTTTCATTGGGGAAATGTTGGAAGGTATGTGAAAGGTGGTGTACAAATTTAATCAATAATAATAGTCATAGTAATGCATTCACTGCATTGCTTCCGTTCTGCTGCAGTCCATCTTCTGCAAAAAAAACATGCTGTTCGTCTTGCTGTATTGAAATTGCACAACTTACGCAATTCATGATGTAAGGCACATTGTCATTAGATTACTCTCCTGCTTTCATTTCAATGCACAATAAACTCCTTGTAGATGGGGGGAGGGGGGAAAGGTAATCGGTTACATATCATTTGTGGATTGAAAGCAGCAACAGCAGCAGCACATACTGATTATGTTTGCTGGATTGATTTTCCATTCTAGACATGGGAGCAATACGTGAGCACGGGTAATTCTTGTTCCTGCTCCTGCTTCTGTCAGAACTCTCCAGCATCTCTACATAAAATGCACATTTGCAATGCGTTTCTTCCCCCCTGTAAAATATGCATTTCACAGAGATTGAATGGCCACCTGTCACAGATGCCTTAGCTGAGATTCCTCCATTGCAGGGAGCTGGACTAGATGGGGTCGCTTTCAACTCTATGATTCTATGACTCTAACATCAGGGGAACCCAAGGATGAAAAAGGCTGGTGTAGTGAAATCAAGCCCACTTCTGACACCGGGTGGCTTGGCCTCTGGTGACAGAGACCCAAAGCGTCCGGGAACTCTGTGCAATGTACATTTCTCTGCAACATGCATCCTTCTGTCCATATACCTGCATGGACCCCTTGACATGGTGACGGGTGTCCCTCTCTTTTTTCTATAATCCCAGCTAATGCTCTTTGGCACCCCTTAATTTGATCGGCCCAGAGATTCATGCAGCAATTTGTATATCCCTATATATTAGACTTAATCCTGATATGATTTCCTCGGAGACAAGTTTAATTCAATAGCCGATGTATTCGATTCAGGAGCTGTCAAGTCGGGTTTAGAGCAAGAGTGATGTGATTTGACAAGCGGCATATCCAGCGCAATAGACAGCATGTCTTATTGCGGCAGCCAGGCATCTGCTCCTGATACTGATCTTTTCTCCGAAGAAAAGGGATGAATTAATATCAGCAACAGGCAACGTCGCGGCTCCATTGCCCGGCGAATTCGTTCTTTGCTGTGCCGTTTCTCCGCCCGGCGGAGGCAGGTGTTCTCCAATTAATAGATGTCCCTTTGTTGTCTCAAATCAGGATTTGGCAGGATGTTCCCCCCCCCCCCCCAACACCCCTCTGCGTGGCATTTCACTGCAATTCCATATGCAAAGCCTCAATTAACCTTTTGAAGCAAAGGTACCTTCTCATCCAAAGCAAGAGCACTGGGGACCACAGATATTATTATTATTATTATTATTATTATTATTATTATTATTATTGGAAAGAATATGCTTTTATTAGTGAATCTATGAAAGCCAAAGGAAAGTAGGGAAAAGAGTCACAGGAGATGAATGGAGCTAGGTAGTTAAACTAGAGGGGAAGGAAATGGAAGACTGCGTCCTTTTGAAGGACAAAAGAAAATGGAGCGTTCCCAAGAGTGGAGAGCTGCCTTTCCCCCTATTATTGTATTTCGCAAATTGCACGAGACACTGCAAATGCACTAGATTTCTGGCCATTTGTAGGAAAATAGCTATATTTTGTCTAATACCTGAAACTTGATAGCAGTATTACAGAAGGCTTCTCCCACCGGCTTATCCTGAGCATTCATTACCTCCCTTTGCAATACTCAGTCATTCAGCCTGCAATACCTTGCACACAAAAAGAGACTGATCCAGAACTCACGCGTCATACACAATGGGCACGTGACTGGTTTCATCACAGAGTGGGGAGGGGAGTGGTTTGTGTGCAAATCGACCCCTAGATCTGCTCGTTAGCCAAGTCACTTAAATATGACCAATGGAGACCAGAGAGAAAAGTCCTGGTAGGACTTTACTGAGCAAAACTGGGCAAAAAACAGTGAGGCAAAAGGGAGGTTTCATCTTTCTGACTTCAGACCTTGTACATACTTAGGGGACTTTCGACCAAACATACAGAGGAAAACTCCCTCAAAATGACACAGCCCATCAGGGCATGTGCTAACTCAGCAAATTGCATGCTGCGCTTCTTGGTTGCTAAGCAACAACTCTGCCGCCACTCACCTCTAGGTTAGCTGAATTACCAATAACAGATTTAACTCTTAAATTACACAATGAATGATCTCTGAAGACATTGAAGGTGGGCTGATAGACACATGCCTGCACACACCCTATCATTTTGAGCTGTCACCCATTCTTTGAACCCCTGAAGAGGGCTTGTGTCAGACGATTGACCCGAGTATCTGCTGATTTGCACCTTCTGAGCAGACATAGTTAAGATTGCCCTGCAATCTTGTGGTCTTCACATCTTGCGGCAGCAGGTTTCTGTTTGCTCATTACATGCTGCGTAACAAAGAGGAGTTTATAGATTTTGCTGCCACAAAGATGCAGTGGCCGGTGATTAAAAATGAGGAAGCAATAACAGTGTGTGGCCTGAGCCCTTACTACTTCAATAAAACCGGAAAGCAAGCAAGCATTTGCACTGGTACGAATTTACCTTGATAATCTCAGGTTAACAGGATTTTGTTTGATGAACACAAACTATACTTGTGGGGGGGAATGTTCTGCAAAGGGAAGGTTTGACTTCAAAGATGCAGCTAAGATTCAGATCTTTTAGATCAGCCATCTAGCTTCTATTACTCCCCCTTCCTCTGATTTCTATATATTACCTTTAAAAACCCACTTTGATTAAAAAACGCTTGGTAATATTATTCAGATGCAGAAAAGCGGTCGTTTTTCATCTCATTGATTCTTGAGATTACATTATTTTTCCAATCAGCTTCTCATACATGCCACAGCAGAGTAAATTATAAGGAGTTAAGGAGTGTACATAGTATTAATTAGATGTGGGACATGCAAAGCTAATTTTAAGTGGCTCCAGGGAAGCCCCTACCATTATGCTTATGAAGCAGAGTCAAGGAACCACTCAACGTGAAAGCCCTTTAAAAATATTGTAGCGCTTTAGAAACCGTACTCTCAACCAGAGTGGCACGTTGACAACAAAATTAGGTCCTTCCATTTAATGTAGAAAAGAAAAGAAAGAAAGAAAACACCTCCAGAAGCAGCAGAACTTCCTTAGTTACTGCATGAAATAAATTCAGTTAATTCTAAGGAAAATCACCAGAATAGCAATGCATTAGCCAGGAGCTAGAGACACATACAAGGGACACAGGTGGCGCTGTGGGTTAAACCACAGAGCCTAGGACTTGCCGATCAGAAGATCGGCGGTTCGAATCCCCGCAACAGGGTGAGCTCCCATTGCTCGGTCCCTGCTCCTGCCAACCTAGCAGTTCGAAAGCACGTCTAAGTGCAAGTAGATAAATAGGTACCACTGCGGCGGGAAGGTAAATGGCATTTCCATGCGCTGCTCTGGTTCACCAGAAGTGGCTTAGTCATGCTGTCCACATGACCCGGAAGTTGTACGCCGGCTCCCTCGGCCAATAAAGCGAGATGAGCGCCGCAACCCCAGAGTCAGCCGCGACTGGACCTAATGGTCAGGGGTCCCTTTACCTTTACCTTAGAGACACATACAGTGATATAGGTTTCTGGCTGATGAAAGTCTCCTGCAAGGGGTCTGTACAAAACTCCAGATCTTTATAGGATTGCCCATAAGGCTGTTGGCATCTGTCTGTCTCGGAAGACAATGGAGGAGTGCACCTTTGGGAGTGAAGTCAAGCCATTGGCGAGTTACAGTGCCTGCTGTGGCTGTAGAGACAGAAACGGGAGAGACATGTTTTGTTGCAGCTGGGGCAAATGAAGGTGCACCATGGAATTTATTCTCTCTGCGCTCCTCCTAGAGGTCATTCCTCTCCTGGTCACTGCTATGGATGCACGACCTGACCCTCTGTCTCCTGGCACTTCACTCGTCTGCAAAGGATTCCCACAGGGTGGGTTGATCTTGCCAGTCTTTTCACATCACATTTGCAGACAACTTTGTAATACAGAGTTGCTCTGCCAACGGGCCTAGCTCCTGAAGCCAGTTCCCTTGAAGATCCTGCCATCTTCCCTTTGTTGACATGACTGGGCACCGAGCCAAGAGGGCACCGCAACAAATATGTATACCCAGATCCTCCAAGTATCCCTATTTTCCAGGGACATACCTGATTTCAAGAAGCCATCCCTGTTTCTGATTTGATCCCAGATTGTCCCACTTTTCCTCAGGAAGTCCCTATTTTCATTGGAGAAATGTTGGAGGGTATGGAGTTATCCGACCCCCGAGACATCTGAAGGCAATCCTGTGTAGGAAAGTTTTTCAGTGGTTTTAATGGTTTTATATATGTTGGAAGCTGCCCAGAGTGGCTGGGCAACCCAGTAAGATGTGTAGGGTATAAATAGTAAAGTTATCATTAGGGAATGGGACATCCCTATTTTCATCAGAGAAATGTCAGAGGGTATTGTATAACTCAAGGTGAGAAGTGGGAGGGGGGTGCACAGAATTTTGGGAGCTGCTGAAATTTGAAAGCCCAGCGTCCGCCACTAGTTGTTTAGTCGTTTAATCGTGTCCGACTCTTCGTGACCCCATGGACCAGAGCACGCCAGGCACTCCTGTCTTCCACTGCCTCCCTCAATTTGGTCAAACTCATGCTGGTAGCTTCAAGAACACTATCCAACCATCTGGTCCTCTGTCGTCCCCTTCTCCTTGTGCCCTCCATCTTTCCCAATATCAGGGTGTTTTCCAGGGAGTCTTCTCTTCTCATGAGGTGGCCAAAGTATTGGAGTCTCAGTTTCATGATCTGTCGTTCCAGTGAGCACTCAGGGCTGATTTCCTTCAGAATGGATAGGTTTGATCTTCTTGCAGTCCATGGGACTCTCAAGAGTCTCCTCCAGCTCCATAATTCAAAAGCATCAATTCTTCAGCGATCAGCCTTCTTTATGGTCCAGCTCTCACCTCCATACATCACTACTGGGGAAACCATAGCTTGAACTACACGGACCTTTGTTGGCAAGGTGATGTCTCTGCTTTTTAAGATTCTGTCTATCGGCCACTAGTAACATCTGCTTTAGCCCACAGAGAAGGGAAAGTGTTATGTACTGAAGTTCTCACCCCGGGCCAGCAGGGGGATACTGTAGATAGTTTTCACTCAGGTCCACATATTCAAATAAGGAATTGAAAGTGACGTTCAGTGATTGGATAGTTACAGAAAATGGTTACTGTTGCGTTCGAGTGGAGCGCTATATAAGCAGGCTGGCTGAACCCTTCAGTTCAGTTCTGTTCTGGCCTGTGAATAAACAAGAGCTGTTTGAAGAATCGCTGTGTCGTCTGATATGTTCACCCACAACTTAACAGAAAGCTTTAAAGAACAGCTTTTGAGGAACCGTAACAGATCTTGTTTATCAGCTCCTGGGCTTCCTATCTCACGTGTATACAAGCACAGGCTTACTAAGCCAACTGCTCAAAACAGGCCAACTTTGGGCTGCTCCTGAAGAGAGATGAATCTGAGGAGATGGGGCTCAGGTGCGAGGACAGGGAGCAACAGACCTTAACAACTGCCTTCAAGATAACCAAAGAGGGTATATTTTAAGTTTGACTGCATTCAGGGCAGCCCACGCCTCCGGACATCTCCCACCCACTCCCTAAACATCATTTGGTAACTACAGACAATGGTTTATTCTTTTTTTTAAAATGAGACAGAGTTTCGAAGACTGGAGGAAATGGATCTGTCAATCATATCTTTGCTTTGGTGGCTCTGAAAGTGAACGGCAGTTTGGGGGGGGGAGTCACTTTCTCTAAAATGTGCCTTTTCAAAAGGGATTTCTGTGGAATTATAAATCATGCAGCAAGTTTTTGGGTAGTTCCGGGGCATATAATGCTTAGCTGATCATATATATTTTTCCCTATCCAACTGAAACCTGAGCCACCATCCCAGAGATAACAAAATTCCTAATTAACACCCTTTCATTAAAATCCCACGTCCCCCATGGCCAGAATTAAATGGTGTCTGCATTGCACCAAGCTTCTTAATCGTGTTTTTAAGGTCATAAATCTTATCAATTAATATTTCAGAACTATTCATCCTATTTCTAATATTGCAGTTGCCGGGCAAACTCTTGCGAATGATTCTTTTTTTTTAAAAGTAGGGTGGGTTCCCCCCCCCCCTTTTCAACAGATTCAAAATAATTGCTTTTCAGAATTGCTGATGGGGATTCAGGAACTGGAAACTCTTAAGCCTGTAAATGTGCTTAAGAGATTAAATGAAGGAAATGGAGCTGCTCTGATAACTGCCCACTTTCAGTATGTCTTCAGCGTCGTCATGACTTGAAAGATGGCCGTGGGGGTAATGACCACACCTCAGCTTCCCTTGAGCAAGAGAGTCATGCTTTTTAAACAGGTTCTGTACGTGTAATGGGCAGAGATGGACTTTTTACTTTGGTTTTAAAATTTGTTGGAAGCTGCCCAATGTGGCTGGGGCAACCCAGTCAGATGGGCAGCATTATTATTATTATTATTATTATTATTATTATTATTTATACCCCGCCCATCTGGCTGGGTTTCCCAGCCACTCTGGGCGGCTTCCAACAAAACAGTAAAATACAATAATCTATTAAACATTAAAAGCTTCCCTAAACAGGGCTGCCTTTAGATGTCTTCTAAAAGTTTGGTAGTTATTTTTCTCTTTGACATCTGGTGGGAGGGCGTTCCACAGGGCGGGTGCCACTACCGAGAAGGCCCTCTGCCTGGTTCCCTGTAACTTGGCTTCTCACAGTGAGGGAACCACCAGAAGGCCCTCAGCACTGGACCTCAGTGTCCGGGCAGAACGATGGAGGTGGAGATGCTCCTTCAGGCATATAAATAATAACATTATTACTATTAGTATTAGTATTGCTGTTACTTTCTCCTTTGCCGAGAGTAACCCTTTTGCCTCCCTGTTCCAGGGACCAGAATAAAGGTGGCATCTCAGGAGGCACCCAGACCACATCTAGGCAGTGCTATTTTTCTAGAAAAAGGGGTTCCAGAACTCACCATGAGCACCTCCCTTTTCCTCTTATCTTGGCAATGGCGCCCACCTGAGAGGTGCCAGAACTGAGTTCCAGTGAGCTATGGCTGGGGCGGAAAGCCCTGCATTTTCCCCCAGAAATGCAGCAGAAATTTGATTTGAATCCGTTTCCAATTTGAACTTTCCAAATCAATGTGTGAACCAAACCAGAAGCATCTTTTGAAATTCGCACACATCCAAGTTTTGAGAATTTCAAAGGATGTCTAAATTTCGGTTCTCGTATTGCTAGTGACTGCCCTATTTCTGTGCCTGAGGCGAACTGGGAAGGTGGCAACTCCCGGCCACCGCACCACTGCCAGAGCTTCGTTTACTGGGGTTGTTCGAGAGTGGCTTCCAGTGAGATCTCCAGGAACTCTTGCAGGATCTTGTGCAATCTCACTGGAAGCTGCCGCCGCCACTGCTTCTCCTCACTTTGGCAGGGTGCCGTCCCATGGGACTCTGTTGCCCGAGGCAGCTGCCTCGGCCTGCCCAATGGGTGGGCCAGCCCTGGTTAGTGAAAATTGCCTTTAACTGTGAATGGAATCAAATTCCTCCCCCCAGCCCTACTCTTTCCTTTCCCCACCGCTGACATCAGAAACATCAGCACCTCAGTCAGCAGCTAACGTTTGCCAGAAGTAGCTGAGAAGCTGTCTTTGCAAAGAAGATGGAGCAGGGATGGTAATCTGAGACCCAAACCTCCGTGGGGAACTTGTGGCCCTCTAGAGAATGTTGGACTACAACTCCCATCAGTGCTAGTCCAATGGTCAGGGATGATGGGAGTTGTAGTCCCTCAACATCTAGAAGGTCACAGGTTCTCCACACCTGTTTTAAGTTTGGGAATCAACATTTTAAATGGGTGTCGTTTTCATATCACTTTAACTGTCATGGCTGCCCCACTAAAGATTCCTGGGAATTGTAGAACTTTTGTAACCTAGGAACAGCGGGAAGTCCAAGAGGCCAAATGGATGGGTGGAGAGTGTCATGTTTCGATGAGCACCTTTTAGAAATAAAGCACAATCCCTTCTTAATTATAGGTGCCACTTTGGAGGTGGCTGGCTTCTCTTGCCTGGGAACTGAGAGTGTTTTGACAATCATCTGCCAAAGCCCCTGCTGAGATCTCAAAAGGGGCATGTCAGGCATGGCTCAAAGAGTTGAGGGTTGGCTGCAGTCCCACTGGGATGCTTCGAAGAGGCGGTTCTGGCTGTTCACTTTGAAGCTTCCACCTCTTCTCTTGCTTCGAGGAAGGTGTACTACAAGCACCTTCAGAAGAAAGAGGATCTTGGGTGGGAGGACTGGGAAAGAGACTTCTGGCTGGACTTTACGGGACAGTCCTCAGTTTCAAGAAGTCCTTTTTCTGAAGGGCTTTCGGGGCAGAGTCCAGTTTAAAGAAAAACAGTCTGAAAAAGAGCTAGACAGGATGAGGAGGCCACCTGTTTTACCTTACATGGAACAGCCCCTCTATTGGAAGGGGTGCCTAGTTCAGTTTAAAGCAGGGAGAGGGAGATGGGCCTTGGAGTTGTGAGTATCTAGACAGCAGATTGAACAGGTACACAAACCTGGCTGTAGTCTCCCACACTACAGTGAGATGTGTCACGTTTTCCCATTTGAATAATAGTGATTGGGTGTCAGGGACTGGCTGGACGATGAGGAGTGGTGGGAAGCCTCAGTTGAAGACCCCCTCTTAAGGAAACCTCAGAAGAGGAAGGCTCAGACTCAGGGGAGTGGAGGTGGAACACAGAAGACAGGTCAGAGGCTAAAGGGAGAGGGGCAGAATGGTTGGGTGCCGAACAAGCAACAGGCTTGAGTGAGAGAGAGGAAGAAGAGGCAGAAAGCGCTGTAGACATAGGACAGGCAGCTGAGGAGCAAGTGCGGGCTGAGGAAGCAACAGGTACATAGGAGCTGGCCGGTCCTACTGTATTCAGCTCCCCTTGTCCCCAAGGGCACAGAGGGTTTTGCATGTAGCAGAGCAAAAAAACTCAGAGAACATGGGGGGCACTCCCCAGTGAAGTTTAAGACTGTGGGGAAAACAGCTGGCCTGGGAGGAGACAGGGAGGCCCAGATCATCCGTTCTGGCAACTGCTTTACTTGGGCCAGTCTCCATGCTGACCTGCAGCAGAATCTGCCCTGACTTTGGGTATGCCGGGCCCTGGGGTTAACCCGAGTAACGCAGTCCAAGTCCAATCCCGAATCCAAGGATTCCACGAGGAGTCAGTCCAACAGGGCCAAGGCAGGAAACCAGGCTAGGTCAGGCACAGGATCACAGGCAGAGTCCAGCAAGCAGCAATGTTGCTCCCACAACCTGGGGTGGGGTCCTGCAGCCTTTTATCTGTGTCGGGGTAATGGCCAGTCCTGATCCCCCGGTGACTCACCTCTCTGTCTCACCCGAAGGTGAGCACTCTTCCTGCGAGTACTCAGGTCTCTCCTTCTCTCAGACCTCAGTCTCTGCAGCTTGGGAGATATCGGTGGGTTACTAGATCCAGAAGCCGCCTCAGCCTCTCCTGACCCAACTGGTAGTGGAGCAGCTGTAAGTGATTGCCCAGCTGGAGGCAACGAGGTAATCCTCGCATCTGGAGCCAGGGCAAGCTCAGGCCCCTGACCCGGCTGAGCTGGTGCTTGTTGCAGGGGAACCTGTGCAGACTGGGGCTCTTCAGAATCAGGCCCCAGACTAGGTTCAGACGCTGCCTGGGGCAGAGGATCCGGTGCGGACTGAGACTCCTCCGGTTCTGAGCCCGAGTCCCAGGCCATCACATTGAGCTGGAGTCAACTAGGGAGTCAAGCGTGCTCAAGGATTTCCACTAGGACAATGCATCTTTCTCCCCTCTCACCCTCCTACAGTATGTATCCCCCTCCTCCCAAAATCAGTTCGGGGGGGGGGGTCCTGTGTTGCTGGTTTGAACTTGTTCTTATGTCACTGTAAACTGTTGCAGGGCCAGATCCTGGTGATTCTGGGCACAAATGAAGTTCCATCTCCACCCCAGGCAGCCTGTGAGTCACTAAGCAGACCAGCAACTTGCTACCTAGGAGCCACCTGGCGCAGGTGAGCAGAATGTCAAAAACGGTGGCTTTCTGCACTGCCTGGAGAGAAAAATGAAGTATGCAGGAATTTTCATCTGTAACTCCTGTTAAAGGCTTTGGATGCCCTCCCTCAAGGTATCCTCACAGATCCCCTTTAATTAACCGTTTACCTACTGTAACATGGCCTGGGGCTCTGGAAACGAAGGCACAGATGCTTTGTTGTTGGCCTGTGAGCATAAGTAACATGAAATCAAGAGGCCTCACTCGCCTCTGATCCCCGGGAAGAGCCTGTAAACCAGGCCAGACTAAGAGCCACATGCTGAATTGTCTCAGGCAGCTATGATAGACACAGCTGGGGCGAGACCTTGTGTTTGCCTCCAAACAATATCACACATCTCTTATTAAAGGGCCTATGGACCAATCCCCAAAGTGGTGGGTATAGATATAAAACATAAATAACTATTCCCTCTACAAACATATCTTCTTCCCACACTGTGACCTCTTTCTGCTCTTATGCTGAAAGCATAAGCAACAGAATCCGGAAATTATAGAAACTCAGAGCAAATTTTTGCTCCTGGATGTTGCCATATCTGTTCAAAATGGAGGTGGCAGAATCTGTCAATTTTTGTTGTCTCATTTTCCCAATCTTAAATTCAGTTTTCTGCATTGCTACAGCAATATGTGATGCATTTGTTTGTTTGTTATCTGCATGAAAATGCTTCAGCATTTCAGTGAGAATTTCCCCAAATAAACTCATTTTTGATATGCAGATGACACAACCTTGGTGGCAGAAAGTGAGGGGGAATTAAAGAACCTTTTATTGAGGGTGAAAGAGGAGAGAGCAAAATATGGTCTGAAGCTCAACATCAAAAAACCAAAGATCATGGCCACTGGGCCCATCACCTCCTGGCAAATAGAAGGGGAAGAAATGGAGGCAGTGAGAGATTTTACTTTCTTGGGCTCCATGATCACTGCAGATGGTGACAGCAGTCACAAAATTAAAAGACGCCTGCTTCTTGGGAGAAAAGAAATGACAAACCTAGACAGCATCTTAAAAAGCAGAGACATCACCTTGCCAACAAAGGTCCGTATAGTTCAAGCTATGGTTTTCCCAGTAGTGATGTATGGAAGTGAGAGCTGGACTATGTATGGAAGTGAGAGCTGCAGATGACACCAAATTGGGAGGGGTGGCTAACACCCCAGAGGACAGGATCACACTTCAAAACGACCTTGACAGATTAGAGAACTGGGCCAAAACAAACAAGATGAATTTTAACAGGGAGAAATGTAAAGTATTGCACTTGGGCAAAAAAAATGAGAGGCACAAATACAAGATGGGTGACACCTGGCTTGAGAGCAGTACATGTGAAAAGGATCTAGGAGTCTTGGTTGACCACAAACTTGACATGAGCCAACAGTGTGACGCGGCAGCTAAAAAAGCCAATGCAATTCTGGGCTGCATCAATAGGAGTATAGCATCTAGATCAAGGGAAGTAATAGTGCCACTGTATTCTGCTCTGGTCAGACCTCACCTGGAGTACTGTGTCCAGTTCTGGGCACCACAGTTCAAGAAGGACATTGACAAACTGGAACGTGTCCAGAGGAGGGCAACCAAAATGGTCAAAGGCCTAGAAACGATGCCTTATGAGGAACGGCTAAGGGAGCTGGGCATGTTTAGCCTGGAGAAGAGGAGGTTAAGGGGTGATATGATAGCCATGTTCAAATATATAAAAGGATGTCACATAGAGGAGGGAGAAAGGTTGTTTTCTGCTGCTCCAGAGAAGCGGACACGGAGCAATGGATCCAAACTACAAGAAAGAAGATTCCACCTAAGCATTAGGAAGAACTTCCTGACAGTAAGAGCTGTTCGACAGTGGAATTTGCTGCCAAGGAGTGTGGTGGAGTCTCCTTCTTTGGAGGTCTTTAAGCAGAGGCTTGACAACCATATGTCAGGAGTGCTCTGATGGTGTTTCCTGCTTGGCAGGGGGTTGGACTCGATGGCCCTTGTGGTCTCTTCCAACTCTATGATTCTATGATTCTATGATTCTACTATAAAGAAGGCTGATCGCCGAAGAATTGATGCTTTTGAATTATGGTGCTGGAGGAGACTCTTGAGAGTCCCATGGACTGCAAGAAGATCAAACCTATCCATTCTGAAGGAAATCAGCCCAGAGTGCTCACTGGAAGGACAGATCCTGAAGCTGAGGCTCCAATACTTTGGCCACCTCATGAGAAGAGAAGACTCCCTGGAAAAGACCTTGATGTCTCTGGTCCTTGGGGTCACAAAGAGTTGGATACGACTAAACAACTAAATAACTGTTACCATAAAGCACCAATGCTGCAGCAAGCAAAGGCTCTAGCAGCTCAGCCAGCTGCTTGTGGCTGGAAAGCCAGACAGGATGTTTGTGACTGTTGCCATGGTAACAAAGGGGCAGTCCATTCTGTACTGAGCACCGGATGTTAGCTCAGTGTGTGTGTGTGTCATATGACCCGTACTGGATGTACTTGGGAGGAGTTTTCTTCTTGCTGTTGTTGAGTGCAGACATGATTCTCTGTACTGATGTAAGAGGCAGAAATAAATGATGTAAATAGTTTTCTGTCTGCTTCTTTCCCCTCCCTGGGGACACCAAAGGGGAGAGAGGAAGAACGGTGTGTTCCTCTCATACATCTGAGAAGAATCGCCGGACCTCGCCTGCTTATCAGCAGAGGTTGGGAGACGCGGGGAGGTCGACAGGAATATCTGCCGGTGCCTACGCTTGTGGCACATTCCTCTGACCCAGGCAAAATTCCAACAGTGGTAGCAGAGGATGGTTGCGATTCATCGGACATCTGCATGAGAGGCTGGTGGATTGTCCTCCTCTGCTCCAAGGAGGAAGAGAAGCGTCTGAAAGAAGCCAGCGGCTCCACAGACAGCTGATGGAAAGAAGAGGTGTTTTCCAGAGCAACAAAGTTCAAGGTATGCTGCATTTCGGGCTAAAAGTGTGAACGCAGGAAGATTAATTCCCTGGTTCACGGAGCTGCGTTTCAAAGAAAACAAAAGCTCCGGAGGAAGAGGCCTGCAGCTTGAAGGCTGAAGCCTGCATTCCACAAATTTTTGTGGTAGATAAGGAGTCCCATTGAAATGCATTGTTGCTAGGTAACGGTCCTGGAAAATTACTGGCAAAGGGGCTGGACTCTGCGTGTAAGCCTGGGAAAGCGAAACAAAACCAGAGAATGTTTTGGCTACAAGGTTTACGAGCTCTTGGAAGGGACTTTTCAATAGCAGCCTGAGTTTAGCTGCCAGGTGCAAAGAGCGTAAACAACTTGCAGTTTGCTGCGTGAGAAAGGAAAAAAACGACTGTTGGATTTTACAGTTTGTTTGAGAGTGTGGGCTGGAAAGCTGAAGAGGCTTGGCTTCAAGATGGATGCCAAGAAAGGAGCTTTGCCTTGCCCACCTCCCTTGACCAATGACAATTATTCATCTTGGTCTGTAAAGATGAAGGCCCTGCTGCAGAATCAGAGGCTTTTTGATGTAATTGAAAACCCCATCCCTGCAGCACCAACCAGAGGTTGGGAGTCACAGAATGTAAGGGCCAGGACTGCTATAATTCTGTGTGTCTCAGATGATCAGTTGGTGCATGTTCAGCAGTTAGAAAATGCGAAAGAGGTATGGGACACGCTGCGTACAACGCATCAGAGAGATGCTGGTTCTTCAGCGTTGCTGTATTTTGAGAAATTGACCAATCTGAGACTTGCGCCTGATGGAGATGTTCAAGCGCACCTGACAGAAATGAAGTTTCTGCGTCAACAGATGGTGGAACGCAATTTTCGTCTTCAGGAGGAAGTGTTTTGCTTCATGATGATAAACAGCCTTAGCCGCACCTACAAGGTTGTTGCCAGTCAGCTTGGTTCCCTACCGGCCGCGCAGCTGACCGCGGAGAGAGTTTGTGCTGTGGTCCTGAATGAACACGACAGACTTGCTGCACTGGAAGAAAAAGACAGGGGGAGGGAAGAACAGAGTTCTAATTCCCCCACTGCTGATGCTACTGGGGAGCATGGTGTAGCATTGAGTGCTGTCCGATGCTACAATTGTGGACAGACTGGGCATCTACAGCGAAACTGTAAGAAGCCGCGCCAGTCAAGAGGAGCAAAGAGCAGCTCTACGAAGCCTCAGGCGTCAGGCAAAAGCCGTACCAAGTGCCAGGTGAAACCTGCAAAGGCTATGATGGCGAAAGGAACCACGCCAGATGTTGGGAACTCGTTCATAATTGACACGGGCGCAACGGTTCACATGTGCCCGCACAGAGGACTATTTTCGACGTTGAAGAAGCAAAGCTTCACTGTGAAACAGGCCAACGGTCAGGAGTTGGAAGCGACTGGAATTGGGACTGTGTATCTTGAGAGTCTGAACTTGACTATAAATGATGTTTACCTGGTTCCAGAACTGAGATTTAATCTGCTGAGCGTGTCGCAGATTGCAAAGAAAGGACTGAAACTGTCCTATGATGCTAAAAGCTGCAAGATCTACAAAGACGGAGAACTGTTTCTTACTGCCAAAGAGAAAGACGGACTGTACTTGTTGACTTTTGATCAAAGTGATTACATGAAATGTAATTCCTCTGTGTCTAACGAAATCTCTCTTGCAGGTGTGACCAGTGTGAGCACCAGGAAGGTGACGAAGAAGGTCGACAGAGCATTTCAGCGGGTGTATGCTGATGTGATTGGTCCTCTAGAACCATCTAGAGGCGGTGCACGATTTTACCTTGTGTGTGTGGATTGTTTCACTAAATATTCTTGGGTTTATATGATGGAGAAACCACAAGAAACTTTAGAAAAGTTTCAGGAGTTTTGTGACAAGGTTAAAAGTATGCATGATGCTAACATTGATTGTCTTTTCACAGATGAGAAGCCAATTTTTCTGTTACAGAAGTTTCAGAAGTTCCTGGATGGAAAAGGGATAGACCACAAAGTGGCAGTTTCGCAAGAAGCGTGGAACAGAGGGGTCTGTGTAAAAGTGAACAAAGAATTGCAAAAGGGAATGAATGCACAATTGCTGAGTTCACATTTGCCACATGAATATTGGGCCGAATCGCTAGCGTCCTATCTTCATGTGTGGTTGAGAAAGGTCTCAACAGAGTTGGGATGTTCTCCTTTTGAGAAGCTGTTCAATAGAAAACCTTCTGTTGCCTATTTTAAGGTTTTCGGGTCTCATGTGAGAACAGAAGCTCCAGGTGGTGTAAAGAATGCCAGAGGCATTTTTGTGGGTTATGAAAAGGGTCTCTACAGAGTAATTTTGTCTGAATCTGGTCAGGTGATTCTCACAAAGTTCCTAGAGAGTGCTCCACAGCAAGAGCGGGTAGTACAGACATTTCCCACAGGAAACGATGATGATGATGATGATGAGTTTGATCTTATTGAGTTCAGTAGTACTGATGATGACAGCGATAGCTCAGACAGCTCAGTTGTCACAGTCCTTGAGAGGAAATCTCACATAATGACTAGACCTTCACAGGTGAAGGAAGAACCACTGATTGCTACTGGTTCTCGACAGAGTCCAAAGGTTGAACCAGTGAGCACAGAGGATCAGAACCTCATACGTAGGTCTGAGAGAGCAACGAAGGGTGTACCACCCAAGAGGTATTCAAAGGAGTTTGCTAACCTTGCATATGTTGCTATTGTAAACGACCAAGGACAGATTGAAGCTGTGTCTGAGTCAGAGACAAAGGCACAACAGAGAGTTGTTAACCGAGGTAATGCGAAGTCACACAACCAGAGAGGTACATTGGTTAAACCAGTGGCGGGTAGTTCCAAGGGTGGAACTGAAACAACAGGGGAATGTTATAAATATAACAACTGTTTGTTTTCTTCTCTGGATGACGCTTTGCTCGCAGCACACATTGATACTTTAGGGGGAGTATGTTACCATAAAGCACCAATGCTGCAGCAAGCAAAGGCTCTAGCAGCTCAGCCAGCTGCTTGTGGCTGGAAAGCCAGACAGGATGTTTGTGACTGTTGCCATGGTAACAAAGGGGCAGTCCATTCTGTACTGAGCACCGGATGTTAGCTCAGTGTGTGTGTGTGTCATATGACCCGTACTGGATGTACTTGGGAGGAGTTTTCTTCTTGCTGTTGTTGAGTGCAGACATGATTCTCTGTACTGATGTAAGAGGCAGAAATAAATGATGTAAATAGTTTTCTGTCTGCTTCTTTCCCCTCCCTGGGGACACCAAAGGGGAGAGAGGAAGAACGGTGTGTTCCTCTCATACATCTGAGAAGAATCGCCGGACCTCGCCTGCTTATCAGCAGAGGTTGGGAGACGCGGGGAGGTCGACAGGAATATCTGCCGGTGCCTACGCTTGTGGCACATTCCTCTGACCCAGGCAGAATTCCAACAATAACAACAACATGATTCTATGATTCTACCTTGTTTCTGAAACTAAATGACTAAACAACAACAAACTCATTTTTATACACAGTTTTGACTAAAGTACACATTCTGGCAAGCAACATGCCCTAATGTAATCCAATTTTGTATCCCTCCTTCCCCTTGCTGTCTTCTGCTTCTGCCCCTGCTTCTGGACCCCTCTCTACCACTGACTCTCCCAGCTCACTTAGCCCTATTTACCCCTTCAGCTTCCGACACCTCTTCTTCCCTGTCTTCTCCCACTGACCACTCATCATTGTCCCACTAAGACTCCCCGGGCTCTGAGCCAGGCACACTGAAATTTTCAAGGAAGGTGCCAGCCACCCCCACCACCCCCACGATGTGCTGACATCACTCTCACACACCACGCGACATGCTCTCATGTCACACACATGCCACATGGCTTGCATGTGTGACATGAACACATCACGTGGCATGCATGCATGGTATACACGTATTGCTGCAGAATATTGAGGGAGGCTGGCTCCTTCCTTGAAATTTTTGATGGGCAAATTTTTGATATTGCCAAAACCTATTGATGTTTCGCAACTTTCTGACTAGTTGCAGGACCTTAGCTAGACCTAGCAGAGTAAACGCAGAGTTCACAAAAGCAATTGGCAACTTGGCTGCAGACAGGATGGACGAAGCAGGAACCAGGAACTTGTAGTTAGGTGTTTATTATATACATTGGACTATTTACAGGAACAGAACAGAACACGGATCTTGACACTTGCTCTCTCTGACACGACTCACAACTCCTAAACCTTCAACTCATACTAACACATTCCAGTTAGTAGGCCATTAATCATTATTCCCGTGAGAGAGCTTGACCAATCATGGAGCTGTCTCCATGCCTCTGTATCACCAGGCAGACTTACTCCTTCACATTGCCTTGGCTGTCGGCCAAACCCTAATTAACTCTGTGTGCGTAGCTGCACGTATTCAGATTCCCAACACCTTCAACCCCATGGCCCCCCTTGATGGCGTCACTGCTCTGAACTTTCTTCCTTGGTGGTTTCACAGCTGGTTCCTCCCACCATTCCTCTGTGTCCAGTCATTCCCCAACACCTAGCACCATAGTTGTGGTGGCCATTGTTGCTGCCCATTGTAAGATCGTACCATGCCGTGATGTGCAATTCCTGCCCCCACCAAAGGGTCTTTTGAGCAACAAAGGCAAGATTCAATTTCTCCCTGCTCTCTTTCCATTACCCTATGGATCTGTGGCTTTGCTCCACCGATACAAGCAGCACAGCCGAACACCTTCTGTGCATTAAGAGGAAGCACACTGTTCGTTTTCATTTGCTTTGTGTTAAATCAAAGCAGCCCTGACATGTGACTGCAAACCTTCTGTTCGGGAAGCACAGGCCTGGGCCACAGCTAGTGTAAATTGTTGGGTATAATTTCATTGGATCATAACTGAATCATGCCAGCTGATGTTCTAGCCCTCCCTCTCTCGATACAACTTAGCTTAGATTGATTTCAAGAAAATCAACCTGCTGGAAGGAATCTCTGAAGTGTGTTGCATGCCTCATCTCCAAGGACCGGTCTTGCCATCAACCAAGATGAAGCAATTGCTCTGGGCAGCAGACGATGAACCTGTCGTGTGTGTGTGTGTGTGATTTCTCTTCTGCTGCAGGAGAAGTGCAGCGGGGGGGGGGGTCATTCTTTAAAAACCACGCATGGTACCTTTAAAAAAAAACCTATACCACTTTAGACTGCATTGGGGTGTACAATTTATGAACACCAACCAACATTCTGTGTGTGTGTGTGTGTGTGTGTGTGTGTGCATATCTCCCAGCAAGTAGAAAAGCAGCATGTCAGTGAGAAAGACTTTTGCCCAGCCTGAGCTCTACTGCACTAGTCCTGTACTGGCAGGTCTTGTTTAAACCACCTTGTGTAAATCACCTTGCGTTCTGGACCAGGAAAAAGGCAGAATATATATATATATATATATATATATATATATATATATGTTCATGGAATCATAGAATTGTAGAGTTGGAAGGGACACCAAGGGTTCTCTAGTCCAGTCCCATGCAATGCAGGAATCTCCACTAAAGCATCCATGACAGATGGCCATCCAACCTCTGATCAAAAACCTCCAAGGAAGGAGAGTCCACCACCTCTTGTGGGAGTTTTTTCTACTGCCGAACAGCCCTTACCGTCAGAAAGTTTTTCCAAAAGTTTAGTCAGAATCTCCTTTCTTGTAACTTGAAGCCATTGGTTTGAGTCCTACCCTCCAGAGCAGGAAAAAACAAGCTTGTTCCCTCCACCATGTGACAGCCCTTACGATATTTGAAGATGACTCTCATATCTCCTCTCAGTCTCCTCTTTTCTAGGCTAAACATACCCAGCTCCTTCAACTGTTCCTCATAAGGCTTGGTTTCCAGACCCTTGATCATCTTGGTTGCCCTCCTCTGCACACCTTCCAGCTTGTCAACATCCTTCTTAAATTGTGGTGGCCAGAATTGGACACAGGACTCCAGATGTGGTCTGACCAAGGCAGAATAGAGTTGTACTACTACTTCCCTTGATTTGGTCACTATACGTCTGTTGATACAGCCTAGAATATTGCCAGCTTTTTTTGCTGCTGCATCACACTGTTAACTCATGTTAAGCTTGTGGTCCACCAAGACCCCTAGATCCTTTTCACATCTGCTACAAGTAAGCCAGGTGTTTCTCATCTTATAGTTGTGCATCTGGTTCTTCCTGCCCTAGTGCAGAACCTTACTTTCTTCCCTGTTGAAATTCATTTTGTTAGTATGGGCCCAGCTCTCCAGTCTGTTAAGGTCATTTTGAATTCTGATTCTGTTTTCTATCGCATTAGCTACCCATCCCAGTTTAGTGTCATCTGCAAATTTGATGAGCATCCCCTCAATTCCTTCATCCAAGTCATTTATAAAGGCTTTGAACAACAACGGGCCCAGGACAGAACTCTGTGGCACCCCACTTTTTTCCAGGATGATGAGGAACCATCAATGAGTACTCTTTGGGTTCAGTCACTCAACCAGCTACAAATCCACCTAACGGTTACCTCGTTCAACCCACATTTTACCAGCTTTTCTGCAAGAATATCATGGGCTTTATTTGGGGGATCAGGGTGAAAAAAATGCCTTTCAATGTAGGTTGAGAATTCCAGGAAGGGAAAGTGGGCAGAGCCTCTTTCTCGTGGTTCCCATTGTACTCCAGTTACAGCCGTGCCCAGGGATTAGATCAGCTTTTGATCTTGAGCCAACTCGTAGGTTCAGGCGGTTAAACCTTGGGACCAGCGGAAGGGAAAGCAAAATAAATAACAGCCGAATAAATAAACTGCGCATTAGCACCAGCATGTAGCACGCTGCAGTCATCAAAGAGATGCCTTCTGACCTGGCGAAGATCCCATGCAGCCCCGTGAACAAACGCAAGAAGCCAATCAGCACCAAATTTGGCACAAAGCTTCATGCAAACATCCACTAATTAATCCAGCCAGCTCCCCTGCAAGGCAGGAAGGTAGCTATTAATATTCCTGTTTCTGCACAGGACGCTAATGGTAATGGGGATACAGGCACAGACGTAATCATGATTGGGATTTGTATTAGAATAGTTGCCCCCACAGGCCACTGAATTTCTAGGTGATCATTTGTTAAATGTTATAATGCATGACTCGGTATATATTTGTTGTGGGGGGGGGCGGTGGAGAGAGAGGAAGCAAGGAAGATGATTTGCAGCACATGAAACTCATAATAAAAATAATTTAATGATAATAATATTTCATTATTTAAATGCTGACCATCTGTCTGGGTTGCCCCAGCCACTCTCTGCATGACTTCCAACAAGTTAAACACATTATCACATGATTGCTGGGTTGTAGCCAATTAAATTCTACTCAAAGAAGACCCATTGGAATCAATGGAATTCAAAGCAGAACTTGGTTGGATGCAACCTTTGAAGAGATGCAGAAAATTAAAACAAAAACATATGCATGGAGGTAAGATGCATGAGCTATGGTCACTCAATGGAACTTCCACATTCAGGCATAGTCTAACCCAGTCTAACAACTCCCATCATCCCTAGCTAACAGGATCCGTGGTCAGGAATCATGGGAATTGTAGTCCAAAAAGAGCTGGAGACCCAGGTTCTTACAGGGTATATCCTTTCTCGTTCTCTTGCTTGGTAAGAACTGGGGCAGATCATAGAAGAAGAAGAGTTTGGATTTGATATCCCGCTTTATCACTACCCGAAGGAGTCTCAAAGCGGCTAACATTCTCCTTTCCCTTCCTCCCCCACAACAAACACTCTGTGAGGTGAGTGGGGCTGAGAGACTTCAAAGAAGTGTGACTGGCCCAAGGTCACCCAGCAGCTGCATGTGGAGGAGCAGAGACGCGAACCCAGTTCCCAAGATTACAAGTCTATTGCTCTGAACCACTACACCACACTGATCATAGGACAGGCTGACCTTGAAACTAGGCCAGGAGAAGTGCAAATTTTGAAGGGTGATCCATGTTTCGACTGACACATGGGTTTGAGACATGGGAATTAGGTAGTTTCTCATTAAAATGCAAACAAAAATGCAAATTTCTCCTTCATTATTTATTAGCATTACCTGTCTTTATTAAATTTGTATAGCACCCTTCATCTGAAGACCACAGGGTGGTTCACCATATCCATACTTCACAGCAACAATGGGCTCAAATTAGAGGAAGGTGGTTTGGGTGGAATGGTAGTAGCAAGGCATGCCAATCCAGGACGGGTGGCAGGATTCAATCTTTCTCTCCCTTCCCCCCAACTTGTTCCTGATATAGATTTTCCCTCACCCCTTCTTCTTGGGCAGGGAAAGAGGTGTCATTTTGGGGTCCACCTCAGGTGGCAAAATGTCGTTGGTTGGCACCGGTCAGAAGTCAATAGAAGCATGCCCCCCCCCCCGTCTGATTCCACCAGGGTGGAAGGAGATTTTTTTGGGGGGGGGGGTTACAGCTGGGGAGAGAAAGTTAAGCCTTCCTTTCCGAAGCTCTGACCACCCCCATCAAAAGCATCCGGAACCAGACTTCAAATAAGCCTGCTATTGTACTTAATAGAAACTGGTTTGCTAAGCTTAATTGAAGTGAGGGAGGGGTGATTTGAGGTTTACCGTCCCCCTGTAGTGGCCCCTCCAAAATCACCCTTTCTCCTGCTGCAACTGTATATGAGAGGAAAGTCTACTGTTGGCTCCTCAATTGAAGGCCTTTTTCATGGCTAATTGTTGCAGGGAGTGGTTTTTCAAGAGACCGCAGCTGGTTTGCAAATGTGCCCATGCGCCCATCAACATTGCCAACCCCTGCATTGATCTTTAAGGTACCACATAACTCTGTGGTGTTACTGTTGCAAAATGACTTTCTCAGTTACCGCCCCACAATTCTCTCTATCTCTCCCTGTCTCTCGCCGTTTGTGCGAGTGTTAACTTTTAGAAGACACCATCAAATTAAAAATTCTTTTCAGAAGCCTCTTTAACAGAGGCTGGAAGCTAAGCGGAGATTGAATTTAATTTAGTCCAATTCTCTGAGCTTCAGATAAAGGCCTTCTCTCTCTCTCTCTCGCTCCCCACCCCACTTTTTTTTCTTCTAATCTAGTGGCAGGCCAGATAAAAATACCCCTCTTCTATCCTGCAGGCAACTTTGTATCCTGGCAGAGTGGAAAATGGATGTGGGCGGGAGGAGAATATAATTGAGCAAAAGTTGCTGTATAGAAAAATGCACATTGGAGGTGGAAAGTCTTTTGGGATTGGGTGCGCTGCTTTAATTTGCGTTTCTCAGTATGTCTCCCTCGTGTTCCTTTATGGAATTGGAGCCAATGTCTAATTGCCAGGGACAGTCTTAGAAAGCAGCACAGGGGAGTTCAACCAGTGCTCCCCCCCCAAGAAAAATAAATTGTGGAACTCCCCATGAAGTTCTTACAGTAAGTTGCCGGGCGACTCAGAGCAGCCCTGAACAGATACTGGTTTGCAAACAGCCTCATTCACTGGCATGGAGGTGCTAAAAACTACAGCAAACTGCCTCCCTAGCTGGTTTGGGGGGGGGGGGTCACCCCTGGTTCTGGTCAAATAAACATGCCCCTGCCTCCCTCATTCTCTTAGATTCAGATGGATGACTAGGGCAGCTCAGAAGGACCCTTGCGCAAATGTGCACATGTGCCATCATAGAGGCCTGGCTGGAATGCTTAAAGCCCACCACCGCTACATGGGAGATGGAAAATATGAACTGGCCTCTCCTCATACCTTGACCAATCGCAGCTAGGAGGAACTAGGAACTAGGTGGAATCATAGGTTTAAAAACGTGTAGACCTGCACACAAGGGACGTGGGTGGCGCTGTGGTGTAAACCAGTGAGCCTCTTGGGCTTGCCGAACGGAAGGTTGGTGGGTTTGAATCCCCATGACAGAATGAGCTCCCGTTGCTCAGTCCCAGCTCCTGCCAACCTAGCAGTTCGAAAGCACGTCAAAGTGCAAGTAGATAAATAGGTACCACTGTGGCAGGAAGGTAAAAGGCGTTTCCGTGCGCTCTAGCTTCTGTCACGGTGTTCCGTTGCGCCAGAAGCTGTTTAGTCATGCTGGCCACATGACCCAGAAAGCTGTCTGTGGACAAGCACCATCTCCCTCAGCCTGAAAAGCGTGATGAGCACCACAACCCCATAGTCACCTTTGACTGGACTTAACTGTCCAGGGGTCCTTTACCTTTACCTTTTTAGACTTGCACACGCTGGCTTCCATTTTGACTCGAAATGTTCGTTTTGGGCTTTTTAGAAGTACGTAAAGGCAAGAAGCAGATGGGGGGAGATCCAGTCCACAATGGCGCCCATCTGAGAAGTGCCAGAACTGTGCTCTGGCTGGGGGGGAAGCATTGAGTTCAACTGTTCTGTTGTGAAACAAGCATGGTCCCTTGGAAATGTCTGAGCTTCCTGCCTTTTTCTCCATTTCAGTCATCTAGTCCAGCCTTTGCAAACCTGGCACCCTCCAGATGTTTTGGACTACAATTGCCATTGCTAATTAAAGCTGTGGTACAAAACATCTGGAGGGCATCAGAGTCGGGAAGGCTGATCTTGTAGGCTGAGCAAAAACATAGTGATAAGGTTAGTTTATTTGCCTAATTGCCACCTGTCTGTATGCTGTTGTCCATGCCGTTTTTGTTATTATTTTCCTTGGCTTGAGGCTCTGGCAGTAACTTGGTGGGGCTGCATCTGTATGCGCTTTCAAGGTGATTGGTTCCCTTGAATGGAACGATTTGAAAAACATGATATGAAAAATAAAAGGCCTGCCTAAGGCAGATTCCTTTTTGAGGTGTGAAGTGCAAAGCTCTTCCGCTTTGAACAAAATGAAAGCCTTGGCTCATTGAAGACATTACGAAGCTTCTATATTTGAATACCGAGACAAAACACATTGTTTTTCTTCTAATTCTCCCAGATTTAGGCCAGGCCATGGAGGGATGTAAACAGAAGCAAGAAATCTCACTTTTGTATGTGGTTCAACACATTTATATACCACAATATGCAAACGAAAACACAGTCGTCGTTTGAAATGTGCATTTCTGTGAATTGTGCAGTACAGGCCTCCAGGCCTGTAATGTGTACAGAAATACATATGCAATATCTTGAGAGGGGGCCAAACCTATGACAAAAAATGGGTGAAGTCACACAAAAGTTACACTTTGGTCTGCCACCTTGATTCAGAATGGAAGCTGGTGGTCCAACATCAATGGAAACTGCCACACCTACCTCAGAAACCTTTGTGCTAAATTTAGTGACAATGTTTTGAGAGGCAGCCAAACCTAGACAGACAGACAAACCACTTCCCCAAATATATAGTAGAGATAGAGGATAGATCAATCGATATATTGATAGATAGATAGACACCTCTGTCTGTCTATCATCTATCTGTCATCTATCTATATCTATCTATCTATCTATCTATCTATCTATCTATCTATCTATCTATCTATCATCTATATCTATCTATCATCTATCTATCTATCTATCTATCTATCTATCTATCTATCTATCTATATCTATCTATCATCTATCTATATCTATCATTATCTATCTATCTACCCTTCCCTCCCTATTTAACGTCTTCCAAGATTTATCAAAATAATAGCAACACTTAATCTGGGTTCTATGAAAACATATAATAATAACAGTGTATTTTAGTCAGGAATTTATTGGGATATGCAATAATGATCCTCACAACAAAATGACATACATCCACAATATCTATAGTATGGGCTCACCGGAGAAGTCATTTTTCAAAATTAATTTCCTAGGACATCTTAGCAATTGTCTCCCGGCACTCTCATGTGCCTCAAGAGCAAAGTTTAGTAACTACTTGCTTCCCGCAAAGCAAAACTGGGTTACACTCAGGCTTAGATGTGATAAAACCAGGTTGCTATTAACAGCAGACAGATGTGGTGTTTCTGGGTCCCACTGGCGATGTTCCTGAGGGCGACCATTTATGCGTCAACATGAAAGGGGGGTAACAGAGTGCGCAGATTTGCATTTTAAAAAATTGGTCGTGCCAACTTTCAAGCATATGAGAGGACAATTTAGCAAATCATAGTTTCAGCAACTTAAATTGAAATGCAATACATCTCACCAAAGTGGGGGAGACTGTGGCCAGGTGACCTGTTTGCCTGCTCAGTTTTCTGCCCAGGTGCTCACAGCCCCAAGGCTCCTGTGCAGGGCTGTCTTAAGCATATGCTGCTACGGGGTGCAAAGATCCGCCTGGCGCCCCCTCCCCCCCAGGTTGCCCAGTCCCAGGCGCGCAGGAGTGTGGAGCCAGCCAGCCGCCTGAGCATCTCGCTGGCTTTGTCGCCCCCAAACTCGTGACGCAGAAGAAGAGCCTGCCACGGCAATCCGACCGACGGGCAGACTCTTCCCCGGACTCAACTCTCAGGCCCAGACTCTCAGCCTGGTGCCCCTGAGAGCCCGGCGTCTGGGTGCCCCACACCCCTAGCTCCTATGGGTAAGACGGCCCTGCTCCTGTGTTCCCTTAGTGTTAAATTGAACTTGGACCAGACAGTCCTTTACTTGGAGGGATTGTCTCCTGTTAAAGAGGCTCCTTTCCTTCTGCTTCTGATAATGCTAGATTGACTTCGGGGGGGGGGGCTAAGCACCTTGCAGCTCCTTTCTTCACCCCCGTTTCTCTCTGACCTAATGGATGTAGTCATCCCTGCACAGGCAGTTTTGATAAAATACATTACTGGCCAGTTCTCCCCTGATCTCTGGGCCCTGAATGATGCTCCTATTCATGTTGCAATCCTAGCACTCACAGTCCTTCCCCCAGCCTCATTATCTTTAATTTAGTTGCCTCCGTCTAGCTGCGGTCAGTCCATTTCATCCTGCTCTCAGACCACAGCATTTTCCCCATCGGGAAACGAGAAAGCTATGGCCAGCCCAACAAAGATGCGGCAATGCTCTGGACCTGACTTTCACGTAAGAAAGTGCCCTAGCCATGCAGCCATGGTTGTTGGGGGGTGACGGTGTCAAGGGGGACAGTTGCTCTCCCTGGATGATCCCTCACCTTCAGATTCCCAGATTCCCTTTTTTAAAAAAAAATGGAGAAAATGTCTAGTATTTGTAGAAAATGAGGTATGGGGCAAAATATGCATGCACTGTGTTCTCTCTCTTAGAAACTAGCTTCCCTCTTTCTTTCTTTCTTTCTTTCTTTATATATATTTGATTTGATTTTAAATAGCATAACCATATTACAAACAACAATTCGCAGTCCAAATATCAAGATTACTCTGAATCTCCTGACTTCCCCCCTTCCTTTCCATGGGTCCTGATGATAATATTTGCAACTGCATATCAATATGTATCCAAATTTTTATCCTCCTAAATTATCCATACTTTCTGTTACTTTGCAAGTGTGGTTAAAAATCCTGCCAATGTTTTAACTTGCTTGCATTGGTCTCGTATGTAAATCATAAACGTTTCCCATTCTCTTTTAAAGTTCTTGCCTTCTTGATTTCTGAGCTTCCTAGTTAGTTTTGCCATTTTGGCATAGTCCATCAACTTGGTTTGCCATTCTTCTCTGGTCGGAGTTGTTTCTTCCTTGCATCTCTGGGCTAATAGCATCTGTGCATCTGTTGTCACGTACATGAACGGTTAGCTTCCCCCTTTCAATGTTTTACTTTATATAGTCATACCTTGGGTTACAGACGCTTCGGGTTGCACGATTTCAGGTTGCGCACCGCGCCGAACCCGGAAGTACAGGAATGGGTTACTTCTGGGTTTCGGTGTTTGCTCATGCACAGAAGCGCTAAATTGTGCTTTGTGCATGCGCAGAAGCTCAGAATCGTGACCCACGCGTGCACAGACGCGGCGCTGTAGGTTGCAGATGCTGCAGGTTGTGAATGTGCTTCCCGCACGGATCACGTTTGCAACCCGAGCGTCCACTGTACACACAGACTCACATGGAAACATTCCTATAGACACCCATCCATGCCACAGACACCCCCAACACACAAAACCAAAAGAAGAAGCAAGCTTGAGCCTAATGCTACAACTGTTGAGAGAGAGGCAATATTTTCAGTAGGCAATATTTCATGTGAATCCTCTGCGATAGACATGCACCCAGTTTTTATAGGAAAGCACCCTCTAATTCAGATGGATGCTGGAGGCTTACTGCTGAAAATGCCTCACTGAGGCATATGACGTGAGCACTTCCAGTGATATTTTCTTCTTGGTCTGAAGTTAATTCTGTATTAACTTTGCATTTTGTCCTAGAGAAATCCTTGATATTTGTGTATTCCTGCAGCAGGAGGACAGGACAGCCCAAGTGGGTTTTGCAAGCTCTTACGCTCACCTAGAAGACAAATACCTTTGCTGCATCTGAACGTATTTCTCATAAATGTCAATTTCATTTCAATATCTCTCAGGACACTTGGATAGCATATATCGACTTAATGTGCTTAAACTGAAATGGATGCGTTGGTGGGTTTTGTAGAACGGATGTTTTCTTTTCCTTCCTGTCGTGTTTCTTTCTCTACTATTGTTAACCGTGCAGGATTAAACCTTGAGGAGGCAGTCAAAATCTCAGCTTCCCCTCCCCCCCCCCGCTCTAGTGGGATAACATTGAACTAAGAAAGCTTGATTGTAGTTTCCTTTCAAGTTTAAATCAATATTATTTTGATCCATTGTCGCAGCGTCCCTAAAAGGCATGGGACCCATAGGCTGGAGCCTGCTCTGCCTATTTGGTAATCCGGCAGGTAGGGGAAGAATTACCGTATTTTTTGCTCTATAAGACTCACTTTTTCCCTCCTAAAAAGTAAGGGGAAATGTGTGCGTCTTATGGAGCGAATGCAGGCTGCACAGCTATCCCAGAAGCCAGAACAGCAAGAGGGATTGCTGCTTTCACTGTGCGGAGATCCCTCTTGCTGTTCTGGCTTCTGAGATTCAGAATATTTTTTTCTTCTTGTTTTCCTCCTCCAAAAACTAGGTGCGTCTGGTGCGTCTTATAGAGCGAAAAATACGGTAATCGTTCAATTCCACCTTCTTCTTATCCACTGAAATAACCTCTTTTCATCCTGCCAGTTGGAGGGTGTTCAGCAGAAACCTCAGTTCCCCAAATGTTGTGATGCAGCTCTCAAACCATAAAATGCACGCGCTCCCAGGGCAGGGGGGATTTTCCCACTTGCTGGTGGTATGTGCACAAGAGGGGCTCCAGGTGAATTTCCTCTGCAAGCAGTGAAGGTTCTGCTGTGGCGGTGCCACCCTGCAAAAGGCCCTGTAAGGTTAAGAAGGGGGATGCATTTTTAACGTACTGTCACCACAACAAGCCTTTCGGAAAGAAAGGCGATGAGTGTTATTAATAAAATAAATATGACTGTCAAGTGAGAGAAATAATGTGTTAGTGAATGGGGAGGAAAATGCATTAGGGTAGAAGCACCCTCTGTTCCCAAGTGGTACAGATGAAAATGACTAATTAAAGAATAATATTTCATTGGCTGCCAACTCAATCAAAGTTTAGATAGACAAACCAGCAATTACAGGAAGGAGATAATCAGTTATGCATTTAAAAGACTATCTGCCCAGCAACTTGTCCTTTAATTAGATGTGCAATTTTGAAAGAAAGGGGGGTGGTGGATTGTTCGGAAGTGAAGGAAAAGCAATAATCATATGAAGAGTGAAGCCTCGGTTGGGTTTATCTCCATCTAACAGGAACCAATTAAAACACAACAATAAATCACAATTGTTTAGATTGTGTTCCGTGATTGCAATTAAAAACACTGCATTAGCTACCACAGATGGAAAAAGATGGCCTAGAGAGAGAGAGAAAAGTTTTAAAAGTGAATGAATAAATAAATAATACATGTTTAAAAACCCAGAGGCGGTGCAGATGTAGTTTTCCCTGATAAACCAGTGTCTGGGTTATATTATTTCTGCCTATATGGGGGGGGGGGTCACATGACTGGTTGCTGCTCCCCCCTAAAAAACACACACAAAAACCAGTTCCCTCCACATAGAAACCTAGCCTGTCAAAATGTTTATGTTAGGAGAAATTTGCGATCAAATGCTGACAAATTTTCATGGGGGAGTTGAATTTAGGAATGGAAAAATGAGAAACTGAAAGAACTATTCTCCCAGTTATCTAACTTTCCACGTGCAGGGATTTTTGGGGGGATTTAATCAGGCTAGTTGCCACAAAATGCTGTGTTGCTTCTTCTAGAGGGGTAGCAGTACATCTTGGACAGTGTTGTGTGTGTGCTGTGATCCACCTCAGTGAGGTCTCCTCTGCTCTCCTAAGCTCCTGCACCTACCTGTACAGGTATCTCTCTTTCATGACAGTCCCGTAAGCCACTTTAGGAAGGCTCCTGGGAGCAGCTTATGCCAGGGCAGGGAAGCTGTGGCCCTCCAGATTTTGTTGTTAGACAGGGGCAAATCTTTCAAATCCCATTTCTTTCAGTTTCTCATTTTCCATTCCTAAATTCAACTCTCCACATTTTCAATAAGGAAATTATAAAAAAGAAACTGAACACCTTCAAGAAAGGTTGAGGACCAGTCTGGTGTGAAAAATATACCTTATTTTTCGCTCTATAAGACGCACCAGACCGCAAGACGCATCTAGTTTTTGGAGGAGGAAAACAAGAAAAAAAATATTCTGAATCTCAGAAGTCAGAACAGCAAGAGGGATTGCTGCGCAGTGAAAGCAGCAATCCCTCTTGCTGTTCTGGCTTCTGGGATAGCCTGCGCAGCCTGCATTCGCTCCATAAAACGCACACACATTTCCCCTTACTTTTTAGGAGGGAAAAAGTGAGTCTTATAGAGCAAAAAATACGGTACATGAGGACAGTAGAGATTGAGCTTGCATGCATATGTCACTGCGATGTTCACACATGGAACCTTGTCCATGTGCAAACTAGGGCATTGTGCTCCAGTTCACATATTCTTTTGGAACATACGGATTAAACAGGAATACAATGAAATCTGAACCAAATCTCTCTCCCCTCCCAATGAGTGCTGAACCTGGGTTTGCAAAAGGTCTGGTGCCTCACACAGAAGCCCTCGATTCTCAAACACGTGCAAGAATCTCAGGTCTTTGATGAAGCTCCTTTGCAGAGGCAGGACTGTGGGCCTCGTTTCAGTGTCAGGTGTGCTCTGAAGAGTGCATTTGTGGGAAGGCAGGGCAGAACTGTTTTGAATAAATAAAACAAACATGGCAGGACAAATGAGATCAATATTGTGAAGAGGGGGTTACGCAACTGTGGTCTCCGGCCAAACTGAGGACAGAAGAGGACATTTCCTTTCCAAAGCTCTCAAATCCCTAACAGAAATAGAGTCCGTTTGAACCAGAGCCCAACAGATGCCATGGACCTGAGGACATTGTTCTCCTCTCGGCTGGGCAGGAGAATAACAATATAACTGGCCATGTCAGGCCTGCAGGCAGAGCTGTGCTTCATCTAAAGACTGCTGGAGGAGAATATAGCATCATTGTCCTGCTACAGCTGTGCCTAGCATTGCCATATTTCAAAAAGTAAAAACCAGGACACACCAAAAGTTTTTTCTTTAGACAAACCCCCAGTGTGGTGTGGTGGTTAAGAGCGATGGACTTGTAATCTGGTGAACTGGGTTCGATTCCCCGCTCCTCCACATGCAGCTGTTGGGTGACCTTGGGCCAGTCACACTTCTCTGAAGTCTCTCAGCCTCACTCACCTCACAGAGTGTTTGTTGTGGGGGAGGAAGGGAAAGGAGTTTGTGAGCCACTTTGAGACTCCTTCGGGTAGTGATAAAACGGGATATCAAATCCAAACTTTTCTTCTTCTCGACCTTTTTTTTATTTACGGGGAATCCTGTGGTTTTTCGATTGACTTGCCAAAGATCCAGGACAAAGCGCCGCCTTTCGGAAATTCCCCTCGGACGTCAATTCTGCCTTTGAAATCCCAGTAATGTCCGAGAAAATCCAGACATATGGCAGCCCTAGTTGTGCCTAACCTACTCGAGTTATAGCAGGTTGGCACCGGCCCCCTCACCCCAACTAATTGGATTTTTTTTAAAAAAACGACTTCCTGCAATTGAGTGGTTTGCTTGAGATCTCCCCCCCCCACACACACACACCCCGACTCTCCATTTGCAAAGGGCATGTCAGGACACTCCATTCTAGCTGACATCTGCTTTTGTGCTCTGCTCAACTGGATTCTTGCTGGAGGGCAATATATGTAAAGCAAAGGCATATTGCAGAGAGCATGGATCTCCTTCATAGCACAGCAGATTCTCCCACAAATCAGGCACACGTTTGCTTTGAGCAGGAGCAAATGCTCACAAGTCCTGAATGAAAGAGTGCCTTCGAGGGGACCAAAATGCCCCCCAAGCCCTCTCCATCTGCTTGCTCCATTGCTATATTTACATTTATCGGGAATTATAATAATAATAAAAATTATTTATACCCCGCCCTCCCCAGCCATGACCGGACTCAGGGCAGCTAACACCAGGTATAAAAACAATTGATTAAAATACAACTTAAAAACAAGATTAAGTACAACATTAAAATGCAGCCTCATTTCAGTAGAATCTCAAATCAAAAACTTTTTGAAAACGTCGAATCTTCACCAAGGCCAAGTATCCAGACTGGCCCTACGTGGGCCAGAAAAAAGCCAGGGAAGTCCCCAAATAGGAGTTCCATCACAGAAGGACAAAGGAAAAAAGGAAAGAGGGGGAGGGGATCAAGTTGATTCCAAGCCAAATGCCAGGCAGAACAACTCTGTCTTACAGGCCCTGCGGAAAGAAATCAGATCCTTCTTCTCGCCCCCTTGCTGCCTTTCTGAGATCCAGCCAAGCAGGGATCACATTGCAAGTGTAATAACATCACGTATCAGAATACGATGTGATGTAACGAAGCCAATTCAGAGTGAGCACAAAGCATGGCCTCACTCGGAATGAGCAAAGGTGATGAAGAGCACAGCTGCAAAACAGAGGGAGAGATGCTTCCATCCACCAAACAATTTGGTGGGAGCAGAGAGGGCTCTTGTGTTCAGGTTCTGTTTGTGGACTTCCCATTGAGGCATATGGTCGGCCACTGCGAGAACAGGATGCTGGACTAGACGAGCCATTGGCCTGATCCAGTGGGCTCTCCTTAGGTTCTTAAATGTATTTTTTTGCATGGACAAGTGGAGTCCCCCCAACCCCAGGCGACCCCCGAGTGGAATAATGACTCAAGACAACGTGCTATGGGATTAAAATTGGCCACAACTTTATTAAGTTTCAGATGTAGGGAGACCTTGGCTCAGGCATTGGGCATTTATCCTTCCCAGTCCCCAGTCTGGAGCTGACTGCCGCTTCGCAGGTAAGATTCACCTTCTGTTGTGTGGGCAGGACGGTCCCTCCCCTTACCTGGCCAATCCCCTGGCAATGCCTCCCCAGGCGGGATTGGGCGATTGGCACAGGAAAGCGGAGACCTCCAGGTATCCAGCCTGGGGAGGATGAAGCCAGCCTGAACTACCAGGAACCGCACTGGGATCCAGGGGGCTGCGCGCGACCACGCAAAAGGTGCCCCCATTTGATGTGGGAGCAGTCATTCTTGGAAACTTACTCAGCTGCAAGGAATTGTGTTCTGAGAGGTCTTTGTGGGAAATTATTCCACAGCACAGTTTGAAACACTGTTCACAGGCTGAGAGCAAATCAATATGGATATACGATGCAAAGTGCTGTTTCTCCTGGTAACATGATAACTTGTGCCACAATGAAGCAATGGCCCATTCAGGTTTTCCCCCGAAGGCTCCAGGATTAATAATAGGGATTTTTGTTTTTCCTATCAGCATTCTACACTGTTGATACCAGAAATGGGCTGCACAATGATAAATGTATGCAATGTGTTGTCTCCAATGGTGGTTTTCCCCAGACACTTAGCTCCGATAAAGCTTCTGCTCATGCAAAGAAAGGCACTCAGTTTTAAGCAATCTCCCCATCCTGCTGCATACTCCCCAAAAGGCTGTTCTTGAGGGTTGGGGGGGGGGAGGGAACCTACCAGAACTACATGGGATAAGATACAATGGACTGCAAGTAGGAAGGATTGATGAAAATGAGGTGCCTTGCTTCCCATGAGCTTTAAAATTAGGAAGGGCTATAGCTGCATGCAATGACAAACCTAGACAGCATCTTAAAAAGCAGAGACATCACCTTGCCAACAAAGGTCCGTATAAAGCTATGGTTCTCCCAGTAGTGATGTATGGAAGTGAGAGCTGGACCATAAAGAAGGCTGATCGCCAAAGAATTGATGCTTTTGAATTATGGGAGAGCCTTGTGGTGTAGTGGTTAAGAGCGGCAGTCTCGTAATCTGGGGAACCAGGTTCGCGTCTCCGCTCCTCCACATGCAGCTGCTGGGTGACCTTGGGCCAGTCACACTTCTTTGAAGTCTCTCAGCCCCACTCACCTCACAGAGTGTTTGTTGTGGGGGAGGAAGGGAAAGGAGAATGTTAGCCGCTTTGAGACTCCTTAAAGGGAGTGAAAGGCGGGATATCAAATCCAAACTCTATGGTGCTGGAGGAGACTCTTGAGAGTTCCATGGACTGCAAGAAGATCAAACCTATCCATTCTGAAGGAAATCAGCCCTGAGTGGTCACTGGAAGGACAGATCGTGAAGCTGAGGCTCCAATACTTTGGCCACCTCATGAGAAGAGAAGACTCCCTGGAAAAGACCCTGATGTTGGGAAAGATTGAGGGCACAAGGAGAAGGGGATGACAGAGGACGAGATGGTTGGATAGTGTTCTCGAAGATACCAGCATGAGTTTGAACATACTGCGGGAGGCAGTGAAAGACAGGAGTGCCTGGCGTGCTCTGGTTCATGGGGTCACGAAGAGTCGGGCACGACTAAACGACTATACAACAACAACATAGCTCAGTGGTAGAGCATATGCTTGGCATGCAGAAGGTCCTAGTTCAATCCCCAACATCTCCAGGTAGGGCTTGGAGAGACCCCTGTCTAGAACCCTGGAGAACCACTGGCACCCACCAACCCCACCTATAGCATGGTCAGTGGGGATGAAAGCATTCCCCTTGCTCTGAATAGGCTTTGACCATTGATTGGCTAGAATCGTTCAGGTGGCTGGCCCAGAAAGCACTGCCCTCACTCTCAACTGGCTTGGTTTGACCTTGCGGCGACTCGAGCACATAGCCAAGCTGCGTCAGCAGCAACCAAGTCAACTCCTGCAGGATGCGGTAAGCACATTGCAAAAGTGTGACCAGAACAGAATGCCGTGCCCCCCAGAACCATTTTTTAAAAATGGTGCCCGATAGCGGAAACAGCAAACGATTTTGAAAACAGGTGAACATTTGCACAGTGAAGAGTTGCTCCCTGAACCCCATGTGAAAATCAAAATAGGCAAACATTCAGTGCAACCCTACAATGTATAAAAGACCACTTATGGCCCCTGCGAATCCTTTGAAACTTTGAAATATTATCCTTTGAAGCGGTTCCTTGCTGGCCAGATATAGCATTTTAATTGTTTGGGTGAATGCATCAGCCATCGGAATGCAAGGTCTGAAAACCTTCATGTCTAATTAGAGCTGCGAAGTGAGAGATGCCAAAGGGTATGGGAAGAGTCCTGCCGTCTATTTTTGTTTGATGGCTACCACACGTTTCTTGTTTTATCTGCCATTACACCAAACAAAGGTCTCCTGGAGGAGAAAGACAAAGGAGGACACAACCAATTCTAGCTATTCAAGTCTTAACTGCTGTATAGGAAAAACTAATTACAAAGAAAACCCCTAGAGTCAGCTGAGCACTTCCAACAGGGAGTTTCCAACCAAGAGGAACAAGAGACAAATGTTCCCTGGGATCAAACCAATAACTAAAGTGCACATTAAGAATATTTTTCATTCATGTCTATTTCCGGAAGCTATTTCCCCCCACCCTCTCCGCTCCCTGGTTGGCCACTCTCCCCTGCCTGGTCTCAGTTGCACAAATTGTCCTACAGCCAAAGTCTTTGGAAGAGTGCCACCAATTTTCTGAACTGTGAATACGTTCCCTATTCTGGGTGGAAAGGTTTTGACTGTTACAGTGGAGTCCTGCCTTTTGACATACTGTACTCCAGGAATATCCAAGGTATTGGCTCCCAGAAGCTGTTGGACTGCAACTCCCATCATCCCTCATCATTGGCTATCCTGGCTGGGGCTGATGGAGTCCAGCAACATCTGAAGAGCATCACTTGGCTTGCCAAGGTTCTACACAGGAGGAATTTAACTTGGTGCTAAGATGATTGCTCCATCGCCGCTGTGCTGGTCCCGTGGGCTAACCAAGAGGTGAGGTCCGAGTCCAGTCCGAGGTCGAAGGTGCAGTATGGAGGCAGTCTGAAGAAGTTGAAGCTGGATGCAGGGCAGGTAGTCGGGTGAGATCAGGAGCTCCAGCAGGATAGCAGGACAGGGCTTAGGCAGGAACTGACAACCAACAACATTGCTCCCGCAACCTGGGACTGGGGCTGGCTGGCTTTTATCTGCCCCAAGGCATAGGGCAACCCCGGTCCACAGGTGACTCACCTCTCCTGGCCTGAAGGCGAGCACTCCTCCTGCAGGAACTTAGTTCCCTCCGCCTCTCTGCCCTGAGCCTCTGCAGCTCAGGAGAAGCTGGAGGGTTACCAGACCCAGAGGCAACCTCAGCTTCCTCTGACAGGGCTGAGAGTGGAGCACCTGCAGGCAATGGGTCCTCCACCCCCTCAGGAGCCAGAGCAGACCCAGCACCTGAGGATCCAGCACAGGTGAGGACCCTTCGGGCTCATGCCCCAGCCCCAGCTCAGCTGGTTCTGGAGGCGGGGAATCCTGTGCAGGCTGGGCTTCCTCAGGTTCAGCATCCAAATCCGAATCCCAGGCCATCACAGCTGCAAGCATTGGATTATTTGATGTATATATGTATATGCAACAAAGGTCCGTATAGTTAAAGCTATGGTTTTCCCAGTAGTGATGTATGGAAGTGAGAGCTGGACCATAAAGAAGGCTGATCGCCAAAGAATTGATGCTTTTGAATTATGGTGCTGGAGGAGACTCTTGAGAGTCCCATGGACTGTAAGAAGCTCAAACCTATCCATTCTGAAGGAAATCAGCCCGGAGTGCTCAGAGGAAGGACAGATCGTGAAGCTGAGGCTCCAATACTTTGGCCACCTCATGAGAAGAGAAGACTCCCTGGAAAAGACCCTGATGTTGGGAAAGATGGAGGGCACAAGGAGAAGGGGACGACAGAGGACGAGATGGTTGGACAGTGTTCTTGAAGCTACCAGCATGAGTTTGACCAAACTGCAGGAGGCAGTGGAAGACAGAAGTGCCTGGCGTGCGCTGGTCCATGGGGTCACGAAGAGTTGGACATGACTAAACGACTAAACAACAACAAATGAACCATTCAGGAGGGAGAACTGGGAGATTGTTCCATCAAGCAATGGTGTTCTGGGGGTTCTCCTGACCTCTCCCAGCCAATTTGGGTAGCAAGGGCGGGGGGGGGGAGAGGCAGGAGCCCACTGTACTAGCAGAAGCCCCTGCATGTTATGATTATGTATTGGGAGTAGAAGTAGTTTGATGCCCTCCAGGATGATAGCTTGCTCTGGTGTAGATCCGGGCCCCTCTCTGGTGAGAGATGGGTGAGAAGTATTACATGCTTCAGCAGATGTGGGGCACGAGTCCATTAGGCCTTGAGGTTGGGAGAGTGTCTTTCATGTGCATGCTTGACTGTGGCCCTCTGAATGTGGCTCATTCATTTATTTGAAAACTCACAGGAGGCAAGGCACCTCATTTTCTGCTATGAAGCTCCCCCCACTAAGGTGCATCTGTAAAACACGGAGCCGTCACTTTAGCTCCTTATATGGCCAGCGATTCTCACGCTATTTCTGTGCTCCAGAAATATCGCCGGATGGTATTAAGCATCTGCCTGTTTGATTGTTTGCTTGCAGCTTAAGGGGACACCTTCACAGCCAAGCTAAGCTCATTGCTCAGTTCTGCCCTATCAGCAACAGAACTCATTACGATGCTACTTCAGCGCCCCGGTTTGCTCCTGCACTTTGATCAGCAAAGATTAATTGACCCAGACTGAATTAATAGTGGTGATTAAACTAAATGGGACCGCAATATGACCGAGTTACAGCCTTGCCAACATGACCATTCAGAAGAGGTTCCTTTATGCATGATTTCTTCTTAATCATTATACACTAAGACTTTATTATGGTGTTCTAATTAGGGAGACACAGCTAATATACACTAACCATTACAGTCCGTGGCATAACTTAGCAAATTATGCATAAAGTGGATGTCTTGGACACTTGGCATAGAACTTACTGTGGAAGCCTCTTGAGCCTCTTGGGCTTGCTGATCGGAAGGTCAGAGGTTCGAATCCCCACGATGGGGTGAGCTCCCGTTGCTCTGTGCCAGCTCCTGCCAACCTAGCAGTTTGAAAGCACGCCAGTGCAAGTAGATAAATAGGTACCACTGCAGAGGGAAGGTAAACAGTGTTTCTGCGTGCTCTGGTTTCCATCACAGTGTCCCATTGTGCCAGAAGCGGTTTAGTCATGTTGACCACATGACCCAGAAAGCTGCCTGTGAACAAACACTGGCTCCCTCAACCTGAAAGTGAGATGAGCGCCACAACTCCATAGTCGCCTTTGACTGGACTTAATTCTCCTTTACCTTTTTTACCTTTATTGTGGAAGCTCTGGAATGGCAGTTAAAGATGGTATTGCTGAGGTTGGGTTTGCTTAGGTACCTCTTGGTTAGATCCCACACAAGGACCTGAGAGCAGCAAGGCTGATTTAGCTGTGTTCTCACATATGTCAGGGTGAGGGGAGAGGTAAGCAAGGCTAGATTTCTCTTGTGAACTGCCCTAAGATCTTTTGATGAAGGGCAGGATATGAATCTAATAATAATATAATAAGATCAGGTCGGCAAGATCTAGCTGAATTGCTAGAGAGAGAGAGAGAGAGAGAGAGAGAGAGAGAGAGAGAGAGAGAATATCCTGGTTATCAGGTTGAGGAGAATCCAATCCAGACACAAAGAATCAGGTAAAAGAAGCACAGTTGGCAACATTGGAAAAATGAAGAAAGCAGAGGTTCTGTCCTAGAATTACTTAGTCAGCAAAATCAAGAACAGTCAAAGAATGTCCTGTAGTTCCTTCCTCCAACCAGCAATGAGGGGAGCTAGTGCCCAATTCGCCAACACTTGTCTTTGAAAGACATGCAGTGAGGGGTATTACTGAATCTCTTTCGGAAGGGCAAACTAAACCTGACTGGAATCTCACAAAGCGGAAGGAACTCTTCTCCTGCACCCTCCTTCCATTTGAATTAGGCAGGTGAACTTTACATACATCTCCATCGTATCTTGAGTTCTTCCAAAGAGGGATTAAGCTTTGTGTCAGAAAAGGTGTGCAGCTCTGCAAACGCTGAACGGTGGCATTTATGTAATTTTACGCTCAAAGTACATGCAACGAAATCAATGGACTTACTTTAGCCCATTGATTTCCATGGGTTTACCCTGAGTATGACTAACGTTGGCCATCCCCTGCTGAGTGCTGGTATCCCATTTGTCAACGAGTTTCTACCCGAATTCCAGTCTTTTGTTCTTTGAGACTGCCCCATTCTGCAATTTCTTGTAACAATATTTTGTGCATTACTATTCTACGCTAAATTTCTTGTTCCCGCACATGTATGACTAATGTGGTAGTTGCTGCTGAGTCCCCCAATGCTTAACAAGCAACATTTTAGCTGCTGCTGCCTAACTTTTCTGCCTTATGATGTTAATCTGAGAGCCAGTGTGGTATAGCGGTTAACAGTGGTAGATTCGTAATCAGGTGAACCAGGTTCGCATCCCCGCTCCTCCACATGCAACTGCTGGGTGACCTTGGGCTAGTTACACTTCTCTGAAGTCTCTCAGCCTAATTCACCTCACAGAGTGTTTGTTGTGGGGGAGGAAGGGAAAGGAGATTATGAGCCGCTTTGGGACTCCTTTGGGTAGTGATAAAGCGGGATATCAAATCCAAACTCTTCTTAATAAGAAGAATTTGGGGGGGAAACTTCTGTAGTCCAGCCACACAGGGCCAGCACTCCTCTCAGAGCTGACGCTGGTCTACATTCAAGCTGCACTTGCAACCTCCACCAGGTTTAGTCAGGTAACCCTGGTGCAGTGGGGGCCTCAATCACTGAGGAATCCAACCAAGTGAAATGCCTAAAGCAATCTGGTGGCAGCTAAGTGTTAGTTACATTGCATTGTGATGTTACCGCAGGGTCCTTGTTTGGGTGAAGTCACATGTGTTGGGAAACTGTGTATGTGCAGCTACTCACACAGAGTCAATTAAGGTTTGGCAGACAGCCAGAAGGCAATCTGAAGGAGTAAGTCTGCCTGGTGATAACAGAGACATGGAGACCGCTCCCTGATTGGTCAAGCTCTCTCAAGGGAGTGATAATTAATGGCCTACTAACTGGAATGTGTTAGTTCAGAGTTCAGAGGTTCAGAGTTCTGTGTGTCAGTGTAGGAGTTTAGAGTTGTGTCAGAGTGAGCTAGCTAAAGATCCGTGTTCTGTTCCTGTAAATAGTCCACTGTATATAATAAACACCTAACTACAAGTTCCTGGTTCCTGCTTCGTCTATCCTGTCTCAGCAGCCAAGTCGCCAATTGCTTCCGTGGATTTTGCGTTTACTCTGCTAGGTCTGGCTAAGGTTCTGCAACTAGTCAGAAAGTTGCAAAACACCAAATAGGTTTTGCCAATAACATGTCATTAACCAGGAAGGAGCCGGGGAAATAACAGCCACCCTGTCTTAAGTAGAATATGTAAAAACACTAACCTGAGGTTCAGTCTCATTTAACTCAGTGGGGCTTACTTCTGAGTAGCATACATAGGATCACACAGCCAACACTTTGGGGTGGATTTTCTGCACCAAGAAAACTCACCAGTTTTCATCTAAACATCGGGCGAGGAGAATATTTAATGCATCTCTCATTAAATTTAATATCCTGTTTTCATAAAGGCGAGAGGAAGGCACTCCAATGGCTTTCCCTTCCATTGCAGCGGGACAGGGGCAACGGCATGCATCTTGTTAAACAAAAGGCAATTATGTCCATTAGCAATCCTGGCAGAAGGACGCCGCATAATATCGCGGCCCACAACGGGTCTCATTTGGGAGGGCCACTTCGCACGGGGCCTTTGATAGCTGTTTCCCCCCCCCCTTCCAGTTTGAGAAGCCACGCTGTAATTTTGTATGAAATTCAAGATCAGTGCGTCTATAATATCTTATGAATAATTTACACCAACAGCCTTTCTGTGGCAGAAAGACTAAACTAATTAGGACCTGAAGGAATTTCCATGTGTTTAAGCCGCATTATATCTTCAAGGTTCTACCAGTTCAAAGTCACCGAGTCTAACTTCGGGCTTCTTATGTGTTAATGGCACTGGGAAAAACAAGTTCCGTGCCCTTGTTTTAGCCTGAGATGCGGAACAGCTAATGAGCAGGGACAGCATGAGTAGCCAGAGTAGGAGCACCTCTATCTGCTTATCAGCACATTGAATAAGAATCTGCAGGCTTGACGGGAATGAAAACTGCTTGGGAGCAACTTTATACCCATCCCTCCCCTCGACTTGACAGAGGAGGGGACATTGGATATCAGGAATGGGTAAGGCTTGGCTGAAAACACACACACACACAAAATGTGGCCATTTGCCACTTGAGGGCTGTTAATAATAATAATAATAATAATAATAATAATAATAATATATTATTTATACCCCGCCCAGCTGGCTGGGCTTCCCCAGCCACTCTGGGCGGTTTTCAACAAAATATTAAAATGCAGTAATGCATCAAACATTAAAAGCTTCCCTAAACAGGGCTGCCTTCCGATGTCTTCTAAAAGTCTAGTAGTTGTTGTTCTCTTTGACATCTAATTGGAGGGCGTTCCACGGGGCGGGTGCCACTACCGAGAAGGCCCTCTCCCTGGTTCCCTGTAACTTGGCTTCTCGCAGTGAGGGAACCGGCAGAAGGCCCTTGGCGCCTCAGCGTCTGGGCAGAACGATGGAGGTGGAGACGCTCCTTCAGATATACTGGCAAGGAACCTAAGGAGAGACCTGATGGATCAGGCCAATGGCCTGTCTAGACCAGCATCCTGTGTTCACAGTGGCCAAACAAATGCCTGCGGGAAACCTGTAAG
The DNA here is from genome assembly GCF_964106645.2 of Podarcis pityusensis. Lineage (NCBI taxonomy): Eukaryota > Metazoa > Chordata > Lepidosauria > Squamata > Lacertidae > Podarcis > Podarcis pityusensis. Next base: position 11,239,685 of record NC_138028.1, on the reverse strand, counting down.
CAGGATCTGAGCACAAGAGCATTCTGTGGTTTCCAGCAACTAGTATTCGGAAGCATGCAGCTTCCGATTGTGGAGGCAGAGCGTAGCCATCATTTTGCATGATTTAAGAAGTCCTTTGGGGGGTTGGCCCCAACTCAGGGTTACCCATGCACAGTGCTTTTTTCTGGGTGTATGCAGGGATACGCATACCCCTAAACATTTTGTGATTTTTTTTAAATCATTTTTATAAAATTTTCCATTTTAACAATCCAATCAAATCACATTAAATATTCCAAATTATACATATACATATCAAATAATCCAAATATTCTGCCAAATTATAATTATTTTTTTAGTGGGACTTCCCATGCTTCAAGTTCGGAGGGTTATGATCATCTCATATCTTTACTGCTTTTCATAGTCATTTCCAGTGGTTCCGCTAATTCTTGTTGTTGTTGACCTTCCTTCTTTCATGGCCTCTGAGTTGTTCCCACAAGTGAGTTGAAACAAGCAATGATGTGTCTCTGTGTGGATTTTTACCCCTAAACATTTTGTGAATCTTTGTACTTTTGTCCATTTACTGTATTTATTTTTCCCAATTTGAACTACAAATTTGTAATTTTCTTCAGTCAAAATTACACCTAAACATTTTTTTTTAGAAGGAAACAAAAGCACTGCCCATGCGTAGAGGTTTAAAATGAAGGTATGAACTGTACACCGAACCCTTCCCATGTAGGAGGGGTTGACAGAGCACATGCTTCGCATGCAGAATGTCCCTGGCATTTCCAGTTATAGAATCTCAGGTGGCAGGACATGGTCCATAGCACTTGAAAAGCCACTGCCGATCAGAGTAGTCGGTGCTGAATCGTTGGGTCAGATTGGCTCCTGGCATAAGGCAGTCTCATGTGTTTATGTTTTGACTTATGGTGCTGGAGGAGACTCTTGAGAATCCCATGGACTGCAAGAAAATCAAACCTATTCATTCTGAAGGAAATCAGCCCTGAGTGCTCACTAGAAGGACAGATCCTGAAGCTGAGGCTCCAATACTTTGGCCACCTCATGAGAAGAGAAGACTCCCTGGAAAAGACCCTGATGCTGGGAAAGATGGAGGGCGCAAGGAGAAGGGGACGACAGAGGACGAGATGGTTGGACAGTGTTCTCGAAGCTACCAGCATGAGTCTGACCAAACTGTGGGAGGCAGTGGAAGACAGGAGTGCCTGGCGTGCTCTGGTCCAGGGGGTCACAAAGAGTCAGACACGACTAAACGACTAAACAACAACAATGTGTTTATGTGCCCTATCGTTACAGGACAATGAAGCAATGGGGATCTACAGGACATCGTCTATCTGCCCCACACCAGCTGGGCTCTGAGCTGCTAGGAAAGCAAGCTATAGTAGGGTGATGTAGCAACCAATGTGGTGATCGCATTCAGGCAAGCGAAAGGCTTTCAGGACCCTGGACAGAGCACAGGATGGAAAAGGGCTGGTGCTTCAGCAAGGTTGCGAGGGCCTTCTTAAGCCTGGCCAGGCTAGCCTGAGGAGTGCTTGTAAATAAAGAGGCATTGTCTTATTCTGCAGCCATTGGACCCCCACAGCATGGAAGTGATGAGGTCCGTGCCAGGAGCAGGGATAGACCAAGCAGCCTAATTCTGTCCTATTTCTGTCTCTCCAGCATTAAATCATAGGCTTGTCCCATCCCATTTTGTGTGGTTTTTTTGAAAGAACGCTTGAACACAGTTAAATGGTATTTGCCTGTAAGCACCTTTAGTGTAAAATACACATTTTAATGTAAAACATGCATTTTTTTGGTGTGTTTTTAATGCCTTCACCCACAAAATGTGGTTTTTCGTATGCATATTTTACATAAAACATTATTTTCTTGAAGGAGCCAGAGAGGAAGAGATTAATGGATTACTGGAAACCTTGGGAGGAAGAGATAATGTCCCCTTGGGTTTCATGAGACAAAGGCAAAGGAAAGCATGTAGTTGGACATGCACTGTGGACTTAAACAAAAAGTTTAAGGAACTACAGTGGTACCTCTGGTTACGTACTTAATTCGTTCCGGAGGTCCGTTCTTAACCTGAAACTGTTCTTAACCTGAAGCACCACTTTAGCTAATGGGGCCTCCTGCTGCAGCCGTGCCGCTGCTGCACAATTTCTATTCTCATCCTGAAGCAAAGTTCTTAGCCCAAGGTACTATTTATGGGTTAGCGGAGTCAACCTGAAGTGTATGTAACCCGAGGTACCACTGTACAGTGGCCAGATCAAGGGAAGTAATAGCACCACCCTATTCTGCCTTGGTCAGTCCACTCCTGGAATACCATGTCCAGTTCTGGGCACCACAATTTTCAAAAGGATGTTGACATGCTGGAACGTGTGCAGAGGAGGGCAACTAAGATGATGAAGGGTCTGGAAACCTAGCCCTTTGAGGAACGGTTCTTAACCCAAGGTACTATTTCTGGGTTAGCTGAGTCTGTAACCTGAAGTGTATGTAACCCGAGGTACCACTGTACCGAGTAAGATTCTATGGGTCAAAAATACTCAAAAAGAAGGGAGTCCAAGATGGATGGAAGTTTCTCAAAGGTGAAATATTGAAGGCACAACTGCAGGCAATTCCAAAAAAAGGGGTTGGGGGCGTCAGACCCAAGGGCCAAATGTGTTCCTTTCTGGCCCTTGGGACTTTCTTCAGACATGCCTCATCCTTCAGCCACACTCATCACTGGCCCTATTCTATACCCTCTTATGGATTTTTTGGTTTTTTCCTGTCTAAAATGTGACCTTGATCTCTAATAAAGAGACCACCTCTCCCCATATGAACCTACCTGGACCCTAAGATCAACATCTTATGAGGTCTGGAGGGTGGCAACACGAGAACAGGACCTTCTCTGCAGTGGCTCCTCGTCTATGGAATGCTCTCCCCAGGGAAGCTCGCCTGGTGCCTTCATTATACACCTCTAATGTTCCTTTTTAACCAGGCCTTTGGTTGACCTCATTGTCATCCAACACCCTTTTAGAATGTGGCTCTTTTGGGGTTTTTTCCAATTGGGTTATTGTTTTTAGTTTGATTTTATATGTTGTGGTCTTGTTTGTGAACCGCCCTGAGACCTCCGGGTATAGGGCGGTGTATAAATTGAAATAATAATAATAATAATAATAATAATAATAATAGATGCGTTTTGCTTGAGGCATCATTTTGCTTTGCCGGAGATATGTACATGTAAAAACTTCAGGCTTTTCCGGGCTGAAGTGTAGCCTGTTGCACAAAGTTAAGAGTCACATTCATTGTTGCATCACTGGCATGTGGCCCCCCCAGAAAGTTGCATTCTAGGCAATGTGGCCCCTGGCTTGAAAAAGATTCCCCGCCTCTGCTCTAGCCTGTGACGTGGGATTGCAGAAGGATAGTCCATGTAGAGCTGGCTGCTTCACCGACCAACTGTGACTGGCATACCATCCTCTGCCACGGAATTGTTGGCAGTATATATTATGTTACATACTAATAATTAGTAGGTCAAAACGGCAGCAGCTAAGACGTGTCTGTAAAGGATTGAAAAAGTTATTGGAGGTGGGGGAGAAGAGGAAGGAGAAGAGAGTCTCTTTGATTGGGGGTTTTCAATCATATCATAACATTCTCCCTGGATATTTTGCACATCAAAGGAAGGAGTGGAGATGGATGGACATGAAAAGGGGGACAGCAGTTGCCAAGCTAAATAAAAAGCCTTTCATTAAACATGAAGGGCAGCAAGACCTCCTGGAAAGTTAGCTGTGAGAGTTAACTCTGAGCTTATCCCCTCTTGCCTTCTCAGGGGAAACGTGAGCGGCCACTTTCGCTTGATCTTTGGGGAAAGGAGAAGACTTGTGACCCGACACCAGTGTGGTGAGGGAGGGGGTGAAGAATCACAGAGACCAAGTTGGGATGTAGGTGGTGCAGCCGGATTAAGGGACGGGAGGGGTAGAAAAGGGTGGACAGACCTATGGACTGCAGAAGAAAGAGTAGAGGTTTAGAGAGGGGCAATGCAAGGAACAGTCCTAATAATAATAATAATAATAATAATAATAATAAATTATTTATACCCCGCCCATCTGGCTGGGCTTCCCCAGCCACTCTGGGCGGCTTCCAACAAAATATTAAAATACCGTAATACATCAAACATTAAAAGCTTCCCTAAACAGAGAATTATTAATAATAATTAATCATCATCATCATCATCACTCCAATTTCTGGCCACTCCAATTTCTGCAGTGCACAATTAAGGCACGATGGAGGCTATAATGGTTTGTTTTTTTTAATGAAATGTGGTTTATTTACACATATTTACAATCAGAAGCCTTCAGTGGAGGAGGTGCAGAACAGTACATCTCAAGAGTGTCTTCAGCAAGCAGGTGCCCAGAGCAGAAGCCAGCCATGGTTCACTGTCTCTGGGGAAAGCCACTGCTAGTTAACCCACGGAGAATTATTCTTCCCAGAACACCTTGCCAAACACAACTCCCCTTTCCGTTTACTTTATCACACCCTGTCGCCCTGGCAACCTGTGACGACATCACACCCCCTGTAAACCTGGCAACCTCCCTTTCCTTCCTTCTGTCTCCGTCCAATAAGCATTTGCCTTGTCAATCACCCTTAATGGTCTGGTGTGTCACTCTCTTTGTGTCTCAATGGCACCTCCGTTGTCGGCCAATCTCTAGAACAGGAAAAACAACATAGCCTGTATTTTTACACTGAGCCTAGTGTCTTTCCTTATTACTCCAAATATTAGCTAAATTATAACATTTACTAATTTAAAAATTTAGGGGGATCTGGCCCCCCAACTCATAGCAATATTTATATTGTTTATATTTATATCCCACTCTTTTTCCAAGGAGCTCAAGATAGTATTCTTCTCCTCCTTCTTTGGCTATCACTCATAGCCGAGTAAGATTGTCTTCCATGAACACGGTCTTAACAGTGAGTCTGTAAGTGACTGTGGAGGCCAATTCTGGATCCACACGTCCTTCCATGGTGGGGACATAGGTTTCCAGGCAGGAATTGATCATAGTGACGATTTGCCAAATGCACATTCCTCTTAGCTCGTTTCTCCCTTTCGTCCTGTGTTTGTGCGTCTTCAAAGTCCATGACACCTTTGGTAAAGGCTATTCTCCAATAGGAGCGCTCACAGGTCAATAGTTCCCAATTGTCAGTGTTTATACTACATTTTTTTAGATTGACCTTGAGTGAGTCTTTAAACCTCTTTCGTTGGCCACCAACATTACACTTTCTATTATTAAGTTCAGAATAGAGTAGTTGCTTTGGAAGACAATAATCAGGCATCTGAACAACATAACCAGTCCACAAAGTTGATGCTGAAGAATCATTGCTTCGACACTGGTATACAGTGGTACCTCAGGTTAAGAATTTAATTTGTTCTGGTGGTCCGTTCTTAACCTGAAACTGTTCTTAACCTGAGGTACCACTTTAGCTAATGGGGCTTCCCGCCGCACGATTTCTGTTCTCATCCTGAAGCAAAGTACTTAACCCGAGGTATTATTTCTGGGTTAGCGGAGTCTGTAACCTGAAGCGTCTGTAACCCAAGGTACCACTGCACATGGTTCTCTCTAAACCCCCACCACATTTTATCCTCACAACAAACCTGTGAGCTATATTACCCTGAGAGACTGTGACTGACCCAAGGTCAGAGGCACAGTCTTGCGCCCAACCTGGCATCCTCCACATATTTTTGGACCCCAATTCCTGGCAGTTTCATTCCCATCCCTGATCTGTTCTCACTGTCAGTAACCCTCCATGGGATCAGGCAGAGGTGCTTCTGCATGTGACTGTCATTCATTTCCAACATGTGAGCAGTTCCCCCCCCCCCGCCTCTTTTACAGGTTTCAATAAATATCTGAATCTTGGAGGATGTTGCCAATTCCCAACAAACGTTGTGCATGTCAGCCTTCTGTGGTTTATTGTTCCCCAGCCTTCTTGTCGAACACACATTGTGAACACGGAGGATCGTGTTGAGGTGACTGTCAACATTCACTGGTGCTTCTTCTCCATTCACAATATGTATCTGACTGGAGACCATTCACATGCAAATGCCGGCCTTTACCTATTGGTAGGTATTCATCCATTCACTCACAAGCTTCCCTGTCAACTAAGGGATTGGCTTCTAGCCCACAAAAGCCTACAGGAAGTCTGAAAAGGCCTTGTATAGGAACCAACCTGTTGAAGATATTGAGACTTAGGTGCAATCCCAAACCAGGAAGTAAATACTATTGAACTCAATGGGGCTTATGTTTAAGATTGCCATGATGACTCGGCTCTGCCTCCATGCTCAGAGGCAGCAATGCTTCTGAACACCAGTTGCTGGAAACCACAGGAGGGAAGAGGGCTCTTGTGCCCGGGTCCTGATTGTGGGTTTCTCACAGGCATCTGGTTGGCCACTGTGAGAACAGGTTGCTGGACTAGATAGGCCATTGGCCTGACCCAGCAGGGTCCTCTTATGTGCTTATTTCTCTGTTAGTTAATAGAGCTGTGCTGGTCCCGAGGGTTGACCGTGCGGCGAGGTCTGAGTCCAATCCGAGGTCGAGGGTCTGGTATGGAGGCTGTCCATCAAAGCTGAAGCTGGGTCCAAGGCAGGGAGTCAGGTGAGGTCAGGAACTCTGGCAGAAGAGCAGGAAAGGGTGCAGGCAGGAACAGGCTACCAACAATGTTGCTCCCGCAACCTGGGACTGGGGCTGGCTGGCTTTTATCTGCCCCAAGGCATAGGGCGGCCCTGGTCCACAGGTGACTCGCCTCTCCGGGCCTGGAGGCGAGCACTCCTCCTCCTGGAACTTAGTTCCCTCCGCCTCTCTGCCTTGACACTCTGCAGCTCAGGAGAGGCTGGAGGGTTACCGGACCCAGAGGCAGCCTCAGCTTCCCCCGACCCCAGCCCCCAGAACAGGCAGCTCTCCGCAAGCCTTGGGAGACCGGCGCAACTTCGCGTCGGGCTCCCACGGCTTGCGGAGAGCTGCCCGAAGCCCGGAGTGTGCTTCTCAGCGCGCCCTGGGCTTCGGGATGCAAGCAGCTCTCCGCAAGCCTTGGGAGACCGGCGGGAACTCCCGCGGGCTCCCAAGGCTTGCGGATAGCTTCCTGAAGCCTGGAGAGCGAGAGGGGTCAGTGCGCACTGACCCCTCTCGCTCTCCAGGCTTCAGCGAAAGCCTGCATTCGCCCCATAGGACGCACACACATTTCTCTTTCATTTTTGGAGGGGAAAAAGTGCGTCCTATAGGGCGAAAAATACGGTACACACATATAAAAAAACGCCGTGAAAATGCTTTTTAAAAAAACGTTTTGAAAAATATATTGAGTCTGCCATAGCTCACGGTCGCCATCTAATGTCACATTTGTATATTGCACTTTACAACACACTTTAAACATTTTGTTTGCAGCTGAGTCCCAAGTTGGATGGGCTGGGTATAAGTAAGTTGTTGTTGTTCCTGACCTTGCTAACTGGGGCTGATGAGAGCTGGAATCCAACAGCATCTGAAGACCCACCTCTGCAACTGAGCATGGTGCCACCAGAAATGGTCCATGGGACTTTTCACCATTTTCACTGCAAGTGACTAACATGGAAAATCCTTTGGGATGTTACCCTCGGAATGAGGAGCAGTTCACATCAGCCTATGGCAACAGTATGTAGTTTTGTTGCGAACCTGCCAGGAGATTGCAGAGTTTTCGGGGAGCAGATGGTCTGCTTATGCTGAAGATTCATTCCCGCCTGGCGGCAGCTCTCTCCTTCCACCCCTTCAGCCAGGTCAGACAGTGCCTCCAGATTTTCTGCCCGCCTTCCGTCCTCCTCCTTCAGACACCCAGTGAGGGAGAGCAGTGACAGCTGTTCCCTTGGGGGAGCGTTTGCTTTGGAAGGGTAATCCTGGAAGGACGGGCTTTGGGCTGCACATATGCCAGCCTGTGCAGGAATCTGTGCCATCTGGCGAGATGAGAAAGCAAGGAGGAGACAGGGAGGGAGAGGAAGGACAAGGAGGGCTAGTTCTCGAAAAGGAGAAAGACGTTGCTTTCTGCAGTCTGTGGAAGAGGAATTAAAAAAAAGGGTGCATGAGATCAGAGGCAAATAAGATGCTGCTCTAAACCGAGCCAAAGCATGGTCCATCTAGCTCAGAGCTGTCCACATTGGAGAGTAGGGATGTTTTCAGCCTGAGGGCCACATTTCCCTTTAGTGAGGCTTGTGGGGGCCACAAACCAACAATGGTTGGCGCTGGAGGCAAAAGTAAATGGAGTGATGTCAATTTTACCTTTTGTAGGCTAGTTCCTGCATGCATTCGCTCAGGGGTTACCAAGGGCCAGATAAGAGAGGCCTGGAGGGCCACACTGCCCCTCCCCTGGGTCAGCTTTCCCACCCCAGTCTTTACTGACCAGCAGTAACTCCCCAGGGTTTCATAGAATCATAGAATTGTAGAGTTAGAAGGGACCCCCAGGGGTCATCTAGTCCAGCCCCCTGCAATGTAGGAATCTCAGCTATGTGGGAATGTTTAGGGTGGCAGGAGAGGATATATTGTTTATTAATATCCTTTCTAACTTGCGCTAGCAAGTTCCTTTACATAGCAGAGTTTTTCATCCGCCTTTTAAATTCACAGCAGATAGCTGGTTGCAGGCTCGTGTTAGCCTCTCATGATTAGGTTCCTGGTAAGTTCCCTTATATCCTTCTTAAAAGAATAAACACGCCAGAATCTTATTTAAAGTATATAAAAGATAGTTTACTCACATCAGTTCACAGATGGATTCCTGAAGGCACTTAGTTAAAAATATGTACATGTGGATCTACCCCATATGGGAATAACCCCAGTGTCCTCTACTAGCTGAGAAGATGGCAGAGCATTCCTAGCTAAAAAGCTGCTCCAACGAAGAAGGAAGTAAAAAAAAAAAAAAGGAAGGGTGCTGCGTGCCTCGTCCTTTTGTTACCTGGACAGGTAAGGTCACACCTACATTCAGTCCCATGCAAAAGGAAGGATGTTCCAGCCAGGAGGAAACAGGAAGTTTCCCCTGCATGTCCACTCTAGGAAAACAAGGAATGTTGTACTTGACTGCTTCCCACAAGCTAAAGCACCCATGACAGATGGCCATCAGGCAGGGGGCCTGGAGATGCCGGGGTTTGAACCCGGGACCTTCTGCTCACAAAGCAGATGCTCTCCTACTGAGCTACAGACCTTCCACAGAGCCTGACAACAAGTGTCAAGTGTTCGCCGCTTTGATGTATCTGTTTGGATGGGGGAAACAGGATGCTCAATTATGCAAATAAATAAATAAATGGCAGTGACCCAGCAAAGCCCGCACGGTTCGTCAGGCCCAACCTAACAGCCTCTCTTGATGCCTCCATGGGAATCCTTCCCAAAGATTGGGGTTGTAAATCACAGCTAAATGGCTGCAAGATGGGGTGAGGTCCATAATGTTTTAATGTAGCAAACGGACGCTTGCAGTATGTGAGTGTGAAGGCAGAGACCGTGGCACGCGGCCATAACAGACGTCAAGCTCGGTAAATAATCACCCGGCTAGCAACAATTCATTGTTACCTGCTGAGCTTCTAGGCTACAGGAAGCCCAAACGGAATATTAAATCTGTTCTGCTTCTCTCGCTCGGACGCAGCACCCTGTAGACCAATGGGACCGGCGTTCACGTCTCAAAAAAACCGTGCATTACATCCCGTGTGTTGCGCACCCTCCTACTGATACAAACCGGTTCCAAGCAAACAGCAGCCATCTCCTGTTTTACTTATGGAAACAATCCAAACGCCATAAAGGTCGGCTCAGCAGCCATTAGCAATGCTTCATGGGGGATATAAACACCCATCTGGGCTTTAATGTGCATTTGTTTGGTATTCATAATCCAGCAGCAAAGAGGACTGATCACAGGAGGCCTTTTCTTTTCGAAGGGAAATGGAGGAGCGAAGTGGATGGCCATTTCTTTGCAAGGCATCCAGGGGCTCCAGTGAGCATGGAGGGCCGGTGCTCATGGCACGAATTAAGCAAAAGCTTCTCCGTTCTCTGCAATGCGCTTGGCGCCTCCCCTGTGTTCACATCAGAGTCCAGGGCAGGGTCAGAGGTCAGCACTGCAGGGCATTGTGGGATGGTGCCCACAACCTGACAGGGGAAATGGTCACTGGTTCCCCCCCCACACACAATTTTTTATTAGTTTTCAAACAATTTAACAAATTCAATTCAATTTCAGTACAACATTCCCTTAAGATTTGTCTTCCCATCCTTACTTCCATGATGTTTCTCTTCAAATCTTTCACCTGCTGCCATATAAGTTAATATTTCTCGAAAGCGTTTTTCTCATATCGCATTCCTTTATCAAGTCCTGCCTGCTATTTCATTTGACTATAATATTTTCTCAAATAATCCAAAAAGCATCTTCTTCAATGCATTATGTATCATTTCCCAAAAGCCTGTTTCTTCTTTTACAAGTCCACCACATATGAAAAAATGGGACCCAGTCACCAAACCCTCAAGTTTCCCTATTTTCCAGGGACAGTCCCAGATTTACAGAAGTCATCCCGGTTTCTGATTTGATCCCGGAATGTCCCACTTTTCCTTAAGCCGTCCCTCTTTTAATTGGAGAAATGTTGGAGGATGTGGACTTATGCAACCCGCAAGCCAAAGGGATAAGTAACTAGACAACCTTTAGAAGACATCTGAAGGCAGCTCTGTATAGGGAAATATGTTAATGTTTAATGGCACAAGTAGTGAAGGAGAAGAACCACTGACGCCCCCTCACAGGAACATGTTGTTGTTTAGTCGTTTAGTCGTGTCCAACTCTTCGTGACCCCCTGGACCAGAGCACGCCAGGCACTCCTGTCTTCCACTGCCTCCTGCAGTTTGGTCAAACTCATGCTGGTAGCTTCAAGAACACTGTCCAACCATCTCGTCCTCTGACGTCCCCTTCTCCTTGTGCCCTCCATCTTTCCCAACATCAGGGTCTTCTCCAGGGAGTCTTCTCTTCTCATGAGGTGGCCAAAGTATTGGAGTCTTAGCTTCATGATCTGTCCTTCCAGTGAGCACTCAGGGCTGATTTCCTTAAGAATGGAGAGGTTTGATCTTCTTGCAGTCCATGGGACTCTCAAGAGTCTCCTCCAGCACCATAATTCAAAAGCATCAATTCTTCGGCGATCAGCCTTCTTTGTGGTCCAGCTCTCACTTCCATACATCACTACTGGGACTCCATGGACAAAGACAACAGGCACAGGAACATAGAAAGCTGCTTTATACTGAATCAGTCCCATGGGTCCATCTAGTCCAGTGTTGTCTACCCTGACTGGCAGCAGCTTTTGGGATTCCAGGCAGGAGACATTTCCAGCCCTGCTTGGAGATGCCCAGGTCTGAACCTGGAATTGTCTGCATGCAAAGTAGATGTTCTGCCACTAAGCTACAACCCTTTGGCTTGGCTTGCCCTCTCCTCCTGGGAAGTTTCAACGTTGGAAAACAACCATCGTGTGCAGGGAACAAATCTCTGGCCTGAGCACATCCAGTGCAACCGAACAGATTTCATGAGAAGTTGCCTTGTACCGGCTCAGCCCACTGCTCCTTCTAGCTTAGCATTGTCCACACTGACTGGAAGCAGCTCTCTAGATACCATTTGAAAAATGCAGAGTCTTGCTAATATTCATACTGATTCAGTGCTATGCAGAGCCATCTTTCTTTCCAGTTTTTACTACGGGCAACGACCAATTTGTGTGCATCCGTTTGAGGTTCAATCGTCCACAGTGCATCGTGGTGACCCGGAAGTGGCTGGAAAAGGGGGAGGGATGTGGATCAGAACGGGGTGGGGACAGAATGGGGCACAGCGGGCTTATGCACACTCCACCGATGTGCAAAGGAGTCAGGAATATAACCCCTGTGCAAACCGCTTGTTGCCTGTACTTTACTCTTCATTCCAAGCCTTTATCCCAAAGAAATCAATCACTGATGGTGCACACTCCCCCATTCCTTTCCTGAACCTGTAATTGCCTCCAATTTCAAGCTAAAATTAGCTTTTCCTGCCCATCTAAATGAGCACTGTTAAGAGTGCTGATGTGTGGAAGCTGCGCTGTGTAAGACGGTTAAGCCGGGCTTCACTTTGACAAGAGCTTGGTACAAAATGAAAATGTGGGGCTTTTTTGTTTTGTTTTTTATGTTTCCCCTCATCACACTGCAAACTGCTTAGAAGAGACTTGAGTGGAGAGAAAGAGAATTCATGAGATCACCAAATAGGAAGTCTGACGGAGGCAGAAATAAATACAAACCTGCACTTAGAATATACCTGTTTTTGTACGTGAAGATCTGTTTGGGAGTGCTTTTGCTCCTTTGCCAGCTTGTCAACATTAAACATCTAATAATCAACATTTAAGGTGTGTATATAAAGAAGAAGAAGGTTGCGTTGGACAGGTAGTCTCTTTCCTTTCAAGCAATGCCAAATGCGCTCTACGTGGGGCTACCTTTGAAGGTGACCCGGAAACTACAACTAATCCAGAACGCAGCAGCTAGACTGGGGACTGGGAGTGGCCGCCGAGACCACATAACACTGGTCTTGAAAGACGTACATTGGCTCCCAGTATGTTTCCAAGCACAATTCAAAGTGTTGGTGTTGACCTTTAAAGCCCTAAACAGCCTCGGTCCAGTATACCTGAAGGAGCGTCTCCACCCCCATCATTCTGCCCGGACACTGAGGTCCAGTGCCAAGGGCCTTCTGGTGGTTCCCTCACTATGAGAAGCAAAGCTACAAGGAACCAGGCAGAGGGCCTTCTCAGAGGGCCTTCCTTCCAGCCCTATGGAACGCCCTCCCATCAAATGTCAACTACCTGACATTTAGAAAACATCTGAAGGCAGGCCTGTTCAGGGAAATTTTTAATGTGTGACATTTTGATGTATTTTTAATCTTTGTTAGAAGCTGTCCAGAGTGGCTGGGGAAACGCAGCCAGATGGGCGGGGTACAAATAATGAATTATTATTATTATTATTATTATTATTATTATTATACCAGAAGGTAAACAAAAACATCCCTGGAAAATAGGGACACTGGGAGGGTCTGCCCTCTCCCCATCCTGTCCAACAGCACCCTGCTGTGGGGTCTGAGCAGTTCAGGGCAGCTTATGATGGGCTTTCTAGGCCACGCTGACTGCCTGACCTCTACTCAACAAGAATTGTGTTTCTAGAATTAGCTTCTCAGAGCAGCGCAACTTTTATATGTAAATCGAGCCCTTATTCCCACCAGCCTCGCCGGGGTTATATCCGAGGCTAATTATGAGCTATTCCATGTGGGAAATTCATCCTGAGGTAATAAGCTAATCAGGCTTTGTCTGAAAGAACCGACTTTGGCACACAGTGCCTCCTTATTAAAGGAAACCGATCTCGATTAGCAGCAAACGTAATGATTGCCTTGTAATAAAATTCTATAAACAACCAAGCGTAGCTCTGCGGAAAACAAGCCGGGCAGACGCAGGCCACCGGTCTCTGCACCGTTCTCGGATAGCAGACGCTATTTGCCTTTGGTAAATGCAAAGCAGGCAAAAGGCACAAGACAGAATAATTCACTCGCACAAACATTGCAGTCTCAAAATTATACACCAATTAAGTTGCCTGCATCTTTGGAACCTGACAGAATGCCTTGTGATGCCTGCGTTTCACAGAGATGAAAATGGATGCAGGTGAACACATACCGAGCAGGTTCCCATAGCTTTGTGGCAGAACAAGCACTTGGCATGTAGAGGGTTCAGTCCCTGACATCCTCCAGGTGGAGATAGGAGAGGCCCATGTCTGAAGCCCTGGAGTGCCCCTGCCAATCAGTGTTGGCCATACTGATCTGGATGGACCAAGAGTTTGACTCAGAAGAAGGCAGCTTTCTCTGGGAAGTCAGTCGTCTGTGTTCCCCTGCCAAGTGTGGAAAAGAAATGTGGACATAGGACAGAAACGAGGACATGGATTCAGGACACACAAAAGAAAGTACTTGTTCATGCATAGCATAGTTGAACTATGGAATCTGCTCCCCACAAGGGGTAGTGATGGTCCCCAACCTTTAAAAGAGGATTAGACCAGAGGCAGATTGAGGCCAACATGACCATGTCTGCTGCGCTGGGTGACAGTCTAGGGGGCGCCGCAGGGTGTCACAACTATGGCGTGATGAATTGAGCAGAATGGAAGGTGAGAGATGGGGGGGCGCTAAATTTTGGCCTTGCATAAGGTGCCACTGAAATTTGAAGGACCGAAGTCCATCCTTGTGGCGATCACACAGGGTCCCTGGACGTTTAACGGTCTATTGATCCCTGTGCCACGACTGTGCTCGCTTCCCCACTGCCACCAACCAATTACTCTCTGGTAAAACACTGAGTCCAGACAGTTGTTAAAAGTGAACCAAAACAAAAACAAGTTTATTTTACAGATATTAACAAGTTTATGGTTTCTCCGATAATATTCCTGTCAGTATCTTAACTTTAGTATCAGCCCTGAGTGCTCACTGGAAGGACAGATCCTGAAGCTGAGGCTCCAATACTTTGGCCACCTCATGAGAATAGAAGACTCCCTGGAAAGACCCTGATGTTGGGAAAGATGGAGGGCACAAGGAGAAGGGGACGACAGAGGACGAGATGGTTGGACAGTGTTCTCGAAGCTACAGGCATGAGTTTGACCAAACTGCGGGAGGAAGTGGAAGACAGGTGAAATATACTTGGAGTCAAGAGTGGATTTCATGCTCTTTATTCAGCTCATAGTGGTGAGGAGGAATGAAAGTTCCCCCAAAATATCTGCTCTATATACATTATTTACACAATGGGCTGCACATGATTGGCTAATTCCAGATTCTCCTGCAGGTCAATCAGGTTGTGGATTCACTTCCATCTGGAGCTGGATTGGGTGGTTCCTTCGGACCAATCATACTGCTGCATTGTTCTAGGACCAATCAGACTGCTGCATTCTAAATCCTATTGTTCTAGGACCAATCAGACTGCTGCATTTTGGAGCCTATTGTTCTAGGACCAATCTGACTGCTGCATTTTGGATCCCATTCAACTCAGTACATAACAACAGGAGTGCCTGGCGTGCTCTAGTCCATAGGGTCGCAAAGAGTCGGACACGACTAAACGACTAAACAACAACAACAACAACCTTCCTAATACCTTCTGACTGATTATCTCAACTGTTTGACTGACTCCTCTTAACAAATTCTCTCACTCTCTCACACCAGACTAACCCAACCCACAGACTTATCTTATCTTATCTGTCTCTTCTAACTCCAGACTGTCTTCTCCACCCTAACTCCTCCCCCTGGGTTCCCATTGGTTAGTCATTTTACAATTAGTTAACCCTTTCCCTATGAACCCAGTGTGATGTCACACACCTAGGAGGTCAAATCCCACAGTCCTTGATTAGACAAATTCCTGGAAGTGGTGGGACCTCCTTTGTTGGAGGTTTTTAAGCAGAGATTGAGTGGTCATCTGTCAGGGATTATTTAGCTGTGGTTCCTGCATTGCAGCGGGTTGGACTAGATGACCCTTGGGGTCCTTTCCAGCTCTACAGTTCAAAAATCCTCTGAAATTTCCTGTAGGACAAGCATAGCTTTTGAGTCAAATAGCACCACTAACCGTGCCTCGTGGTGTCTATACCCTGAGTTTAAGTTACCCTGACACCAAGTTATTATTGAAGGAGGGCGCAGAACTATAACTATGCTTGCATGCGGCTGTGCTGGGTATCAATAATAGACCAAACAGATGCCGTTGAATTGCAAAGTGAGATTTCGCATGATGAACGTGAAAGGAGGAGTGGGGGATGCTTTGCAAAGCAGGCTGCGGTCCCTGTTGTGAATGCATAAGCAAGGAGGACACGAATTTGAGGCAAACAATGATGCAAAGCCAGTATGAGGAACAGCATTAGCAAAGCCATATCCCTGATTTAGACACCAGCATAATGAAGGATATAAAATGTTCCATGGGGAAGCCCAACAGGTCCCAGATGTATCCTGCACTGGGACATGGAGAAGGGGCATTAAGGAGGATTAGCAGATTAATTGAGCATGTAACTTGAACTTAATTTCGAGGTAGCATTAAGATGGAGCAGACATCCATTTTCTGTTGCCCTGATTCCTTGTGTAATATTCCCCACTTTGCTCCCTGGGCCCCCATTATTATTTTTCCTCCAGTCCTTATTTTGCCGTCTTAAATGGGACTGAATGCTTTGCAGAGATAAGAATTTTTGCCCCAATTACCCGAAGCTACTGTTGTCAAGAACAGCTCGTGCTACCAAAACTAAATCATTCAATTTAGCCGTGCATTTTTTAAGAGTGCATGGGGTGCTAACAAGGTCATGGTTTAGTAATGTGCTGTTGTAGATATATCCCCATCTCCGTGTATTTCTTAAGGAACCTCTACATGATACATAGAGTCTTAGAATTGCAGGGGCTCGTCCACTCCAATCCTCTGTGATGCAGGAAGTACATAAAGCATAAATATGGGCGATGGGCCAATTTCAAGAGCCTTTGCTGCAGTCCTCACCCCCGGACTGGAGCAGAGTCTGTCTCATGAATAGTCAACATGCTGCCTTCGAGATGCTGATGGACTACATATCCCATGGCCCATGCTGGCTACAGCTGATGGGAGCTGGAGTCCAATAACAGTGGTGGCATTTTGGCTCTCATTTTTCAGTGGTGCCCTGTGTGATGCACTTGATTAAGGAAAACAGATTTGCAGAGAGAGAGAGAGAAACTATCTTAGGCAAGATTGCATATTAGGAAAAATCCACTTATGAATTTATAGAATCATAGAATCATAAAGTTGGAAGGGAAGTCGGGTCACAAACTGTTGGACATGACTAAACGACTAAACAACAACCGAATCTTAGTATTGGAAGGGACCCTAAAGGTCTTCTAGTCCAACCCCCTGCAATTCAGGAATTTTCATGAGGAATAATAATAATAATAATTTATTATTTATACCCCGCCCATCTGGCTGAGTTTCCCCAGCCATTCTGGGTGGCTTCCAATCGAGTGTTAAAAATAACACAGCATTAAATATTAAAAACTTCCCTAAACAGGGCTGCCTTCAGATGTCTTTTAAAGATAAGATAGCTGCTTATTTCCTTGACATCTGATGGGAGGGCATTCCACTGGGCGAGCGCCACTACCGAGAAGGTCCTCTGTCTGGTTCCCTGTAACCTCACTTCTTGCAATGAGGGAACCGCCAGAAGGCCCTCGGTGCTGGATCTCAGTGTCCGGGCTGAATGATGGAAGTGGAGACGCTCCTTCAGGTATACAGGACCGAGGCTGTTTAGGGCTTTAAAGGTCAGCACCAACACTTTGAATTGTGCTCGGAAATGTACTGGGATCCAATGCAGATCTCTCAGGACAGGTGCTATGTGGTCCCAGTGGCCGCTCGCAGTCACCAGTCTAGCTGCTGCATTCTGGATTAGTTGTAGTTTCTGGGTCACCTTCAAAGGTAGCCCCACGTAGAGCGCATTGCAGTAGTCCAAGCGGGAGATAACTAGAGCATGCACCACTCTGGCAAGGCAGTCCGTGGATAGATAGGGTCTCAGCTTGCATACCAAGTGAAGCTGGTAGACACCTGCCCTGGACACAGAATTGACTTGCGCCTCCATGTACAGCTGCGAGTCCAAAATGACTCCCAGGCTGTGCACCGGGTCCTTCAGGGGCACAGTTACCCAATTCAGGACCAGGGAGTCACCTACACTCGCCCGCCTCCTGTCCACCCAAAACAGTACTTCTGTCTTGTCAGGATTCAACCTCAATCTGTTAGCCGCCATCCATCCTCCAACCGCCTCCAGGCACTCACACAGGACCTTCACCGCCTTCACTGGCTCTGAATTAAAAGAGAGGTAGAACTTAGAGATGAACTTAAGATTTCAACAACAAGAGAGAAAGAAAAATGGAAAAATGGAAAGACACATAAATTGACTGACTTGCTCATCCACTACCACCGCCACTGGATGGAAGGACTAGATGACCTTCAGAGTCGCTTCCAGCTTTTCAATTCTATGAAACAGAAGAGTGGGGGTTGGAAAAAGGGCAGGAAGAAGAGAGGTTTTTCCTCTTATTAAGGCCTCTCACTAGCAAACAACCACTTTCGTTCACAGAGTATCACTGGAAGTTTACAGCACCCCACGACCCACAAACTGAAGAGAAAGAAACTGCAACCCAACGGCGGATTGGTGAGCTCCTAAAACAGGGCCATCTGGATTGAAATTCGCCGCAAGCTTTGTTTTCCTGCTCAAGGTAATCTCTGGTTTTACTTGAGAACTTTGATAAGGTGTCTAATTGCATCTGGAGAAGCCCTTAGGTATCCCAGAAATCAATTTGCCTCCCTTTTGGTATCGACCGGGGTCTGCCTGCAGATATTTTCTCACGATCCAGGATCCCAGCGAAGACTAAGAGGTTCCCATAGAACTCCCTTCTCTGCACTTTCCCTGATTTAGCTTCTTCTTCTTCTCCCCCTCTTCCCAGGGCCAGTTTCTTTGCCTTCTTTGAATTATTGATTGACAGACTCAAGTGGCGCTGCCTCCAGCGCTTGCACACTTAACAGGTTTGGAGGGGTGGAAAGCCATTAGACTGTAATGGTTTCCCAGTTTCTCAAATGCACCCTGGTGGGTTACACAGCCTATTTGTAAATCAATGAATTAATTATTGTGCGGAGAAGCACCGGGAGTGCGGTGCTTTGCAACAGAGACCATAGGGTGCCCATGGAAACGATGCCAATCGACATCTCCACATGCCTTCCAAACACTCCCTTGACACGTTGGGCTGATAGTTTTTGTTTCAGCTGTTTGCTGCCTCTGGCCAGCCTAGAGGACATTTCACACAGCAACAGAAACCCATGGCTGGGTTATGTCTCTTCGTGCTGTGGGAACCTCACGATGGAGCCCATAGTTGGTGCTGGTCGCCGAAAGACTTTTATTACAACGTTGAAAGGATGAAACGTCAGCCTTTCAGAAGCATAGAGGTAGCCCGTGCGGTGCTCTTCAGATGCTACAGACTACCATACCCATCGTCCATGGCCATTGCCCATGCTGACTGTGGATGATTGAAGTTGTAGTCCAAAGCAGCCAGCATACACCAGGTTGAGCCCCCGTGCAATAACACAATGGGTAGAAGAAAGAACCTCCCTATATATCCTGTACAGATGTCACTGGCAAAGAGATATCTAACAGAGCATATGGGCGGCTTCCAACAAAATATTAAAATACAGTAATGCATGAAACATTGAAAGCTTCCCTAAACAGGACTGCCTCCTAAAAGTCTGGTAGTTGTTCTTCTCTTTGACATCTGGTGGGAGGGTGTTCCACAGGGCGGGAGCCACTACCGAGAAGGCCCTCTGCCTGGTTCCCTGTAAGTTGGATTCTCACAGTGAGGGAACCACCAGAAGGCCCTCGGCGCTGGACCTCAGTGTCCGGGCAGAACGATGGGGGTGGAGACGCTCCTTCAGGTATACTGGGCCGAGGCCGTTTAGGGCTTTAAAGGTCAGCACCAGCACTTTGAATTGTGCTCGGAAACATACTGGGAGCCAATGTAGATCTTTCAAGACCTGTGTTATGTAGTCTCGGCGGTTGCTCCCAGTCCCCAGTCTAGCTGCCGCATTCTGGATTAGTTGTACTTTCTGGGTCACCTTCAAAGGTAGCCCCACATAGAGCACATTGCAGTGGTCCAAGCGAGAGAAAACCAGAGCATGCATACCAGATGGAGCTGGTAGACAGCTGCCCTGGACACGGAATTGACCTGTGCCTCCATGGACAGCTGTGAGTCCAAAATGACTCCCAGGCTGCGCACCTGGTCCTTCAGGTCACAGTTACCCCATTCAGGACCAGGGAGTCCTCCACATCCACCCGCCTCCTGTCCCCCAAAAACAGTACTTCTGTCTTGTCTGGATTCAGCCTCAATCTGTTAGCCGCCATCCATCCTCCAACCGCCTCTAGACACTCACACAGGACCTTCACCACATATATACCTACCAGGGAGTCAGCTCCATTGAGCTCAGTTGACGCCTGCTTCTTAGTAGACACGCAAAGGCTTGATAGCACCATGAAATCATTCTATGCTGGTAGGGAGTGACTGGTGCTGCCTGGGAATTTGCAGAAACCAGAAATATTGTGGTTTTTAAAATGTACAGTGTAATTTATGAGTTTGGCCTCATCAAAGCAAAATTCAGGTGAAGTCATGCCAATGCCATATTTTGGTTTGCCATCTTGATTAAAGATGGTGCCTGATGTCTAAAAGGTTGACAATGCCTGTCACCCCCACTGCAGGAACCCTTGTGTATAGTTCGGTGACAATATCTCCAGAGGCGGACAAACCTTTAGAGAACTGGCAGGAGGATAGATAGACAAACCACTTTCCAAAATATAGTACATTTTTGGACATCCTGCTTTATTCTCCTAATATGGGACAAAATCTTAAATAGCAGGTCTCCTTGGGCAACAGTGTAGGCTGCATGGAGGCAACCTTTGTTTACAACCAAGGAGAAAGAAAGGAAATTCGAGTGACTCTCAGGGATAAATGGTAATTCTCTTTCGCATAACTAATCTTGATGCTGGTTTATTTTCCCCAGCCAAAGACTAATAACATAAGGGTCGAGAGACAAGGCAAATGCAAATGCAAATGTTATATTATATATATATATATATACACACACACACACACACACACACACACACAGCCTGAGTACCAGCACAGCAAAATCCTCCTTTTTAAGACCCCTCTGCCACTTTGCTATTGTTCCTGTGCTATATCTTTTTGCACCATTTTGTGCATTTTTCCTGGGTCTTAGACTCATGAAAAGGAGGGGGGGAAGCCCCGATGTAGAATAAGCTTCTTATTCATTGCAATGGGACCTCATCTAGTAAAAATAATTAGACCTGCAGGGAACTGTTCCTGTGTGTTGCCAGCACCAGCCAGCGAACCCCTCAAAGCACGCCTGTTTTAGCTCAGAGGTTTACTGATGTGCTCCCAGTAGGGCTGTTCCTCATCGCGAAACCTGAATATTGCTGTAGACCTTTCATGCATTGAAGAGGAAGACTCGACAAAAGGGATTTTAAGATTCTAGGTCAGGGAAGAAGAAAAGGCTGACGTATGAAAGGATAGCAGAATTACCAGAGGTCGGGTGGGAGGCATGGCGCAGCGATAGTAAAGGTGCAGAGGATGTTAATGTTCCCCCCCCCCATGTTGGGGAGGGGGGGAAAGGAATTTCAGGACGTGAAGATTTTACATACCTCTGCATGACAAACCTCCTTCTTTCCCAACGTAGTAAAATAAAATAGAACTGAGCATCATCAGCATACTGGCGATGGGAGTTAGAGTCCAATGGCAGTGCTACAGGTCCAGTATCCCTGAATATCCCTGATGGGATCACAGGTCCCATCCCTGAAGTGGAAGGAGTTTGTAATTTCAGTGGACCCCTACCAAGAAGAGCTGCATCTAATATCCATCCGTTTTTAAAGATGTGGGGGTGGGCAATATCTCTTTCCTCCACTCCCCATTGTTGGAAGTCAGTTCATGTAAGTTTGAAAAACAATACCAACTTGATTTGTTAGCAAATCAATCAATAGCAATTCTGATTCTCCATCGCAGACCCCAGCCAGCCTACAAAGATAATGGGATGCAAAACTTCTTAATACAATCTTATCTATGAAATCCCTGGAGAAAATGATTTGCGGAATGTGTGCTTTTTTTTTGTTTTCTTGTTTTTTGCACCAAGCAAACCAAGAAGCAAGTGCGAATACAGAAAAGAAATCCTTTGAAATGACTCACTGAAAATGCAATAAGCAGACTGTGATGGCCTGGGATTTGGACTCAGAGGCTGAACCTAAAGAATCCCAGCCTGCACAAGAGTCCCCGCCTCCAGAACCAGCTGAGCCGGGGCTGGGGCCTGAGCCTGAAGGGTCCTCACCTGTGCTGGATCCTCAGGTGCAGGCATCAGCTGAGTCTGTTCTGGCTCCTGAGGTGATGGAGGACCCATTGCCTGCAGGTGCTCCACTCTCAGCCCCGTCAGGGGAAGCTGAGGTTGCCTCTGGGTCCGATAACCTCCAGCCTCTCCTGAGCTGCAGAGGCTCAGGGCAGAGAGGTGGAGGGAACTAAGTTCCTGCAGGAGGAGTGCTCGCCTCCAGGCCAGGAGAGGCGAGTCACCTGTGGACTGGGGCCACCCTATGCCTCGGGGCAGATAAAAGCCAGTCAGCCCCAGTCCCAGGTTGCGGGAGCAATGTTGTTGCTAGCCTGTTCCTGCCTGCACCCTGTCCTGCTCTTCTGCCAGAGTTCCTGACCTCACCTCACCTTTGATGGACTGTATCCATACCAGACCCTCGACCTCGGACTGGACTCAGACCTCACCACACGGTTGACCCTCGGGACCAGCACACAGGCCTTTGCAAAACAAAAGCAAATCCTGTCAATAGAGTTTGAGGTTGAGATGAATTTTCTAAACTTCTTTTATAAAGGGTAGGTGCCAGCCATCAATAATACCTTAATGGAGTGGACAAAAGATGTGGGTTGACATGTGTTTCATGGCTCACGATTTCTGGAGGATATTCGGAGATTAAAGTCCAGAGAAAGAAATGCTGAGATCCAGGTAGCTATGATACTATATGATACGATAATCTTTATTGTCATTGTCCCATACAGAACAACGAAATTAAGGCAGCTGCTGGGGCGTAGCTAGCTGCTTGGGCACCAGGGGCGGCAGGGGCGGAGGAGCTGCCCATGGGGGAGGGCAATCCACCCATGGGGGCAGGGCGAGCCACCCACGGGGGCACCGCAGCTATCCGCCCCAGGGGTGGTGCAGTGAGCTGCCCACGGTGTCCGCCTGGTAGACACAAGACCCAATCTGCCATTTCGAGCAGCACAGGGGCCCCGAGCCACCATGTCACTCCCAAGAGAGGCATCTGGCTTGGGTGCACTGCAGGCCCAGGCCCCATGGTAAGTGCCGACCCCTGCAGTGGGCCATTTCATCCCCCCCCCAAGGGTGACATCCGGGGCAGACCTCCCCCTTCCTACACCCCTGGCAGCTGCTGCACCTATGTTCCCTTTGGTGTGTTGTAGTCTGGTGTATATCTATATTCTGGGACGCAGGTGCCACTGTGGTGTAAACCACTGAGCCTCTTGGGCTTGCCAGTCATAAGGTCGGTGGTTTGAATCCCCATGACGGGGTGAGCTCCCGTTGCTCTGTCCCAGCTCCTGCCAACCTAGCAGTTCGAAAGCACACCAGTGCAAGCAGATAAATAGGTACTGCTCCAGTGGGAAGGTAAACGGTATTTCCCTGCACTCTGGCTTCCGTCATGGTGTTTCGTTGTGCCAGAAGCGGTTTAGTCATGCTGGGCACATGACCCAGAAAAGCTGTCTGTGGACAAATGCCAGCATTGGAATGCAGAAATAAATGTTTTTATCACATGTGGTGGGAATGTAGAGAAGTTTAAAAAAATTGGGAAATGATATATAATTAATTGAAGGAAATGTTTAAAATGACATTTGCAAAAAAAACCAGAAGCATTTTTGTTAAGGATTGTATGACAAAACCTGCCAAGGAAAATAAGAAACCTATTTATGTATGCTACAATAGCAGCAAGAGTCTTGATAGCACAAGGATGGAAGAATGAGGAAACCCTGACAAAAGAACAGTGGCAAGAGAAATTGATGAACTTTGCGGAACTTGCTAAATTGACATACAAATATGTGAGACAAGGACAACTGTGACTTCAAGGAGGAATGGGAACATTTCACAAATTATTTAAAAATACAACAAAATGAACTGGACTCCTTGGCAGGTTTTGAATAAACATACACAAATTTATTGTTGATAACATGATGGACAGATATGTAAGGGTATATAAAATTTTATAATATGCAGAGAAAATATGTGCAGCGAAATCAGGGAGAGGAGCTGAGGGAAGTCTTGGGGGGGAGGGGAATAAGGGGGAAATTATGTCGGTGGTTAAATGGTTTGATAATTTGTTATGTGGAAATTGAGCAATAAAAAATATTTTCAAAAATAAATAAAAATAAATTGGTAAGATTGCTAGATTACAGAATAAAGAAACTTAAAGTTTATTAGTCCTGGCAAACAAAGTCATTCTGAGTAGCAGCTTCACGGGTTCACCAGGAAGTGAACAAATGGAAAGGGGGGAAGGAGGAGGAGGAGGAGGAGGAGGAGGAGGAGGAGGAGTTTGGATTTGATATCCTGCTTTATCACTACCCTAAGGAGTCTCAAAGTGGCTAACAATCTCCTTTCCCTTCCTCCCCCACAACAAACACTCTGTGAGGTGAGTGGGGCTGAGAGACTTCAAAGAAGTGTGACTAGCCCAAGGTCACCCAGCAGCTACATGTGGAGGAGTGGGGAAGCGAACCCGGTTCACCAGATTACGAGTCTACTGCTCCTATCCAGCAGGAAGGAAGGCCTGAGAAGAAGCAGCGGAGGAAGCCGCCCATAGGGATGGGGTAAGCCACCTATGGTACCGGGTGCACCGTGGGGCCTCCAGAGTCTGCCTGCCTCCTCCCACTCAGTCGCCCTACAGCTAGAGAGGAGGCAGCGGGCGAACCATTGGGGCAGCGTGGAGCCTGCGTGCGCCCAAGCCACCGCATCTCTCCCAGGAGAGACGCATGGCTCGGGCGCACTGAAGGCCCCGCGGTGAGTGCCACCCAGCATTTTGTCACCCCCTCAGTGGTGACACCCGGGGAGGCCCGCACCCACCACACACCCCTACCTCCGCCCCTGCCAAGAAGCAAATCTACAGGCAGCTGCTCAATAAGGATGTGTCCAAGGAAACGGGGGCAATTGGCAGGCCCCCAACTGGCTCCAGCCCACCGGCCGGCAGCCGGGCGATCTCCGGTCCTTGGATCAGCATGTAACTGCGACCCAAGCTTCAGAAGCCTTCAGAAGCTGAGCACAGAAGCCATCAGAGATAAGAACTCTTCGCAACAGAAGGGCAGATAGAGGCTGTGTAGAGCATATTTGTTGTTGTTGTTGTTGTTGTTGTTGTTGTTGTTGTTGTTGTTTAGTCGTTTAGTCGTGGCCGACTCTTCGTGACCCCATGGACCAGAGCACGCCAGGCACTCCTGTCTTCCACTGCCTCCCGCAGTTTGTTCAAACTCATGCTGGTAGCTTCAAGAACACTATCCAACCATCTCGTCCTCTGTCGTCCCCTTCTCCTTGTGCCCTCCATCTTTCCCAACATCAGGGTCTTTTCCAGGGAGTCTTCTCTTCTCATGAGGTGGCCAAAGTATTGGAGCCTCCGCTTCAGGATCTGTCCTTCCAGTGAGCACTCAGAGCTGATTTCCTTCAGAATGGATAGGTTTGATCTTCTTGCAGTCCATGGGACTCTCCAGAGTCTCCTCCAGCACCATAATTCAAAAGCATCAATTCTTCGGCGATCAGCCTTCTTTATGGTCCAGTTCTCACTTCCATACATCACTACTGGGAAAATCATAGCTTTAACTATACGGACCTTTGTTGGCAAGGTGATGTCTCTGCTTTTTTACAGAGTGTATTTACAGGCATTTTATTCAGCATCAGAACAAAGGGGGAAACATGTCTTCTCCCCTTCGTGTCCAAGCAAGCAACATAAGCAAAAGCTATACACACAACGGAAGTTCCCAGAAAGCTGTGCTGGAATGTAAACAGACATGTGACATACAACAACTCCACATATCTGTTAAGGTGGAACAGAATATCGTAACAGCCCACACCCACTGCACCCCCCCTTCCTCCGCCCCTGCTGAGATACAAACATAGCTGTCAAGTGTCCCTTATTTGAAGGGACAGTCCTTTATTCCAGCGCCATGTCCCGCTGCTATCCCTTATTGATGGATGTCCCTTAAATGATGTTCCTTAAATTTCAAAGGAAGCAGCTCCTCTCCCTCCCTCCTTGCCGGCCAGGGAGGAGGGAGGCTCCAACTGTGTTGCTTGGCTGTGTTGCTCACCCAATAAGAAGCCTAAGAATGACTGGGGGGTGAAGCTTGCATGCCTTGTGTGTGGCTAGTTAATGCAAGCTGAGGGGTTTTTTGAATGTTGGACGCCATTTTGTTGCACGTGCTGCTGCAAACTTCGCAGTGCAAAGCCAGGCCGGGGAGCCATCTTAAGTTGAGGCTGCATAGGCCTTGTGGTGCATGTGATTCAGATTCTATTCAGTTGAACCTCTGGTTACAAAGTTGGTTGGACAGTGTTCTTGAAGCTACCAGCATGAGTTTGACCAGACTGCAGGAGGACAGGAAGACTGGAGTGCCTGGAACAGGTGAGGCTGCAGGTCCCTTATTTTGGCTGCTGGTCCCTTATTTTCAAGGCTGCTGGTCCCTTATTTTCAAATCTGTAAGTTGACAGCTATGGATACAAATCAACAGGCAGCTGCTCAATAAGGAACCAGTGAGGAAAGATCAGGTTGCCTTTCTGGCATACGGATTCCTTTTGAAGAGTGTTTTACCAGTACACAGATGTGCATTGGTATTGGTTCCAGCTGGTGTGCCAGCTATGGTCCTTTCTGGGAAGAGATAGCTTGGCTGCATTTCTGAGCACTTTCCAAGAAATGAAGACAAGTTAAATGGGATTGCACAGAGGATCCCAGGTCTCGGCCTTCCTCCACCTTCCATCCCAGTGAACTCAGCAAGTTTGGGGGGAATGGGATATCAACTCCGCCGTGCTAACAAGTGCGCCATATGATTTATTTGCTAGACGTGGTATGTTTCCTACAATGTCTCCTTTTGTTTTTTCTCATGTTATGATGTGGGTAGTTTTACGGGAACACTTTTGAGCTTCGAACAGTCATTTATAAGCTACTTACATTATAAGCTACATTCTGTAACTTGGAGGGTAGCTGAGAGAACAGCCGCTTGGCTTCTCTGAGCAACTTCTGGAAAACTAATCCTATATAATGGAATGAAATGCCTCCCTTGGTGGGAACATTTTCCCAGCCCGTTTTCTTCATTTAGGCCAGGTCTGTCTGCCAAATCTCTCTCTCTCCCTCTCTCTCTCACACACACACACACACACACACACTAAGCCAACCAAATGGCATTATGAATATTTCAAACAATTCCAAGACATTGGGAGCCGGAATGGGCAAATCTGCCAATTCTGGTTTCTCTCTGTTTTTCATTTTTTTACTAAACGTTCAAATTCTCTCTGTATCCACCTCTGTTTGTGGTTTATATTTTTTTTAAAGTCCTTTTGAAAATACACCAGCATTTTAGTGCGAAGTTCTCCCAAAGTGGACATTTTTTCTATGGAATTTTCCCTAACATGCACATACTTGCAAAGCAGTATTCACGTGTGTTTTTTGCTTATATTCACTCAAAATGTAGCCTCTCACTTCCCTTACATCTGCCCCTGCCCAACCAATGTATTGTTTTAGAGATTGCTAATGCCGTATTGATTTTTTCAGCCATATAATATGCCTTTTGTGTTAACTGCAATGTTTAGCTTATTTTTATTGTTTTTTTGTTAATAGTGTTTTACAGCTTGTAATTAATTGTTGACGTTTTCTTAATTATTTTATAGGACTTACGATGTACTTGCGATGCTCTATTATTGTTCTTTATTGTTTGTAAGCTGCTTTGAGATTCATTTGAATGAAAAGCAGCATAGAAATACAATAAATATAAATAAATATAAATATATTGTTGCAGGCCACCCTAATCTCTGAGCGGTGTGAGACTCCAGGGGGTCTAGACCCTTATCCAGAGCTGTTTCCTTGGAATGAAGGACTGAAGAGACTGTGGTGTCTTTAGGATACATGGTTTATTTACACATACAGTGGTATCTCAGGTGCTGCTGAAAAAGTCTGCTGACCCTGGCCCTAGATTATGAGGTTGATAGTTTTAATTCACTGCCCTCCTTTTACTCTAAGGTCCCAGGAACAGCTTGCAACCATTTAAAATACAGCATTAAAAACAGTCTAAAATAGTTTAATTTTTAAAAAACAGTTTTAAACAATTTAAAATAAATTACATAACCTTTTGCTGTGCTATTTTTCTAGGGAAAGTGGTGCTGGAACTCACCACGAATGCCTCCCTTGTTCTCTTATAATGGCAATGGCACCCACCTGAGAGTTGCCAGAACCGAGTTCCAGGAAGTTTTGGCGGGGGGTGAGGGGAGCTGGTTTGGTATGGAATTCCTTGTACCTTTGTGGACTGGCAAAGCTCTTGCATTTCTACAAAATACACATTTTCAAATGCATTACTCGGTTGCAGAACCACACTGCAAAACTTGGAGAAGGGCAGCTTATGATTTTGGAAATTGCAGCTAGGCAGGTTTGCCTTTCATGGAATCATAGAGTTGGAAGGGACCACGAGGCTCATCTAGTCCAGCCCCCTGCAATGCAGGAATCTTTGCCCAATGTGGGGCTGGAGCCCACAACCTAGGACCCACGTACCTACAGGACCGCCTCTCCTGGTATACCCCACGGAGGACCTTAAATGACAACACTTTGGAGGTCCCAAGTCACAAGGTGGTTAGATTGGTCTCAACTAGGGCCAGGGCCTTTTCAGTACTGGCCCAGACTTGGTGGAACGCTCTGTCACAAGAGACTAGGGCCCTGGGGGACATGACATCTTTCCGCAGGGCCTGCAAGACAGAGCTGTTCCGCCTGGCCTTTGGTTTGGACTCAGTCTAACCCTTATGTTTCCCTCCCCTTATGGTTTTGATCTATGGGCTACTTTTAAAATGAGGCTGCATTTAAATTGCATTTTAACCTGTATTTTAAATTGGTTTTTGGGGTTTTTTTGTACCTCGGGTTAAGTACTTAATTCATTCCGGAGGTCTGTTCTTAACCTGAAACTGTTCTTAACCTGAAGCACCACTTTAGCTAATGGGGTCTCCTGCTGCTGCTGCCGCGCCGCCGGAGCACGATTTCTGTTCTCATCCTGAAGCAAAGTTCTTAACCTGAAGCACTATTTCTGGGTTAGCGGAGTCTGTAACCTGAAGCGTCTGTAACCCGAGGTACCACTGTATGCTTTTATTGTAATTTTACTGGTGTTAGCTGCCCTGAGCCTGGCTCTGGCTGGGGAGGGCAGGGTATAAATAAAAATTATGATGATGATGATGATGATGATCAACCCTGTGATTATGAGTCTCATAGCTCTGCCAACAGAGCTTTCCCAGCTTTAATGAATCAACTCTTCCCCCATCCCAAATTGGGAGTCCCTTCTCATTTTATTTGCCTCCCTTGGTTTGGAAAGTTCGGGGGAAGGACCGCCATCAGAGGTAAAAAGGCAAAAAGGAAACCCACCACCTGCAGAAACAAGAGCCGAGGTGTACTTTGCGCCGATTCTGTGCCCAAGTTCAAAATTGGAAGTGTCAGAAAGAGAGTGACACCTAAGGGCCCTCTCAGTGTTTGCGTATGTTGCCAGTCCTTTCAAAACATTGATCCTAATGGCTACAGATGGCACCCACCAGTTTTTCACAGCTCCCTACCCCACAAGCAGATGTCTTTGTTACACGCAACACGGCCGCGTGCAAGAAAAATGTGACAGGAAGCAGAGGTACAGGGGAACGGCATCTCTCCCCCTCCCTCCTCTCTCATTGCTCACAGACACACACATACTTTTCCGAACTCGGTGTGCCTGGCAAGGCTGCGTTTTCGCTCCAGGCACTGGACTCCCACACGATGCCTCTTTGAAGAGCAGCAGACAGCTCGCTAACTGGCCCTGGACGGGTGTTACAAATGGATTAGCTACTTCTAGGCTCAATTCTGTGCAAGAATTGGAACTCATCTCACACCAGTGGGGCTCTTGGGAATAGAGGGTGTTGTTTTTCTCCCTCCATCCCCCCCCCCTCTCTCTGCTAATGTCTCTCAGGATTTCTAACAGCAAGAGAAGAGCAGCAGGGACTGCTTTTATTTCATGCTAACTAAATGCCCAGAAAATAAAGGTGGGGGAGAGCGCACTCTGATCTCTCTTTCCAGGAAAACATATCAGTCTCTTTCTCACTTTCCTTCCTTCCTTCACAGTTCATCTCCTGGTGCTGAGAGTCAACTCTTAGTTCAAATGCTTAACTTTCTTTGGGGGGGGGTATAGCACATACAAGGGACGTGGATGGCGCTGTGGGTTAAACCACAAAGCCTAGGGCTTGCCGATCAGAAGGTCGGCGGTTCGAATCCCCTGTTGCTGGGTCCCTGCTCCTGCCAACCTAGCAGTTCGGAAGCACGTCAAAGTGCAAGTCGATAAACAGGTACTGCTCTGGCGGGAAGGTAAATGGCCTTTCCGTGCGCTGCTCTGGTTCGCCAGAAGCGGCTTAGTCATGCTGGCCACATGACCCGGAAGCTGCACACCGGCTCCCTCGGCCAAGTAACTGAGATGAGCGCCGCAACCCCAGAGTCGGTCACGACTGGACCTAAAAGTCAGGGGTTCCTTTACCTTTTATAGCGCATACAGGTGTTCAAAGCACCTCATGTGCATTAGCTGTTCACTTAAAAGGCACTCTAGGGCACTTTTAAAAGGGGGGGGGGAGGGAAACAAAAAATTCAAGACAGGCTTACAAAGGAATAAATAAAAATACAGGCACCGTCATAAAATGGTTAATAAAGGCCAGTCGTGAAAACAACAAATATACTGTACACAGATAGCACCCCTTGATCAACGGCAGGGGTGGGGGTGGGCCTTTTCCACCCCAAGTGCCACATGGCAGTGGTGGGCGGAGCCAGAGGCAAAAGTGGGCGGAGTGACAAATGCAAATGTCACCTTTGTGCCATAGGCTGTATAAAAAATTTACACATCACTTGGGAAGACAGGCAAATGAATACCAGTGTACTGGAAGAAGCAAAGATCTCTGGTGTTGAAGCAATAATTCTTTAACATCGCCTTGGACTGGTCATGTTGTGAGGATGCCTGATTATCGTCTTCCAAAGCAACTACTCTATTCCGAGTATTGCGCAGAGCTTCCTGAAGCCTGGAGAGCGAGAGGGGTCGGTGCGCACCAACCCCTCTCGCTCTCCAGGCTTCAGCGAAAGCCTGCATTCGCCCCATAGGATGCACACACATTTCCCCTTCATTTTTGGAGGGGGAAAAGTGCGTCCTATAGGGCAAAAAATACGGTAATTAGCTTTCCCATGAACACACGAAGCTGCCATTTTCATTTCATATCACAGTCACAGCATGCATTTCAAGCGTGATGAGACTACAGTGGTACCTCGGGTTAAGTATTTCATTTGTTCCGGAGGTCTGTTCTTAACCTGAAACTGTTCTTAACCTGAAGCACCACTTTAGCTAATGGGGCCTCCTTCTACCGCCACACCGCCGGAACATGATTTCTGTTCTCATCCTGAATCAAACTTCTTAACCCGAGGTACTATTTGTTAAGTTGTGGGTGAACATATCAGACGACACAGTGATTCTTCAAAAGCTCTTGTTTATTCACAGGCGAGGACAGAACTGAACTGAAGGGTTCAGTCAGCCTGCTTATATAGAGCTCCAGTACAATGTAACTGTAACAATTTTCTAAAACTATCCAATCACTGAACATCACTTTCGATCCCTTATTTGCATAACTATCTACAGTATCCCCCTGCTGGCCCAGGGTGAGAACTTCAGTGCATAACACTATTTCTGGGTTAGCGGAGTCTGTAACCTGAAGCGTATGTAACCTGAAGCATATGTAACCCGAGGTACCACTGTACTTTAAACAGCAATGGCTGCCCCTAAAGAATTATGGGAACTGTAGTTCTCTTTAACTAGGCTGATTAATATTCTGCAGCCTTTTAAATGTGTTTGTGGGAGTCGTGGGTTATTGCTTTGTTGTTTCTGTTAACTATCATTAACTTATTTGTGCTTTTATCTTGTATTTTTATCTTGTGAACCGCTCTGAGGTCTTATATAAATCTAATAAATAAAGAAATAGTTTGTTAAGGCTGCAGAGAGATGTTCAGAGATGCCTATTCCACCCACCCCGCCCCCAGATCTACAATTCCCAGAGTGGCATAACAATCAACATGTCTCCCCAGGGAACTGTATCTCTCTGTCCAGAATGAAGGCAAAAGGTCTGAAAGCACAGCAGCCAAGTCCATGGGGTATTTGGGGAAGGGCAACACCCAGGAAACATTTCTCTGTGACCCAATATATACTGTGTTGTGTAAAGCAAAACTCAAAAGGGATCAGATACAACAGGTGTTCTGGAACCATGAATCACGGGGTTTTCCAGTAAAGCTGGGGGGGGGAAACAAATAAATTTATTGGCAAAGCAATGGATAATAGTTCAACCATATTATTGCTGAAGCCTGGCATGAATCAGAGGAAGGAAGAGAAGCGATGGGGATGTCGTGCTTATCGTGGCAGTATGCAAATTGTGGAATCCACCAGAACAAACATGTTCAAGCAAGCTTCTTTTACTAGGAGTTGCAGTGCAGGTCATACTGTTCCTAGGCTGGAGACCATATACACAAAAAGTAACTTTAAGAGACAAGCAGATGCATTCCAAAGAACTGAACCAACTCAACCTTCCTTGGGCTGGGGAGTAGGGGAAGTATGTGACCAACTTTCTAAGGAATCAAGCAGACCATATTACCTGGGAACTTGGGGAATGCCCATCATTCACAGTGGGCTCTTGAGTGTGTGGAGGAGAGGGAGTGACCCTCCCCTTCTAAGGAAAGGTTACAACATTTGGGTGTTTCCAGATTAGAAAAGGGCTGAGTAAGGGAGCATAACAGGGGTGTGCAAAGGAGGATGGGGAAAAGTGTTCATTCAGTGGGGCTTAAATGGATGGCAAAAGATCCAGGACAGACTAAATCAGCAGTTCTCAACCTGTGGGTCCCCAGATGTTGTTGGACTACAACTCCCATCACCCCTAGCTAGCAAGGCCAGAACTCAGGGATGATGAGAGTTGTAGTTCAACAACATCTAGGGACCCACATCTGGGGAACCGCTGGACTAAATGAAGAAGGGCTTCAGATAGTGCATGGCTAAACGGGGAATTTGCTATTTCAAGATACAATGACGGCCACCAACTTGGCTTGACTTGGCTTGTCCTGAATCTTCCAACATTCAGGGGGATTTTTCTCTGTTCACTTTCTCCTTGCCATGCATAATTGGGTGAACTTCTTTCATGTCACCTCCTCTTCCCCTTTTCTTTAAATTAAGAACTCCCAAATGCTGCAGCTTTTCCTCAAAGGGATTCGCTCTAGTCCCTTGATCATTTAGGTCAATAATTTTTTAAAATTTATTTTTGTACAAATTTAACAAATCAAATTGTAAATCAATATAAGAAATTACATTTCCCCCCCTTTTGTGGATGTTTATTCAAAACCTGCCAAGGAGTCCAAATCCTTTTGTTGCCTTTTTAGATAGATTGTAAAAAGTTCCCATTCTTCCTTGAAGTCACGGTTGTCCTTCTCACGTAATTTATATGTTAATTTTGTCAACTCCACATAGCTCATCAGTTTTTCTTGTCATTGTTCTTTCATTGGGATTTCCTCGTTCTTCCATTGGTCAATAATTTTTGACCTAGCCAACCTTGCATTTATGGTCCAGACCCAGAGAGGCAATAGGGCAGTTGCTCCACCAAAGGGCCTCTATGCGATAATCTTTATTGTCATTGTCCCATACAGAACAACGGAACTGAAAATCTACATCAGACATTCAGAAATGAACAAGCTTGCTAGCTCTGCTATCCCAGCCTGGTTAGCCCCCTAAAAACCCTGATACCCCATAATTAAATACAATATACTCCCATAGAGACTACCGTACACTGCGTTTAAAACCAAAATCGCATTTGAATAGAAACTGTTTCTCAAGCGGCTTTTGTTGTATAGTCATTTAGTCGTGTCCAACTCTTCGTGACTCCATGGACCAGAGCACGGTTAGGCCTAGTCCTAGTCTTTATAACCCTGTACGTTCTTCCAGAAGGCAGAAGCTGAAAGAAATCATTTCCGGGGGACGCACTACCCTGCACTATCTCTGCAGCTTTCTTATGGCACCTGGAAGCATAGATTTGATCCAAGGTAGGGAGAGTGTACCCAATTATTCTCTCCGCAGTCTTTACAACCCTGGACAACATTGTTTTTTCCCTGACCGTGCAGCTCCCAAACCACACACAGAGACCATAAGTTAATACACTCTCAACAGTACAATGGTAAAATGCCATCAACAGGTCCTTTGAGAGATTATTTTTCCGCAGGATTCTCAGAAAATATAACCTCTGCTGGGCTCTCTTCATCAGGTCTTTGCTGTTTTCTCCCCAGGTTAGGTCATCTCTTAACTCCAATCCCAGAAATCGAAACACTGAGACCTGTTCCACACACTTCCCCTCAATAGAGGGAACACCAGGCCATCATTGGAGGCCAGCTTGTTTTCTACCACCAGCTGCTTCACAGAGGAGGTTGAGTAGCTATCCTGCACTAGGAATTCCTTCCAAAGCGCTTCTGGCTGCCATTCCTTTATAATAATAATAGTTATTTTCCCATTACGTTGGCCACTTCCTCAATGGCATGAGGATCACCAATCAACTCATTATACCTGTGCTGGCAAGTGGAAAAAGTACTACTTCTCCAGAAATGTACCAGAGGAAGGCCAGGTTAATAATAATAATAGAAATTCCATGTACCTCTTTCATCTTTATCTTACGGCAGCAATAAGAGCCGCCACCCAATGCATTTCCGGAGGATTAATAACCAGTTTGGGGTTAATGGCCTCTTCGTCTGTGCACTGGGCCATCAGCTTCTCCCAGCCAGTCATTAATCCCACAAAAATGCTTGTGCCAGTCTATAAATAGCTTCCCATCCAGGATATCTCTTTGGGGAACTAATGGGGAGCTGGAATTATTACCCCGGGCAAATGTTCCAAGACGCTAGTTAATCTCCAGATAATGCCAGCCAAGTTTGATTGTTATTCTTTCATTCTCGGACGGCCGAAAGCAACCCTTGTGTGACCCGGACACAGCAGTGACTTTTCAGATGTTGCCAATTTTTCCCCTCCCCTGAAGCAAAGACATTTCATATTGGAGGGGGAGGGGAACAAAACCTGGATTCATTATTGGGTTTATGTTTCCCACAGACCCTTCAGGGCATCGTTTCAGCGACGTTCTATTAACTGATCCCAGTGCATCCAGGAAGGAGGTTGTGAAATTGTGAGAGGAAAAGCTCACTTGCGATGCAGGTGCAAAACCTCTCTTTATTATTTTATTTGCCCTGCAAATAAAAATAGCAGTATGCTAAGATCAACCAGAGACAAGCCCACAATAGGAACACTTAGGCCTTGGGCTCTGTACTCTGCAGACATCGGCTCCTCTTTGTCCTCTCCAGTCAAAGTTCTCACTGTTCTGGCACAGCTTCTCCTAGCATTATGAGCTTAAATTGTATTTATTTGTCCATTTATGCCCCACTATGCACCAGACTAACCTAGACAGGCCCTCTGCCTGGTTCCCTGTAACTTGGCTTCTCACAGTGAGGGAACCGCCAGAAGGCCCTTGGTGCTAGACCTCAGTGTCCGGGTAGAACGATTGGGATGGAGACGCTTTTTCCTGCCCTTTACCTTCCCGCTGGAGGTACCTATTTATCTACTTGCACTGGTATGCTTTTGAACAGCTAGGTTGTCAGGAGCTGAAACAGAGAAACGGGAGCTCACTCCGTTGTGGGGATTTGAACCGCCGACCTTCTGATCGGCAAGCCCAAGAGGCTCAGTGGTTTAACCCACAGTGATAATTCCTCCCCTGCAGATGCCCCACCCTGCCTTGTGACTTCCATCAGATGGTCTGCCCAGCACAATTACTCCAGAAAATTTAGAAAAGAGTTCTGGATGATTAATGACAGCTGGACGTGCCTAAAAGACACTGAAAAGTATTGGATGTGACATTGATTGATAGACTGAAATGACAGAATGTATGTTAATGCTGTTGTGGATCTAAGGGGACATTGAAGGCCTGGTATTCACAAGAGACTGGTCTCCATCAAGGAGGAGATGCACATAAGGAGCGGTGGGCCTGTTTATCTCAATTTCTTATTTTTCCAGGCTTAAGCTAAATTTGCAGCATTTCCATATTGGTCTGGATTTTTTATACAGTTGTTGTTGTTGATGATGATGATGATGTTTTAAAACAGCCCTCGTGGGAATTTTTTCAGCATTTGGTGTCAAATTTATTTCAATATACGTTTTGTGTGCGCAATTTTTTTCCCTTTTACGCTAATAATTACTATAACTGACTTTTTAAATGCTATGTTTGCTAATGCACGTATTTTATCCACACTTTCCCCTAATTATCCTCATTTCCCCCTAATGTACACATTGTTGGCTGCGCTGCAAAATTAATAGAAGAGTGATTTTCTCAGAATTTCTGAAATGAGAACCAAAGCGAATTCCATACATGAACAGAAAACACAATAAACGGTATGTTCACAGACAGAAACAGCAAAAATCTTTCCCACTGTTCCAAGTGTATCAGCACATGCAAGAAAACATACGAAGGAAACAAGCTCAGTCTATTCCCATGCAGTGACTACTTAGTCACAGCTGTAATCCAGTAAGTTTTCTTTACATTGCCTGTCTCATTCCCTGCCCAGAGACACCTATCACCAAACACACACTTTACTTACTACAATAACACTTATTGTGCATGAAATAATAATAATACAGTGGTACCTCAGGTTACATATGCTTCAGGTTCCATACGCTTCAGGTTACAGACTCCGCTAACCCATAAATAGTGCTTTAGGTTAAGAACTTTGCTTCAGGATGAGAACAGAAATCGTGCTCCGGCGGCGCAGCAGCAGCAGGAAGCCCCATTAGCTAAAGTGGTGGTTCAGGTTAAGAACAGTTTCAGGTTAAGGACGGACCTCCGGAATGAATTAAGTACTAGTAGTAGTAGTAATAATAATAAAATAATAATGATAATAATGATAATAATAATAATAATATTACCCCACCCATCTGGCTGGGGCTTCCAGCACATATAAAAACATAATAAAACATCAAACATGAAAAACTTCCCAATACAGGGCTGCCTTCGGATGTGTAGTTGTTGTAGTTGTTGTAGTTGTGTAGTTGTGTAGTATTTTATCTTCTTGACACCTGATGGGAGGGCATTCCACAGAGAGGACACCACTGCCAAGAAGGCCCTCTGCCTGGTTCCCTGTAGCAAACTCATTATGAACTTTAGCATCATTAGGTGTTCTTATGCGTGAACAAGTCCTAACATGCCACCAAAAACCAACCCCAGGACAACTCACAGGGTTAGCAAGGGCATGGAAATCAAGCGAGAATATATTGAAATTTGCCTCTAGGCTAGAGTGGGAAAGAAGCATAAACAATAAATTTGGAAGCTGCCGTGCAACTGATGCCAGTTTATAGTTGGCACCCTTTGGTTTTCCTGGTAGCATTCAGGTTACGCAACGTAGTCACCCACAGAACCTGTGCAGACTTGAGGAACACAGGATCCATCTTTGTGGCGACTTCAGCATCTATGCTATACCAGAAAGAAATGGATGCCTCGTATACCCCAGGTAGTGTGGTTGCTGACCTTGAGCCAGACATCCTGGAGAGTGAAGTCAAATGGGCCTTAGAAAGCACTGCTAATAACAAGGCCAGTGGAAGTGATGATATTCCAGCTGAACTATTTAAAATTTTAAAAGATGATGCTGTTAAGGTGCTACACTCAATATGCCAGCAAATTTGGAAAACTTAGCAGTGGCCAGAGGATTGGAAAAGATCAGTCTACATCCCAATCCCAAAGAAGAGCAGTGCCAAAGAATGCTCCAACTACCGCACAATTGCACTCATTTTACATGCTAGCAAGGTTATGCTTAAAATTCTACAAGGCAGGCTTAAGCAGTATGTGGACCGAGAACTCCCAGAAGTGCAAGCTGGATTTAGAAGAGGCAGAGGAACCAGAGACCATATTGCAAACATGCGCTGGATTATGGAGAAAGCTAGAGAGTTCCAGAAAGACATCAACTTCTGCTTCATTGACTATGCAAAAGCCTTTGACTGTGTTGACCACAGCAAACTATGTCAAGTTCTTAAAGAAATGGGAGTGCCTGATCACCTCATCTGTCTCCTGAGAAATTTCTATGTGGGACAAGAAGCTACAGTTAGAACTGGATATGGAACAACTGATTGGTTCAAAATTGGGAAAGGAGTACGACAAGGCTGTATATTGTCTCCCTGCTTATTTAACTTATATGCAGAATTCATCATGCGGAAGGCTGGGCTGGATGAATCCCAAGCCGGAATTAAGATTTCCGGAAGAAATATCAACAACCTCAGATATGCAGATGACACAACCTTGATGGCAGAAAGTGAGGAGGAATTAAATAACCTTTTAATGAGGGTGAAAGAGGAGAGCGCAAAATATGGTCTGAAGCTCAACATCAAAAAAACGAAGATCATGGCCACTGGGCCCATCACCTCCTGGCAAATAGAAGGGGAAGAAATGGAGGCAGTGAGAGATTTTACTTTCTTGGGCTTCATGATCACTGCAGATGGTGACAGCAGTCACGAAATTAAAAGACGCCTGCTCCTTGGGAGAAAGGCGATGGCAAACCTAGACAGCGTCTTAAAAAGCAGAGACATCACCTTGCCGACAAAGGTCCGTATAGTTAAAGCCATGGTTTTCCCAGTAGTGATGTATGGAAGTGAGAGCTGGACCATAAAGAAGGCTGATTGCCGAAGAATTGATGCTTTTGAATTATGGTGCTGGAGGAGACTCTTGAGAATCCCATGGACTGCAAGAAGAGCAAACGCATCCATTCTTAAGGAAATCAGCCCTGAGTGCTCACTGGAAGGACAGATCATGAAGCTGGGGCTCCAATACTTTGGCCACCTCATGAGAAGAGAAGACTCCCTGGAAAAGACCCTGATGTTGGGAAAGATTGAGGGCACAAGGAGAAGGGGACGACAGAGGACAAGATGGTTGGACAGTGTTCTCGAAGCTACCAGCATGTGTTTGACCAAACTGCGGGAGGCAGTGGAAGACAGGAGTGCCTGGCGTGCTCTGGTCCATGGGGTCACGAAGAGTCGGACACAACTAAACAACTAAACAACAACAACAACAGCATCTATGCCATGGTTAGGGTGCACTGGAACTGGTTGAGGCGTAAGGCAGGAGGCCAACATTATGTGGAGCCAGAGCCAATGACAAGCAGAACCACCTAACTCTAGCATTGCCCCCATCCTCCTCCTTCTCCATGCTGAGTTCTACAAGGAGCAACACTTAGACTAAAGAAGAAAGATGGAGGCAGGCAGAGGGCAGACTGGGGTTGGTGGGGCAGTGCCCGACGTGCCTCAATGGACCAGCCTCTGCTGCATCTATCCAAGGATGGTAGACCCCCATGCCTGCCACTGTCATGGATTAGCTGGATGCAGAGGAATGGTGGGAGGCACTTGTTGGGGAACTCCCAAGAGAGCCCCTAGCAGAGGAAAGCTCAGATCAGGGATTGGTGGTGGGACAATGGTGAATGGTCAGAGGGAGAAGAGGGAGAAGACTGGGGAAAGGAGGTGTCAGAAGCTGAAGAGGTCACAGGGTTTCCTGAGCAGGATGAGGCTGTGGCAGAGGCCAGTCCAGACTTTGAGGCAGCAGAGAAGGAGGAGGGTGAGGAGACAGAGAAGTGGCAGGTTGTGAAAGAATCTAGGGTAGGGTTACCAGACGACCCCGGTTCCCGGGGACAGTCCCCGGATTTGCAAATCTGTCCCCAGACAAATTACATCCCCGGAATGTCCCCAGATTTGCAAATCAGTTTTCGGGAAATGTGGCAGCAGCAGCCTCAGCAGCCCAGAGCCAGCCTGGTAGCGCAGTTGGTTCTGGCTGGCTTCGGGAGCTGCTCACTGCCATGGCGGCCGCCATTTTTCCTCGCCAGAAGTCCCCGTATGATGTGTCTTGTGCGATCTCCTGCCCCCTCCCCCCTTTGTTTTGACTGATCGGGGGAGGCTCGAGAGTTGTGGGCGGGCGGCCGTTTTTAAAACCTCTATGCATTTATGTTTCACAGGGTGCGAAAGAAGAGCTTTGCACCTTTATACAATATGCATGTGTGCTTGGGCCCAGGGTCTTTTGCCTCACCATCCCCACTACTGTTGCTACTCAGCTTAAAAAAAAAAAAAGTGCCCCCGGATTCATAGGGGGGGGGAACTGGCAACCATAATATAATAATAATAATAATAATAATAATAATAATAATAATAATAATAAATTTATTTATACCCCGCCCATCTGGCTGAGTTTCCCCAGCCACTCTGGGCGGCTCCCAGTCAAGTATTAAAAACAATAAAGCATTAAATATTAAAAACTTCCCTGAACAGGGCTGGCTTCAGATGTCTTTTAAAGACAAGATAGCTACTTATTTCCTTCACATCTGAAGGGAGGGTGTTCCACAGGGTGGGCACCACTACCAAGAAGGTCCTCTGTCTGGTTCCCTGTAACCTCACTTCTTGCTGTGAGGGAACCACCAGAAGGCCCTCGGAGCTGGACCTCAGTGTCTGGGCTGAACGATGGGGGTGAAGACGCTCCTTCAGGTATACTGGGCTGAGGCCGTTTAGGGCTTTACAGGTCAGCACCAACACTTTGAATTGTGCTCGGAAACGTACTGGGAGCCAATGCAGATCTCTCAGGACTGGTGTTATGTGGTCTAATCTAGGGAGTCTTCCCCTTCTGCATCAATCAGCTCCCCTCACCCGGAGTCTCCCAGAACGAAAAGAGGAATGAAAACGGCAGAGCAACAAGAGGCAAGACAGCAAAGTCTATATATATATATATATGTGTGTGTGTGTGTGTGTGTGTGTGTGTGTGTTTTTAACATATCATTCTCAACAATTATTAAACATACTTTTTTATCGTATACAAAATTTTTTTACTTCCGTCAATCACATCTGAAAATTTTCCGATCTTTTCACTTAATTTGCATTTCTTACTTTCACTATTACATTTAAATATCATAACTAATAACTCTCTTCTCTCGATTCAGCAAAGTCTTAGGCTGCTGGGGAAGGAACCTGGGGAGGAGCCTTAGAGAGCCGAGGGAAGGCAGGGACCTTTCATCCTTGCAACTGCTTCATTG
This sequence comes from Podarcis pityusensis, assembly GCF_964106645.2. Taxonomy (NCBI): domain Eukaryota; kingdom Metazoa; phylum Chordata; class Lepidosauria; order Squamata; family Lacertidae; genus Podarcis; species Podarcis pityusensis. Next base: position 11,198,769 of record NC_138028.1, on the reverse strand, counting down.
GGGCCAGACCTATTGAAAAGGGTTGTTGCGACCACTAGGACGGAGCTGTTTTGTTTCTCTGAATAAAGGGTTAACTTCACTGACACTGGGTGTTTTCTTGCTGACCTGCTCCTGACTCCCAGCTCCTGACACTAACTTTCTTGCTCCATACGGCCACGTGCCCTGCAGGGAGTGTGCTCTATTCAAAGACCAATTTATCTCACATCAGTTGGGTCAGATCTGTAGCAAGAAAGGTTTCACAACTGTGTGGCAGCCACGAGCTGCTCTTTCCCTGCTCTTTCACATCCGCCCAGACACACAAAATCAACTGTAAGTTGCAAAACAGTGTGCTTGAGTCACAGTGCACCTGAAGCGGGAAAACTGATGATTAAGAGACTAAATCAGCCTCCCTTGACCAGGTATTCTCCAGATCTTTTGGACAACTGCTATATATTTAATGTGCATTTATGGGGAAATGAATAGTTTAGGGCGAAATGCACTGAAAGTACTCAAAAATTCAGGTTAATAAAATTTCTTTATTGTTACATTTATAGCCCATCTTTCCTCCAAGAAGCTATGGTGTACAAATAAATAAATAAAAATTGTCCAGTAGCACATTAGAGACCAACTACCATAAGTTCATTCTGGGTATAAGCTTTCGTGTGCATGCACACTTATTCAGATGCCAGATGCATGCACACGAAAGCTTATACCCAGAATGAACTTTGTTGTTGTTTAGTCATTTAGTCATGTCCGACTCTTCGTGACCCCATGGACCAGACCACACCAGGCACTCCTGTCTTCCACTGCCTCCCGCAGTTTGGTCAAATTTATATTAGTAGCTTCGAGAACACTGTCCAACCATCTCGTCCTCTGTTGTCCCTTCTCCTTGTGCCCTCAATCTTTCCCAACACCAGGGTGTTTTCCAGGGAGTCTTCTCTTCTCACGAGGTGGCCAAAGTATTGGAGCCTCAGCTTCAGGATCTGTCTTTCCAGTGAGCACTCAGGGCTGGTTTCCTTAAGAATGGAGAGGTTTGATCTTCTTGCAGTCCATAGGACTCTCAAGAGTCTCCTCCAGCACCATAATTCAAAAGCATCAATTCTTCGGCGATCAGCCTTCTTTATAGTCCAGCTCTCACTTCCCTACATCACTACTGGGAAAACCATAGTTTTAACTATACGGACCTTTGTCGGCAAGGTGGTGTCTCTGCTTTTTAAGATGCTGAGAATGAACTTAGTTGGTAAAAAAAAAAATGTCCAGTAGCTCTTTAGAGACCAACTAAGAAAGAACCTAGTTGGTCTCTAAGGTGCTACTGGACATTTTATTTATTTATTTCGACTGCGTTAGACCAACACGGCTACCTTCCTCAATCTAGAATTATGGTGTGCATAGTTCTCCCCCTCCCCATTTTATTCTCATCACAACCCTGTGATAGGTTAGGCTAAGAGATTGTAACTGGCCCAAGGTTGCCCAGTGAGCATCATGGATGAGTAAACCCTGCTCTCCCAGGTCTTAGTCCAACACTCTAACCACTGCACCACACTAGTTCCTTTAGGGAAAGAATGTGTACAAAATGCAAAGCACATGCTATCGTTTGCTAGAAAGCAGTGCTAGCTTTTGTTGCTCAAGCCTCCTAAAAGCAAGCCTTCACAGCCAGTTCTCTCAAAAGCTGGCGTGGGCTTTGGTTAAATCTCCCTGGGGAAGGGTGTTCCAGAGCTGTGGGGCAGCCACAGCAGATGCATCTCCCTCCCCTTCCATGTGCCTGAAATGTTCTATCATGGCACGCTAATAGCGCACTTGACCTCATTTGCACGGCTGAATTCATCCTGAGCGTGTCCACATTAGGTAGTGTAAAGTAAGCGCTATGAACAGGCAAAAAGACTTGAGCTGAAAATCCTGCAGCCCCAAAGAAACATTAACTGCTTGGGTAGACTTTTTTTTCCCCCTCCCTCCACATCAGCTGTCATTCCCAGCAGTTAAGGATAATGTAGGATGTCTAGGAGAAGCCTTTAATGCACAAAACAGTCTTCGAGTCAAGGTGACCTTGCGGTTTGTATTAACACTTTGATCACCTTCCTGACTACCATGTGTGACATGATTCCATTACCATGTGTAAGATCTTTGCATTTAGGCCCCAATTTGTGCTTCTTCGACATTTCTGAAGTAATTTATATGGAATGATAGTCATTCATATATATATATATATATATACACACACACACACTGTGTGTTGTGTGTGTGTGAAACTATTAATTCAATTTATAGCTCAGCCTTCTTTGAGTATATCTCCACTCCCTCACCCCTAGGCCTTCTGCTAGGTTTTGGTGGCAGAATGTCTAATTTGATGAGTTATTAGCAATGTTTTATTGCTTTACAATTAATAACAAACAGCCCAATAGGCAATGTGGATTCAGCAGGCATTGTTTATCCTGCTACCTCTGCACTTCCAGGACTCCTGTCAAATCCACAGCCCAGTTACTCATGGCACCAGTGGCAGAAGGTGGAGGGGCAGGCATATTGGACCTGATCCCTGCACCAGCGTCATGCTGGCATAGAGATCAGGCCCAATGCCATATCCTGCGAGAGCAGCTCAGGATCTGGCAGAGGAGAAGAAAAGCCTTGTGCTGCTGTTTTAGCTTGCAAATCCCCCCAAACACAAAAGTGTTGAGTGAATGTTTTGTAAGGAGAGAATACCATACATTCGTGTGTACAGGGGCAGTGAAACAGAACGTGCTGCTTTGCCCTGCCCCCACCTACTTGTTTCTGCCACATGCCCCCATCCACCACTGGCAGAGAAGCAGCCCCTTCATCAGTGCAAGATTGCCCTGATGTGATCTTGCCCAAAATGGCCTCAATCTTGCCCCAAATCAGCACCAATGGCAGTGGTGCTTCTCTGTCAATGGCCCATGGATGTGCCGCCAGGGGACTTCTGCCCCCTGAAGCAGTGGTCTCACCTGCCTCATAGCTGAGCAGACTCTCTGTGTGTCTTCTAAATTGCATACCATTTATTAACTGGTGAAATAGCTCCATTAGATGTCTGCAGCAGAAAGGGCAACGATGGTTATTCCTGAAGGAGTGATGGGGGGAGCAGTTTATATGTCGCGGAGTGATAGGCAATAACAACTCTCTCATTCGGTTCAGGAAATTAAAGGTGGTGGTTAGAAACATGATGTCCTGTTTTCCGTGCGGATGGCGCGTATGCTCCTAGGAGAAGATAAGACCTCCTGCTGCCAGGGAAACACAAACAGCAGGCCTGTAATTACAAACACATCAGATAAGATGTCAGCCGGTGACAGGAAGAATGTGCTGAAAAGCTGGTGAGAGGGTCTTCCTGGGACATCACAGCAAAGGTGGGTTAGGAGCTGCAGGTGGGTCACCACCTCCCACCCCAGCCTGTCAACATCCTGAGGCCATCATCTAAGACAGAGGTGGGGAACCTGAAGCCCTCCAGATATTGCTGAGCTACAGATTCCACCCTACTTCACCGCTAGCTAGCTGAGGTCAATAGAACTTGGAGTTCAGCAGCATCTGAAGAAGAAGAAGAGGAAGAAGAAGAAGAAGAAGAAGAAGAAGAAGAAGAAGAAGAAGAAGAAGAAGAAGAGTTTGGATTTGATATCCCACTTTATCACTACCCTAAGGAGTCTCAAAGCGGCTAACAATCTCCTTTCCCTTCCTCCCCCACAACAAACACTCTGTGAGGTGAGTGGGGCTGAGAGACTTCAGAGACGTGTGACTAGCCCAAGGTCACCCAGCAGCTGCATGTGGAGGAGCAGGGAAGCAAACCCGGTTCACCAGATTACGAGTCCCCTACTCTTAACCACTACACCACACTGGCTCCCACAGAGCCACAGATTCCCCACCTGCTCAAAGGCTTGCCTTGGAAGCTATCATAAAAAGTTGGCTGTCAGACACAGGGTCTACTTAGTGTGGCCTCCAGGATTCGGCATTTTCCTCTGCACAGATGCTCATTTAGCATATCCTTTCAGGGCAACAACAAAGAAGTTATATTTGGGTTGGGAAAGAAGCAGTGTTGTCATTCTTGAATAGCCTGCATATAGTTGTCCAGAAGAAACTCCTACTGCATTCAAGGTGCCTACTCCCAAGTAAGCATATATAGGCCAGTAAAGACTTTCGGGGAAACATGCAGTGATATTATCCTCATTGTTTGATGTATTGAATCTTTATGTTTTCAAGTCTAGTTTTGATAGCAGCCTCGGGTGCCAATCTGAAGTCATTTTCAGACAATGTTTCATGTGTTCACCGAATCTTGGTATTTTGATGGATGTGTGTCCAATTTCTGCCTGCCTGGCTGAAGGTTAGAATAGGACCTACTTGTAATCCATAGTGACTGGTAACATTTTGACTTTGTAGGGCTGCAGTTTTCAGCCTTGCTGCTCTCACCTCAATAGGTCTTGTACAGCACTTATTTAGGAAAGTGTGCCATTGCATAGGTTCTGGAAGCCATTGTCTCATCCTCTCTATAAAAAATTAATTCTCAGTTATTCTCTGTGAATAGCTTCCATGTTACAGACAGCATTGACTCTACCCCCCCCCCCCTTATTTAGAAATTAAGCCACACCACATGATGTAAGTTTTTGGATTCATGTATTGTCTATGCCTACACTTCTGTTGCCAAGAAAACTAAGGACACAAAGGCTTTTAAAACGCAAGGAAAACTTGCTTCCAGTTGCCTGCAGTTTTCCTCCCCTCAATGCCTCAATTCGCTCATTATCCAAAACACCTTTTTCTCTAAATTAAAATAACAAAGTATTCCAACATATAGACAACAAACAATTGTTTCCAGGGCACATCAGAGCACATCAGAACATATCTGCAATGCATCAAGGCTCACGTTTTAAAGTCTGCAGTGTGCTTAGTTATTTCCATGCCCCTGGCATGGTCTGTCCCCCACCAATAGGAAAATAGGGTGTGAATACCTCGATCAATAAGTGCAGGCCCCATCGTGGTGGTGATGGTTCATGATGGACTTCCTTGTACCAACCAGTGCAACCAATGAGCTCCTCAGAAGTCCTGGGCATGCCTTTGAGCCAAGGTATATGAGAGCAGGCTCCAGGGCACTTGTCTCATGTCACCTCAAACTGTTACCTATGGCATCCTGAACCGACTCCAACCCTTGTAGTTTACTGAAACATCGCAGGTTTTGTATACTGCTCCACAATACACTGCCCTAGTTCCTGTAGTGTCAGGAATGGAGTGCTGAAGTTGAATGAGCCTGTCATTTTTTTGATGTTCTTCTATAGCCTTATCCTCTATGAATTTGTCTTAATTCTCTTTTAAAACCATCCATGTTGGTGGTCATCACCGGAGCCGGACCACGCATGAGGCAAGATGAGGCCACTTCCTCATGCAGCGGGGTCCACAGGGACAGCAGATCCCAATGTTGATTCCCTCCCCCTTGTTCCTGATATAGAGATTCATTCACCCCTTCTTCCCTGGTTGGGGGCGGGGTGAGGAAGGTGCCATTTTCTGGTGCTGAAATGTTTTGGGCCAGTCCTAGCTATGTGTTATGTGAAGAAGTATTTTTGTTTGACCTGCCATGAATCTTCCGGCATTAAGCATCAGTCTCCTTCTCCTTCTTAAGAACTGCAGTTTGGTAGCTTTCCTGGAGGGTGCCTAGCAAGGGATTCCAGAGCTGGGGGGCCACGATGGAAAAGGCCCTCTCCCTTGTGCCTGTCAATTGCAGCGCATGGCTACGAGGAACTGGATTAGCCTAGCAAAATCTTCACACATTCTTTGCCTCCACATGAATCTAAGGGAGGAAGGGTGTCGTTCTTTCCTAATTGCCTTTGTTTTTGTTGTTAAAGAACCTCATTAGTTTCTTACCCATTTGTTTAAATCACATTCCATTCATTATGCATTCATTAAAGTCACACTCATTTCGCTACTCATATATATTTCCATATCTACTTTTTGATGTTTTCCCTCTTGTAACATTTTCTTGGGCTGGCGTCTGTGCCAGCACAGATTTCGGTTCCCCAGACATCCAGGACACTGTGCCTGCTGGTGGTGGTGCTGCCATTTTTTGTAGTGGCCACCATTTCTTGCCCACCTCCACCCCCAGAATGGCCCAGAACAATGCAATGGCCAGGGCATGTGGGAAAACAAAGCAACGGCCACAAGGAGGCAGCCTTTGAAAGAACCTTTGCTGCTACCAGATGTGGTAAACCCCATCAGAACCAAATGAGGGGCAAATGGGCAGTGGAAGCTGGTCTGGTAGGGCAAATGGGGAAGCTGAGCCTGCCCTCAGCCAGTTCCCATCATAGACTGGTTAGATGCAGAAGAATGGTGGAAGGAACCAGCTGGGGAACGCCAGAGGGATGAAGGCTCAGAGCCCAGGGAGTGGTGGTGGGAGGACAATGAGTGGTCAGAGGGAGAAGGCTGGGAAGCAGAGATGTCAAAGGCTGAAGAGGTAACAGGGCTTAGTGAGCTGGGAGAGTCTGTGGCAGAGAGTAGTCCAGAATCAGAGGCAGAAGCAGAAGCCGGAGAGGAGGGAGGCCAAGAGACAGAGATTAGTCAGGCTGGTGAAGAAGCCAGACTGTTTCCTGCTCCTACCATGGCCAGCTCCCTTCCCTCCTGGTCTCCCAGAACCAGGAGAGGCATGCCAAGGGCGGAGGAGAGGTTAGCTTCACATAGGCAATGTCTCAGATTGCTTGGGGGGGGAAACCCTGGAGAAGAGGAGACTAAGGCAACTCTGAGGAGGCAGAGACCTTCTGTCTCAGCCACTGCTGGGACCTGCTGGAAATGAGTTGCTGTGCTCATTATGCCTGACACTCCTGTGCAGATCCTGTTTTTGCTAATAAAGAATTATCTCCAACTTGCTTGGTGTATATTTACTGCTGGCTCGCTCCTGTCACTTGCCTACTTCCTTACTTACGACCACATTGCCTCTCAGCTTCCTCTTCCTTAGGCTCAGTATTGCCCATATAGAACTCAGCAGGGAGGAAAAGGAGGTTGGGGACAAAATTAGAATTAGTTTGCTCCACCTGTCGCTGGTTCTGGCACCACCTACTGTTGAGCTCCCTACCTTCCACCATACCAGCTCCAGTGGGTACCAGCCACCACTGCAAATGCATTTGAATGGGGTTGTGGGAATGAACCCCAGCCGGACCCACTCATTACTGTTGGCAGTCATTCAGGGAGCAAATGAAAATTGAACCAAATGAAGCTCACACAGTTCGATTTTTTAATTCTTTGCTAAACAAATGCCAAGTCCTATATTAATCTCCCTTTGCTAAGCTCTGAGAGAGGAGCCTGGAGCCAGAAATGTTGTGGTGATAAGACCTAAGAGAACGAGGAATCGTTGCAGAACAGGGAGAATATCAATAAACCACATATGCAGAAACTTATTTACAGAACAAAGCCTATGCATGCTTAATCAGATGTGAGCTCCACTGTTTCCAACAGATCTTACCATCTAGGCTAGATTCCCACAGCAGTTTATTCCATTTCCCCAACATTTCTCTAATTTCCACACTATATTTGAGCTTACACATGACATAATAGTTACTTCCAGAAAACTAGTGGAACATAGTGCATGTCTAGCACTTGTTTCTGAGCTATTTGATTCCAGATAAAATCCATTCGCATCTCCCTTAAACCACAACATTTCAGGAGTAAACATTTCAGGAGTAAAATGATGAGCTTTGGGGCATTATAGTAGCATGCAGTTCTTTCCTGATGTTTCTTTAGAGGAACAGAAGCATGGAAGTGCAGAAAGGGTGGGAGAGCAGCAACACTGTCCAATAACATCATCAACACCATCATTTTTTGTTTGTATGCCACCTTTCCACAGTTAAAACAATGCTCAAGGCGGCTTACAATATGAAAAGATTTACATAATTACAAATATAGCAAAATAGTCATAAAAATAAATAAAACACATTAAAAAGTACATAACCAAACTGAACAATTTCCACATAAAAATAAAGATATAAAAAGTTAATATCAGCAACAACTCCCAACAAAACTTTCCCCAAAGTACCCCAGTCCTTGCTGGGCAGCAGCCACAGCAAAAATTCTTATAAGGCCTGTCAGGCCCCACCCTGGGCCAGGTGGAGAATGGCAGGACTGGGGCCCTCAGGCGCTCAGCAGGGGAGTCCTTCTGGGCAACATTAGTTGTTGTGTCACACCACACTCATAGGTGTGAATGAAATTTAGTATGACATGCTAGTTGTTGTTAGTTGGTGGTGGTGGCATCTGTCTCTCTCAGGAGACAATGGAGGAGTGTGCCTTTGGGGGTGAAGTCAAACTGGAAGTTTACATCACCTGCTGTGGCTGTAGAGACCGATACGGGAGAAACATGCTTTGTTGCAGCGACAGTAGATGAAGGCATCCGGTTGTGCTGCACCATGGCGTTTTTTCTCTCTGCACTCCACGCAGCAGTCATTCCTTCTCTGGTCACTGCTATGGTCTGCTGGGTGACCTTGGGCTAGTCACACTTTTTTGAAGTCTCTCAGGCCCACTCTCCTCACAGAGTGTTTGCTGTGGGGGAGGAAGGGAAAGGAGAATGTTAGCCCCTTTGAGACTCCTTCGGGTAGTGATAAAGCGGGATATCAAATCCAAACTACTCCTCCTCCTCTTCTTCTTCTTCTTCTTCTTCTTCTTCTTGGCGATCACTCATAGCCGAGTAAGATTGTCTTCCATAAACACAGTTTTAACAATGAGTCCGTAAGTGACCGTGGAGGCCAATTCTGGATCCACACGTCCTTCCACAGTGGGGACATTGGTTTCCGGGCAGGAGCTGATCACAGTGTGGATTTGCCAAGCATGCCTTCCTCTTAGCACGTTTCTCCCTTGCGTCCTGAGTTTGTGCGTATTCAAAGTTCACAACACCTTTGGTAAAGGCTGTTCTTCACCTGGAGCATTTGCAGGCCAGTGTTTCCCAGTTGTCAGTGTTTATAGTACTTTTTTTTAGATTTGCCTTGAGACAGTTTTTAAACCTCTTTTGTTGACCACCAGCATTACACTTTCCATTTTTAAGTTTGGAATAGAGTAGTTGCTTTGGAAGACAATCATCAGGCATCCACACAACATGACCAGTCCAACGAAGTTGATGTTGAAAAATCATTGCTTCAAGAAGAAGAAGAAGAAGAGAAGAGTTTGGATTTGATATCCCGCCGTTCACTCCCCTTCAGGAGTCTCAAAGCGGCTAACATTCTCCTTTCCCTTCCTCCCCCACAACAAACACTCTGTGAGGTGAGTGGGGCTGAGAGACTTCAAAGAAGTGTGACTGGCCCAAGGTCACCCAGCAGCTGCATGTGGAGGAGCGGAGACGCAAACCCGGTTCCCCAGATTACAAGACTACCGCTCTTAACCACTACACCACACTGGCTCTCAAGACTGGTGAGCTTTGCTTCTTCACTGCTATGGATGTATGACCTGACTGTCTGTCTCCAGGCACTGTGGTCGTCCGCAAGGGATTCTCACATGCTGGAGTTGATATTGCCAGCCTTCATGCCACATTTGCAGGCATCTTTGTAGCACAGAGTTCCTTCCAGTTCTACAACTCTGATTCTCCAGCCCTTCTTACTTGTGGAGCTATGAAGAGAGGTGTGCAGAGTTCTTGTCATGTGCTCTCTGAGAAGTAAACTTGCACCTACTTCCAACATTGCTGGTGCACACACTGCAAAGGCACTTGCTTGGTTCATCTTATTTAACTTTTCTCAAGTTGAATTTGATTTAGGGACCTTTCTGTGGGCCACTGATCTATCTAGCTCAGCATCATCAAGGTGGGGCTGTGTCCTGCTCTGATGCCAGATCCTTCCGAGAAACTGGAAAGGCTGGAGTGGTCAGAAGTTGCAGGACCATGGATAGCAGCTAACAAAGTTTGGGAGCAAAGGCCTTTTAAGCCTCTGTCTCCAGACTACCTCCTCCAGGCTCCACCCTCTTGTCCCTTAAAGGGACAACCCTCTGGCCTGAAGATAGGCACTCCTTCTCCATTCCAAAGCCTTCTTCTTGATGTGCTGTCTGTGCTACAGGACCAGTGACATGCACTTGGAAGCATCTGGTTCCTCAAGCTCAGGGAAAGGCGCTTGTGAGAGTCTGAGCTCTGGCTCTACAGTACCTGGCGGCCCACGCGGGTCTTCTGGGTGAGGCTCCTGTCCAACAACCTCAGGTGTTATGGTCTCCAGTTCTCAAGCAGTCAGCTCAGAGCCCTGAACTCAATCTGACTTCTCAGCTGGTTCCTTTGCAGCCTTTGACTCCGTGTCTGGATTGTTGCTGGATTCAGGGGTCATGACACTGAGAGGCTGCAATCCAACCTGAAATGACTATCTGAAGGTGGAGGATGAATGGATATGAACAAATGAAATATTGAGTGGAGAATGATCATGTTTCCCTGCCCTGCTCAGTGAGGCCAACAAAATATGTTTTCTATGAGGATAGAAACTTACAGGACAGTGTATAAAAAAGCAGGTTAGAAAGCACATTGACGTTTCCTGGGACTCAGTAAATAATTCAAGCAGTAGAGCAGACCATGGGGGCAGCCATCTCTCCCCCCCTGCCCTCCATGAATACCTCTGGGATCATAATTGTTCCCAGAGGCATCTTGTTCCCAGGACCATGACAAGCCTGGTCAGAGTGGCCAAGCCACTGCTTGAAGTAGTGCTGTGAAACCTTTCAAATTAAGGATGAAGAGCCAGGTAAAAAGGAAAGCTTTCCCCTGGAGCTTAAGAATAGATAAGGATGGTGCCAGGAGAGCATTCTACAAGCAGGGATCCAACATTGAAAGGGCTGTTGGCAGAGCTTCAAAACCACAGTTCTCCCCCCCCCCCCATGATGTATTTAGTTTATTGCAATTATATGCTTCCAAGTTCCAACACTTTCCACTGAATATGACTGAAGTACACTTCAGTAGGGAAAGAAAGGAATTCCAGGGGTCAGTTGGAACCAACACTGCATAGTCTCCAAATAAAATAAACAAGGAGGTGAGATATGACAGTCCCAACCACAGACCAGCATTTCAATGGCTGTTGTTGCTGCCTCAACAAAGCATTTCCATCATGCAAACTATCCTGAGAGGAGTTGTATTTGTTTTGCATTAGCCCCCACCCCCTTGAAGGAACGCACTTGATTGCTACAGATAAATTATCTACAATGTGTAAGGCCTAGTGTTGCACTTCTCTTTTCCTTTCAAGACATGTCAGCGCTAAATATTTCCAGCTCTCATAATTAGTGGCAACTAATTCCCATCGGCTAATTTCTGTTTCCATGTGTTTTAGATCAGTGGTTCATCAGTCATAAATCCCACGGCGCAAATATTGTGGTTCTGCTTTGAGCTAGCCCTAGCATCAAACAGCATCTTGTAGCATTTTCTACTGGTAGATGGGAAGCCTCAGCTAGAACGCAGCACAAGTCAGCTGGGAATTACAAAGCAGATCTGTTTTAAAGGGGCAAGATGAAGAGCTGGCCATTAAGGACATAGGAAAAGCTCTGTGGGGTAAAGTAAAGGGGTCTATCTAGGCCAGCATTGGAAGTCCACAAGAGACCACTTGGAAGCTAACCACAACACTGGCATGAACAGATTTGCATTTTATTTGTCCCCAGCTTCTGTTCTTGCCTCAACTTTGAGCAGGGTTGGGGAATCTATGGCTTTTCTGATATTATTGGACTCCAACTCCTGACCATTGGACTCCCAACTCCATATCTGTTGGGATGCGGGGGCAATTGGCAGGCCCCCAGCTGGCTCCAGCCCACCGGCCGGCAGCCAGGTGAACTCCGGTTCTCAGAACAGCATCAAAAACTGTGACTCAAGCCTCAGAGACCTTTAGAGACTGAGCACGCAAGCCAGCAGAGATAAGAACTCTTTGCAATGGAAGTAGAGGACAGAGGCATATGTAAGCATATTTGCAAGCATTTATTCAGCAGGAGGACAAAGGAAAAACATGTCTGCTTCCCTTCGTGTCCAAGCAAACAGCAGGAAGGCAATAAGCAAAAGCTATACACAAACAGAAGTTCCCAGCAAGCTGTGCTGGAATGTAAACAGACATGTGACATGCAACAGCTCCACATGCCTGTTCTAAAGGTGGAACGGAACTATATCCTAATAATATCGGCTGGGGCTGTTGAGAGCTGAAGTCCTTGTATCCTACTTTACAGTCCTCTGTTTGGGACTTTTAAGTTTAGAGAAAAGATGAGTAAGAGTTTATAATGATGAAAGTTTATGAAATTATACATGGCATGGAGAAAGTGTCTGCAGGCAACCAATCTCTCATTTGCTCTTTTCATTTCTCTGCCTGTGCTGGGAGACTGGGGTGGGGAGCTGGCGACAGCAGGAGGGGGAGACTCCCTGGACTCTTCAGCAGGCGTCTCCTGGGCCCCCTCCTCTCCAGCCTCTGAACCTGAACTGCTCTCTGCCCCAGCTTTTTCCTGCTCACTAAACCCTGTTGCCTCTTCAGCTTCTGACAGCTCCTCCTTCCAGTCTTCTCCCTCTGACCACTCATCATTGTCCTACCACTTCCGCCCAGGCTCTGAACCTTCTTCCCTTGGAAATTTCCCAGCTGGTTCCATCTACACCTCCTCTGCGTCCAGCCAGTCCATGACACCTCTCTCTCTCTCTCTCTCTCTCTCTCTCTCTCTCTCTCTCTCTCTCTCTATCTTTATCAAGAGAGAGTCCTGGGAGGGTTACCATATGTCCTCTTTTTCCAGGACATGTCCTCTTTTTCAGGGGTATGTAAAGTAAGAGCCATCATAGCGATCCATAGTTAAAAACAGAAGTTGGAAAATGTGTCCTCTTTTTGCTCTTCAGTGATAAGGCAACTCTATGTGGACTTGTCTGGTTTTCTGATGTGCAGTTTCATAGCAGACCCCATCAAGAGATCCCTAGATGTTATTTGTTATTGCAAGAAGAAAAATCTAAATTGAGTATCTTAGTTTCAGATGTCTTTAAAGCCCTTGATTGTACAGAAAATACATTTCTGTTGCAAGTAATTTCAAATATGAGTCTTGGATTAAAAATAACTCATGTCATTTAACTTATTTACAAGCCTTCCTTTATTAGGATAAATGGTTATGATTCTCAATTTATAAGGATTTCTAGAGGTACAAAGAGGGGTGCTGTCTCCACCTTGCTGTTTGTCCCTGCTTTGGAACCTTTGGCGGTGGTGTTAAGAGGTAACATTAATATCAAAGGACCTATTATAAAAGGGAAAGAACTTCCAATTAATTTATTTGTGGGTGATATAGTAATTATGCTGTCTGACTCATTAGTTGCAGCTCCTCATTTAAAACAAGAATTGGAAAGTATCACAAAGTGGCTGGTTTACTAATTAATTATAGTAAATTTAATACCATGTTTTACAACATCCCACCCTAAAATAGAAAATATAATAAAACAAGAATTAAAAGTGCCAATTGGTCCAAAACAATTTCAGTTCTTAGGAGTTAATATACCCAAAAATCGAAACAAACTTTATCTAACCAATTTTATTCTCCCTTATAATGAATATTTATAAAATACATTTAAAATATGCTACTATTTAGAGTTCTTAGTAACTTTTCAGCATGAAGTGAGAATAGTATAAGACGCTGAGGACCTCAGCAACTCAGCATTTTGGCTAATCTACATTTACATATACAGTGGTACTTCGCAAGACGAATGCCTCGCAAGACAAAAAACACGCTAGACGAAAGGGTTTTTTGAGCTGCTTCGCAAGACGATTTTCCCTATGGGCTTGCTTCGCAAGACGGAAACGTCTTGCAAGTTTGTTTCCTTTTTCTTAACACCGTCAATACAGTTGCGACTTGACTTCGAGGAGCAACTCATAGAACGCGGTGTGGTAGCCTTTTTTGAGGTTTTTTAAGACTTTGGTGATTTTTGAAGCTTTTCCAAAACTTTCCCGACACCGTGCTTCGCAAGACGAAAAAAGTCGCAAGACGACAAAACTCGCAGAACGAATTAATTTTGTCTTGCGAAACACCGCTGTAAACACACACGGAGCACTGCAACATGACTCCCTCTCTCTCTAGCATCAGACAGCAAAGAAGAAGAAGAAGAAGAAGAAGAAGAAGAAGAAGAAGAAGAAGAAGAGGAGGAGGAGGAGGAGGAGGAGGAGGAGGAGGAGTTTGGATTTGAGATCCCGCTTTATCACTACCCGAAGGAGTCTCAAAGCGGCTAACATTCTGCTTTCCCTTCCTCCCCCACAACAAACACTCTGTGAGGTGAGTGGGGCTGAGAGATTTCAGAAAAGTGTGACTAGCCCAAGGTCGCCCAGCAGCTGCATGTGGAGAAGCGGAGACGCGAACCCGATTCCCCAGATTACGAATCTACCGCTCTTAACCACTACACCACACTGGTGTAAAAACAAAGGAGAATAGTCCCACTTCATGGAACACAGTAACACAAACATCCTGTCTCCGTCACTTCCCACTCCGTGGAGTCAAAACATACACCGTCATGTGATAGACAAAAGTCCCATGACTGCAATCATGGAGCAGGAATTCTAACACTGCATACCAGACTGAGCAGGCACATAGAGGGCACATAGGGTAATATTCACCTAATGGACCCTGTCAGTGAAAGTCCTGCACAAGGGCTGTCCCCCACCCCAGAAGGCCCAGGAGAACAGCATAGGGGGCAGAGGAAGGAGATAGTTCCTTCTGGCAAGCTGTGATCTGCTTGCATAGGTGGAACATTTGTAATAGCTCAACACTGAATTCAGCCCCTGTTCATGACCTTCCCCACTGTGCTGAGCTGTACTCTATTTCTATTTCTATTTCAGCAATCATTTCTAAATTTGCACCTATACGTTTATTAAAAGAGAGAAAAAAGAGCATATGTAATTTCCCCAGAAATCTGTTTCCTCTTTTATCCCTCTTTTGGATGATTCACTTCTATAAGTGGCTAACATCCTACAGGCTCAAAACAGGGGAGCGTTTAGTCCATCATCCTGCCTCCTAAGAGCAGCCAATAAGATGCTTCCAGGAAGCCCACAAGCAGGGCCTGAAGGAGGTGGCCCCTTCCCATTGTCACCACCTCCAGCAAGTGGTACTCAGGATTATACTGCTGTTGAGCAGCGAAATAATAATAATAATAATAATAATAATAATAATAATAATAAATTATTTATATCCCACGCATCTGGCTGGGTTTCCCCAGCCACTCTGGGTGGCTTCCAACAAAATATTAAAATACAATAGTCGTTCAGATATTAAAAGCTTCCCTAAACAGGGCTGCCTTCAGATGTCTACTAAAAGTCTGGTAGTTGCTTTTTCCTTTGACATCTGGTGGAAGGGCGTTCCACAGGGTGGGTGCCACCACCAAGAAGGCCCTCTGCCTGGTTCCCTGCAACTTTGCTTCTCGCAGTGAGGGAAACGCCAGAAGGCCCTCGGCGCTGGATCTCAGTGTCCAGGCAGAACGATGGGGGTGGAGATGCTCCTTCAGGTATACTGGACCGAGGCCGTTGAGGGCTTTAAAGGTCAGCACCAACACTTTGAAATGTGCTCGGAAACGTACTGGGAGCCAATGTAAGTCTTTCAAGACCAGTGTTATGTGGTCTCGGTGGCCGCTCCCAGTCACCAGTCTATCTGCCGCATTCTGGATTAGTTGTAGTTTCCGGGTCACCTTCAAAGGTAGCCCCACGTAGAGCGCATTGCAGTAGTCCAAGCGGGAGATAACCAGAGCATGCACCACTCTGGCGAGACAGTCCGTGGGCAGGTAGGGTCTCAGCCTGCGTACCAGATGGAGCTGGTAGACAGCTGCCCTGGACACAGAATTGACCTGCGCCTCCATGGACAGCTGGTCCTTCAGGGGCACAGTTACCCCATTCAGGACCAGGGAGTCCTCCACACCTGCCCACCTCCTCTCCCCCCAGAACAGTGCTTCTGTCTTGTCAGGATTCAACCTCAATTTCTATTTTAATCGTAGTAATTCTTTCTAAATTTGCACCTATAAATTAGAGTTGAGTTGGCGTCCGTCTGTCTTGGGAGACAATGGAAGAGTGTGAAGGCAAATTGTTGGAAGGTTACAGCTCCTGCTGTAGCTGTAGAGACCCATACGGGAGCATTTGGGACAGATGAAGGCCTCCAGTTGTTCTGCTGCAGATGCCCCATTGCATTTCATCTCCCTGCGCCCCTATTATTATTATTATTATTATTATTATTATTATTTCCTCCTCTGGTCACTGCTATGGATGCATGACCTGACTGCCCGTCTCCAGGCACTGTGGTTGTCTGCAAAGGTGGAATTAGCCTTGCCAAACTTTCACCCCCGTCTACAGACATCTTTGTGGCGCAGAGTTGGTCTGCCAACGGGCCTGTTGCCTGAAGCCAGCTCTTCATAGAGCATCTCCGTAGGCAATCCTGCCATCTTCCATTCTGTGGACACAACCAAGGCAGCGTAGATGTCGCCAAGACAGGAGTGCAAACATGCTGGGAATGTGGGCTTGAGAGAGAACATCTTTGAGAAATTATTTGCAGATCTGTGTCTTGTTTTGGTGATGCAATTCCACTTTTTTTGGTGCCGGGGGTGCGGGGTGAGGAATGTGACCACTATAGCAATGCCATCCCAGCCCTGAGCATCCTTCATCTGACATGCAGACAAAGGGCAGGGTGATGTTTCATCTATCCTGACTCAGTTGCTGTTGCCTTCTGGAGCTGATAGTTTGTGATCTAAGAGACGATGAAATCAAACAGGGCCCTCGTTCGCTTACGGCCAACTTCCTCCCTTCTCTCTGCCGTTTTGCGTAGGAGCGCTTCAACCTCCTGCCTCTTGACATATGTAGGCTATATTTACTTACACAAAGCTGTAATTTATTTCATCCTTTAACCTCCCTCTGAATCGCTCCATTATAAGCCTTGTTGCTTTTTTCGTGTTCCTGTTCCCCCACCACCACCTACCCACCCAAACCAACAGATGTTCTAATAGTGATGATCTGGATTAATTGGCCTTGCATCCCCGGAGAATTGAAGCAGAATCTGGTCAGGTCACCAATGGTAATTGTTTAATGGTATTGGCTCAGTCCCTAATGAGTAGCAATTTGCATGACACAAACCGTGCTGACTGATTGACACAACACAGCTTTTGACATGCAGGACAGGGAGCCTATGAGATTGGGGAGGGGGAGGGAATATAATGCAGTTATAGACGGCTATTGTTAATTATGAACAAACTGACCACAAATGTTGGGAACATTTACACAAATATAGATGGACTGTAGCTGGGCATGTGCTGATTGTTACTCGCCTCTGTATGCCCGCAATCATCCTTCCAATTTCAGGGCTGCTAAGCGTAACAGTTTGGGCCCCTTTCCTTATTGCAAGGTATATTGGTTGCTAGGTGTCTCTGACTGGTTGGACACAGAGGGGTGGGTGGGAGAAACCAGCTGAGGAACCACCAAGAGAAGAAGGCTCAGAGCCCAGGGACTCATGGTGGGACAACAGGGGGTGGTCAGAGGGACAGAAAGGAGAAGACTGTAAGAAGGTGTCAGAAGCTGAGGAGGCAACATGATTTAGTGAGCTGGGAGAGTCTGTGGCAGAGAGAAGTTCAGAATCAGAGGCAGAAGCTGAAGCAGGAGAGGAAGGAGGCCAGGAGACAGAGATGAATCAATCCTGCTTTGCAAGGAACTCTGGGAATTGTAGCTCTGTGAGGCCTCCTCACAACTCTCATCACCATTAGCAAACTACAGTCTTCCCCACAATGGTGAGATGTCTTCCGTATTTCTATATAACATGCGTCAATTATTCCTAAGCTTGCATTTATCCTCATGAATCTGCATACACGGAATTTGTGCAAATATGTGTGCTCTTTTGGGGGGTTTACTGCCTTCTCTTAATTTCATGATGCTTAAGTGATCAACCTACACCCTAATCCCTTGACCACTTTTACGAGTTTCTTTTAAAAGTTTGGCGAGAGGGATGGTCTTTTCAAGGTCCTGAAGAAATGCAAATACATATAAGCATGTTCTGCTTCCCCCACTTTTTTCTTTAGTAAAGATTGGTGCCTGATCTCCCATCTGACCAAATTTAGAGTGCTTAAGTGTGATGTGTGCCTACGCACAACAAACAATGCTGGGTGTCAGATGGACTCATACTGCAAATTAAGAACCCACCGTCACAGCTTTTGAACAGAATTTCTGTCTTCACCACCAGATAACCAAAGAAGAAGAAGAAGAAGAAGAAGAAGAAGAAGAAGAAGAAGAAGAAGAAGAAGAAGAAGAAGAAGAAATTATTTATACCCCGCCCACCTGGCTGGGCTTCGCCAGCCACTCTGGGTAGCTTCCAACAAAGATAAAAAATACATTAAAATGTCACACATTAAAAACTTCCCTGAACAGGGCTGTCTTCAGATGTCTTCTGAATGTTAGGTAGTTGACATCTGGTGGGAGGGCATTCCACAGGGCGGGCGCCACTACCGAGAAGGCCCTCTGCCTGGTTCCCTGTAGCTTTGCTTCTCACAGTGAGGGAACCGCCAGAAGGCCCTCAGCGCTGGACCTCAGTGTCCGGGCAGAACGATGGGGTGGAGACGCTCCTTCAGGTATACTGGGCTGAGGCCATTTAGGGCTTTAAAGGTCAACACCAACACGCTGAACTGTGCTCGGAAACATATGGATGTTGTGATGCTTTCTGAGAAATAATGCGATGGAAATATAGCCCACTGTTGGCTGAGACCCAGCAAACGCACAGTGTGCAGTGTTAAAAAGAAGATGGGTGCAAGCCTAGCCCAGTTACCTGGGAGTAAGGCCCATTGTATCCCATAAGACTTACCTTTGACTACCCCTGGCTAGGATTGCAGCCTCACTCTTCTTTCCTGGCTTTTTTGTTTATAACATAAGCACTGAGAGAGAGAATATGTTTGCTGTTGTCATGGCAATCTCCAGAATTAGCTCACTTTTTGAAGAAGGAACTCTGCCACTTTTTCACTCCGTGCTCTTTAACCTTTTTCAATATTAAAAACCTTTTATGACAGCCATTGAAAGTCTCAATTGGGAAAGGTCAAGGGGGTTCTCTAACTCAAGCACTGTCAAAAAAAATAACTGTTTTGAAGGTGCTTTGTGGCCATTTCATTTAACGAAAAGGATGTGTGTTGGGTATTTTGTAAGATTTCGGTACAGCAGCTTATAAAAGCAGCATCTTTTAAAAGAGAGAGAAGGGGGGGTGATAGGCATATCCCTTTACTCTTCTTCTGCAAACATCTCTTCCTCTATTCAGCAGGTCCAGGTGTTAATGCCAAGTTTATTTCACAGCCCAGCCCAGCCCGGCCCCCACTACATTTCTTTTTTAAAAAAATAATTTTTTTCTTAGATTTTCCACAATGATAACACAAACCACAAAGCAAAATGATACACAAAAACAGAAAAAGAATAATAATAATAATAATAATAATAATAATAATAATTTATTATTTATACCCCGCCCATCTGGCTGGGTTTCCCCAGCCACTCTGGGCGGCTTCCAAAAGAATATTAAAATACAATGATACATCAAACATTAAAAGCTTCCCTAAACAGGGCTGCCTTCAGATGTCTTCTAAAAGTCTGGTAGTTGTTGTTCTCTTTGACATCTGGTGGGAGGGCGTTCCACAGGGAGGGCGCCACTACCGAGAAGGCCCTCTGCCTGGTTCCCTGTAACTTGGCTTCTCGTAGTGAGGGAACCGCCAGAAGGCCCTCGGTGCTGGACCTCAGTGTCCGGGTAGAACGATGGAGGTGGAGACGCTCCTTCAGGTATACTGGACCGAGGCCGTTTAGGGCTTTAAAGGTCAGCACCAACACTTTGAATTGTGCTCGGAAACGTACTGGGAGCCAATGTAGGTCTTTCAAGACCGGTGTTATATGGTCTCGGCGGCCGTTCCCAGTCACCAGTCTGGCTGCTGCATTCTGGATTAGTTGTAGTTTCCGGGTCACCTTCAAAGGTAGCCCCACGTAGAGCGCATTGCAGTAGTCCAAGCGGGAGATAACCAGAGCATGCACCACTCTGGCAAGGCAGTCCGCGGGCAGATAGGGTCTCAGCCTACGTACCAGATGGAGCTGGTACACAGCTGCCCTGGACACGGATTTAACCTGTGCCTCCATGGACAGCTGTGAGTCCAAAATGACTCCCAGGCTGCGCACCTGGTCCTTCAGGGGCACGGTTACCCCATTCAGGACCAGGGAATCCCCCACACCTGCCCGCCTCCTGTCCCCCAGAAACAGTACTTCTGTCTTGTCAGGATTCAATCTCAATCTGTTTGCCGCCATCCATCCTCCAACCGCCTCCAGACACTCACACAGGACCGTCACCGCCTTCACTGGTTCTGATTTGAAAGAGAGGTAGAGCTGGGTATCATCCGCATACTGATGAACACCCAGCCCAAACCCCCTGATGATCTCTCCCAGCGGCTGCATGTAGATGTTGAAAAGCATGGGGGAGAGGACAGAACCCTGAGGCACCCCACAAGTGAGAGCCCAGGGGTCTGAACACTCATCCCCCACCACCACTTTCTGAACACGGCCCAGGAGGAAGGAGCGGAACCACTGTATGACAGTGCCCCCAGCTCCCAGCCCCTCAAGACGGTCCAGAAGGATGTTATGGTCGATGGTATCAAACGCCGCTGAGAGATCCAGCAGAACTAGGAAACAGCTCTCACCTTTGTCCCTAGCTCGCCGGAGATCATCAACCAGCGCGACCAAGGCAGTTTCAGTCCCGTGATGAGGCCTGAATCCCGATTGGAAGGGATCCAAATGGTCCGCTTCTTCCAGGCGTGCCCGGAGTTGTTCAGCAACCACTCGCTCAATCACCTTGCCCAAGAATGGAAGATTTGAGACTGGGCGATAGTTGGCCATCGTGGCCGCATCTAAAGATGGTTTTTTAAGAAGCGGTTTAATAACCGCCTCTTTCAGCGGGTCTGGGAAGGCTCCCTCACGGAGGGAAGCATTCACCACCCCACGAAGCCCATCACCCAGCCCTTCCCGGCTAGCTTTTATAAGCCAGGATGGGCAAGGATCAAGGAGACAGGTGGTTGGTTTCACTCGTCCAAGCAGCCTGTCCACATCCTCGGAGGTAACAGATTGGAATTGATCCCACGCAATTTGACTAGACAGGACTCTAGCACTCTCCCGCCCCGGCCCTGCTCCCACGGTGGCGTCTACCTCTTCCCGAATCTGAGCGACTTTATCTGCAAAAAACTTTGCAAAATCATTGCAGGAGATCATGTGGCCCGTACTGGGCCCTGATGTAGCAGGTGGTTCCGCTAAATTGCGGACCACCTGAAAAAGTCTCCTGCTGCTGTTTTCTGCAGATGCAATAGAGGCGGCGAAGAAAGCCTTCTTCGCCGTCGCTACCGCCACTTGGTAGGCTCGACACTGAGCTCTAACCTGTGTCCGGTCAGCTTCAGAATGGGTCATCCGCCACCGGCGCTCTAGCCGTCTCAACGATTGTTTCATTGCCCTCAGATCCGTGGAAAACCACGGGGCTGTCCGGGCTCCATGCAATCGGAGAGGGCGCTTCGGAGCCAAACAGTCAATAGCCCTGGTTAACTCCGCATTCCAGCGGGCCACCAGGGAAAAAAGAAGAAAGAAGGGGGGGAGAGAACAATAAACAGATAAACAATAACAACAAACTTAATTCTTCACAAATCCAACCTTTTAAACATCTTGGTTGACTTCCTCAAATCCCTCCCTTCTGAGTTTCCTTGTAATTAAAAGTAACAGCTTTCCGATATCATTATTAAACTAAAACAATTTCCAATTATAGTCCATCTTATTCACTTTTCTTAACTGTAGTGGTTCTAGGGGTTGCTCGTGCGTAAGCCGGTGCAAACACCTGGCTGGGTTGCCTGAGTGAACCTTTTCTGTCCGGACAGCCACTCACCCGTGGCTGTCTCAATCGCTGGCAGAATCCGTCAGTGGGCGTTTCTTAAACTTCTTCCAGCAAAGAAGCTCTTTGACGCCTAGTCTCCTCCTACTCTCTCTGCGCGAAAGCCTTCTGCGCAAGGAGGGCATAGGCAGCGGAGGACCCCTACTCTCCCTGCTGGTCCCCGGCAAGGAGTCATGGGACCGCCTCGCCGCTTCCCCCATCTGCCCCCCTTCTCCACTGGTGCTAGGCTGATTCTCTTCCCCAGAAGATGGGCTGCCTCTCCCAATCCCGGGACGCTCTCTGGAATCCCTCTGGATCTTGCTCTCTCCCTCCGGCACTGATGGCAGTTCCCTGACATTAACATTCTAAATCCCATTTATTTAATTATAACTTAGTTTAATCCTAGGCCTCTTTGTTTCTTTCAAGTAATTTCTAATTTTTTATATTACAATATTTATTCAAATAGTCCTTGAATTTCCTCCAGTCCTCTTGAAACTCCTCTTCTTTCTGGTCGCGGATTCTTCCAGTCAGGTCAGCTAGCTCCGAAAAGTCCATCACCTTCACCGCTACATTTCTTATAGGTATGCCAACTTAAGAAGAACCTTCTGGATCACACCCATCGCCATGCAGTAGTTATGAGGGGTTGTGCATCAACTTATCAACTTTAGGCAAAGCCCAAAACTGAAGCAAGGAATTTGGAGCAAGGAATGGATGAATCTGTTAGTTGGGGTTCCTTTTCCCCCTATCTTAAATTCCGTTTACCAGCATCAGTTTGAGATTTATTTATTTCAAGTTTGCATGAAAATTCACCAGCATTCTGGTGAGCAATTCTCCAAGTCACAAGAAAGGAGGGATCCACTCTATTCCACGCTAGTTAGATACCAGGTCTGAGTGCTGTATTTCAAAGAAGGCTGTAGACAAATTAGTTCAGTGAAAGACAACGAAGATAGTCAATACAGTGGTACCTTGGGTTAAGTACTTAATTCGTTCCGGAGGTCCCTTCTTAACCTGAAACTATTCTTAACCTGAAGCACCACTTTAGCTAATGGGGTCTCCTGCTGCCCCCACTCCGCCGGAGCACGATTTCTGTTCTCATCCTGAAGCAAAGTTCTTAACCTGAGCTAATATTTCTGGGTTAGCAGTGTCTGTAACCTGAAGCATCTGTAACCTGAAGCATATGTAACCCGAGGTACCACTGTAGTATGAGAAACAAATCCTATGAGGAACGTTTGAAGGAACTGGCAATGTTTAGCTGCAGAACAGAAGTCCGAGCGATTGAGGAACCCTTCAAATGCTTATCTAAAAGGAGTTACACTAGAAGATTGCCTACAACTCTATGATTCTCCAACTCTATGATTCTGCAATTCTTTCCAGCCATGATTGGCTGCAGTCCCAAGAATTCTAAGCAAGCCTGTAATTTGACAGTAAATCAAGGTCCTGTATCCTCCTTCTATTAAAATAATATTTACAAAGAGGAGGAAGGGAAAATCCAGGAGGGACCACAAGACAGTTCAAACTCCATTTATCTTTCGTGGAACAGAATGTCAGAATACCTGCAAGATAATCCAGTCCCCAGCAGAAGAAGAATCAGACAGTGACATTATATACGAGTCTCTCTGCAGGACTATGCTGATAATGCAAGATAAAGTTGGACTGAAATTGCATGCAGCAACAGCAAACTTGAAGCTATGACTTTGCAGTGGGCTCTGTCCCATCATATTTTTAGAGAAAGAGGACTCGCAATTGAGGAAGGGGTGCTAAACCCTCCCCCTCAACACACACACACTTGGCTTACCTGCCTGTATTTTCCTTCCTGAATTATGTATTCATTTATTCAAAAATTTATACACTCATCTTTAAGGATCTTCCGCCACAAAGCACCCTACTATCTCCAATAAAAGCCAACCCCACCCGACCATAAAATGCAAAATACATTAAAGCTAAACAATAAACCAGCATAAAAAGAGGAGCTACGGAAATAGAATATGAAATATAATGCAGATAATAAAAAAGCAGTATTAAGACATAAAAATCAGCAAGAAATAAGAACTGCAGAAATAAAACATGTTAATTCAGAGCAGCTTGGGAGAAAGGTTTTCAACAAATATTGAAAATGTCCCAATAGGAAGCTGTCTTATACTGAATCAGATCATTGGTCCATCTAGTTTAGTATTGTCTACCCTGACAGACAGCAACTGTCCAGGATTTCAGACAGGGTCCTCTTCCCAAGCCTACTTTCATGGAGGTGAAGGCTACCAATGGTATAGCCATGATGGCTATACTCTGACCAGGACAGTCGCAGGGGAACCAAAATGCTATTGTATATTACAAAGCTATTGTACTACCAACCTTACTATATGCTTGTGAAACACGGACCACTTATAAATGTCATCTCCAACTCTTCAAAAGATTCCATCAATGGTGTCTCTGAAAATTTTTACACATCACTTGGAAAGACAGGCAAATTAATGCCAGTGTACTGGAAGAAGCAAAGATCACCATTGTCAAAGCAATGATTCTTCAACATCAACTTCATTGGACTGGTCATGTTGTTCAGATGCCTGATTGTCGTCTTCCAAAGCAACTACTCTATTCTGAACTTAAAAATGGAAAGCGTAATGCTAGTGGTCAACAAAAGAGATTCAAAGACTCTCTCAATGCAAATCTAAAAAAAATGTAGTATAAACACCAACAACTGGGAAACACTGGCCTGCGAGCACTCTAGTTGGAGAACAGCCTTTACCAAAGGTGTCATGGACTTTGAAGACGCTTGAACTCAGGACGAAAGGAAGAAACGTGCTAAGAGGAAGGCACGCTTGGCAAACGCTCACAATGATCAACTCCCATCCGGAAACCTATGACCCCACTGTGGAAGGACGTGTGGATCCAGAATTTTACTCACTGTTAAGACCGTGTTCATGGAAGGCAATCTTACTCAGCTACAAGTGATTGCCAAAGAAGACAAAAGAGAGCTCTGCCTCCATGGTTAGAGGCAGTGATGCTTCTGAATACCAATTGCTAGAAATCACAGGATGGGAGAGTGTTGCTCTTGTGCTTGTGTCCTGCTTGCAGGTTTCCCACAAGCATCCAGGTGGCCAATGTGAGAACAGGATGCTGGACTAGATGGGCCATTGGCCTGACACAGCAGGTTCCTCTTATGTTCTTACTTGAAGATGCTGGTGGTTGAACCTTGGACATTCTGCATGCAAAATAAATAAAATAGATGCTCTACAACTGCGCTATGGTCCTGCCCCAGATGTTCGGTCCTACTTCACTTCTTCAAAAGGGTGAGCACTGGTGCCACAATGCTTGAGTCACAGCATGCAAGATCATGCCCTCGCCCTCCAGAAAGTGCTTTTTCGGGAGGAAATCATGGCGCCAAATCGCACAAGATCATGGCTCCCAAAATGGTGCCATTCTCTCTTGAGAAGAAATGGGATGTCCTAGTTTTTCCAAAGCAGAGACATCACCATGCCAACAAAGGTCCGTATAGTTAAAGCTATGGTTTTCCCAGTAGTGATGTATGGAAGTGAAAGCTGGACCATAAAGAAGGCTGATCGCCGAAGAATTGATGCTTTTGAATTATGGTGCTGGAGGAGACTCTTGAGAGTCCCATGGACTGCAAGAAGATCAAACCTCTACATTCTGAAGGAAATCAGCCCTGAGTGCTCACTGGAAGGACAGATCCTGAAGCTGAGACTCCAATACTTTGGCCACCTCATGAGAAGAGAAGACTCCCTGGAAAAGACCCTGATGTTGGGAAAGATGGAGGGCACAAGGAGAAGGGGACGACAGAGGACGAGATGGTTGGACAGTGTTCTCGAAGCTACCAGCATGAGTTTGACTAAACTGCGGGAGGCAGTGGAAGACAGAAGTGCCTGGCGTGCTCTGGTCCATGGGGTCACGAAGAGTCGGACACGACTAAACAACAACAACAACAAGTTTTTCCAGGGCATTTGCAGGGTATGTAATCTTTATAAGCCTTTTCCCCAACTTCTCTGCTCCCTAATTGAGAAAACATGCTTTACCCCAAATTCACTCTGGCACCATTCCCCTCAACTAGCCTGGGCCTGGTGTAATCAACAGCCTCTCTGTTTTCCGTCCAGGATGACCTTGCATATAGGGCAGGCCCTGACTTCAACTTGTTTTGTTTGACGGCTGTGATTTTGGCCCATTCTGTGGTTCTCCTGGACTCACAGCTGAGCCGCAGTGTTCTTTATTATGAATAGCACAATTCCGGGCTTTATTCAGCTAAGGCCAATTTAGAAAAAAGAGAGAAAAATCTTGCATGCATAGGACTTTTGTGTAAGAAGCTGGGACTTCCTCCCCACAGGCTCATAATTAATCAGCCGAAAGCCACTTTATACGTTACACTGGAAAATTGGTGGTGGGCAAAAGGACCACAAACAACAAAAAAATGACCCTCTTGTGAGGGGAAACAGGGTGGCCTCGCAAATGTTTACATACATTTCCGAGTTATGGACCCTGAGGTAACGACACGACTTAGCAGCTTCATTTAATGCATGCATGTATCACAGTAAATTTGCCGCCAAAGGCCATTGTACCAACAGAAAAGCTATCAATCCAGGGGCAAGGCGTCAGCAAGGGAGAGCAAAGGTGACAGGCCTAAGCACCCTCTGCATTTGGGAGCCATGTCAAGGAAAACCCCAGGGCCAGGAGCCTTTTTTCAGCTGTTAACACTGGCCTCAGAGACCAATCTATATGCCCACATGATCCAAATTAAATAAATGCTGTCAGGAAAGATGCTATAAATCCCAAAGAGTAATAACCAGCAAGGTGTAGGTATATATTTTTTGGTTGGTTTGTTGTTGTTGTTGTTTTAAAATAAGCTGTGTTAAGTCTGAGAACCAATTTTGATTTAGTCACTTTCCAAAGCATTCTAGCAGCCCAGATTTATTTGTTTGTTTAAAAGATTTATGCCCATCCCTTTTTAAATTACTATTATTTAAAGTGCCATGGTAGTGCCGTGTTCTTCATCCTTGGGTCTTTCTAAGTTGGTAGACCACGACTCCCATCATCATAGCTGTCAATTTTTCCCTTTTCTTGCGAGGAATCCTATTCGGAATAAGGGAATTTCCCTTTTTTTAAAAAGGGAAATGTTGACAGCTATGCCCATCATCCCTAGATGACAGTAATGGACAGTGGGAGTTCTGAACAAAGTTTGCAGTGAGGTTGCAGAATTTTTTATTTATTTGTTTGTTTGTTTGTTTGTTTGTTTGTTTATACATACCCCGCCCATCCGGATGGGTTTCCCCAGCCACTCTGGGTGGCTTCCAACAAAATATTAAAATACAATAGTCTGTCAAACATTAAAAGCTTCCTTAAACAGGGCTGCCTTCAGATGTCTCCTAAAAGTCTGGTAGTTGTTGTTCTCTTTGACATCTGGTGGGAGGGTGTTCCACAGGGCGGGTGCCACTACCGAGAAGGCCCTCTGCCTGGTTCCCTGTAACTTGGCTCCTCGTGGTGAGGAACCCGCCAGAATGCCCTCAGCGCTGGACCTCAGTGTCCAGGCAGAAAGATGGAGGTGGAGACGCTCCTTCAGGTATACTGGGCCGAGGCCGTTTAAGGGCTTTACCCCTTCTGGACCCCTCCCTGCTCCTGCCATTGTTCTCACGCTGCCACTAGCCCATCCACTGCAACTGTACTTAGTGCTGCTGCCATGAAGCAGTGGCAGTGGTGAGGGTGCAGTGTTAGCGGTGAGGGCAAGAGTGCTGTAGAGGCGGCAGCACAGATTTGCTTGGCAGTGACGCAATGGGACTGGTAGCAGTGCAGCAACAGGTGTGGGGAAAGGAGGGGGTCAGATCCATCGCCTGAGGCAAATTGCTCTGCCTGCTTTATGCAAGTGCTGACTTTGCTGCAGGTTTACCAAGGAAGATATTTACCTGGGTGGGTGGGTAAACTGAGTAAAATAAAACTGATCCACTGTTGATGGGAGCAGATAGCATTGGCAAAATCAACAATACTGTTAAAGAAACAAGGAAACTATTAAAATAAATTGGAAGATTGGAAAGTGGTGCTACAATATATGAAAAGAGAATGGGGGATGGCTGGAGTAGATGTCATGTTATTATAATACAAAATAAGGAAAGAAATTGTATATTTTGATATATGTTTTTGTAGAAGCTATTTATATTGAGATGTGTGTGTCTGTGTCTGTCTTTGTGTGTGTATTTCTTTACTATATCTTTGTTAGTTTTATATAACCACCGTAGTAGATATGACAACAGCCAATATAATGGAGAACACATAGCATTTGCATGTTTTTAAGACAGATTTTTAGGTTTCGTTATTCCACAATTGAACCATGCGCGGCGTGACGTACAAGGGCATCTTGCTTTTCCACGCAGGAGCTGAAGGTTGTGTCTGTTTTCCTCCCCTGCCCCCTTTTATACCGTATTGGCCTGAATATAAGTCTCACTTTCCCGCAAATTCCGACTGTGAAGAGTCCGACTGTGAAGTGCAGCTTATATTCGCAACCTTACGGTATGCAGCCAGGAGTATGCAAACAGCGCCAGGAGTGCGGCAAAGCAGTGCCTGCCCCATGCGTAGTCCCCCGTCCTCTTCCCCAAGGCCAGGAAGAGAGCGAGGAAGGGGAAAGGCCTTTGGCAACACAATACAGCTCCCCCCCCCTGCAAGTATGCAGCCAGGAGCAGCGAGGAATGGAGCGCTTATATTTGGGTATTTTTTCTTCCCCCCCCCCCTCCAATTTTAAAGCTGCGGCTTATATTTGGGTGCTGCTTATATTCCGGCCAAGACAGTATTTGCGACACCCCTGAAAGGTAGGCTTGGCTCAGTTAACATAGGTACATAAGCAGCGCCTCTTTTCAATAGATTGTAGGAGTGGGGAAGCAGGAGGTGAGTGGGGATTGCGGCGGCCATCCATGTAGAGCATACCGGGTTCAAGAAATCTTGCTGGCACCCCTAACCCAAGCTAACACCCCTCTTCAAACAGCCCTCACCCACCCTCCACACCAGAAGCCTAATGCTGTGGTTAATATTAATTGCTCTGCTGATCCGCAGCGGCTGAAGTTAAAGGCTTGAGTAACTCTATGCATATCAATAGTGGCAGTCCATCTGCAGGGTGCCATCTGTGGTTCAGGATCATCCAGAGAGCCAGTGTTTAATTAATGCCACTGTAATTTGCTCGAATCTTAATAGATCACAGGCCGTCTCTTCTTTAATCGCCACACGGAGTTCAGCAGATTTGATCATCGCTGCATGAAGCTGCAGGCTGAGGGCTGAGGCAAGTACAGAGACCAGGCCAGTCTTACCATAGAGGCTAGTGGCGCGGGGCACCAGGCATCACGCTCCAGGCAAGAGTCCGGGGAACACCAAACGAGCATGCTGAGTGAGCGAGGGTGCGTGCGCCGCTCCCACCGAGCGTCGGCTCGGTTTTCCCCCATTTAGCCTGCAGGCGCCGAATTCTATGGGGCACCAAAAGGCTAAATGGGAAAAAACCAACCCGACACTCAGCGGGAGTGTGATGGCCTGGGATTCGGACTCAGAGGCTGAACCTGAGGAATCCCAGCCTGCACAGGAGTCCCCGCCTCCAGGGCCTGCTGAGCCAGGGCAGGGGCTTGAGCCTGAAGGGCCCTCACCTGTGCCGGATCCTCAGGAGCAGACACCAGCTGAATCCACTCTGGCTCCGGAGGTGATCGAGGACCCATTGCCTGCAGGTGCTCCTCTCCCCGCCCTGTCAGGGGAAGGTGAGGTTGCCTCTGGGTCCAGTAACCCTCCAGCCTCTCCTGAGCTGCAGAGGCTCAGGGCAGAGAGGCGGAGGGAACTAAGTTCCCGCAGGAGGAGTGCTCGCCTCCAGGCCAGGAGAGGCGAGTCACCTGTGGACCGGGGCCACCCTATGCCTCGGGGCAGATAAAAGCCAGCCAGCCCCAGTCCCAAGTTGCGGGAGTAACCTTGTTGCTAGCCTGTTCCTGCCTGCATCCTGTCCTGCTCTTCTGCTCTTCTTCGTGTGCATGCACACGAAAGTTTTTACCCAGAACAAACTTAGTTGGTCTCTAAGGTGCTACTGGACTTTTTTTTATTTTTTAAAATTTATTTAGCCTTGAGTGTAGTGCCTGAATAGGGCAAGTGTTGGTAAAAACCACCTGGTTCCCTGTGTTGGTGGCTGGGATTGAATCCAGCATTTTTTAATTTAATTGTTAAGAAAGAGCAACCTTGTGTTTCTCTTCCTCCAGGCAAAAAAAAAAAAAAAAAAAAAGCAAGTATTTTTGAAAACTGAAAAGCACTTGAAACCAGATCAAATGCAGAGATGGGTTGCTGGGTGTTGTTGATTTTTTTTTTTTTTTTTTGCAGGGGGCAGGAGAAGTCAAATGCTTATCGAGAGTGCACTCTTTCATTTTCCAAAAAAAACTATACTTCCTGCTCTATTATATATGTAGGAGGAGAACAAAAACACAGAAAAAGCAGCATGAGGCTTCACCTCTGGTCACTAATTGTCACGGCTTGTTTCTGAGATCACATGATTTATGCAACAATGGCCCACTGCTCTCAAGCCCTGCCAATCCTCTGTGGATCTCCATGTTAGCACAACACAACTTATCTCGCACCCCAAACTCACCTCCCATGCTCATCCCTACACCCAGAGTATGGGCCAATTGCTGGAGAGAGACACATGTCCTGCTGGTTTCCCCATAACTTAACGTCATTCCATGCCAAAGCTCAGTAGCAGCCTTAATGGGAAAGTGTTCTGTGATAGGGCTGCCATATTTCAAGAAGTAAAAATCCGGACACAAAAGTTGTTGAGCACTTCCTGGTTCTGTTGGCAAAACCAGGGCAATTTTTCGAAATCCCCCCAGACGCTTGAAATTCCAGACATATGGCAACCCTACTCTATGATGACATTGCGGCTTCTGAAAGCTAAGGGCTGTACCCAATGCAGAGCTAAGTCAAAGTCAATTACTCGTACCGCCGGCAAAATGCTTTGCACTAAGAAGGCACTGTTGTGCAAGAGTATGCATAAGCAGGCTGCTGGTGACTTTGCACAATCTGCCGTGCAACGAGTCTCCACTAAGCGCAGTTGTTGCGTTTGGTTTCTCTGTTGCCCAACATTAAAACTTGTTCTTCCACTAGTGAAAGAGCTGTTCTGATAGCAAAGAAAGCGCGTGGGATTCAGCCTAAGAAGTGGGGAGGATTGTTCAGAGTCTTCCACAGGGAAAATAGTTGAGAAGCCTCCTTTACCTGTAGCAGCTATCTTCTGGTAGGCAAAAACAAATAGCAAGTGTGTGTGGGTGTGGGTGTGGGTGTGTGGGTGTGTGGGTGTATTTCACAAAATGTCTATGCCCCAACTGTAAATAAAACCTCAAAGTGGTTTTTAAAGCATGTAAAATATACATTAAGATTGCCAATAAAAATCAACATTAAAAGCAAGTTCATGAAAACAACAACAAATAAAGGTGTATACATTATTAGCTAAAATTACAAATTAAAATACACATCAACTTTATGTGCTTGCATAAAAGCGTGCCAAATAGAACACAGCAAAGGCACCTGTCTGATGTCACAGAGTCATAGCAATGTAAAGTTGGAAGGGTCCTTGAGGGTCATCTAGTCCAACCCCTTGCAATGCAGGAATCGCAACTAAAGCATCCAGAACAGATGGCCATTCCAACCTCTGCTTAAAAACCTGCAATGAGGGAGAGTCCCCCACTTCCCGAAGGAGTCCGTTCCAATGGGCAGGGAGTTCCAGAGCATAGCAGCTGGCACAGTAAAATATTAGCTCCTTAGAAGGGTGGAACAAACAATTCACTTGTAGAAGTGCCAAGTTCTGCACTTCACAGTAGTCAAGAAGACAGATATGGTTATGTCAATTGGCCTCAATTAGTTAACGGATTTATTTACTAATAGTAATAGCTAGACTTAACTTGGTAACAAATCCCTAAGCATCGTCAATCTGTAAAAATTTCCAATTTCACCCCAAACTTTTCAAACATCAAGTTTTCAGGGTTGAAATTTGCGATCTGTACATAAAATTGTGTCTCACTGCTCACATTCTGGGTGTTTTCCAGTGCAATCCAATATCCACACTGACTGGTACAGCTGGGCAAACAAGTCTGTTACAATTTCATTCAACTGCTCACTGCTCCTCTGAAGTTCCACTTCTTCAAATTTCCATCAGTTTGCAGATTTTTTATTATTGTTTTGAAAAGTTCTCGTGAAACGTCAGCACACACTTTAGTTCAAATTTCCTCTGATATAGACATTTTTGTGTAGCAATTTCCCATGTTATTTTCACTAGTACAGGCATTTGCAAGAACGTCCTATTTTAGGGATGCACCATTTGGTACTCATTCCTTGGGCACAGAACCGGATTGCAAGATTCAGAACGGTGCAAATTTTGAGAGATGGCTGTGTTTCAGTTTTGGAAAGCGTGAATTTGGTACATTCACCTTTAGATATGAACTGAAACAAATTTCCTTCCCTGTTTCTACTGACTGGGGAGTGCCTCTCCCGGGTTTCCCCAGCCCTACCTGAGGATACCAGGGATTGAACCCAACACCTTTTGCTCTCAAAGCATGTGTTCTACCACCGTGCTATACCTCTGAAGTTCTAACTGCCAAGTCGGCTCCCCATTTGAGCAGCTAAACAGCGTTGCCCCCCAGACCTCCAGCTGCGAGCTCTCTCTGAGAGCTTGATGGAAGCCTAACAAGGATCAAATTTGTTTAAACCTTGCTTCTAATTAAGGCTTCCTCCCAATTAAAGAACTCTTAGTCTAATTAATTAGTTTCAATCAGCTATTCAATGAATTGATTAAACCTGCATACAGCAGTAGTTCTATAGCAGAAGAGCATCCTTTATTGTTTCATGTTAATGTGCACCCACCACAGCAGACAACAGAAGACCATCCTTCACCAACCTTCTGCTAGCTGGTGCTGGTGGGAAGCTGTGGTCCAAACCATCTGAAGGACACCAAGGCCCCATTCACAGCGTACCCTTAAAGCACTATGATATTTTTTTTTTATAAGATATTTATTAAGATTTTCAAAATATTACAAAATAAAAATAGAAAAAAGAAAAACACAAAAAATAAATATAGTTAAAAACAACTCAATCTTTCCATTACTTATTTTTCATTAGCTTGTTTCCCGGACCTCCTCACGCCTCCCTTTTTTGTATTCCAGTTCGGTTTGTTGGTTCAGCAAATCCTTCCCCTCTTTGTCTATCCTAATCATTAATCTTAATATATTGTAACATTAAATTTTTACCTGTTAGTAATCCATTTTTCATATTCCCTTATAGTATTGCAGCTAAAAACCACTTAATTTCTATCCAACATCATTCTAACATTCATTAATTTTATTTTTTATTATTTATTAAAATTTCAAAGAATACAAGAATTACACAAAAACAAAAAATAAAAATACAAGAAAATACAAAATACAGCAAGAAGAATAAAAAAACCCTTATTAAGGTATAACAAAGAAATGAAAAAATAAAAAGAAACATACAAAATAAAAACAGTTAAAAACACATTAATTTTCCATAGCATATCTTCCTTACACTTATTTCCCCGGACCTCCTCGTACCTCCCTTTTTTGTATTCCAGTTCAGTTTGTTAGTTCAGCAAATCCTTACCATTAAGCTTTTACCCATTTGTAAACCTTTTTTCATATCTCTTAAAGCATTACAGCTGGAAACCACTTAGTTTCTATCCAACATCCTTCTAAGATTCATTAATTTTACAATATTTCTGTAAATAGTCTTTAAATTTCTTCCAGTCTTCTTTCACCGACTCTTCTCCCTGGTCCCGGATTCTGCCAGTCATTTCCGCCAGTTCCATATAGTCAATCACCTTCATCTGCCATTCTTCCAGAGTGGGGTAGATCTTGTGTCTTCCAATACTTTGCAATGAGTATTCTTGCTGCTGTTGTGGCATACATAAAAAAAGTTCTATCCTTCTTTGGCACCAATTGGCCGACTATGCCCAGGAGAAAGGCCTCTGGTTTCTTCAAGAAGGAATATTTAAATACTTTTTTCAATTCATTATAGATCATCTCCCAGAAAGCCTTAATCCTTGGGCACGTCCACCAAAGGTGAAAGAATGTACCTTCAGTTTCTTTACATTTCCAACATTTATTATCGGGCAAATGATAGATTTTTGCAAGCTTGACTGGAGTCATGTACCACCTGTATACCATTTTCATAATATTCTCTCTTAAGGCATTACATGCCGTAAACTTCATACCTGTGGTCCATAACTGTTCCCAGTCAGCCATCATTATATTATGTCCAACATCTTGTGCCCATTTAATCATAGCAGATTTCACCGTTTCATCCTGAGTATTCCATTTCAACAGCAAGTTATACATCTTTGACAAAATCTTAGTTTTGGGTTCTAACAGTTCTGTTTCTAATTTTGATTTTTCCACCTGGAAGCCTAAAGCACTATGATATCTCTTTAAACAGTCATGGCTTCCCCCAAAGAATTCTGGGAGCTCCAGTTCTTTCAGGTTGCTGGGGGTTATTAAAAAGGTAAAGGACCCCTGACAGTTAAGTCCAGTTGCGAACAACTCTGGGGTTGCTGCAATCATCTTGCTTTACTGGCCAAGTGAGACGACATTTGTTCACAGACAGTTTTTCCGGGTCATGTGGCCAGCATGACTAAGCCGCTTCTGGTGAACCAGAGCAGCGCACGGAAACGCTGTTTACCTTCCCACCGGAGCGGGACCTATTTATCTACTTGCACTTTGACATGCTTTCGAACTGCTAGGTTGGCAGGAGCAGGGACCGAGCAACGGGAGCTCACCCCATCACGGGGAATTGAACTGCCGACCTTCTGATTGGCAAGCCCTAGGCTCTGTGGTTTAACCCACAGCGCCACCCAAGTCTCTTGTTGCCCGCGTTATTAGGAGACCCCTATTCCCCCTCACAGAGGTACAATTTCCACAGCGGTTTTGTTAAGTACAGTAATTTAATTAACTGAAATTACAAGTGCTCGTATGCATGACTATGTGTTTAAATTTGATTGGTTGGTAACTGAATTCTGGAGAGTTCTCATGTGATTGGCTAATGTTGGTCACATGGGAGGTATCTCGGTGAAGGAGATACTCCGATTTGTGTGCGGCAAGATGACTATGTTTTAGAATCCACTGTGAACACTGCTAAGTTGAATAGAGTGTGGGAGCACTTCTTCTCTGCTTGGAAGAAAGAAAGCAAAGCTATAGGAGAAGGTGAAAGTGGGAATCTCCCATAGGAGCTGCAAGGCATAACCTTAACGGCGATACGGAAGGCTGAAAGTCCTGAGCTCTGGAAAGGGGGGGAAATACAGTTGTTTGGAAGTTAGAAGAAGAGACTGTAAGCCCATGCTTGGAGAAGCATGTGACTTTAAATATTATGTTTTAATTCATCTATAAGTTTCTGCAAGCAAAGTTTTTGAATGTTAATGTCTGGACTTTGGTTTGATTTCCAAAGAAGGGCGTCAGTCATATATATGATTTGAGCCTCTTCGCTGCATTTTTGCTATGCTTATTTCATCAGGTTTAACAACCAATCCTTCTTCACAGGGAACTCTGGGAATTGTAGTCCTGGGAGGAGAAGGGGGGGTCTCCTAACGACTCTCAGCACCCCTTAACAAAATACAGCTTCCAGGATTCTTTGGAGGAAGTCATGCCTGTTTAAAGTGGTATTGTTGTGCTTTAAATGTATGGTGTCAATGATGCCCTTAGGTTGTGAAGCAGTCTTCTTCTTCTTCTTCTTCTTCTTATTATTATTATTATTATATAATAAATACTTGTTGTTATTGAATATTTCTGAAGCCAAACGAAAGGCACACATCCAGTGAATAGTTGACAATGATCAGTAAGATCTGTGCAGGAGAATTCTGGGGAGGAAATTTGA
The DNA here is from genome assembly GCF_964106645.2 of Podarcis pityusensis. Classification (NCBI taxonomy): domain Eukaryota; kingdom Metazoa; phylum Chordata; class Lepidosauria; order Squamata; family Lacertidae; genus Podarcis; species Podarcis pityusensis. The sequence goes on along the minus strand of NC_138028.1, from coordinate 11,163,132 downwards.
TTCCAGCTCTCCTCCTGAAAGGGTGTCAGGGAAACCTTTTCAGCCAGAGCGCCACATTCCCTTTTAGCCAGTCTTCAGGGGGGGCGGGGGCACATGCCATTGGTGGGCAGGACCAGTTCCAAAAGTAGGCAGAGGAATTGATATAAATTTTCACCTTTGTACAATGGGGTAGTTTCTAAACACACCCTTCTCAACCCTCTATCCCAGCAAACAAGGGGCACTATCAGTATTCAAGGCCACATTCCTGTTCGGGGGAGGGAACACTCTGGGTGCAAATTGGGGAGGAGAGGAGAGGGTGTGGCCTGGGGAAAGTGGGTGTGGCTGAAGAGAAGGTGTGGCCTGGATAGAGTCCCAAGGGCCAGATAAAGAGACACTGATGGCCTGAGGTTGCCCACTCCCTTGTCCTAAAATTGCAATGGAAGGCATGTTCTGCTCTGCTGTTTCTACACCAGGGACTACAACTGGGATAGCTTAGTTGGTAGAGCATGAAATTCTTAATCTCAGGGTCATGGGCTATAGCCCCACATTGGGCAAAAGATCCCTGCATTGCACAAGGTTGGACTAGACAACCCTTGCAGTCCCTTCCAGCTCTACAATTCTATTATTCTAACTGGAGGCCTCTGCTGTAACCCTGCCAGACCTCCGTTATAGGAGATGGCTGTCTAAAGCACCAGATGGATACGAAAGGGGGTGGGGGGGTGTCAAGGTGGAAGGAAGCGGCATCTGCTGGTTTAGAAATATAACTTAATCTGCAAAGTGGTTTTTGTGTGATTAAGACAGCACCCACCATTTTCCAGCTGGAGCAATGGGCATCAATATTCTAACGACGGCAATACCAGCAAATTGACTAAATTGCTCCAATTTAGCCGCGACAAAGATTTCGGCCTAAACAGATGGACAGTTGGGACTTGACAACTGTTAGTATGCTGCAAAAGGGGCTCAAGGGGGGGTTCCTTTCCAGGAGTTATCCCACAACACCCCGACCCTAGTGGTGCTCATCCGTGCAGAGAATCCTCAGTATGACACCAAGGTCCATTAGGGTTTTGTGAAGCACACACCGCAATGCTTAAGCATTTGAATCGGAGAGGAAGTGGGGAGCATGGATTGGCTGGCAGGTAGTTGCAAGGTCTGTTTGGCACAATATAAGGACAGAGGTTGCCTTCAGCTCCGAACAATTAAGAAAAAAGAGGTGCAAGACTTGGAGCTGTTACAACTGACCCAGAAGTTCATGGAGCCCCATAAATCCTATGCAGGTCAATTGCATGGGGGGTTAGAGAGGCAAAGAGCACTCTCTTGGGTGCTACTGTGTTCCAGGGACACCTTCAGAACTGCTGGGCCCTACCCAGCCATCATCATCATCATTATCATCATCACCATCACCTCCACCGTTGTCATAACTCTTTATTCATGCATCATTTCCCTCCCTATTCTGTCAAGATTATGCAGTCAATTAAGAATCTTTCCATAACAGTTAACCAATTTCTTATTTGAATATTTTCATAAGTTTTTTTCAGTGTAAACCACTCTGATATTATTATTTTTACAAACAGCGGCAACAGCAACTGCAACAAAAAATATGAATATTTTTATAAATAAAGAAATAACCATGCTGAAAGCATTTCGCAGCAGCAAAAGATTACATAGTTCACTGTGAATTACAAGAGAGAACGAAATTTATATTGTTGCATGCTTACCCAAGGTTCGTGTTTTCTTTTGGGAATGAGGCACAGCGGAGACTCTGGTGTTTTTGGGATATATGGTTTATTTACACATAAATACAATCTGAGCCTGTGAGGAAGGGACTCAAAGCGTGAACACCCCAAGATGGTCTTGTTTCTCCCGTAGCCGCAATCTTTGATTCAAACAGAAATCAAACCTTACTCCTTCCCTGTCCTTCCAGGCTGCAGTTTTTCTTCTAGCTTTTAACTCACATAACTGCAACTCAACTCTGAACTACATTGGCTCCCAGTACGTTTCCAAGCACAATTCTAAGTGTTCGTGCTGACCTGTAAATCCCTAAACGGCCTCAGTACAGTATCTCTGAAGAAGTGTCTCCACCCCCATCGTTCTGCGGGGACACTGAGGTCCAGTGCCAAGGGCCTTCTGGCGGTTCCCTCACTGCGAGAAGCCATGTTACAGGGAACCAGGCAGAGGGCCTTCTCGGTAGTGGCACCCACCCTCCCATCAGATGTCAAAGAGAAGAACAACTACCAGACTTTTAGAAGACATCTGAAGGCAGCCCTGTTTAGGGAAGCTTTTAATGTTTGATGCATTACTGTATTTTAATATTTTGTTGGAAGCCGCCCAGAGTGGCTGGGGAAACCCAGCCAGATGGGCGGGGTACAAATAAAAAATTATTATTATTATTATTATTATTATTATTATTATTATTATTATATGTGCTATGTGAACATGTTCATTTTTCTGTCTCCAGACATTTATTAAGAAGCTATCGTTCTCAAGATGTTTTAATGGGGGGAACCATGATTGTAGATTCTGCTTTAATTCTACAGTGCAGACGAGGCCTGAACAAAGATTTCACAGACACAATTCTGTCTGCTTTTAAGATTATAACGCAGGGGACGCGTTCTTGCTCTTTTTTCCTGGGTTGCTCTCCTTCTCAGAAATGCATTTTTTGTTGTCGCCGTGGGAAGCAGCGGGGAGGAAACTGGGTCAAAAATGTATTTGATTTTATCCTGAAGGCAGAGGAGGTTTCGTGCAGCATTTGACCCCGAGGCAGCAAATTTCACTGCTCTGGGCAGCAGCCAAGGAAACATTCACATATTCACTCAGGGGCCTGTATTCCCACAGAATGGCAGTGGCGGTGGGAGGCCGTGGAGAAAAGGAGGAATTTTTCAGGTAGGCTGAATCGTCAGCTTCCACGGAAATCTCCCAAAGGCCGCAGTGAAGAAATAGAGAGGACATTGTGTTAATCTGAATAGCCAGTTCACACACAGGGTATCACTTGACCTATTCAAACATGCAGGGGGGGCAGGGGAGCTGCTTTAAAAAATAATAAATTGTTGCCGCACAGCAGGGATGGAGAAGATGAGGTCTTTCAGATGTTGAAGAACACAGTGTGGCGATCATACAGGGTCCCCGGACGTTTCACCATCTATTGATCCCTCTGCCACCACCCAGGCCCTACCTGGTAAAATACTGAGTCCAGTCAGAGTTAACTTGAAACATAAACTTCTGTTTATTTATTGCAGTTTAACAAGTGTGTGGTTTCATAAACGGTCTCAGTCAATTACAGTGGTACCTCGGGTTAAGTACTTAATTCGTTCCGGAGGTCCATACTTACCTGAAACTGTTCTTAACCTGAAGCACCATGTTAGCTAATGGGGCCTCCCGCTGCTGCCGTGCCACTGGAGCATGATTTCTGTTCTTATCCTGAAGCAAAGCTCTTAACCTGAAGCACTATTTCTGGGTTAGTGGAGTCTGTAACCTGAAGCGCATGTAACCTGAAGCATATGTAACCCGAGGTACCACTGTACAATCATGGGATGCCTATCCAAATCTATAACTTCCGCTACCTGCTCTCACTCACTAAACCATCTCAGATATTTACTTGCCTTCCTAGCCCTAACTGTTCCTGACTCAGCTTATTTCGCTACACTAACTCAACCTGCTCACAGACTCTATCCCAATTCACTCCCACTCCAACCAACCACCCAACTCCCAACAAACTCCCCACTTCACCCCTCCCAGAGCTGGTTTTATAGTCCCTCTGAATCCGCCCCCTTCGGTTCTGATTGGGTAACTTATTTAACTATTTCACCTCCAGCACTCTCATATGTTAACGTCAAATACAGCACCCGGCTTCACTTATTTGATGGGAGTTGGAGTCCAAGAGTATCTGGAGGGCTGGAAAATCCTCATCCTTGCAATATAAACACAACTCTACAGAGCAGTTCTGCCACAGGGTGACCAACCACCTGCCAGAAACAGCCTGGCTTAGAAGAACAGAATCATAGAATTGCAGACTTGGAAGGGACCACAAGGGTCATCTAGTCCAACTGACCCTACGATCAAGAGTCTCATGCTCTACTGACTGAGCTAGGCCCTCTCTTTTGCTGTTAACAGCAGCATAAAGTTTTTTATGTTTGTTGTTGTTGTTTTTTTATTATTAATATTCTGTTGGGAGCAGCCCAGAGTGGCTGGGGAAACCCAGCCAGATGGGTGGGGTATGAATAATAAATTGATGATGATGATGATGATACACTGCTGTTTTCTCACACTTCAATTCCCGCTGTGGTCTTCGTGTATGGGGAACAGCTTTTTATATAAACTAGAAATGGTTTCTGATCTTTAAAAGATCCTAAATTTGTATCTTTTATTTCTGCGCTCAATTTCTTGATCCAGTACCTGTGAGAGGGAGAAGGAGGATCCAGGAAAAAGTGCCAGGAAAGGCGAAGTTGAAGGTGGCTCCCACATCGTTTTAATAAAGCAGCTCCTGTAGATGTCGTGGTGCAGTGTTTGCCCTTAATTTGTCCCACAGTGCATCCGAATTGCCAGCCCTTTATCTTTCAAAACATCTCCTTCTGCTTGGCTTCTCCCTTGCTTCCAGCCACGGACATCCTAGCTTTCTTCCCAATTAAGCCCAAATCTATATTTGAACTATCCTCTTGGCAGAGTCGCTGACACCCGGCCCTTCAACACATCCATCATAAACGCTTATCTCCCCTGGACTTATTGTTCCCAGGATTTCTCAGTCAATACAAGGAAGGGCAATTTCAAAGTGCTGAGCAAAAGAAGTATTTCACCGTAATCCCTGGGAATCGAAAGAAGGAGGCTGGGGAGTGGGCACTGCGTGGACATAATTGCCACTTCAGAACATTTGTTTTTGGCTGTCTCATGTGCCGTGTAATTGCACAGCTTCTGCTTTCCATGCGCAAATTGAGAGGTGGAGACTTGTGGGTCGAGAACCCACCTTTAAGCTGATTTGGAATTTTTCAGAATGAAATGAAATAGCCAAGGACCTGGTCCCATGGAGGTGATTAAAACCCTGTGGTGAAATCAATCGAAGAGGAGTAGGAACGTAGCAAAATGGAAACCTGCTTTATGCTGAGTCAGTTTTGCTTACTCATTGCCTAGCAACGTCTCTCCAGGATTTCCACGCTATTTGAAGTTTTGTTGTTGTTGTTTAGTCATTTAGTCGTGTCCAACTCTTCGTGACCCCATGGACCAGAGCACGCCAGGCACTCCTGTCTTCCACTGCCTCCCACAGTTTGGTCAAGCTCATGCTGGTAGCTTCGAGAACACTGTCCAACCATCTCGTCCTCTGTCGTCCCCTTCTCCTTGTGCCCTCCATCTTTCCCAACATCAGGGTCTTTTCCAGGGAGTAATTGTCCTCCACTCTTCCTCAGTAGCATGTTGGACACCTTCTGACCTGAGGGGCTCATCTTCCAGCATCATATCTTTTATATGCCTGTTGTCTTTGTCCGTGGAGTTTCCTTGGCAGGGATACTGGAGTGGCTTGCCAGTTCCTGCTCCAGGTGGATCACGTTTGGTCAAAACTCTCCACTTTGACCTGTCCATCTTGGGTGGCCCTGCACGGCATAGCTCATAGCTTCTCTGAGTTATTCAAGCCCCTTCGCCGTGGCAAGGCAGTGATCCATGAAGGGGTATTTGAAGTTAGTGTTAAGTATGTGCAGGTCATCGTTTGAATATTTCATTTTCAGTTAATGAAGAAATTACACATTTCTACTTATGAGTGGTTGTTGAACTAATTGGCTGATGAAGAACTGATCAACACAGCTGTTGCTAAATACTATATACAGTCATCGCTTGGGTTACAGACGCTTCAGGTTGTGTTTTTTGGGGTTACAGATACGCCGAAACCTGGAAGTGCCGGAACGGGTTACTTCCGGGTTTTGGCAGTCGCACATGCGCAGAAGCGCTAAATTGCACTTTGCGCATACGCAGAAGCGCCGAATCACAACCTGCGCATGCGCAGACACGGCGCTGCGGGTTGCGAATGCTGCGGGTTGCGAACGTGCATCCCGCACAGATCATGTTCGCAACCCGAGCGTCCACTGCAAGCCTAAAATAAATAAGCAGCTACCTATACTAGTTATAGGAGTGGTTAAAATGACTTTTCCTGAAGGACTACATGCCATAGGGGCCTAGTTTCCCAATTAGAGTCACATGCTGGGTATTGACAATAAGGTTGTTGTTGTTTAGTCATTTAGTCGTGTCCGACTCTGCGTGACCCCATGGACCAGAGCACGCCAGGCACTCCTGTCTTCCACTGCCTCCCACAGTTTGGTCAGACTCATGTTTGTGGCTTCGAGAAGACTGTCCAACCATCTCGTCCTCTGTCGTCCCCTTCTCCTTGTGCCCTCCATCTTTCCCAACATCAGGGTCTTTTCCAGGGAGTCTTCTCTTCTCATGAGGTGGCCAAAATATTGGAGTCTCAGCTTCAGGATCTGTCCTTCCAGGGAGCACTCCGGGCTGATTTCCTTAATAATGGATAGGTTTGATCTTCTTGCAGTCCATGGGACTCTCAAGAGTCTCCTCCAGCACCACAGATGCAAAGGGGAGCAGGGGCTTTTGCACCTTTAATTGCATTTCCCTCTTCTGTACAACAGTTAAAGGTGCAGGAGCCCTGTCCCCTTTTGCAAGTGGCCTCCCAATCCGACAAGCACCCATCACAGTTGTCATTGCACAACGCGTTTTGCCTTGCTCTCTCCATGGATTCTGGAAATGACTGTCCTCTAGGAAACATTGGCAAAGGGGACAATGCCACGATTGTTTCTCTCCTCTCTCCTCCCACCAACCCCCCCCCCCCCATATTCAGACTCTGACAGGTTTGGGGTGAGTGCCATTCAAGTGTCGAACTTTACACACTCCAAACTAAGCCACTTTTGCATGAAATGGCTTAACTCTAAGCAGGAAAATTCAGAAAAGAAAAGCTTGATTTTCGGCATTTCAATAAGTGTACCCTTAAGTATAGTTTGAAGAAGGAATAATAAAAGTTTTTAGCGCTGCTCAGAGGCCTGCAGTAAAATGGGCTTTATATCTATGGCACCAGAAATAGCTGTATTACAAATAAATGTGCATGCGCGTTATAAAACTACGGGGATCTGGCAGTTATCACCCTTTGAAGCCACCATATGCGGGTCCCAAATTGTAGCCTTTGGAAAACTCTTTTAAGAGATTTGTTTGTTTTGCTCATAGATTTCTCTTTCATTTGGGGCTCCAGTTCCTGCCTGCCCTTGCCAGCATGGCCAAGGTTCAGGGGAGACCACGGCGTTTCCTTTTCAATATTTTAGTGGCATTGCACACCACCCTGCTGTTTTGTGAGAGGACGGTATGTGAATACTTTTATAAATAAATGAAACAAGTAAGATGGGCGCTGGCATCCTGCAATATCTGGAGAGCACCAGGTTGGAGAAGCACCAGGTAGAGTAAATTGAAAGACAGACTTTGTACTGGCCATTATGCAATGGCTTCTTCCACCTGCCTTGCCCCTCCAGCCCTAGGAGACATTCCCAGACCCTGACTTCAAGAACAGCAGAAACAACAACTGCGAAGAGAGAAGAGGAGCTCGAGGATTTAAAAAAAATAATCTTATAAATTGTGTGGTGTTTTTTTCTCAATTTGATCCTTCTACATGGTTTGTAATGTATTGTGGCATTTCATGCATTGTGACTTACTGTTGTTTTCATTGATTATTGTTTAGTAATTATTTATTGTAATTGTTAAGAGTGGATTTCTGCTTAATTATTGTTTGCTGGTATTTAATTTTATTGTATGCCATGGGTTTAATGGGTTATTGAATATTATTTTATCTGATACCAGTTGTTTATATATATGTATGTGTATATATATGTGTGTGTGTGTGTGTGTGTGAGAGAGAGAGAGAGAGAGAGAGAGAGAGAGTATAATTAAATTTTCTGTTTTACAATTTAGAATACTCATTAATAAAACCTTAAAATATCAATAACTTCTTTTCTTCTCTTTCCATGGTTCATTTTACAAAGCATAAATCCCTGCATATTTTATATAAACTGAACCATTCAGTATTCCATTATTACTTCCATCAAAACTTATTTACACTGTTGAACTTATCTTAATGCTGCCAACATTTTCAAGTGTACACAATTCCCCCCCCATATATTCAGTAAACATTTTCCATTCTTTAAACGAATGTTTTTCTTGTTCTCTTATTATATATGTTAGATCCACATATTCCATCAGCTTAAGTTGCCAGTTTAAGTTGTTTATTTTAAAGTTATGTTTCTGTTGTTGCCCTTTTTTGTATTGGATCAGATTGCCAGAAGGCGTGTGATCTTTGTTGTTTCTTCAGCTTGCGAACCGCCTTGTGTGTACGAATTAAAAGTGCAATGATACGAAAGATGAAGAAGGCGGGTCCTGTTTAGGGAAGCTTTTAATGGGCGGGGTATAAATTATTATTATTATTATTATTATTATTATTATTATTATTAAGAATCCTTTAGTTCTATGCAGTTGCAACAGGTAGAGCAATCCTTTTGGTGTGTTGGGGAAGAACCAGAGGCAGGGGTCCGAATTACCCAAGGTCCTGCTGAGCATGTGGAAGGCAGAAAAGAGGCGCATTCCCCCACTCTTCCCCCAAATCAACCGGGAATTTTCTTTTCTGGTGTCATGATTTCTCTCCTACTGTTCTCCTTGATCTATCATATCCTTTTTGCCACTACTGGCCTTGGATCACCAACATGGGTAAAGCAAGGACCGCAGAGATTTCCACATCAACCTGGGGTGGGGGCTTTGTGGGGTCAGATCATATGTAAAAGTAAAGGTAAAGGGACCCCTGACCCTTAGGTCCAGTCGTGACCGACTCTGGGGTTGTGGCGCTCATCTCACTTTACTGGTTGAGGGAGCCGGCGTACAACTTCTGGGTCATGTGGCCAGCATGACTAAGCCGCTTCTGGTGAACCAGAGCAGCACACAGAAATGCCGTTTCCTTTCCCACCAGAGCGGTACCTATTTATCTACTTGCACTTTGACGTGCTTTCGAACTGCTAGGTTGGCAGGAGCAGGGACTGAGCAACGGGAGCTCACCCTGTCGCGGGGATTCAAACCGCCAACCTTCTGATCGGCAAGTCCTAGGCTCTGTGGTTTAACCCACAGCGCCACCCGCGTCCCATCAGATCATATGTACTTCTGCAATAAATGGCAGGGTGGGCTGACAGCAGGGAAGACTTTGATGATAGAAGGAGACCCACGACAGTCAAAATAATACAAAATCAACAAATGTGTGAAAAGGTGCTAAATAATATCCAAAACTGTGCAAACTGTGCAAAATGCAAACCGGTAATTGCATAATGTTGGACGATAGCTGAGATTCCTGCATTGCAGGTGGTTGGAATAGATGACCCTGGGAGGACACTTTCAACTCTACAATTATGTGGTTCTATGTATAATAGCAGACTGTGTTTGCCTTTAGGGGGAAACATATCTGTTGTTGTTTTTTGCGTTTTGCTTCATTTTGTTGGAAAAATGCACAGCTCTCCACCAAATTCGCTGTTTCTCCTTCCTGTTTGGTCCCAGCCTGTTTGGGGACCAGCAGCGACATGCATATGTGAATATAGGGGATTTGTCCCCATGGACATTATTTTGCATTTAGTTCTTTAGGTCCTGCATCCGGGGCCAGCTCCAGAGAATTATATGGCCAGATATTATATGACCAAGCAGCAGTTCCTGAGTTAGTTTATATACCCCTTCACAGTTCATCAGAAATCCCTAGGAGGTTGACAAAGCCCAAGAAAAAGGAACCGAAATAAGAAATACAGTGTGAATTCCACTTTTAAAATCAAGCAACAGTAATATTCCTAATAATAATAAATCAGTATTAACACTAATTCCACACTTTTAAGTAACACTGATGTCTCTAAACAATGTACCTAAGTGAAAGAACCAAGAACCACAACAAAAGAAACATCAGCATATATCAAAATGCAACTAAATATATCCTTGTGGAGAAGGCATAATACAGTCACTAAAATAATTCAACCACTACATTCACGCTGCACAACACTTCACCTAAATGCACAATCCCCACATATGCAATCACTCAGCAATCTTTACATCCACCCACACCTCCTTCCACTCACTTCAAAACACTCCAGTGTTGGACTGACAAATAGCTAAGCAGCAACTGTAGATGAAAAAATGAGGCCACTAAATGAAAACAACTGAGTGTCGGAGAAGAGCTAAAGCCAGTGACTCGCAGCCTAGTTCAGATGATCTGCAGCATGTTTGTTTATTTATTCATTTGTTGAATTTGTATACCGCCCTATGCCCGCAGGTCTCAGGGCGGTCCACAGAATAAAATCAGAATATGAAACCACAAAATACACAATCAAAACAACAACAACAACCCAATAACCCCCTCCCCAACACATCTTAAAAGGGCATAGGATGTCAACCAACCAAAGGCTTGGTTAAAAAGGAACGTTTTTGCCTGGCGCCTAATGTCAGGATGCTGTCAGCAGCTCCCGGCTGGTTGCCCAGGAAAGTATAAAGACAAGAAAAAGTTTCTTACAGTCCTTTTTTATTTCAGTCTTTACAGAGAGAGGCTATAGAACCCAGCCTCTTGGATAATGTTGTTGTCCTGAGTGAATCTCCACCCCCCCGTCTCTCCCACTTCCTCATTCGTCATTCTCATTGTCTCCTCTACGGGTGCCACTAAATGCCCTCTGTGTTTGAGCTCTTTGCTCTCTTACTTTGAAGGCTCGCCTGGTTCTGGGAGATGGAGGGTCTGGGATGCTTTCTAATGATAACGTGTCATCCATCCAGGTGTTGCTCTGGTTCTCCCATGATTTCCCAGCTTTCCCCCTCAACTGCCTCTGAGCTGCAACCTCCCTCAAAACCTGTTGTAAATCTAGACTGTCTTCCTCTTCTTCTTCCTCCTCCCTGGAAGGGTCAGGATGGGCAGGTGGCACTGGTGGAGGAATGCCCCCGATACCTCCATCGCTGTGCACACACACCCGACACACACCGCCCCCCCGCCCACGCCCCCACAAACGACGCATCACGCCCCCAGAACGCATGCCACGCCCTGCGGGCAGCGTGCCACACCCCCAAACAGTGTGCCACACCCCCAGGATGCATGTCTCGCCCCCGGGGTATGCCAGGCACGCCCCTGTCTGCTCTGCCTCTGGTAGTGGAGCATGCGGCTTCACCACTGGCAGGCGGTCTCCACAATTCCTCTTCCTCCTCCTCCTCTGTCCAGTCCCTGACACCTAAAGATATATAATGAAGGTGCCAGGCAAACTTCTCTGGGGAGAGCAGAAAAGGCCTGTTCTCGTGTTGCCACCCTCCAGACCCCTCGAAGAGGCAGCACACAAAGAAGGGCCTCGGAAGATGATCTCAGGGTCCGGGTAGGTTCATACGGAAAAAGGCGGTCTTGCAACTGTTATTCTATGGGATTCAAATTGCAGTGCAGTCAGGAATAGAAGAAATAAGAAATGAAGGAAGGAATAAAAATGCAATTAAAAGTCATATGGTATCTCTCACATGCATTGCAATCGCTACAACAGGCAGAAAAATCATTAAGTGGTCCTGGCAGGGGGTGGGGTTTGGGACACCCTGTCCAAGGCCAAAGATGGGGACCTGCAGCCTTCCAGGTGTTGTTGGATGACAACTCCCATTATCCATAACCATTGGCCATGCTGGTTGGGGCTGGTAGGAGCTGAGGTCCAACAACAAAGGCAGTGCCACAGGTTCCCCTTCCCTTTCCTAGGCAGTGTGAGAGTCAGGGCTGTGTTAAGCATATGCAGAACCAGGGTGCAAAGATCTGCCCGGTGTCCCCCCCCCCCAGGTTGCCCAGTCCCAGGCACACAGGAGGGCGGAGCCGGCTGGCTGCCTCAGCGTCTCGCTGGCTCAGTCGCCCCCGAATTCACGGTGCAGAGCCGCCCACTGCAGCGCTCCAACCGACGGATGGGCTCTTCCTCAGACTCAACTCTCGGGCCCCAGATTCTCGGCCTGGTGCCCCTGAGAGCCCAGCGCCTGGGTGCCCCACACCCCTAGCACCTGTGGGTAAGACGGCCCTGGTGAGAGTCTTCCCAATTTGTGCATCCATCTCTTCAAACTAATTTGCCCCATCAGGGCCCCATCATGGCTTGCATCAGATCCTGGCCAGTTCTCAAGTGCAAATGAGTCATTTCTCCTCTTTTTCATTGCATTATTTAAGGGCAGAGAAATTTATTGTAACTAGAAATGCATATTTGTCATAATGACCCGGGTTGTCATGTCCTCAGTCAACTTGAGAGCCACTGCAAACATTATTACAATTAGTCATTGCAATTCTTTACTCTCCTTTCCCCCTCCTCTCTCTTTTCTTGTGCCATCTTAAATTCTCCACTATCATAGGTGATAGTTATGTAGTTAAGAGCTATATGGCCTTGAAACTCTACGTTAGACAGGTGACCTCTCTAATTCATCGGAAACTCGAGCTTTTTTGACACACAGTGCAAAACTGCGTTTGCATTCATACGCAGAGAAAAAAGGGAGTTCAGATTAGTACTCTTATCCATTGCCCTCTGGAGAGCTTATCCTTTCCTGTGACCCGGGATTCCGTTCACAAAACGCCTGAGACTGCAATCCACACAGCCCAACAATTAAAATCATTGTGCAGCCTATACAAGTCTCAACATCAGGCACATTAGCCAGCTCTCTCCCTTGGGCTGCCAGCTCTTGCCTTGTTCATCTTAAGTACCTCTTTTGTGGAGGTTTTGCAACATGCAGTACTATGCCTTGGCAGGGGGCGGTGGAGATAGGGAACAATAATTGCTGCGGATGCAATGAGAGGGGTTCTTCCAGGCAACTGCGGCTTGCCAATATCCATGCTATTTGATACCCGAAGGAAAATGGAAATATATTCCGCTAAAGATAAGTACCCTTAAAAAGTTCTTAAAGATTTGCAAGGCGGAGAAGAAGGACGTTTCTTGAACAAGTAAAGTAATTTCACACAAAAAGGAGGAGATGCACAATGGTGTTCTTGGCAACAGCTATCTGCCATGCTGGTTAGATAAGAGTTTTAATGGAGAAAAATACAAGGGCCAGAGCTCAATGTGACATGTTTGCAACTGCAGTCCCAGCGTTCCCTTCTCCAGAACGGAGCATTTGACTTTTCCAGGACTGCTCAAGCAACAGAGAACTTTGCCACACCTATGTCAAGGAGCTGTCAACAAGCCAGGTCATCCACAGGACAGGCACACACACGGAAGGTACGGAATACAATTAGCTTTTTATAAGCAGTGAAACAATAACACAGCAATGTCCCTGGTTCGTCTTAACCCAACGAAGGTGTTGTCGAAACAGTTCTAGGCATGCCCTTCCCCTCTAGCATCTCACTCTGGATCACGTCCAAGAAGACAAAGGCTGTGTCTCCTCTGGGCCTGGCTGGTGTGTGGCTTAGCAATGTGGAGGACCCTCTTTGAGTGGTGGGGTCACAGGGGGAGGAGATTCAGCAGGATTGGGACTGTCTGCGTGCACACTGTGACTCTCAGCTTCTCATCCTGTCCTGGAAGGCCCTTCCTTCATTGCTCCGGTCTCCTGCTTCTTTCAGCTCCCAGCTCATCCATTCTTCTGACTGCTCCTCGGTGGCCCACCACCAGGCACCAGGCTCTAAGGTGTCATCTTTGGAGACCTCCCCAGAGGATCTTGGGCTGGCGGTTCCCAGCTCTGCTCCTCATCCAGCCAGTCCCTGACAACATAGGACTAGCAATACAAAGCCTCTGAACACACAGGCACTCTGGATACGAACGCTTCTGGTTGCACACGGGTTACGAACTGCGCTAACCCAGAAGTAGTTGCTCCCAGATGTGAACTTTGCTCCAGGATGCGAGTAGAAATCGCGCACCAGAGGCGCATGCGCAGCGGGAGGTGCGCTTTTGCTAATGGTGCCTCATGTTAAGAACAGTTTCGGGATAAGAACGGACCTCCGGAACAAATTAAGTTTGTAACCAGAGGTACCACTGTACTTAATTTTGTTGGGCTCATACGAGGCCCAGCCAGCCTACAATGGAATTTGATATTCTGGAATACATAGTGTTAAGTTCAGGTTCCTTCATGTTAAACTCTGCAAATCTCTCCGTTTTGTGCAACTATAATAAATTTGCAAGTTGGTTACCTAATTGCACAGTCCGGCTACTTCTTTTGTCTCCACATCTATTGCACGGCAGCCCCGGGGTTTATTATTCTGAAGCTGACCATTTTACTCCCCCAGTTGCCACATTAACTGAGCTTTGTGGCATTTGCTTTACTCAGTGGACTGCTGCAGCCTCTTTCTGGCACAGCTATTTTTAACATTTTGCACACAAAAAAGAGGTTAATTTACAGGGCAATGCATTTTTATTATCTCCAGCATGCTCCCCTCCCCTCCCCATTTTTTTTAACTTGCTGCATACATTAAATTAATTACCCTTCAGTAACACAAAATTGAATCTCCTGCTATTCAAAGTTATGATCTCATTTGGACAGAGCATTGTTTGTATGCTGAGGAGGAGATGAGCACTCAGTGAAACCCAAGAAATGTTTTTTCCCCCCCATTTCATCTGTATTCTACTCATGTGCCTCCAGTTGCTTGTTATACATCACAAGGAGGCCACAAATTATGGCTGTCTTAGTAGCCAGTCATCACTTGTGGTCATCACTGACCCTTGTTCTTCCGCGTCATGCTTTCTAGCAAGTGCACAGTGCTGCAATTTGGTAATTTTAGACTCTAGTATTAAGGAACAAGATCTTTAGGCCAGGGATAGCTAGCCTCGGCCTTCCAGATGTTGTTGGGATTAGGGATGCATATATTGGGGCAAATTGCTTCTAAAAATGCACAAATGCACAGTGAAAATACCCTACAGACTGCATTATATTTGGGGAAATTGCTTTCCCCAAATGCGCACATTAGGCAAAATTGCATACAAACATGTGTATTATATGATCAAATTTGCACTTCAGATGCTGATGAATCTTCCAAGGGACTTTTTTTTTTTTTAATTCACAAACTGTTGTGGAAATATGGGGAATTGAACTAAAGATTGGGGGGGGGAATGAGTAACTGAGAGAAATCCATGCTATAATGCATTTTTGTGTTGTGTTTTTCACGAATATATGCAATTTACACTAATAGGTGCAGTTTTGTACATTTTACATGGCTGGTGAGCTGCATTGCAAAATTCAGAAAAGTGTGAGATTTTTAATGATGCTTGCCATTAAATGCAAATAGAATCACATTTCTCCCCAACCAATGGTATGACTAGGTATAAGGCAACTTTGTACAGTGGTACCTCGGGTTACAAACTTAATCCATTCCGGAGGTCCATTCTTAACCCAAAGCCGTTCTTAACCTGAGGGGCCTCCTGCTGCTGCCGTGCCACCACCGCATTATTTCCATTCTCATCCTAGGGCAAAGTTCGCAACCCGAAGTACTACTTCTTGGTTAACAGAGTTTGTAACCTGAAGTGTTTGTAACTCAAAGCGTTTGTAACCCAAGATACCACTATATGCTCCTGTTATTCATGGCCAGTCTATGCCTTTTTGCCATCCAAGATGAAAAGTTAAGCCATTTCTCCTCCCCTTTCCCTCTCCCAGCAGAAGAAATAGGCAATATTATGACATCTAGTAGGCACCCTGAGTGAAGGTTCCCTTGGGTGGCTGCCCCAGGAGGGAACCATTTTGGAGTCACTTCTTGCACACCACGGCCTTCAACCCACAACCAGCTTTTTAAAAACCAAAGTGAAATCTTCCAACCAGGAGAATTCATCAGTTGAGGAAGTGGCTACCCCAAGGTCACCAACGTTTTTAAGTCCATGGACTTAAGTCCCTGCATCAATACGCAGCCACTCTGGAAGAAAAAGGAAGGAAGGAAGGAAGGAAGGAAGGAAGGAAGGAAGGAAGGAAGGAAAAGAAAAAAATGTGGAAAGAAAAAGGGGACCTCTGAGGGGAGATTGCGCTGAAAACAATTGACCAATAATTATAGGAAGAAAAAATATCCTCTTGCATGTTAACACATATATTGATTTGTTAAATACAATAGAAAGTTCTATACCAGTGTGACTGTGACGATAAGATAAATGGTTAAGATTGGAATATGACATTGGTAAGGTCCGTATAGTTAAAGATGGTCCGTATAGTGAAAGCTATGGTTTTCCCAGTAGTAATGTATGGAAGTGAGAGCTGGACCATAAAGAAGGCTGATCACCGAAGAATTGATGCTTTGGAATTATGGTGCTGGAGGAGACTCTTGAGAGTCCCATGGACTGCAAGAAGAACAAACCTCTCCATTCTTAAGGAAATCAGCCCTGAGTGCTCACTGGAAGGACAGATCCTGAAGCTGAGGCTCCAATATTTGGGCCACCTCATGGGAAGAGAAGACTCCCTGGAAAAGACCCTGATGTTGGGAAAGATGGAGGGCACAAGGAGAAGGGGACGACAGAGGACGAGCTGGTTGGATAGTGTTCTCGAAGCTACCAGCATGAGTTTGGCCAAACTGCGGGAGGCAGTGGAAGACAGGAGTGCCTGGCGTGCTCTGGTCTATGGGGTCACAGAGAGTCAGACATGACTAAACGACTAAACAACAACAACATGACATTGGGAGTAATCTAGAGGGGGGAAAGTGGGAACAAGAAATAAAAAATCCTTCTCCTGACCAGCCAGAACATGGCGGTACCTATTTATCTACTTGCACTTTGACATGTTTTCGAACTGCTAGGTTGGCAGGAGCTGGGACCGAGCAACGGGAGCTCACCCCGTCGTGGGATTCGAACCGCTGACCTTCTGATCGGCAGGACCTAGGCTCTGTGCTTTAGACCACAGCGCCACCTGCGTCCCTTGGAATTCAAGTCTACATCCCGCAAAAAAAGGAGGCAGCTTTGGTGGACTGTCATTAGTATAAGCAAGTATTTCATTTCTTGAGCCTGCCTTTTTATTTTACTTCTTCAGATATTTTTTATAGCGCTCCCCACAACAGTCTTGCGGCAGTGTACACAATTTTAAAATAGGATGCATTAATAAACGTGCAATGCAATAAAATCAAGGCAGCTGAAGAAAAGGAGTTAAATAAATCAGTTATTGGAACTAAACCCCAGCAAACACCTGGGTACGTATATAAATAAGTTTTAAGGAGGAACAAGAATGTTATCAAGTATGGGTGGAGGAGAAGTTCGATTCAGTATGAAATCAGTGTGCATATGCATATGCAAGAAACTGATATTTCAATGGGGCAGCACCAGCACACTGAAACCTTCTCTATACTCTTTTCGGCACCTGCTAAAAATATTTTTGTTTAGACAAGCCTACCCAGACATGTAGAACGTGGATGTGTTAATCCATTTATAGTTTATTTTATCTTTTAAATGTTTTAAAAAGTTGTTGTTATAGTCTTTAGTGATAATTTTTACTGATAATTCTTTGAGGGGGGTTTTGGGTTTTGTTTATTTTTACAATGAAGTGGTGTTTACATTTTATGAAATAAATAAGTATGTTTCTGAATGACAGTTGCTGGGAAGCAGCAGCAATGGGTGACGGTTATTGCTTTTGCAACCCATTAACAGTGCTAGTTCAGGACGCGGGTGTCGCTGTGGGTTAAACCACAGAGCCTAGGACTTGCCGATCAGAAGGTCGGTGGTTCGAATCCCCGTGACGGGGTGAGCTCCCGTTGCTCGGTCCCTGCTCCTGCCCACTTAGCAGTTCGAAAGCACGTCAAACTGCAAGTAGATAAATAGGTATCGCTCCGGCGGGAAGGTAAATGGCGTTTCCGTGTGCCAGAAGCAGCTTACTTATGGGGACATCTGGGTTGGCGCCTCCGGCAATGGCGGAGCTCCTCCGTTCGGGAGGAACTTGCTCCGTGAAAAACAGGGTCTGACCGCCACGGCGAAGGTGGAGACCCATTGAAATCACAAGCGGGAGAAGCTTGTGAACCTGGGATTCGGCTGGCACCTTTTGCGCCTCCCCTACTCGTGGGGAAACCCTGTTTTGGGGATCCGGAGCGACGTGGGGTGAGTGGCGCGGTGCTTTGAATCAATTGCTTCTTTCACGGAGTGAAGCCGCATTGCTGTTGCTGGAGAGCGCTGACTTTTTCCTGTGGACAATTGGATTTTAAACAACTACTCGTGAGTAAAACGGAAAATTGGATTCTTAAATACTTTAATTCGGCACTGAAATGGGAAGGTTATAAACAGGAAGTCCGCCTCCCGTTTTTGTAAATAGACTGAAGCAAAGACGTTACAAGTTAAAGCCTTTGAAAGCTTTTGGCAAAGGATTAAATTTCCACCGGTTTAAAATACAAAACCCCCCTTGGAAGCAGGAGAAGAGGGGGAAATTTTGGATCTAGTGAGCCTGCAGGAGAAAGTGAAAAATCAAATTACCACTGCTCTGAACCTGGGAACGGGCTGCCAGATGTCGTTTGGAGAGAGTGCATTTGACAGAACGGATTTGACAGCTAGCTAAATAAGAGTAAGATACTGTTTCCATTGTCCTTTTCTGCGTTTAAAAAAGAGGAAAAGTAACTGAAAATTTATCTTTAATGCTTGAGTTGTGCCTGAAAGAACTGATACAAATGGAGACTGTTTCCCTCTAGAGGGAGCTTTTGAAACTGTTACAGGAGTGTAACTGGGGGATTTCCAGCTGCAGATAAGGATTCTGAGAACCAGAGAGTGACCTTGGACTATTTAAAAATGTTGACAGGAGAGGCCATTGTGACTGTTTTATGTAAGATAAGCTGTTCGCTGGGACAGCTTCACAAGAAAATGGATGACATGACTTTCAAAGTTGATAATTTGGAACAGAAAGTGACCATTTTGAGTCAAAAAGCGAACACCAACACAGGACTTGGTACAGGAACCCATTTTGGCAGGACAAATGGTGGAGGAGAAGGAGGAGGAGGAGAATGCTGCTGTTGTTGAACATAAAATAATACAAGTGAGATCTGTGGCTTTACAGAAGCAAATTGAGGACTATAAGTTGAGGCCTTCTATGATTGAATCTAGGAAAAGTCAGACTCTGAGGAATGGATCCCGGCTTGGATTAAAGAAGGAAAGTTGGAAAGAGCCCTCTATGCAGGGATTAACTGACTTTTGGGACATGGACTCGGGCCTGGAGGAGATTGAAGTTTTGGGGGCCTTTGGACTTGGAGGAATCTTGAAATATGCCCTGAAATACTTTATGGACTGTAGCTTTAACTATGGAAATTTAGCTGATCTATTCAGAAGGAAGAAAAGGATTGACAGGTTGGAGTTTCCCCGAGATTTGCTCTTTAGCATTAAAGAAAATGAAGAAGACCTGCAGAAGGGACTTGGAAAAGAGTTAAGAGCCTTGGACATAAGATCACCAGGTTGATGGACTTTATGGAGTTGACGGAAAGAACTGGCAGAATCTGAAACCTGGGAGAGGAGATGGAGGAAGAAGATTGGAAAATTTAAAGTTTATATATAGACTTATGGTTAAACTAATGAGTGATAGAAAAATGGTGGAATGATTCTTTATGGGCTTAACAGAAATGTTATAAGGAGTTAAGCATATATAAGTATTTTAGTTTTAATGGAAAATAAGGTTAAAAAATACGTTATTTACAATATCACAGAAAATGGAGAAAGATGGGAAGGATTTGCTGAAACAATTAATAGAAGTGGAATACAAAAAGGGAGGTGAGAGGAGGTCGAGGAAACAAGGGAATGAAAGATAGAGTATGGAAAAGAGATTATGTATGTTTTTAAATTGTTTTTGTTTTGTTTCATTTAGGGTTAAGGTTAGGGAGTGGGGTTTGTTTAGTTTAGTTTAATGTGTTTAGTTTTGAGTTTAGGTTGTGTTTTGTATTGTTTATATATTGTATTGTTATTTTCTTTTTGCTTTTCTCCTTTGTTTTTTTTCTGTTTTTTCTTTCTGGTTTTTTTTTCTCTTTTTGTAATCTATAAAAGTAATAAATATTATTTAAAAAAAAAAAACAGAAGCAGCTTACTTATGCTGGCCACATGACCC
Source organism: Podarcis pityusensis (assembly GCF_964106645.2). Classification (NCBI taxonomy): domain Eukaryota; kingdom Metazoa; phylum Chordata; class Lepidosauria; order Squamata; family Lacertidae; genus Podarcis; species Podarcis pityusensis. The sequence continues at coordinate 11,143,170 of NC_138028.1, read as the reverse complement.
AGAAGCTGTACGCCAGCTCCCTCGGCCAAAAAGCGAGATGAGTGCTGCAACCCCAGAGTCGGCCACGACTGGACCTAATGGTCAGGGGTCCCTTTACCTTTACCTTTACCCAGACATGTAGAATGTGGATGTGTTAATCCATTTATAGTTTATTTTATCTTTTAAATGTTTTAAAAAGTTATTGTTATAGTCTTTACTGATAATTTTTACTGAGGGGTTTACTGAGGGGTTTACTGAGGGGTTTTGTTTATTTTTACAGTGAAGTGGTGTATACATTTTATGAAAAAAAATAAGTATATTTCTGAATGACAGCTGCTGGGAAGCAGCAGCAATGGGTGATGGTTATTGCTTTTGCGTCCCGTTAACAGTGCTAGTTCAACAGATTGAGGGGTTGAGTGGGCATATGTGGTGTTAGGTGATCCCAAGTTGTTAATGACTTATATACTAACAAATAAAGGTAAAGGTACCCCTGCCCGTACGGGCCAGTCTTGACAGACTCTAGGGTTGTGCGCTCATCTCACTCTAGAGGCCGGGAGCCAGCGCTGTCCGCAGACACTTCCGGGTCACGTGGCCAGCGTGACAAGCTGCATCTGGCGAGCCAGCGCAGCACACGGAACGCCGTTTACCTTCCCGCTGGTAAGCGGTCCCTATTTATCTACTTGCACCCAGAGGTGCTTTTGAACTGCTAGGTTGGCAGGCGCTGGGACCGAACGACGGGAGCGCACCCCGCCGCCGGGATTCAAACCGCCGACCTTTCGATCACCAAGTCCTAGGCGCTGAGGCTTTTACCCACAGCGCCACCCGCGTGAATCATAAAAAGGTAAAGGTAAAGGGACCCCTTACCATTAGGTCCAGTCGTGACCGACTCTGGGGTTGCAGTGCTCATCTCGCTTTATTGGCCGAGGGAGCCGACGTACAGCTTCTGGGTCATGTGGCCAGCATGACTAAGCCACTTCTGGCGAACCAGAGCAGCGCACGGAAACGCTGTTTACCTTCCCGCCAGAGCGGTACCTATTTATCTACTTGCACTGGCGTGCTTTCGAACTGCTAGGTAGGCAGGAGCTGGGACCGAGCAACGGGAGCTCACCCCGTCACAGGGATTCAAACCGCCAACCTTTTGATCGACAAACCCTAGGCTCTGTGGTTTAAACCACAGCGCGATCCACGTCCGTATATATGTGGTGTTAGGCGATCCCAAGTTGTTAATGACTTATATACTAATATATATATAGACTCATAGAATTGGAGAGTTGGAAGGGACCACAAAGCCCCATTTAGTCCCACCTCCTGCAATGGAGGAATTATTTTGCCTAACATGGGGCTTGAACTCACAACCCTGAGATTAAGAATCTCATGCTCTACCAACTGAACTATCCCGGGGATACACACACACACATACAAACGGAGTATATAGTCTTCCCACACCCCCATTTTATCCTCTTTGAAGTGTATAAAAGCTGGGAACCAGTAACTGGCTTTAGGTCACCCAGTGAGCTTCATGGCTTGAGAGGAGACTTGAACCCTGTTCTCCCAGGTCCTGCTCCAGCACTCTAACCACTGCACCACACTGTGGCTTAAGCACTTTAGCACAGCACATGCATGTCCAAAGGGCGAATCGCATGTCCTCTTCTACAAAGCCTGAGCAAATGCCAGGAGGCATCGTTATATTACACCAGGAAACAGACGGCTTACCGTCATTTGAACTCAATGCACACTGCATGATCGTGACCATCTGGGGCCCAAACAGTCCCGGGAATCTAACAGTTCATCTGGGATCGCCAGCTGCAAACCACATGCAGAGAAAGAAATAGAAAAACCCTCTCCGAAACACTGAAGTGTATTTCTGTCCTAGGCTGTTAAAAAGCTATTTTTAGAGAAACTTTTAAGAACAGAACGTAAAGAGAAAGGGAGATCGGGGGGTGGGGGGTGGGGTGGAGCTTCCATTCAGTTTTTAAATTATCTTCTAGAAGTGTTAGCGTTCTTTAAAGAGGAAGGATCTTTTCAGACCCAAAGTGAAGTAGCACTGCAACACAGAGTGTGAATTTGGAAAACACGCCTCTGTGGTTGTGCTTAAAATGTTAAGCTTTAGCAAACTGCTACTCATTCCAGTAGCTCCTGGGGCAGAATTAGGTCGCTATCATTTCCATTTTGCAGAGGGGAGACTATGTCTGGAGGGGGTAGCACAGAAGTGGTGAAATCTTTTCAGACTGAGGGCCACGTTCTCCTCTGGGCAACCTTTCAGGGGCCACATGGCAGTGGTGGGCAGGGCCAGGGGAAAGAGGGCGGAGCAATGCATGCAAATTACCTTTGTACAGTACACTGGACGCTCAGGTTGCGAACGTGATCCATGCGGGAGGCACTTTCGCAACCCGCAGCATTCACACATGCGGGTCGCGCTTTGGCACTTCTGCGCATGCACAAAGTGTGATTTTAGCGCTTCTGCGCATGCGCAAGCTCTGAAACCCGGAAGTAACCTGTTGCGGTGCTTCCGGGGCGTCTGTAACCCGAGGTATGACTGTAATCTAGTTGCTCTCTGTCCTCCCTCCACTCCATCAAGAGGCATTATCAGAGTCCAAAGTCGCACTCCAGCCAGGCAAAAATATTTTGGGTGTGAAGCTGGCCTAGTGAGGGTGGGAGGGGCCTGGGAAGAGGGAGGTGGCCCTTTGGGGAGAGTCCAAGGGCCAGGTAGGGATGGCCTGGAGGAGCACAGTTAGTCCCCAGCCCTGAGGTTCCCCCATCCCAGGGTGGGGATGAAGGAGACGTTTCATTCAGAGAACCTGCCTAATAAACGCATTGCGGAACAATACACAAACCAAAGCACAGCTATCCTTTTGAGATCTGTGCTGCTTCAAATATTGTAGTGCAATTCCCAAGCCAAGGGATGTGTAAAAAAAAATGCATATAGTCAGTGCTTTTTTTCTGGGGGGACGCAGGGGTATGCATACCCCTAAACATTTTGTGAATCTAAGTTTGGCCTCATTAAGGGTCCTGGTTTAAAAGGAAAGTGTTTGCCTGGTGCCTGAGGGCATATAATGATGGCACCAGGCAAGTCTCCCTGGGGAGAGCATTCCACAGATGGGAAGCCACTGCAGAAAAGGCCCATTTCTGTATTACTAGATGTTTTAAGAAATATATACAGGACTAATAGAAAAGAATAGGAAATTTGTGTATTACTGACCAAGGAATGCAGTGCAGTCAGCTACAAAACCATCTTTCGCACTGATGTATTCTAAGCCGAAACAATTTGCATTCATCCCAACACACACCAAAGGTTACTTGTGAGAGCATCTCTGTGCTACTAAGCCGTACGAATCCCTGGAAATCAAGTATTTAATGATTTTTCTTTTACATCTAAAGTTGGGCTACATACAAACAGTAAGGCAAGTCGGGTGAAAGAAAGAGTTCAACCGCAAGCGATCAACCTTTGCGTCTCAGGAGTCGATGGTTCCAATGCACATCTGATCTCAGCTTGATGGTGCCACAAACTAGAATGCTTATATGCAGCTCAGGTTCTGCCGTGACTTGTTTCAGCTTAAGACCAGCCTGGAATGTGCACAGATTTAACAATCGTGAAAAGTCAGCTTATGCAATCATCAGAATTCAAGTGGCAAAGCTCTTCCTCAATTCCAACCTGCAGGTGAGAGACAGAATATTGGAATGTTTCCCATTTACAAAAACCTTTCTGCTCACAGACAACCAGCTCATCAGAAAAAAAGGGATAGGCTTTGTCCCCAGATAATATTTCCCCCCACAAAGAGGGAAGGGTCATTCTAATCTATTCTACCCCCCACCTGCTAGTTGAAGTAGTGCAGTCCAACCAAAGCTTTACCGCTTGAATTCTGGTGAGGCATTCAATTGGCTCCAGGTCAATAGAAAAAGAGTTTTCTCCCTGTCTCATAACCCAAGAATTCCTGGACATCCAATGCAGCTGAATATTGGACAATTCAGGAGAGACTCTATTGTCTTTTGAGACAGGTGGGTGCCAACCCAAAAAGTGGTGCCTGGGAACAGGGGCAACATCACCTTAGATATTGGGCAGTGGATTCCTCAGAGTTTCCTGCAGGACCAAGTCTGGGGTAGATATGGGTGTCTCTGTCAATTTCACTTTCTTTTGGTTTCTCATTTTTCAACTTCTAAGTTCCACTTTGCTACATTTCCACATGGGTGTGGGCTGCTTGTTTGAAAGTCCTTGCGTAAAATTAATCAACACTTGAGTGTAAATGTCTCCTAATATGCACATTTTTGCAAAGCAACTTCAACCTCAATATAATGCACCTGTGTGTGTTGCTCCCCTTCATGGATCACTGCCTTGCCGTGGCGAAGGGGCCTGAATAACTCAGAGAAGCTATGAACTATGCCGAGCAGGGCACCCAAGATAGACAGGTCATAGTGGAGAGTTTTGACCAAACGTGATCCACCTGGAGGAGGAACCAGCAGGTCCTGAAGCTGAGGCTCCAATACTTTGGCCAACTCATGAGAAGAGAAGACTCCCTGGAAAAGACCCTGATGTTGGGAAAGATGGAGCGCACAAGGAGAAGGGGGCGACAGAGGACGAGATGGTTGGACAGTGTTCTTGAAACTACCAGCATGAGTTTGACCAAACTGCGGGGGGCAGTAGAAGACAGAAGTGCCTGGCATGCTCTGGTCCATGGGGTCACGAAGAGTCGGACACGACTAAACGACTAAACAACAAGTGTGTGTTGCTTTCAGTAACATAGGCATTCATCTGCCTAGTGTATGCATTTTTTTACACGTTACTTGGCTAGAGAAATGCACTGCAAAATTCAGAGAAGTGCACATTTTCAAGGGCAGCTGTGTTTCAGTCTGCATATTGTTTAGGAAAATGCAAATTGGGTCAGTTCAACTTGGAATGTGATCTGGGTTGAATCTCTCCCTCACCCCTAGTCCACAGTGAACTTCCAGATTGTCCAGCTCTCCTTTAAAAAAAAAAAAAAACAAGAAACACAAAAAACCCCACAGAAGCAGACGAGTCAAGCAGTTCCACCCCCAGAACTTCCTTGTTAAAAAACCTGTTTTCAGCTCCACAACCAGAGCAGAAATAGTGCATTAACAAGGCAACCAAAGCAGGCATGTCTTTTATGTACTTGCCTATGAAGGTTACCTCTTTTGTCACCCAGTCTTTGAAGGAAGGTTCTGCAAAACCTTCATGCAAATGTGCTCCAGGAACTTTAATATAAAGACACTTGATGGACAGGCAACCCCCTCCTTCTCATCACCTTGGTTCGTCCAGAGTTGCAGGGGGGCAGGCGGCACAAATCAAACAAGGTGTAGCAGGTGGTGCTTTGATCACATTAGCCAGACATTCAAAGAAGGAGGCTTTCCACTACATTAGCTTCTACACGTTTCCATGGCTGCTGGAGCACTTCCAATGAGAATTCCAGGTCAGAGCTTCATCATTCTGTCGCCCAGGTCCAGATATGATGAATCTCCAAGTATGGGCAGACATTGAATATGGAACGGAGGACCCTGGTTGGCTTTTTGATGAAGCACAGACACTATCTACACCAGAGGTAGCCAATGTGGTGCCCTTCAGATCTTCCTGGACTACAACACCCATCAACCCTTGCCAACATGGTCAGCATGACCAGTGGTCAGGGATGATGGAATTGTTTTCCAACCTTGTCTGAAGGGCATCACATTGCCTCCCTATGATCTGCTACAATTGGCCATACATCACAATAATAGGATTAATGGCATAGCTGTCAACCTTTCCCTTTTCTTTCGAGGAATCCTATTCGGAATAAGGGAATTTCCCTTTTAAAAGGGGAAACGTTGACAGCTATGATTAATGGTGAGGTTACCACCCAGGGTCCAGTGTGAAGAACATGCTTAACTCTTGTATGATGATGATGATATATTTATATGCCACACATCTGACTGGGTTACCCCGGGCACGCTGAGCAGCTTCCAACAAATGAAAACCCAGTAAGACATCAAACATTAAAAACTTCCCAATACAGGGCTGCCTTCAGATGTCTACAAAAGGACATCTAATTACTCATCTCTTTGATATTTGATGAGAAGGTGTTCCACAGGGCAGGAGTGGCTACCGAGAAGGCCCTCTGCCTGGTTCCCTGTAACCTCACTGCTCGCAATGAGGGAAACACCAGAAGGCCCTCATTTTCAGTACTGGCCCCAACTTGGTGGAACGCTCTGACACAAGAGACTAGGGCCTTCTGGGACTTGACATCTTTCCGCAGGGCCTGGAAGACAGAGCTGTTCCGCCTGGCCTTTGGTTTGGACTCAGTCTGACCCTTATGTTTCCCTCCCCTTATAGTCTTGATTTATCGGCTACTTTTAAAATGAGGCTGCATTTTAAATTGCATTTTAACCTGTATTTTAAATTTTTGTTTCCCATCCGCCATTATGTTTTTACTGTGATTTTATTGGTGTTAGCCGCCCTGAGCCCGGCTCTGGCCGGGGAGGGCGGGGTATAAATTAATTTATTATTATTATTATTATTATTATTATTATGGATCTCAGTATCCGGGCTGAACGATGGGGGTGGGTGGGTGGGTGTTGTCCAGCTGAACCTGCCTGACAGGTAACTCTTCATCCCACTTTGAAACTATAGCGTCCTACTCACAGAGATACAATCCACAGCACTCAAAGCAAACTACAGTTCCCAGGTTTCTCTGGGGGAAGCCATGTGCTTCATACGCGTGTCGTAGAACCTTCAAATGCAGGGTGTAGGTCCATCCACTCTTTTGCTGTCCATCATTTGCACGCACAAGCACACAAATCAACAGCACCATCCCAGCTCTGGCAAGGTGGGGAATAAGGGCTTGAGGGCATGGGGGAGAAAATGCGCTTGTTGTTATTTTTCAGGCAGCTTGCGATTGCCATCCAGGGCTTTGCCGTCCAAACTTGACTCTGGCTTCATTCCCTCTTTCCTTCCAAGCGAGGCTCTGAAATAAGTTTGAGTCTTCTTGGCTGGTCACCTGAGAACTCTTGCTCATTAACATGCATGCGAGCTCTCCTCTGCCTTGACATCAAGGGCAGCTCGTTCTCCTCGCTCATTGTAGAGAGCATGAGCTGCGCACGACGTGTCTTGGGTTCCATATCACCACATTGTCTTCCTTCCCCTCTTCGTATTACAGCTTTCATTTATCAGCTTCAATATTTTATCAAGGGTAATATGCTTTATTTATATTCTTCCTCGGCCCTTTTCACAGTTCATATTCTTTAGGGCTGTTTATTTCATCAATATATCCATACTGCCTTTTCCACCAGGCATGCATGAACATACACCCAAGAGATTCTGAGATAAGGGGCAACATTCTCTTTAATTTAGAGGAGCCGAAACGCCACACATTACCTCTGAATACCAGCCGCTGGGCAGTGCAGAAGAAAATGCTCTTGTAGCCTTGCTTGCAACTGGGAAAACAGGATGGATAAACTAGATGGGCCATTGGCCTGATCCAGCAGCCTCTTCTTATGTTCCTATGACAAATATAGCCTTGTTTTGCACATCCTACTATATTTGCAGCATAGCACATACCCCTCAACTGCCCTGGGAAAAACGGAACATCCCATTTTTACCCAAAAGAGCACGGCGGCTAGTTTGAAAGCTGCTATTTCCTGCCGTGATCTTGCCCAAGCAATGACAAACCTAGACAGCATCTTAAAAAGCAGAGACATCACCTTGCCAGCAAAGGTCCGTATAGTTAAAGCTATGGTTTTCCCAGTAGTGATGTATGGAAGTGAGAGCTGGACCATAAAGAAGGCTGATCGCCGAAGAATGAATGCTTTTGAATTCTGGTGCTGGAGGAGACTCTTGAGAGTCCAATGGACTGCAAGAAGATCAAACCTATCCATTCTGAAGGAAATCAGCCCTGAGTGCTCACTGGAAGGACAGATCCTGAAGCTGAGGCTCCAATATTTGGGCCACCTCATGAGAAGAGAAGACTCCCTGGAAAAGACCCTGAAGTTGGGAAAGACTGAGGGCACAAGGAGAAGGGGACGACAGAGGACGAGATGGTGGGACAGTGTTCTCGAAGCTACCAGCATGAGTTTGACCAAACTGCGGGAGGCAGTGGAAGACAGGAGTGCCTGGCATGCTCTGGTCCAGGGGGTCACGAAGAGTCGGACACGACTAAACGACTAAACAACAACATTTCGTGCCGTGATCTTGCCCCCAAAAGTACTTTTTCAGGACTGTGATCTCGTGTGGCACCCCCAAAAGTGCATTATTGGGTGCCATGCCCCCAAAAGCACTTTTTTCAGGGCCGCAATCTCATGCAAGTCACATGACCCACATGCCATTGTGACCTCGGAAGATGGCATCTCAGGTTTTCCCCGCGATGCGTTGGAGGGTATGATAGTATCATCTGACATTATTTACAGAAGACATTGCAGCATTGATGGTGTGCTCAAGGTCGGCAGTGGTTCCCAGAGCCACAATAACCACAGCTGTGGCAGCCATAGCTCCCACAAAACCCGTAGTATTTGCATTTCATGCCGATGACCCCCAAGTCAGCCCCTGCCTTATCTCCACGTGGGGCAAGGGAAGAAAGCCCTATATGGAATTCTAGAGAGTCTCCTCTGCCACCACAATCGTTGTAGACCAGGCACAGCCAGTGTGGTTGGACTACAACTCCCATCATCCCTGATCATTTGTCTTGCTAGCTGGGGCTGATGGGAGTTGGAGTCCAAAAACATCTGGCGTGTGTGTGCACATTCGAACTACAGGATCGTGGAAAATTGCACTCCAACACTAGCCATGTAAGAAAAAGCAAATCCGATCTTCATAAATTTAAGTTTTTGAAAGGAGGAGGAGGGGGAAACGCAATGCAATAATAGAAAAATGGTCCTTGTAATAAATCTAAGTTCCAATTGAAAGAACGTGTTCTCCTTTCTGAGGCTATAAATGAAACTCAATAGCAGAAATCAAACTAAGCTGCAGGGTCTGCCAACAAAAGAAACGCCAACTCCCTGACCCCTCACACCAATCCCAATAATGTGGTTACAGTGAAGTGGGCAGATTTAGCAAGATCTATTTCAAGGCTGATGCCAAGGTCACGGCCTCTAGCTTAGGGAAAAGGTTATCCTGGAGGAGATAATAGAATCCAGATATTGCTTCATACAGGAACTGGATTCGAGAACCTCAACAGAGATTATTCCGTGCTGCATTAAAATGGTGTCCTACAGCTCTTCAAATCTGGGACGCGGGTGGCGCTGTGGGTTAAACCACAGAGCCTAGGACTTGCCGATCAGAAGGTCGGCGGTTCGAATCCCCGTGACGGGGTGAGCTCCCATTGCTTGGTCCCTGCTTCTGCCAACCTAGCAGTTCAAAAGCACCTCAAAGTGCAAGTAGATAAATAGGTACCGCTCCGGTGGGAAGGTAAATGGCGTTTCCGTGCACTGCTCTGGTTCACCAGAAGCGGCTTAGTCATGGTGGCCACATGACCCGGAAGCTGTATGCTGGCTCCCTCGGCCAATAAAGCGAGATGAGCGCCGCAACCCCAGAGTCGGTCACAACTGGACCTAATGGTCAGGGGTCCCTTTACCTTTACAGCTCTTCAAATTGGTCTGTTGTCTTTCTCCAAATGTTTTGGGACTACAATTCCCATCATCCCTGACCACTGGTCCTGTTAGCTAGGGATGATGGGAGTTGTACAGTGGTACCTCAGATTAAGTACTTAATTCATTCCGAAGGTCCGTACTTAACCTGAAACTGTTCTTAACCTGAAGCACCACTTTAGCTAATGGGGTCTCCTGCTGCTGCTGCGCCGCCGGAGCACGATTTCTGTTCTCATCCTGAAGCAAAGTTCTTAACCTGAAGCACTATTTCTGGGTTAGCGGAGTCTGTAACCTGAAGCGTATGTAACCTGAAGCGTATGTAACCCAAGGTACCACTGTAGTCCCCAAACATCTGGAGGGCCGAGTTTGGGGGAGCCTGCTGTAGAACATATCCTTTTCTACTGTCCATTGTACAACCAGCTACGCAATCGCATGCCAAATTTACATTTTCTGTGAAAAAAATCTTATACTTTGGCAACAAGTTTCTTATTTTTTTTTACAAGTCCTGGTCTAGAAGCATCCTATTCCACACTTAGTGTTCAAGATAAAGTGTGGAATCACAAAGTTTCAGCTGCCAGGATGTGCATCCTTCTAATGTTTTTGGTTTTATTAATCTCTCTAGCCCAGGCTTCCTCAACCTCGGCCCTCCAGATGTTTTTGGCCTACAACTCCCATGATCCCTAGCTAGCAGGGCCAGTGGCCAGGGATGATGGGAATTGTAGTCTCAAAAATATCTGGAGGGCCGGGTTTGAGGAAGCCTGCTGTAGAGGTTCTGTTGGAGACTTCGGAAAAGGGAGGATGTGTAGTTATGAGCGAGATTCCCTCTGCCTGTGTTGGTTGAATATCTCCCTCCTATGTACAAGGCCTGGACACAGAACAACAACACCTCTATGCTCCTTCCTCCTTAAATTACACATTGTTTTTGTTCCATGTGCTTGGTAAAGTGTTATCAGGACTTTTCTCTCTGAACACCACCTGCATTATTTAAGTGATTTTGCTAACAGGGCTCAGCTCCCGTATTCTTGGCTGTTCCTTCACATGCTCAGACTCAACGCCCAAGAGAGCTGATAACTTCTAATGATTTGGAAAAGGAGTTTCCAGGGCAGTTTGGTTTGCTGTCTGGCGAGTTCAGCTTTCTCCACCACTCGCTTGCTCCTCGTGGATTTATCTTGAATCCAACATCGTTGTTGTTCTTGATGGCAATGATTGCTTCTCCTCTCTTCCCGTCATGCTTTGCTTTTGAATATTGATCTCAAAAACTGTTACAAGCATTTTAGCATATGTTTAAACAGCACTTGCTATATATATATCAGTCAAGGCGTCAAGCATATCTTGTTGCTAAACATTTAATTGGGTTACAAGAGTATCTGATTAAATGTTCGTCCAGCACCTTAAAAAAAAATAATAACTTGACAAACTGCTCCAGGGAGGGAGGGAGACAGCTTTGTGATTGTCACAAGGGCCAGCCAATCAGCACCACGCACAGCCAGTTTCCCCAGAGTTCAAGACCTGCAGTAAATTTATATATCTGAGCAGGTGATATGTGAGGCTCACTGTTCAAATTACATTTGTCTGGATGTACCCATGAAATTTTTTTGTATTTTCTTAATGCTTAACGCTTAGGTTTAAGGGCTTCAGATCTGATAGGTCCACAAAGACCTCTGTACTAGTTTAACGTTCCAAAATTGGAGAACTTCTTCTATGTCTTTCTCCAGAACCACGTTACATATATTAGGGCTTTGAGCCTTTCCTCATAAATACACTGTCCTTTTGGCTTTCTTTTTTCTTCCTTTTAAAATGACCTTGTCAAACAGAAATTGACGTTTTCAATTTCCTCACCCTCTACTTCTGTGTTAGGTGTGTATCGCCCAGCTAACATGCCCAGCAAATTGGGACCTTTATCACGGGAGTACCTGTCTGACCACAGAATAATAAACATAAACCACCACAGCCATTGCAAATGTTCTTCGTACTCAGGGATTCCTGCAATTCAACCAGATGTGCCCTTGATCAGCTCCCTCCTTGATTTTGACATGACACGTGCAAATGAAGCTCCAGATGTATAGCAGAGCAGCACACAGAGATGGATCACATCTGGCAGAGCTCGGCATCCTCCCCCTTCTTAACATCAGCAGGGTGCACTCCCCAGTTTCAGAGAAACCCTGTATTTCTTTGCAGAGCCCTGCACCCTGCTCTCGGGACAGAGATCAGGTAGGCCCACGTGGCAACTCAAAAGATGTCCATGACTCAGAACTCTGACAACGTTTGCGAAAGGGTTGTCTACCTATAACGAGTCAGGGAATGGTCTGCCCCATATTGCACAGCCCACACCTGCAGCAAAAAGGTGTGGGCAACACAGGGGTAGGATATAGTAAAAAGGACAATAAAATTAGTGGTGGGGGCGGAATATGACGTAGAAATTAAAACAACAAACTGGAATAGCAATGGCCTGTTCAAACCTAGTGGTTCCGAAGAGCTTGGGGAAATGAAAATGTTTTTAGTTGGCATCCACATTATAGCAATGAGGGCGCAATACAGGAGGTGAGGAGCCACCACAGAAAAGGCTCTGTTGGGCTTTAAGGTTAAGATGTGCACTTTGAACTGAGCTCAAAACTTAGTTCCCCGTATTTCAGCCACTATACCCCTACGGTGCACTTTCTCCCTCAAACGTCAAGCAGGCAGCCATAATCTGGAGTGACAGCTTCAAAGTGAACAGGTCCTGAAACCCATTATCAGCCACTCCACTGAGACACCTGGACATTTTCAGTGTAGCTGTTGGAGAAGATCCCTTCAGGTGTATCAATAACATTTCTTCCGTGAACTGCATTGCTCTGCTTACAGGAAAGAAGGGAGGTATTTTTCCACAGAGAAAATTAAGATTTCCAGCACTACTCTTTCAAATTTGATATGTGCTGAGAAAATTAGAAAATCCAAGTGTGAGTTTTAGACGTGCCCTGTTTTCAGACCCTGGCAGTGTCAAAGAAATGAGGTTCCACTGCAACAGGTCTATAGCCCACCCCACACCATGCTGTTAAATTGTCACATTGCCATATACAAGGACCACACCATGGCTCTGAACTGGCATCTGGCTGACTTACAGCTGAGAAAACAGCCTACAGCAGTTTTCCCAGAGTGTGGTGCACATAACCCCAGGGGGAGGACAACAGCGTTTTGAAGGGTACACAGCAGAACAGCCAAATAACCTCTCAGATTCAGAAGAAGAAGACAGCTTCAGATGACACCCTGAGAACAAAATTTGAGCAAAATACACTGACGTTGGTTGGATATCCAGTTCTGTCAGACAAAGTTGTCAAGTATCTCCTGCCCTTCCCCACTTCATATCTGTGCAAAGCTGGGTTCTCTGCACTTGGCTGGCATAAAAAAAGCAAAAAAACAACAACCCTGAAATCTTATTGCCGTGGAGCCTTCAACTGAAAATCGCAAACACTGACCCGGATATCACGGCACTAGCGTCTGATTGCAACCAGCTCCATCCCTCACATTAAACAGGTCCTCCCTCCGTACCGTACATGGTTTCGTGTAATTGGCTACCTCAAGGTTCATTTTGCCTTTTAATCTGCCTAAGCAGCTGTTGGGATGGAACACTTGACAGCTACCACTTAGCTGTATCCAAGCGAGAGGGGAAATCACGTCTCCTTGTTGGCAGATGTCAAGAGTTGGAGGCAGGCGGGGGCTGAGCAAACCCCATGCAGTTAAGATGACTACTGAACGGTTGACAATGTTGCACAGGGCATTCGTGAGCCGCCCAGGGGGCTACCCAGCCATTCAATATTTGCACACCTGCTGCAGGTAAGAACATAAAAAGGCCCACCTAGTCCAGCATCTCACAATGACCAACCAGGTGCCTGGGGTTAAGCCTGCAAGACGGACCCAAGCACAAGAGGACTCTTCCCACTTGCAATTCCCAGCAGCTGGCATTCAGAGGGGGCATCCAGATAATGTGTTTGCTGGAGGCTTGTTTAATGAGCATTCATCCTGATTTGTTTGTGAGGAGGTGTGACCACATTGCATCAAAATTGAAATTGAATTCTGACAAGACAGAAGTACTGTTTTGGGGGGAGAGGGGGCGGGCAGGTGTGGGGGATTCCCTGGTCCTGAATGGGGTAACTGTGCCCCTGAAGGACCAGGTGCACAGCCTGGGAGTCCATGAAGGCGCAGGTTAATTCTGTGTCCAGGGCAGCTGTCTACCTGCTCCACCTGGTACGCAGGCTGAGACCCTACCTGCCCGCAGACTGTCTCGCCAGAGTGGTGCATGCTCTGGTTATCTCTGAGGAGATTTCACCCCTCCCATACACAAGAATCTCCTGATCATCTCCTGATGGTCTCTGCTGACTCTCCAGAGAGAAGGAGGCGTGTCCTGCCTATCTACTTATTCTGCCCAGCAACATATCAGTCTGTGTGTGTGAGAGAGAGTCAGTCAGTCAGTGTATCGGAGAGAGTGAGAGTGTTGGAGATCCTAGAGATAAGATTGCTGTTAGAGCAGCTGCAGACTCTCAGTGTAGCATTGATTTATGCTTAGAATATTCAGCTCTGTATATAGTTTTGTATCATAGTTGTAGTTATAGAATAAAAGGAAGATATTCTACAGAGCTGCTCTCCGAGTGGTTTATACTCTGCAAGACTCTGCAAAACTCTGCTGCGCAACGACTGTATTATTGAGACAGTGAATCCGGTGCTCTCAGCTCTAAGCTGTGAGTCCACAGCACTGTGACCTGTTCCTGTGAGAAAGGAGGTCTCTGGCGGTGCTACCCAGCTCGCCTAGCCCAGTCGGGGTTGAGGTGCAAGAGTCCAGTTGGTGCACTGGCTCTAGGGCGATGCTGACATCGGTTATGGGCCCAGTCGTTGTTCCAGTCGTCTGACCTGACGTTGTTCCAGTCATCCCAGTCGTCCCAGTCGCCAGAGGTTTCTGTTGCTGGTTGCCGGACGGTGGAACGGATGCTGCCTGCTGGACTGATTTGCAGTGCCCAGAAGCAGAGCTGTTTTGGAGCAGAGTGTTCAAGCTGCCGCTGTTGCTCTTGCTGCTGCTTGATTTATGGAGGTATGTTGCTGACTGCCAAAGGAAGAAGAGAGCATCCCTGTTTGCCTGTTAATTGCGCTCTGAGTGGGAGAGAGAGTGGCTGAGGGAGTCAAGGCTTTATCTGTGTTGCACGAGGGAAGTGTCTTGCTCTAAGTAATAGCAGACATGGCCTGTGCACATTCTGGCCAGATGGCTCTGTCCTTTCCTCTCCTCACGCCTGAAACCTATGCAGTTTGGCAAGTAAAGATGAAAGCGCTTTTACAGAGGGAGAAGCTATTTCACACGATAGAAGATGACCCTCTAGATAAGGATGATGATGATTGGGCTGAGTGGCATGCTGCAGATATGAAAGCCCGAGGGACAATTGTTTTGAGTGTTTCAGACCACTTGCTGGTGAACTTAGAGGGTCAAGAGACTGCACAAGCTGTTTGGCATAAGTTGAGAGATATGCATCTGAGGCAGAATGCTGGTTCCAGTGTGATTTTCTTTAAGAAGCTGTGCAGGCTGCAGTTGGAGAAAGGTGGTGATTTGCCTAGCCATCTGTCTCAATTAAAGCGTCTCAGACAGGACCTTGTTCAGCGAGACTTGGCTATTTCAGAGGCTGTGTTTGCAATGCTGATGATCAATAGCCTAGATGAGTCTTATGATGGAGTGGCTGCCCAGATTTCCACAATGCCTTCTGACCGGCTAACAGAAGATTATGTGTCTAGCGTGCTCTTGAATGAGTGGGATCGCAGACAGGCTGTTAAAGAAAGCCGGGACTGTGCTGTTAAAAATATGCTTGAAAATGTGCCTGAGTCTTCAGCAGGGGAAAGTGAAAGTGAAACTGCTGCTGTTAAAGCTTTGAAATTGAAGCGGTGCTTTTCGTGTGGAGCACAAGGCCATTTGAGTTTCAAGTGTAAGAAGTCTTCAAAGAAGAAGGGAAACTTCAGAGGCAGAGGGGGAGGAGGACGAAATCCCCATGCACCTGCTACTTCAAAGGCATTGATCTCTCGCTGTTCCAGTCAACGTGGGCGGAGTTTCTTCGTGGTCGACTCTGGCTGTTCAAACCACGTGGCCAAAGATAAGAATCTCTTTGTTCAGCTTGAGAAGCAAGAGAAAGAAATTCATCAAGCAGATGGGACAGTTCTCACGAGTGTGGCTCAGGGAACTGTGTTCTTAAAGAGCCTGAATGCAACTATTAAGAATGTCCTGTATGCGCCTGGTATTCAGGACAATTTGTTGAGTGTTTCCCAGCTTGATCGTCAAGGGTTTAAGGTGGTGTTTGCTAAATCTCGCTGTGAAATTCTTAGAGATGGCAAGCTCATTCTGTATGCAAAATGTGTAAATGGGTTGTACCAATTGCCTTTTGTTTCAGGTACAGGCACTGCAGAAGCAATTGAGAAAGAGTGTTGCAATTTATCTGTGGATAAGAATGAGAAGTTGCATGACCAATGTATTCATTATTACCATCGCGTTTATGGTCATTTGAATTTCCAGGCTGTGGCAAAAATGCCTGATATGGTTCAGGGTATGAAGTTGAAAGAATGTCCCTACCACATGAAATGTGTTTCTTGTGCAGAGAGTAAGGCAAGGCAAGCTCCCAAAGGTACAGAGTCTGGGAGAGAGGCCAAGAAACCATATGAAGTCATTCATGCAGACTTAGTGGGGCCCCTAGCGCTCTCTAGAGGCAATTCAAGGTTTTTCATGGTTCTGATAGACTCCTATTCGAAATATGTTTGGGTCTATATGCTGCAGAAAAAGTCTGAAGCCTTTACCAAGTTTCGCCAGTTTTGTAAATGGCTCAGAAATGTACATAATGAGAATGTACGTTTTCTTTTCACAGACAGGGGTGGAGAGTTTTGTTCAGAAGAGTTTGAGAGTTTTCTTTCTGAACAGGGCATTGAGCATAGGACGGCCACGCCCAGATCACCCTGGCAGAATGGTTTATGTGAGAGAGTAAACCAGACCCTGCAGCAAGGAATCAGAACGCTGTTACATGATTCGGGGCTACCCAATCCTTTTTGGGCCGAAGCTCTTTCGTTTTTCTGTCATGTGTATAACAGGAGATACCAGTCTAGTGTAAATTGCACCCCATATGAGATGCTTCACGGAAGAAAGCCATGTGTAAAGCATTTTAAAATTTTTGGTTCGGAGGTTTGGGTGCACACCTCACAGGGTGACAAACTGAGCAAGCGTGGAGAACATGGTGTTTTCCTAGGATATGAGAAAGGGTCTTATCGTGTTCTGATCACAGACACGAAAACCATAAGGCTCACCAGGAGTATTGATGACAATCCACAATGGGACAGAGTTGGCGTTTTTCAGTGCCATCCCATTTGTGATGATGGTGCAAAAGGGGCAAAGAAAGTTAAGAGGGAGGCAAGTGTTGTTGGTGGTGATGCCAATGTAGTTCCAGATGATGGCACAGATTATCAGAGCCCAAAAGCCTCAGGTGAGTCTGACGCTGACTCAGACTTAGCAGCTTCATATACTTCTCCCAAAGAGGAGGAAGCACCAGAACAAGAGGATCAAAGAGTTTTGCGCAGATCCGAGAGAACAACCAAGGGTGTACCACCGAAAAGGTTTTCTGAAGAGTTTGCAAAGACTGCGGTCACAAGCAACTCTGGTGGGGTTTTCAAACCAGGCATGAAGTGTGCTGAGAGTAGTAGCACAAAACGCTTTATTTATTTCCTTACCTGATATTTGAAGGAAAGCGTGTATTTGAGTTCTGAAAAATGGTTTGTTCAAATCTGCCTAATTAGAAATGTCAATTTGTATTTGAAAGGAAGAAATGTGTGTGAAGATTTTTCCAGAAGCTGCTTATTCAATGGTATTGTAAAAGTGTTTTATATGCCGGGAGAGAGATACCTGCAGATATGTTAACCAAGGTTGTAAGCAGAGAACAACTTTTGGAGTGTATGTGTAAATTGCAGTTATGTTAAAGATTCTTGAAATGGTCGGATGAAATGGGGGAGGATGAGGAGATTTCACCCCTCCCATACACAAGAATCTCCTGATCATCTCCTGATGGTCTCTGCTGACTCTCCAGAGAGAAGGAGGCGTGTCCTGCCTATCTACTTATTCTGCCCAGCAACATATCAGTCTGTGTGTGTGAGAGAGAGTCAGTCAGTCAGTGTATCGGAGAGAGTGAGAGTGTTGGAGATCCTAGAGATAAGATTGCTGTTAGAGCAGCTGCAGACTCTCAGTGTAGCATTGATTTATGCTTAGAATATTCAGCTCTGTATATAGTTTTGTATCATAGTTGTAGTTATAGAATAAAAGGAAGATATTCTACAGAGCTGCTCTCCGAGTGGTTTATACTCTGCAAGACTCTGCAAAACTCTGCTGCGCAACGACTGTATTATTGAGACAGTGAATCCGGTGCTCTCAGCTCTAAGCTGTGAGTCCACAGCACTGTGACCTGTTCCTGTGAGAAAGGAGGTCTCTGGCGGTGCTACCCAGCTCGCCTAGCCCAGTCGGGGTTGAGGTGCAAGAGTCCAGTTGGTGCACTGGCTCTAGGGCGATGCTGACAATCTCCTGCTTGGACTACTGCAATGCGCTCTACGTGCGGCCACCTTTGAAGGTGGCCCGGAAACTACAACTAATCCAGAATGCGGCAGCTAGATTAGTGACTGGGGGCAACTGCCCAGACCATATAACATCGGTCTTGAAAAACCAACATTGGCTCCCAGCTCGTTTCCAAGCACAATTCAAAGTGTGGGTGTTGTCCTTTAAAGCCCTAAACAGCCTCGGTCCTGTATACCTGAAGGAGCGTCTCCACCCCCATCGTTCTGCCCAGACACTGAGGTCCAGCGCCGAGGGCCTTCTGGCGGTTCCCTCATTACGAGAAGTGAGGTTACAGGGAACCAGACAGAGGGCCTTCTCGGTAGTGGCGCCCGCCCTGTGGAACGCCCTCCCTTCTGATGTGAAGGAAATAAGCAGCTATCTTATCTTTAAAAGACATCTGAAGGCAGCCCTGTTTAGGGAAGTTTTTAATATTTAATGATGTGTTGTTTTTAACACTCGATTGGGAGCTGCCCAAAGTGGCTGGGGAAACTCAGCCAGGTGGGTGGGGTATAAATAAATTATTATTATTATTATTATTATTATTATTATTATTATTATATCAAATCATCTTTTTTATTAACGGTCTTATGTCACATATGTATACATTATCATATTACATTACAGGGCATACTATAATATAATTTCCAACATGTATACAAAGTTTATATACCAAATTTATGTACCTAAAGAAAGAAAAAAGAAAAAAACAAAGACATAAAGCCATTTCAAAATAATATTTGTACCAACACTACGGACTTCCTGTCAATCTCGTTGTATATTCTTTTTTTACAAATGAATGTACTCTTATTATTGTATATTTCTTTACATTTTATCAATACATTCCTATATCAATATGTACCCTTAATCTTGTTCTTAATCTTGTTCTTAATCACGCTGCATCAAATCAAGCGTTAGCTTTTTCCCCCCTTTGACGTATTTTTGTTATTAAAGATTTCTTGGTTTACAAAAGTATGTGCAATGTCTCTTTTTTCAAGTTACATTTTCTACAGATCAGTTTCATTTGTTGAGACATTAGTGTTACATTAGGAAGAAAAGGAGGAAATAGGTGGAGGGGGCCGTGGTGAGTGGGGGTGGAGTCGGGTGGCGATGTTTCTATTTTAATTAATGTATGTGTGGGGTTTTGTGTCAGTCTCGCTTGTGCGTGTTCTCTTTACTATTCGCTTGTGTTCCTTTGGTGGTGAGAGAGGTTGGGGTTGGCCTAAGGTGTGGTTGTTTGTTTGTGACTGGCTGTGGTGGTCTTTGTTGTCATGTGTGAGTGGGGTGGGTGGGTGTTTTGGATCAGGTTAGCCATATTGATTTGTATGCTGTTGGTGGATTCTTGTCATTGCCTTGTTGGGCTGTGTATGTGATAAAAGGGAGCCATACCGGGCTGAAGGCGTCTTCTTCCATTTTTCCCCTTGCCAGTTTCAGTTTATTAATTAGTTTTTCTAATAAGGCTGTTTCCCATACTGTTTTGTACCATTGGTCCATGCTTACTCCTGACAGGTCTCTCCGGTGTCTGGCTATGATGTTTCTGGCTGCTGAGAGTAGGTGGGTAATTAAAGTGTTATATGACACTTGGTAGAGCATTTTGTCCATCGCCTATTGCAGAAAGCCCAGTTTTTAGGGGAAGCTGATTTGTTGCTCAAGGCCAACAGGGGCCAGTCCACTGTCCCTCAGACCTTGTGGGGGGCCGGATTATATTTTGAAAAAAATAATGAACTAATTCCTATGCCCCACAAATAACCCAGAGATGCCTTTTAAATAAAAGCACACATTCTACTCATGTAAAAACACAGGGATTCCCACACCATCTGTGGGCCGGATTTAGAAGGCGATTGGGCCGGATCCAGCCCCTGGGCCTTAGTTTGCCTACGCATGCTCAAGGCCTTCAAATTGCAATCGCACAACCTGATTTTTTGCAGTATGTGTATCCCACCCCAAAATCAGGAAGAGCTGGAAGTGCCCTGCGTCTGGGGATAGAACATAATCATGGCTAGCAGCCATTGTGAAGGGACACGGGTGGCGCTGTGGGTTAAACCACAGAACCTAGGGCTTGCCGATCAGAAGGTCGGCGGTTTGAATCCCCGTGATGGGGTGAGCTCCCGTTGCTCAGTCCCTGCTCCTGCCAACCTAGCAGTTCGAAAGCACGTCAAAGTGCAAGTAGATAAATAGGTACCGCTCCTGCAGGAAGGTAAACGGCGTTTCCGTGTGCTGCTCTGGTTCGCCAGAAGCGGCTTAGTCATGCTGGCCACATGACCTGGAAGCTGTACGCCGGCTCCCTCGGCCAATAAAGTGAGATGAGTGCCGCAACCCCAGAGTCGTCCACAACTGGACCTAACGGTCAGAGATCCCTTTACCTTTACCTAGCAGCCATTGTCAGTGCTTGCCAAACTTCTCCCTGCCCACAATGCCACCTGCAACCACCTATCAGTTAGAATGGATCATAGAATCCTAGAATTGTTGAGTTGGAAGGGACCCTAAGGGTCATCTAGTCAACCCCCTGCCATGCAGAAATTTCAACAAGCTTCCAAAACAAATGGCCCTTCAACCTCTGCTTGAAAACCTCCAAGGAAGGAGAACCCTCCCCTCCCACCCGGGGAGACCATTCCAACTGCTTTTACTGTCAGAAAGTTTTTCCTGATGTTTAATCGGAATCTCCTTTCTTGTAACTTGAAGCCATTGGTTTGGGTCCTACCCTCCAGAGCAGGAGAATCATCCTCCATTTGACAGCTCTTGAGATATTTGAAGGTGGCTCTCCTATCTCCTCTCAGTCTCCTCTTTTCCAGGCTAAACATACCCAGCTCCTTCAACCACTCCTCATAAGACTTGATTTCCAGACCCTTGATCATCTTGGCCGCCCTCCTCTGCACACATTCCAGCTTGTCAACACCCTTCTTATATTGTGGTGCCCAGAACTGGGTCATCACAGCAGTCAAGGATAGCCTCCCGTACCACACTTTACTAGCTCCACCTTTAAAAGCAAAACATGTCTCCCAGTGACCAACTAGAATCCTGAACTATCAACTGTATTACAGATCAATATCAGAGTCACCACTGGTAGAGAGTGAGACCCCAGGAACGACCCCACAATTAGCCTCTTCAGCCATCTGCATGGATAGCCAAGGCTGCTAATGGGCTATAGTTTTTTTACTTCACCCCATTAGACACGCATCCAAATATTGACAGAGAGCAATGTCCGGAGTGGCCCAGTCTTGCTGGATTTCAAAACCACAAACAGTACAAAAAAATAAGAATACATATTTTAAAATTCTATATAGGTATCTTGGTTAAGCTTCCCAGGCTGACATTACAAAGCTAAATATGTGAAGTTGCTGTGTTAAAACAACTACTCATCCCTTTTAAGTTGGAGGAGAGAACCTCAGACTTAATGGCTGAATAAGGCTCTCAAGGCCTGTCTGACCCCAGGACTTTTCTTAGTTCCTCACCCCTTGCTTGAGGATGCAGAGGTCTTGTCATGGACTGGTATGGATGCAGAAGAATGGAGGCAGGAACCACCTGGGGAACCATCAAGGGAAGAAGGCTCAGAGCCCGGGGAGTGGTGGTGGGATGACGATGAGTGGTCAGAGGGAGAAGACAAGGAAGAAGGGGTGTCAGAAACTGAGGAGGTAACAGGGCTTAGTGAGCTGGGAGAGTTTGTGGCAGAGAGAAGTCCAGAATCAGAGGCAGAAGCAGGTGAGTGGAAGGAGGGAGGTCAAGAGGCAGAGGTGAGGCAGGCTGGAGAAGAGTGACAGGTGTCTCCTCCTGCTGCTGTGACAAGCTCCTCTCCCACCTTGTCTCCCAGAACCAGAAGAGGCATGAAGAGGTAGGGAGGAGAGGTTGGTGACGTGTAGACACAGTCTCCAATTGTTTGCCATAAACCCCAGAGAGGAGGAACCTTAGGCAGCTGTGGGGAGGCAGGGACCTTCAGCCTCAGCAACAGCTTCACGGGGGCAAGACCTACCAGAGGTGAGTTGTGTGGCGAGTTCCCACCTCCCCCTCGGAAATAAAGACACAGGATACCAGTATTTTAGGTTAATGGGCGAAAATAGGCCACAACTTTATTGATTACAGGAATTGAGCGGTATTGGCTTAGGCATTGGTCCTATCGTCTAACCGGCTTCAGCCTGATTGCTTGAAGACCAGCAAGGGTTAACCACCAGTAGAGGGAGTCCTGCTGATACACATCAACTAGGAGCTCCCCCGGGGTCACCGCTCGGAGATGTGCCTTAGGCCCACACCTCCATAGGCTTCGGACAGGGCCACGCCCCCCGGAATCCTTTACCGGACTACCCTTCGATATGGGGGGAGGTGATGGCACTTCCTCCCCCCACTCATCTGCCTAACAATTCCCTTACCAATGCCTAACCACCAATGCTGAGGAAGTTACGATGATTTGCTATGAGGTAGGCGAAAAACCAAATGGCTGGTGCCAATTTGTCAAGTGGAAAAAATTCCTACCAGGCCCCTTGACGGTGACCAACCGAAGTCCATAGCAAGGTCAAAGAGCCAAACCTAAAGGATGGGAGGGTGGGAAACCGGAGCAGCTGGGGCGCTGGGAGAAAGAGGGAAATCCTCAGGCGAGCCAGCCCTAAATAGTGCGGGCCACGGCTCCCGGGCCAGCCGATTGGCTGGCAACGGAGATGACGCATCCGAGGAATCCCCGATCTGGCGGGGGCTGCAAGCCAGCCCCCGCGCACATGGGGGGAGGGCATGAAGCCCACAACCCCACCTCCTCTCCAGCTCGGAAGTGGCTTTGCTGGGCTCATTAGGCTTGGCACTCCTTTGCAGATTATGTTTTTTGCTAATAAAGAGTTAAATCCAACTTGCACGGTGTGATTTACTGCCGGCTTGCTCCTGGCAGAGGGGTGTGTGGGTGTGTAGAAACTACCCTATTTTACAAAAGTAAAATTTACATAGGTTGCTCAAAACACTTTTGCCTGACCACCAGTGTCATGAGACCCTTGAAGGGTTGCACAGAACCGTGAAGAAGGATTGATTGTTGAGCCACTCCGCTAACTGTAGCTTTGTGAGGGGAACAGGGCACCTCTTAACAACTCTCAGCACCCTTAACAAACCACAGCTCCCGGAATTCCCTGAGGGAAGCAATGGCTGTTTAAAGTGACACAGTATTGCTTTCACTGTGTGGTGTTAATGTGGCCTTACTCTCCCAAGCAGGTTTATGAGGTCTTGCGAGAAAATTATAACAAATATTATCTTATCCTCTCTGAGCTCATCATTCCAAGTAAGCTACGATGACAGAAGTGCGCTCCGAAAACATGTGAGGGAGGGGAGAAACCCCATAAACTGCTTGCTGAGGCAAACATAATATTGAGGGAAGAGCATAGAGAGGTGATTTATGAACTTTCTGAGCAAAAGAAACCTGAACCGCTGCAGCAAACTTGGAAGCTGAGTGATGAGGAACAAAGGCAGTTGCCTCCCAAAAGAGGGGTGTCTTATTGGAGGGGGGGAGAGATAAATCACTGCATAGAAAAAGAACGGGCGTCCGAGCGAGCAGATGGCGTCACCAAAAGGAAAACAGTCTCTGTGCAGAGGGCAGGGGAATATTTCCATGGCCCTCGAGTTTCCAGACAACAGGGGAGAGAGCAACACAGAAACAGACGTCATGAGCAAACAAGTCAGCAACAGCCAGGCTTTGAGGCACCATCAGAAGAGCAGGCCCGAGTCAATGCGATGCGCGCACACACCCGGCTCTCCGTATCTGAGGAAAACACATTGCTTTATTTGACAAAGACGGAAAGGTGGCAACCAGAGACGGCTCCGGATAAACAAACAGAGAGCTGGCGGTGGCACCGAGGGGCTCTCAGAAAGCAGCAAACAGCAATTGTTTGGAGCAAAAGGAGCCCCAAGCAACAGGTGGGGAAGCTACTTGCCACCTGTGACAGAGCACCTTTCAGTAAGGAGAGGTGAGCTGATGTCAATCACTGTGGCACTGGGTAACAACAAACAATGTGGGGCCCTGCAACAAAATGTTGCAGTGTATTTCAGCTTCTTTCCCAGGATACATCGCTGAAGCCCCTTCCCCTTCTAGCCAACACTACAGCTCTGCTGGCTGCAGCTAATGGGGACCCAGAACACCTCAAAGGCAAAGGGAGATGCTTCTGAAGCAAAGGTGGGAAACCCATTTAGCCCAGTGGACCAGATCTTTACCTCTCCATCCCTGCAGGCGAACTTTGACAGGAGGGTGGACCATCCACAGATCAGTCATCTGCCATCCAAATGACTTCAGGTGACTGACACCTGCCAAAGTGCAGTGCTTTGCAAATGCCAGACAATCAGCTGGTTATCAAAGTATCTGTGAAGCACTGGGGTGTGTGGGGAGTTAGGGAAGGGGTGGTGCCTCTGGGGTGGGACATGACATGCTCCTTCTGGGGCAGTTTGTCCACCTTTGGTCCCCACCCTGCACACGGCTCTCACATGTGGCTCCTAGAAGTTGTCAGCATGTGACAGTGGCCACACACCAGAAACAACTTTGACTGGATGGCTAAACCAGGTGAGGGGAGCTGATAGGTCTCAAACCATCGTTGAGTTAGGGACTTCGGCTGCAAGTGAAGACAGGCTCTGGCGGATTGAGTGGATGAGACCAAGACTAGGTCCAATGGTCAAGAAGGCTGTATTGGCATGTGCTGTAGAGGGAAGTGAGGGGCAGATGGGGCTGTCCACCTCGGAAGAGAGCCCATCCAGGAGAAGGCAAATTCTTATTCTAAACTTCCACTGCTTTGTGGGATATCTTCAGAAGAAGAAGAGGCTAAGAAGTAAACCCTATACAAATCTGGAGTGGAGTCCTTGGGACAGTTGGGTGGTGCCTTGTACACAACTCCTGCAGCCAAGCTGGTGCCAAACATCTTGCTTTCCTTTCCTTTGGACCACATCAGTGAGGCCGAGATGGGGGATTTGTCATCTGAGCAGCCCTGGACCTCCTAAACACTGCCCAGGTTTGCGCCCTGGGGAGGTCATTTTGATGCTGCTGATGCAACAGTTTGATTTCACCCCCAGAAGTGCACTCCACTGTCTCTTGAGACAGACAGACGTCAACAATATGTGAAGCACTGCAAAGGGGCTTTGCAGGCCCTATGCTTTGCTTGGAACAGCTGAACAGCAGGCATTTGGAAAGTGCTTTGCAAGCCCTGTGCTTGGTCCTTGGGAAGCAGGTTGTTGCATGTTTAGGAACCATTTCACAACTGGCTTTTCAATCCCTGTGCATGGTGCGAGGAACTGCTGGTGGTCAGGTATTTGGGAAGCACTATGCAAAGTGATTTGCAAGCCTTGCATTTGGCATTTGGGAATGGTTTGGCTGGTTGTCAGGCACTTGGGAATCATTGCACTGTCATTGGCGCTTAGAACAGCTGATTGTCAGGTGCCTGAGAAGCGCTTTGCAAGCTCTGTGCCTGAGGCTTTGGCAGCTGGTTCTTGGACCCTTGTGAAGTGCTTTGCAAGCCCTATGTTCAGCGCATCCTTAATATATTGGAGAAACTTGCTGTTGAAAAAATGATGCAGCTCCTTTACCGTGAATATAACAGAAGACACATTTATCAGGAAAGTGAGAAGAAAACTGAGGGAGCCATACAAATAGCAGAGGCCGTGACAGTTCAAAAGGCAGTGAGTATTTTACTACATCTGCAAGTTGTGTTTAGCAAAGCACCTGAGTGAAAATGTTTCTTTTAACGCACGCAAAGGGCACCCCCCGTTTAATGTGGGAAGCGGTCATTATGAAATAGGTAAAAAGGCAAAGGTACCCCTTCCCG
Organism: Podarcis pityusensis; assembly: GCF_964106645.2. Taxonomy (NCBI): domain Eukaryota; kingdom Metazoa; phylum Chordata; class Lepidosauria; order Squamata; family Lacertidae; genus Podarcis; species Podarcis pityusensis. Next base: position 11,117,274 of record NC_138028.1, on the reverse strand, counting down.
TACGGGCCAGTCTTGCCAGACTCTAGGGTTGTGCGCTCATCTCACTCTATAGGCCGGGAGCCAGCGCTGTCCGCAGACACTTCCGGGTCACGTGGCCAGCGTGACAAGCTGCATCTGGCGAGCCAGCACAGCACACGGAACGCCGTTTACCTTCCCGCTGGTAAGCGGTCCCTATTTATCTACTTGCACCCGAGAGTGCTTTCGAACTGCTAGGTTGGCAGGCGCTGGGACCGAACGACGGGAGCACACCCCGCCGCAGGAATTGGAACCGCTGACCATGCGATCACCAAGTCCTAGGCGCTGAGGTTTTACCCACAGCGCCACCCGCATCCCTCATTATGAAATAGAATGTCCCTATTTTCATTGGAGAAATGTTGGACATGGTATGTTGCTGCAATGTGCACAGAGATTCCTTTTTAATTAAAGAATTATTTGCAGTGGGTTGTATCTTCTTCCTCTTCTCCTTTTTGGCTGAACTCCTGGAAAAGCTAAACAAAATGGCAATAGTGAAAACAAACATCGTGTAACGCCTCCCTCATTTTTGTAATTATGTGTTGTTTTTCTTCCTTTAAATGGAATGTTTTAGCTTTTCCCCACCTTACTGTTTTTTTAAAATCACTCATCATTGTTGATGTGTGTTTTGGACAGTGTGGCAAAGCAGCGTTGGGGGTGGAATTGGGTGTCGGAAAATAAAATGGAACCAAACCACATTAGCAGCAAGTGATCATCTAAAAGCTGGCAACTACCTGCCTGCTTTTCGGGAGTATCTTTGCCTACACAAACATCTGCAATACATACAAGGCTTTTTATGTGATGTGCGTTTCTCAAGCGCACATCTGGAAACGCAAGGGGGGTGGGAATGCAAAAAAAGAAAATCCATGAGTCAGTCATTATAGAAACTATTTATTTTCTTCCCCCTTAATCAAAGAAACTTAATGCCGAAACAAAGCATACGGTTTATTTATAAGGTTTTTCCCCCGTCCTCCACCATTAGGTCCCAAGGAGAGTTACAAGAATCAAATATGCAGTTATATAAACAGGCGAAGCCATTACAAGTGTAAGACATGGGAGTTGTTAGAGTGCGAGACTTTTAAATCACAGGGTCGTGGGTTTGAGCCCAATGATGGGCAAAAGATTCCTGCATTGCAGATGATCCCCCAACTCTACAAATCTATGAAATGAAACAGAACAATATATTTTTGGACTCACAGCTGTCCATGGAGCCGCAGGTCAATTCTGTATCCAGGGCAGCTGTCTACCAGCTTCATCTGGTACACAGGCTGAGACCCTACCTGCCCACAGACTGTCTCTCCAGAGTGGTGCATGCTCTCCTGCTTGGACTACTGCAATGTGCTCTATGTGGGGCTTCCTTTGAAGGTGACCCGGAAACTACGACTAATCCAGAATGCGGCAGCTAGACTGGTGACTGGGGGCGGCCACCAAGACCATATAACACTCGTCCTGAAAGACCTACATTGGCTCCCAGTACATTTCCAAGCACAATTCAAAGTGTTGGTGTTGACCTTTAAAGCCCTAAACGGCCTCGGTCCAGTATACCTGAAGGAGCGTCTCCACCCCCATTGTTCTGCCCGGACACTGAGGTCCAGCGCCTAGGGCCTTCTGCTGGTTCCCTCGCTGTGAGAAGCCAAGTTACAGGGAACCAGGCAGAGGGTCTTCTCGGTAGTGGCACCCGCCCTGTGGAACGCCCATCAGATGTCAAGGAAATAAGCAACTCTCTGACTTTTAGAAGACATCTGAAGACAGCCCTGTTCAGGAAAGTTTTTAATGTGTGACATTTTAGTGTATTTTTAATCTTTGTTGAAAGCCAGCCAGATGGGCAAGGTACAAATAATAAATCACTATTACTATTACTACTTTCAGCAGTTGACAGTCCTATCAATATACCAAGGGTAACTAACAGCAGCAATTGTAAAAAAAAAGTACTCAGATTAATTTTATTTGGCCTTCCTCTTAGCCCCCAATTTCCTGTCTCCTCTCCAAATGTTGCCTGTGACTCTGCTCTGATTCAGGAATATAGAATGGGGGCTGGAGGTGGGGAAACCCCAGATCTTTTTTGCCCCAATATCCAGCTGCATACACAAACACACACTTCTTCTTTTTTAAGTGTTTTACTTTGTTTACAGGATGACGGCAAACTGCCATCTTAATTTGCCCAGAGGGCACTCAATACGTTGGTGTGGGTGTTGTTGTTGTTGTTTCGTTCTTGTCACAAACTTGACCCAAAGTGATTTACAAAAACAATATAAACGTTTGTTATAGGAATTCTAATGCCATATATATATATATATATATATATATATATATATATACACACACACACACACACACATACATACAAGGCATATATGTACAAGGCAATCACATACATAAGTATAGAAACCATGTGTCTGAAATAGTGGAGGAGAGCAATCCTGAAACCATTTTGACTCTCCCAAATTGACCTCAAATGTTTCTCTGCAAGGAGGAAGGAAATGGGAAAGCCTCCCCACTGTCTCTTTGTTCAGAACGGCGTATCTGTGTATGAATAGGGTGAGCCTGTGACCTGGATTCGGGAACTGAGTATTTACCATCACAAAAGAATGGCCAGGATGCCCAGGTAAAAGCAATCAGTGACCTTTATTAGGTATCCTGGCAGACAGGTTTTCTGCTGTAGACCACCCCTTCGGTGATGTATGTATGATGTTTCGGGGGGTGGTCTTGAGCTACAGGGGAAGCAATTTCAAAAGTCTATATAAGAGCTTCCACACCAGTGTTCTGGGTTCCTCTCCTCCCTCCCTGCGTGGGGTGAGCAGGGGACCCTGTTGCAACAGTTTAATAAAGATCAGGCTTACTAGCTGCTTTGCTTCTCAAAATTCGCTGGTTGGCCTCTGTTATTTTCTCCTACCAGTAGAGAACCTACATAAGGACTCTATATGGGTCTTGGATACCCCATAAGAGAAAAAAGGAGCAGTTTTGTCTTATAACACGTTAAAACCAAACTCTGTGCAAACTTGTGGCAGGGGCCTTTGATCCCTCAAGTCCTAACAGCATGTCTGCCTCATGCGTGCAAACTGATGCCAATTTCACCTCCTAGTAAGATCCCCAATGGGGCAGTTTCCCTCAGAACTTAAAGCATGTGAGGGATAAATCTGTGAGGGAAAGGAAGTTGGCAAGTGGAAGAAGCAGGAGCAGCAGCCCTAGTAATATAATATGAAACGTACTTTACAAAGAGCAAAAGGCCAAAAGGCCAGACAGCAGTAACTAGAACGGAGACCACAAATTCCCAGTATGGTGGAGGAAGCTGCCACATTTATCTGATGAAAATAGGGACATCGTATTCTATTATTATTACTATTATTATTATTATTATTATTATTATTATTATGCCCCACCTATCCGACTGGGATGCCCCAGCCACTTTGGGTGGCTTCCAAAATATATAGAAACATTGCAAAAACATTAAACATTTTTTTAAAAACTTCCCTCTACAGTCATACCTTGGATCTCAAACTGAATCCGTTCCGGGAGTCCGTTTGACTCCCAAAATGGTTCGAAAACCAAGGCACTGCTTCTGATTGGCTGCAGGAGCTTCCTGCACTCAATCAGAAGCCATGGAGAATGTTTGGCTTCCAAAAAACATTTGCAAACCAGAACACCTACTACTGAGTTTGCGGCATTCGGGAGCCGATTTGTTCGGCTACTAAGCCGTTCGAGATCCAACGTACAACTTTACAGGGCTGCCTTCCGAAGTCTTCTAAAGTTTGTATAGTTACTTATCTGCTTGGCTTGGGGGTTGTGTAACTCCATCCCCTCCAATATTTCTCTGATGAAAATAGGGACCTCCTAAGGAAACGCGAGACATTACTCGGTCCAGTATACCTGACGGAGCGTCTCAACTGCCATCGTTCCGCCCAGATACTGAGGTCCAGCGCCAAGGGCCTTCTGGTGGTTCCCTCACTGCAAGAAGCCAAGTTACAGGGAACCAGGCAGAGGGCCTTCTCGGTAGTGGCTCCCACCCTGTGGAACGCCCTCCCACCAGATGTCAAAGAGAAGAACAACTACCAGACTTTTAGAAGACATCTGAAGGCAGCCCTGTTTAGGGAAGCTTTTAATGTTTAACAGACCACTGTATTTTAATACTTTGTTGGAAGCAGCCCAGAGTGGCTGGGGAAACCCAGCCAGATAGGTGGGGTATACAATTATTATTATTATTATTTCAGGATCAAATCAGAAACTAGGATGGCTTCTGTAGATCTGGGACCATCTCTGGAAAATAGTGGTCTCTGAGGGCAATCCTATGGTGCTGTGAGGTTCTGTGGAGGAGAGGCTGGTGACGGAAAGTACTTGAAAGCATTATCAAGGCACTATGAAACCTAACCACGCAGGCAAAGGCTATGGAGTTTGCAGACACCCCTGGTGAACTGCAGGCAGCTGTCCATTTTGCTTCAGGCAGATGACAATGATGATTTATTAAATTTGTATACTGATGATCCAGGGCAAAAATTAGGCTTAAACAGTATCCAGGGTATACTGATTACAGCAAAAATTACAAAAAGAGAACATAACATACACAAAGATTATAACTATTATTATTATTATTATTAGAAATGCTGTTAGTATGCTTAAACCATGAAAAATTGGGTCATGGCCTCTGCTTTTTTATATTTTCGAAAATCTCGTCCGTTTTAGAAATGTGGCAATACTACTCTTGGGACGACACAGATGGCAGCCAATCAGTGCTATGCACTGCAATAAAACCCTAGAGGGCTTAGTGTCCCTGAGCTTGGCCTTGCAGCCTGCCAGGTACATGTGTCAAGAGAGCATGGCGAGTGCCCTTCCAGAACAAGACTCCTCTTCTTACCCACGCCAGTACAGTGCACACTTTGTGTTTATATAGCTGCTTGGGAGGAAGGGAGAAGGAGCGGGTTATGGAGCTAATAAATGCATTTTACTCGCCTTTTCGCCTTGAAGATAAATTAGAGTAGTTCCACTTGGCTCATTTCCAAATGAAGGCAACCCACCCATCTCTTTAATACAGCAATCTCTCTCTCCCAATTCCCCCCGCCCAACCTCTTGTTCCTTTGCTGCTTGATAATTTATAGGAATGAATAATACAGATTTCTGTAAAGATGTTTTCCTTATTTTTGATGTGCCATTTCTCTCCGGGAGACGGCTCTCTGCTTCCTCTCTCTCTCCCGCCCCTCATTTTCCCCTCTCTGTGCAAAATTAATGTGCATCTGAATGGTGGTTTTGGGGACGGGAGTGGGGGGAGTCAGCGGGGCTTAAGAGGAACAAAAGGCGACTGTGGCTCGACAGAGGAGCTATCGTTATAACACGCTACCTTGAGAGAGAACTATTTTTCATTAGCTGAATGGTAATACTATATAGGAAGGTGATTAAGTTTAATAGGCCTGAGACTGGCAAGGGGGAGATAAAGTTACGATTGAGAGCCCTACTGGATGGCAAGGGGCCGGGGGGGGGGTGGCAGACTGACAAGAATAGCTCTGTGTAGTACAGCGTTTGGCAGGAAACGGCACAGCTTCCCCATAAATTAGGCTTAAACAGAGGTAATTTTCGGAGATATTTAAAACATTAAGGCTCCTGCGAAGTGGCAGAGGCTAAGCGCATTGTTAGTGAAATGCTGCTCTGAGGCCCAGGCCGTGTTTTGTTTTGTGTTTTTAAGGGGAAAAGGAAAGGCAGAGGACGCGATGGACGAAATGGAAAACAGCACCCGGACTCTTTGTCAAACATAATTATCGCTTAGGGCAGCAGGCTTTAATTGGTAGATTAATCAACCGCAGCTTTAGTTGATTCATCACGCGTAGGAAGGGCGGCTATTTTAATAGGTGAGAGCAGATTGGAAAGGGGGCACCTCTGGATGTCAGCGTTTTGCAGATGGGGAGGGAGGATTCCAGCACGGCCAGGGAAATTTACTCTGCCACAGCCGAGCACAACAAATCCGCTTTTGAAAAGAAGCAGGCTTTTTGCAGTTAGGAAAGTGGTCAATGATAGCACGTTTCTCCCTTGCATCCTGAGTTCAAGTGTCTTCAAAGCCCATGACACCTTTGGGAAAGACTGTTCTCCAACTGGAGCACTCGCAGGCCAGTGTTTCCCAGTTGTCAGTGTTTATACTACAATTTTTTAGATTTGCCTTGAGAGAGTCTTTAAGCCTCTTTTGTTGACCACCAACATTACACTTTCCATTTTTAAATTGAGAATAGAGTGGTTGCTTTGGAAGATGATCATCAGGCATCCACACAACATGACCAGTCCAACGAGGTTGATGTTGAAGAATCTTTGCTTCAACACTGGTGGTCTTTGCTTCTTCCAGTACACTGATATTAGTTCGCCTGTCTTCCCAAGTGATGTGTAAAATTTTTCAGAGACACTGTTGATGGAATCTTTCAAGGAGTTGGAGATGGCTTTTATAAGTGGTCCATGTTTCACAAGCATATAGTAAGGTTGGTAGTACAATAGCTTTGTAAACAAACATTTTGGTTTCCCTGCGAATGTCCCGGTCCTCAAACACTCTGCACTTCAATTGGGAGAAAGCTGCACTCGCAGAGCTCAGGGGATGCTGGATTTTGGCATCAGTGTTGGCCCTTGTGGAAAGATAACTGCCTAGGTAGTAGAAGTGATCAACTGTCCCCACTGTGGAAGGACGTGTGGATCCAGAATTGGCCTCCACAGCCACTTACGAACTCATTGTTAAAACCGTGTTTATGGAAGACAATCTTACTCGGCTACGAGTGATTGCCAAACAAGAAGATGTATCTCGGTGCAGCAAGATCAAACGTGGGAGAAGCTTACTGATGTAGAACAGAACACCCCTATTTTCATCTGAGAAATGTTGGCTGGTACGCCGTTCAACAGGTCAAGGGACATAGGCAGCGCTGTGGTCTAGACCACTGAGCCTCTTGGGCTTGTTGATCAGAAGGTCGGCAGTTCGAATCCGCCCAACGGGGTGAGCTCCCATTGCTCTGTCTCAGCTCCTGCCAGCCTAGCAGATCGAAAGCATGCCAGTGCAAGTAGATAAATAGGTACCACTGTGACAGGAAGGTAAATGGTGTTTCTGTTCACTCTGGTTTCCGTCACGGTGTTGTGTTGTGCCATAAGCGGATTAGTCATGCTGGCCACATGACCCAGAAAGCTGTCTGTGGACAAACACCAGCTCCCTCGGCCTGAAAGCGAGATGAGCGTTACAACCCCATAGATGCCTTTGACTGGACTGAACTGTCCAGGGGTCTTTTACCTTTACCTCAACAGGTCAGGCCTCCTGGAGCTATCTGGGGGGTGGTTACGGGGTGGGGAGTCAGGCAGCAAGAAGGAGCTTAGGCAGGACATTCCCATTCCCAGCAGTGGGACAAAAACATGCAGTCCAATGGAGCAGGGTTGAGCCCTCCACCCGCTAGCTGTCTTCAGTGGTCTCCCTCAACCAGCATGTTTCCTGCATGGAATGCACTGGGGAATCAGATCCTGGCAGGATTGGTCTTCTTGCTCCTTGGAGTACAGCGGTGCTGGATTTGTGCACATGCAAAGGAAGCTACAACTTAGGGCCCCAAATGATGAGGGTCCCCCTAACTACCAAATGAGCAAACAATTACAAATTTCGAGTTTTACATAATTGGTTAGAAACCAAAGGAAACAGGGAAAACTGCAAAACAGACATTATCAATCTGATGTGAGACAAATATGCAGAGTTATTTGCTGTACTGTGTTCATAAATCTATGTATAAATAACTATAATACAGTGTTCTTATATGCTAGGTAAGAAATCATAAGGTATTCACATTTCAATGTATTTCATATGCAAATAGGCTGCTGTAAGATATATGTTGCAGTTAGATCATTACTTTTTCATTGCATCCTCACCTGCATACTTTTGTACTGGTATATATGCAAAGATAAAAGCTTATTGTTTCTATTTTTGTGGTCCTTTCTGTTAGAACAATCTGCATTCTTTTGGGAAAGCTATGGGGCCTCCCTTAAAAACGTGACCTAGCTTTGGGCCTCGCCATGTCTCGAACTGGCTCTAGGATGGAGAATAGACTTCACCAACGTGACGCCCTCTAGTCTATGGGATGCAACACCCATCAGCCCCAGGCAGCCTGACCCAATGGGACTCCAAAACACCTGTTGAGCACTACGTTAGTGAAAGCTGCTTTAGATCACTTTAAAATGCAGTAAGCCAGACCTACGGTACGTTCACGTTACGGGGTTGAAATGCAGGGAGGTCATTCACACATGCATATGCACACCCTGCTGTGTTTCAAACCACTTTTGCACAGGGTTGGTTGCATCAGAGAGGGCGCAGGGATGACCTCACCTGCCACGCATGACCTGTTAGGTTATATTCGTGTTTGTAGCACCAAAGTGAGCTCTCTAGGGTGAGCAGTGAGCACTGTGCATGGCGGTCCTGGGCTGCCCAGATGACAAGACCCTCTCTCTCAGCCTCGCTACGGTGGTCCAAAGGAAAGCAGAACAAGACATTTGGCACCAGCTTGGCTGCAGGTGTTGCTGGAAGGAGATGTACAAGACACCATCCTATTATCCAACCTCCACTCCAGATTTCTGTAGGGCTTACTCCTTAGCCTTTTCTCCTCCCAAAGATGTTCTGCAAAGCAGTGGATACTGATGGTTCCTTGGGGTTTACTCATGAATGAGTATAGCTGCAAGGGAAATGATATATAATGAATTGAAAAGGATGTTTAAAATAACGTTTGTAAACAAAAAACAAAAAAACCCAGAAGCTTTTCTTTTGGGAATTCTAGGGACAGAACTACCTGAACTGTACAGAAACTGATTTGTGTATGCTATTACAGCAGCAAGAATGTTACTCGCCCAAAAATGGAAAGAAGCAGAAGTCCTAGCAAAGGAAGAATGGATACGAAAACTTATGGAATATGCAGAAATGGCGAAGCTTACCCAAAGAATAAGAAATCAAGACAAAAAACTTTTTATAAAAGAATGGAAATGGCTTATTGAATATTTACAGACAAATTGTAAATGGATAAAAACACTGGCAGGTTTATTGTAATAACCTGCAGCTACATAAGAGCATATATTTAAAGAAGATAAATAAATGAGTAAGTTAAGTTAATTCAGATATGCAGAAGATATTGAAAATACATTTAAGGAACCACAGAAAGAGGGGGAAGGAAAAAAGAGTAACACCGCAAGGCAACAGATGTTCAGAATCATTACCACTTTCTCTGCATTTAGTTTTCTAATCGGATTGAACTGAGGTTGAGGATGCATCAAAAGGCAGAATTTGCCAAGAAACCATGAGAGTGATGGAGATTGTGACTAACATCATGCAGCTTCAAAATTTTGCATTGAGAATACACCGGATGCAAAGTGAACAATAAGGTGAACATCTCTGTTTGGAGTCCTCCGGCTCATTCATCCCATGGGCAGCAGTGATGGCCACCAACTTGGATGGCTTTAAAAGACAGCTGGATAAATTTTTGGAAGATACTGCTAGGCATGGTGGCTATGGCCTGCCTCCACAGTTTGATGCAGCTTTGCTTCCGAATAGGTAAAAAGGGTAAAGGTAAAAGACCCCTGGACAGTTAAGTCCAGTCAAAGGCGACCCTGGGGTTGCGACGCTTATCTCACTTTCAGGCCGAGGGAGCAGGCGTTTTTCCACTGACAGCTTTTCTGGGTCATGTGGCCAGCAGGACTAAACTGCTTCTGGCGCAACGGAACACTGCAATGGAAACCAGAGCACACAGAAATGCCATTTACCTTCCCGCCAGAGCAGTACCTATTTATCTACTTACACTGGTGTACTTTCGAACTGCTAAGTTGGCAGGAGGTGGGACAGAGCAACGGGAACTCACCCCGTGGCAGGGATTCGAACCAGCGACCTTCTGATCAGCAAGCCCAAGAGGCTCAGCAGCGCCACTCACTTTTGAATACCTGTTGCTGGAAGCCACAAGAGGGGAGAGGACTCTTGTGCTCAGGTCTGCTTGAGGGTTTCCCACAGGCCTCTGGGTAGCTGCTGGGAGAACCAGATACTGGACTAGCTAAGTTATTAGTCTGATCCAGACCACTCTTCTAATGTTCTTATGCTGGGCAGGGGGCCCAGACAGCATTGCTGCTCGCAGAGCTTTAGTGGGATGTAGGTCCTGTGTGCAGGATGGGAGCTTTGCCTGCGATTCCTGTGATCTGGGCACTTGCTGGCTTGATGCGTAGAGGCCCCTGTTAGCAACCGATACAGCAGCTGCAGGCGCCTCCCCAGGATCGGGCCACCTTTGACCCAACTGCAAAGGGTTAGACAATTTTCGACTAGCTGCCTGCTTAGCAGGCTCCAGAGGTATTCGTGGAAAAACTCCTTTTCTTTAAGAAGCGATTTTGCAGACTGGCAGGGAGGCAGCTGTTGGTGGTTCACGGCTCGCGTTTCCTCAAGAAAGTGCAAAGTCCCAGCTGGACATCATGATGATAGATTTTATGGATTTTTCTCTCCCTCTCACAGTCCCCTTACGGCCAGGCAGTTAAAATCTACAATAAGCTGCATTGCCTTAGTATATGGTTAACGTCTCCCCTAGTTAATCCCTTCGCCTTTGTTCTTTGAGAAACATACTGAATAAGCCACTTGTTTCACACTGCTGGGGAAATAACACTTTGGGGGCCTCCTTTCCGCCCTGTTTTATGTATAACAGAAGCACAGTATAGTATAGTATAGTATATACAGTACCCTGCCAGATGTTGGCTTTCTCCCCCCCTCCCACCCCCCACAACTACCTCTGGTTTTTTCCTTTCTAGAGGGGGGCAGAGAGAAGTCGACTTTGGCACCGCTGCTACATCCGAGCCTCAAATAATGCAGGGCTGTTTCTGGAAGACAGAGAAGCCGTGTTATGACAGTGCCAGATGATTGACACGTTGCAGGTAGAGTGATGTGTGTGCATTGCTGTAGCTTAAATGATGATGAACGGCTCCCAGCAATGTTCAATATTAGTCTAGTTATGAGCCGAGTCAGTATGAATCAAACGGAATTGCCAAGCCGGGAGGAAAGCTTGCGTGTCTTCCAGTCCTAAAAGGATCTTGAGGAGAAGAGCCTGGAAAGTGGTGCCCTCCCTGTGGAACGCCCACCCCCACCCCCCATCAGACGTCAAGGAGATAAAGAACGACACAACTTTTAGAAGACATCTGGAGGCAGCCCTGTAATGTCTGACTTTTTTGTGATTTTATATGTACTGGAAGCAGCCCAGAGTGGCTGGGGAAACCCAGCCTGATAGGCAGGGTATTTAATAATAATAATAATAATAATAATAATAATAATAATAATAATATATTTTATTTATACCCCTGCCAATCCAGGTCAACACAGAGAATTTCTCTCTGCATTCTGGAAGATGAAAACATGACCAGGCTACAGAGGAGAGGACAACAGGGGTTTTTTTTAAAATGTCCCCAAGCCCCTCCACATTTAATGTTGTTTGACCAATTTGTCCTGACTTGACCCTGAGGGTTTAAGTTCCTATTTAATGTAGTGCACACTTGAGCGAGCAGATGGGGGGGAGGTGAAAATAACGGGGAAGGGGACCAGAATTGATAGTAGCAGCAAAACCCGGCCAATTGGAGGGTGACGTCTGCATTATCGGCATCAATAGAGACACTTTTCCCTACCTAACTTCAAAGCATTGCACAGCCCCCGACTTTGCTTTTAAGTCCCTGCCATTGTTGCTGACGACAAGCCGCCCTTTTGTCTGCAAGATTCCATCAATAAGCCCCTTTATGTGGGGCGGAGGGGGAGAAAGAGGGGAGGCCTGGACTCAGGCACCTCGGCATAAGCCTCCTCCTTTGTTTGCCCCTCAAGGTTCATCTGCGCCCGGGTCCGAGCAGGCAGCAAAGGAGCTGCAAAGTTCAAAGGCTTTGGTTGCAAATTAACAGGTGAGCTCAGAAGATGCTAAACACTGGGAAGTTTCTTTTGGAATAAGGATGCAGTAGCGGGAGCGGGGGGGGGGGGAGAGAGATGGAGACAAGGGAGTGTGGCCATTGTTGAAACTTGCCTTCGGGAGATGTACTCCAGAGCACAAAGATGAAAGGCAGGGATGCCCAGGTTTGTAACAAAGATGGTTCACTCGTAAAATGTTGCCTTTGTGCAGGACTCTCCTATTTCATCTCCTGCAGTGGCTGGCGGGGGGGGGGGGGGAGGGTGTCTTACCGAGGCTAATTCCTACGAAGCCTTTGTTTGAGTAACTCCCCCAACCAGGAAAGTTTACACATTTGGGACTTTTTAGTTTAGAGAAACGGCAAGTAAGAGGATGAAAGAAGTACAGTGGTACTCGGGTTACATATGCTTCAGGTTACAGACTCCGCTAACCCAGAAATAGTGCTTCAGGTTAAGAACTTTGCTTCAGGATGAGAACAGAAATTGTGCTCCAGCAGCGCAGCAGCAGGAGGAGGCCCCATTAGCTAAAGTGGTGCTTCAGGTTAAGGACAGTTTCAGGTTAAGTACAGACCTCCGGAACGAATTAAGTACTTAACCTAAGGTACCACTGTATATGAAATTACGAATTACACATAGCAAAGAGAACTGGTTTTTCTCCCTGTCTCATAACACCAAGACATGTGGACATGAAATGAAGCTGTATGCTGGAAGATTCAGGACAGGAAAAAAGAAAAACATTTCTTTACACAGCGCAGAGTTAAACTATGGAACTCGCTGCTGCAAGTGTCAGTGATGTGGTTATAAGCAAACAGAGAAAGCATCAAGTTGTTGGTTGGCTGCCATTTGTCTGTCTCTTGAGGCAATGGAAGGGTACATCTGAATGACTTTCATTCGCCCTCAAATTTAGTGGCCAGCCCCTGTACCTGTGCCTTTAACGGCAGCTTCAGCAGCGGCCATTAACAGGAGAGGATGTTCATTGCCATGCCGTGGAAAAGCTTCACCAGTTCATTGCTCCCAGTCATAAGAACACAGGGAGCTGCCTTATACAGTGGTACCTCGGGTTACATACGCTTCAGGTTACAGACTCCACTAACCCAGAAATAGTGCTTCAGGTTAAGAAATTTGCTTCAGGATGAGAACAGAAATCGTGCTCCGGCACAGCGGCAGCAGCGGGAGGCCCCATTAGCTAAAGTGGTGCTTCAAGTTAAGAACAGTTTCAGGTTAAGAACAGACCTCCAGAACAAATTAAGTACTTAACCCGAGGTACCACTGAAAACCAAGTCAAAGAACTGGTCCATCCACCGCAATATTGCTGACACTGGCTGGCAGCATCTATCTACATTTTCAGGCAGGGGACATTCCCAGCCCTACCTGGAGATGCCAGGATTGAACTTTCTGCATTCAAAGCAGATGCTCAACCGCTGAACTTCAGCCCTTCCCTAAGTCCACAGGGAGATTCCTCCCTTCCCCTTTCGCTTAGTTAACAAAGATGTCCTTTAATAGCAAAGTCCTTTTTCTGCATAGTGGCGGACCCCTCCAGCCGGTGGCATTCAATTATCAGAGTTACAAGTCTGTGGGCCAATTAGCAGAGAGTGCAGTCCCTGCTTGAGCTGGGTACTGTTGTCAGCCGGTGACCTTGCAAGCAGCTTCTCTTCCTCCCTCCGGACAAGTTTGCATTAATCCACAAGCCGCATTAATTGTGGCAGTAACTCCTTTGGCCTTTCACTTCCCGGGGAGCAGCTGGAGAAGGGGAGGGGGTGCGCAGAGCAAGAGAGCACAGAATCGATGTAACTGGAGCAGCACCTTGACTTCCTTATCAGCCGCAGAGTCCCAGTGCTGTGTCACTCAAAGAGCTGCTATTGACTTACTCTTCAAAGGGCTGATCAGATTCCACCATCCACCCACCAGCATTAGCCATTATGCCCAGCATGGGGTGGTGGTGATCTCACCCCAGCGGCGTTGCGTCCTTTGCCAGTGCCTGGGGCACACGCACATGTTCTGGGCAGGACCAGGGGCAGGGCATGGAGGGCGAAGAAAACCCGCCACACCAGCCCTTGCTGCAGACACTGCCAGGTGGGCGCAGGGAACAGAGGGTCCATGGATATGTGCAGTACTGCCTGCCCATCCACCAGCGCAGGGAGGAGCCCAGGCAGTCAACATGGCCCTTAGTGGGCACATCCCCCAACACTGGCTGGGCGGCCATTCAGTGAGGGGGCCTACCATACAGGGCTATGGTTTATGTTTGTTGTTCTACTCATGGCCTAGGATCCTCGTACCTACAGGACCGCCTCTCCCGGTATGCCCCACAGAGCCTCAAGGTCATAAATAGCAACACCCTAGAGGTCCCGGGCCCTAAGGAAGTTAGATTAGCCTCAACCAGAGACAGGGCCTTTTCAACTCTGGCTCCGGCCTGGTGGAACGCTCTGCCTCATGAGACCAGGGCCCTGCAGGATCTGATTTCTTTCCGCAGGGCCTGTAAGACAGAGTTGTTCCACCTGGCCTTTGGCTTGGAGCCAATTTGATTCCCTCCCCCTCTTTCTTTTTTCTTTTTCCTCCTGTGATGAAGCTGAATTTTAATGTTTCAATATTTTAATGTTGTATTTTAATCTTGTTTTAAAGTTGTATTCATTCAATTGTTTTTATTATTGCTTGTTAGCCGCCCTGAGCCCGGCCTTGGCTGGGGAGGGCGGGGTATAAATAAAAATTATTATTATTATTATTATTATAATTATTACTACTACTACTACTACTACTCACTTTTGCTTCTGGTCCTGCTTGCAGCTGACATGTGGCGCATGGAAAGTTGCCCAGAAAGGGATGTGCCCCCAAAGGTTCCCTACTGGGTTAGATTGAAGGAACATGGCCATGGCTATACCTGGGTACTTACTGCTGCCATGTGCAGTGGTAGCTGCTCATGGGAAGTCTGCAAGTGCCTGTAGCTGCTGCTGGTTCCAGCAATTACTGCACCAACCTGTGGCAAGCTCTGACACAGCACCAATGCTTCCTACTCCCATTAGCACCTGAATTCCTCAAAGCAGCAAGGAGGAGAAACAAGAATGTTTCTGATGATGGACAAACTCTGATTCCTCTCTGCTTGTTCTGTTCTCTAAAAAGTAAGCCGAAGACTCCCATTGTGAAGCTCAAAGGGGCTTCCTGTTACCTGTAGCAGCTGTCAGAACTCCTAGCTGCTACAGTGACCCGGAGGCTTCTCACAAAAATGGAGCCCTGCTTGTGTAGTCCTGCACAAACTAGAGACTTCAAGGAAGGTTATTATGCTATATCAGCCACTACGAATGTACTGGGTTTGCAGCTCTCAAAATGGCGACATGATCAATTGCCAGAAATCCCCCAGTTCTGTACAAGTTAACATTTCTTTATGTAGCTTTATCTATTAGGCGGTCAAGCAAGACGTTCAATGAGTAGAGATCTGGCTGTTCACAGAATTGCAACCAAAGGGAAAATACGCAGCAATGCCCAAGCGATGGCTAGACATTAACTTTCCCTGTATCGTAGAGTAACTGTTTTTTGTGCTGTGTCTTCTTTTTTCCATTATTATTTTGCACAGATTATGGCTGCAGCATGCTCAGCAAACTTAAAGACAGCTGTAAAACGCCAGCTGAAATAAATGAGGCCGAGAGCAAGGAACTGTGAGCAATAAGCAAGCTGAGGAAGACTAGAAAAATGAGATTACGGGCCAAGGACACCACAGCATTTTATATGTCTACTGAAGTATTTTTAGATTAGGTTCATGTCTAGAAGGGATGCAGTTGAAGTAACTGATATTGTAAAGGGGATTGGATGATCAGATAGGTAGATTTCCCAGAGGCATAGCAAGGAAGCCTGTTCAGAGTGAGAGCAAGGCTTCCTGCCCTCACTCTGACTTGGCTTCAATACAGCATCACATCTGATGTGGTGATGGCCACAACATGAATGTCTTTAAAGTGGATTTAAACAAACTCAGGGATGATAAAGCTGTCAATGATTTAGATAGTAGTGGTGGTGGTGGTATTCAATGACAATTGTGTATTACTGGTAGTGCTGGAGGAAGTATGTCTCTGAACATCAATTGCTGGGAATCACAATTGGGGAGAATGCGGTTGCATACAGGTTCTGCTGGACTTTTAGGACCTTTGGCCTGATCCAGCAAACAGGCTCGCCTTATGTTCCTATATCGTGTTCTTATGAATCTGGAGGACCTTCTTTCATTGGGGGTTCTTAAGCAGAGGTTGGGTGGCCATCTGTGATTCCTGCTTTGCAGGGGGTTGGACTGGATGACCCTTGGGGTCCCTTCCAACTTTACAGTTCCACGATACTTGCCTTGCTTGTGTACCTTGGAATATTGACTTCTGGACCTTGTGCTTGCTACCTGAATAAATATCTCTTTCTCACTTGCAAGTAAGAGCCACTGACATTGCGTTTTGGGACAGGAACCTGACACTTTCTCCTTGCAGCGTTTTCCCAAGTAGAATCCCTATTGGCCCTATTAGGGGAAACCTACAGTAGAATACAAGGCTGGGGAAGCTCCAGACCAGGGTCCAAATGCAATCCTCTAGTACTGTCTCCAGGGCTTCCCCTCGAACCACACCCCTCATTGGCTGAGCTTCACATTATTCAACATTTTTGCCTGGCAGATAGATGTCCTTGAAATCTGATAATGCCTCATTCTGGTCTTAATATATAGGCTAGACAAGGGGGAGTGAGTGTGTGTAGAAGCTGGCCTCCTGTAGAGAGGTAAAAATTATATTATTTTCTCCCCCCCACTTCTGCCTCTGATCCTCCCCACCTCTGATATGTGCCCAAAGATTGCTCAGAAGGGATTGTCGGCTTTGGGTGGGGAAAAGTATCCATGCCTCTGTACTGATAGGACAAAAGGCAGCTAGAGGGATGATGGTTTTCATGAGGAAGATGAAGGACGGGGGAAGAATTCCACGCTCCTAATCAAAACTGGAGCCTTCCCCCCCCAAAAAAAATCTGGTGTTCTCCAAATGTTTTGGACTACACCTTCCATCATTCCTGGCCATCAGCTGATGGCAGGCACTGCAGACCAGAGGGTACCATGTTGGGGAAGGCATAGAAGACCTAATAATCACGAGTCCCTGCTGCCTTGCCTGGGTTTGCCCCCAAAGCTCTCCCTTTATATTTTAAGATGTTGACAGGTATATGAGAAGATCTTTAATGGTCCTCATGGGCTCTCCAGGACTGGACTCTGTGAGAGTGTGATACGCTTCAAATCCTACCAGTGAAGGCATCACAGAAGCCCTTTGTATTCGATACCTGCAGGTTTACTTCTGAACCCATCTCATGTTCCACCTCAAATGTAATATTGGGGCTGCTGTCAGGATGTTCTGTCCATAGACATACACCCCACAAGCGTTTCAAAGCATGGAGCCTGCCAGAAAGTAGTCGTTGTCTTAGCCTTTCGTTTAGGCTACCCTATTCTGCAGGACATGCAGGGAATGGTTTCTCAGCTGGTAGGGCCACGAGGCATAAATTGGACACCCAAATATGGCTCAGATTAAGTCCTGGGGCTGCAGCTTGCAGGAGCTCCAAGAAGGAGAGGAAGAGAGGGGGGAGGAGGAGGAGGTGGCAACAGCCCTGGTGCAGATCTTTGCTGGGAGGGAGTGTGGCCATCCCTGCATTCCTTAAGTGCAAACATGTATGGACAGGGAAAGGACAACTTGAACGCAGAGAGAGGAGCCCTACAATCCATCATTCATAATGCTACATTATGAGTCACTGTTGTGTAGTAGTCAGAGAGTTGGACCAGGACATGGGAGACCAGGGTTCAAATCCCCACTCGGCCATGAGACACAAGTGCAAACTTGAATAAAATATTGGGGGAGCCCAGGTAAGCCACATGCCGCATAATAACAAGACACCTACCATTTGGATGGCAGTGCCCATCAATCTGGAAGGACAGATCCTGAAGCTGAGGTTCCAATACTTTGGCCACCTCTTGAGAAGACTCCCTGGAAAAGACCCTGATGCTAGGAAAGATTGAGGGCACAAGGAGAAGGGGATGACCGAGGACGAGATGGTTGGACAGTGTTCTCGAAGCTACTAACTTGAGTTTGACCAAACTGCGGGAGGCAGTGAAAGACAGGAGTGCCTGGCGTGCTCTGGTCTATGGGGTCACGAAGAGTCGGACATGACTAAACAACTAAACAACAAGCCCATCAACTTGGGTGGTAGTGGTGGCTGCCTCAAATATTTTATTGGGGAGCCCAAAGGGACCTCAGCTCCTAGGATTTGGCTCCTATGGTGCAACACATTAGCGACAGACATCCTCCCCTTGATTCCTCTCCATCTCCATCAACATCCACTATGTTGGCCGAGCATCAGTCTTTGGCTTGATCTCAAGGCAGCATGCACTGAGCTACAAATTCGAAGAGCTGAAAGGGGTCGCAGAGGACGTCTAGCCCAACTTCCAGCCCAATCTGGATGCTGTTGAGGATGCTGCTGCAGCATCCTCAGTAGGTAACCATCTAGTTTCTATTTAAAAACCTCCAGCAAAGGAAAATCCACCCCCTTCCCAGGCACTCTGTTCTATTGAGAAACAGATTGTACTGTCAGGAGGTTCTGGAGATCCTGGGGTTGAATCCCAGTGGTACCTTTAGGAATCCTGGGTGCCGAAATCCCGAGAGAGCAGAAAAGACTATGTATGCGACCACGGCTGCATGGATGTTATTGGCTCAGAGTTGGAAAGAAATAGTCCCTACCAGGGAAGAATGGCAGATCAAGTTGGTGGATTATGCCGAAATGGCCAAAATGACCAGAAGGATCAGAAATCAGGAAGACCAAAACTTTAATAAGGAATGGGGGAAATGTATAAATTACCTTGAAAACCATTGTAAACAGTTAAAGTCATTAGTAGGATTGGAATAACACTTGTAGTTTAATGGTGAATTTTGGACACAATGGAGAGGTAAAAGATTTGGATTATCATAAAAGATACAGGAGGAAACGATTAAGAATAAGATCCACAAAGGGGAGGAGGGAAGTCCAAGAGATTGTGTTGTATGTTAGATATGTGGCTGCAAAATTTTAATCTGAAAAAAACAAACAAATAAATTATTATTTTTTAAATAGAATTCCTTTCATTCTTCTAGTTAAAGTTTTGTGAGCTGGGATAGCTCAGTTAGTAAAGCAAGAGAGGCAGGTCAAATGCACCCTAATTCCTTCCACCTTTCTTCCTAGGATAGGAATAGAGTCCCTGTGGCCATCATCCCTGACCCCTGGACATGCTGGCTGGGGCTAATGGGACCTGGAGTCGACCCACAATCCAGAGTGTCACAGCTTACCCATCCTGGTCCCAGGTCTTCGCCTCTAGGCACTTTGCTATTTTTTTGCCGTCCTCCTCTGGGCAAATTCCCATTTCACACAGACCCATGCCCTGCAAAGCGCCACGCGGTAGCTCAGACAGAGAGATCAGACCGGCTCAAGGTCACCTGGCGAGCTCCTCCTTCGTGGCGGAGGGGGCTTCGCATCTTTGAAATCAAGAATGCAATTACCAGTGACACATATGACCTTTAGGAAGGCAGCAACAAAAATCACAGGTATATGAGCAACGCTGCTTGCTCTCGCCAGCTTCTTCTCTCTAGTCAGAGGCAGGAACAGATTTCAAGGATGCCTCTGTGCTTTGCCAAGCGATTTTGGCAGGCAGGAGAAAGGCTGGATCCAAAGCCATCAAGAATGAAGGTCAGAAGCCACCACAGAGAAGCCAATAATCTCAGGCGGGGGGTTGGAGAGAGCTCGGGGAAAGCTATCGCAGCCAGACAAGACACTGAGGATCAGCCCGCATATTTGCAGTGGTAAATGAGAACATCTTTAAGAAGTATGGCCCATCCAGACATCCCCCTTCCCTTCTCCGATGGCAGATGACTCATTCACATGTTACACTGAACACAGATACAAGTTGCTGCTTGTGTGAAAGGACATACTGTTGTTCATTTGTACAGCTCAGCTATGGTGTCCTCAGACTGTACAGTGGTACCTCGGGTTAAGAACTTAATTCGTTCTGGAGGTCCATTCTTAACCTGAAACTGTTCTTAACCTGAGGTACCACTTTAGCTAATGGGGCCTCTCGCTGCCACTGCAAGATTTCTGTTCTCATCCTGAAGCAAAGTTCTTTTTTTTTTTTTTTTGCAAATATTTTTTATTACATTTTCTATAAAAACTTCCATCTTTCCATTTTCCACATCACGTATTTTAGTTTGTTGAACCTCCCTCCACTCCTCTGACAGTCATCCATAATAATTCTCCTATTTACACATTTCTTAATATATAGTATCACCTTTAAGTAATTTCTTTATATCCTTATTTACATTTTTGCGATATTCCTCACTTTTCACAAAGCCTCTTTAAAACACACTAGCGTTGTATTCTCCTCACATATAGTTTTCAAATACTCTCTAAATTTTCCCCAATCCTCCAAAAACTTATGGTCTCTTTGAAGTCCTGAAGCAAAGTTCTTAACCCGAGGTACTATTTCTGGGTTAGCGGAGTCTGTAACCTGAAGAGTCTGTAACCTGAAGCATCTGTAACCCAAGGTACTACTGTACATGCATTGAAGGCTGCATGTGAAGAAATGTATGAGTGTACAGCTTGACTGCTGGTGTACACAGGTACACAGACTGTACACTCACTCAGTGTAACATGTGAATATCCCTAGAGTTGCTGTACACGGGTATTTTACCGTAGGTTCTTCTACCTTATAACACCAGACCTCATGCACATTCAATGAAACTGGATATCATAAGTCAGGACAGTTATAAGAAAGCACTTCCTCGCACAGCATGCAGTTAAACTACGGAACTCACTGCCACAAGAGGCAGCGATGGCCACCAGTTTAGATGGCTTCAAAAGAGGATTAAGCAAATTCACGGAGGACAAGGTTATCAGTAGCTACTACTCACTGCAGGTATATTCTGTGCTATTGTTGGAGGCAGTCCGTTGCTGAACATCCGTTGCTAGGAATCTCAGGTGGGCCATAATGGTTATCTCCTCTCTCTACCATCTCTGAATGTCAAGTCAGGAGAGCTCAACATCCTTCTGAATATCATGTGCCGAAAACTGCAGGAAGGTAAGGCTGCCTTTGTGCTCAGGTTACGCTTGTGGGCTTCCCAAGAGCATCTGGCTGGCCACTGCATTAAAAGGGTGCTGGACTCGATCGGCCACTGGCCTGATCTCACAGGCAAGACTCCTGCCCAAAACACTGGAGAGATGCTGCCAATCAATGCACATCATACTGAGGCCGATGTTCCAATTGTCTGACTCAGAAGAAGAAGAAGAGGAGGAGGAGGAGAAGGAGTTTGGATTTGATAACCCGCTTTATCACTACCCTAAGGAGTCTCAAAGCGGCTAACATTCTCCTTTCCCTTCCTCCCCCACAACAAACACTCTGTGAGGTGAGTGGGGCTGAGAGACTTCAAAGAAGTGTGACTATCCCAAGGTCACCCAGCAGCTGCTTGTGGAGTAGAAGGGAAGCGAACCCGGTTCACCAGATTACGAGTCCATCGCTGGCTCTCCTCACACTGGTTTGCCAGAGTAGACCCCCTTCTGGCTCAGGTGGGCCCTGGCCATGGTGGCAGGACTCTCCGTCAGGGCCAGGCAGTTGGGAGCACAGAGCAGGGAAGAAATTCAATTCAGTTTGCAGTTGAAAGTGGATTGACCTTGTTGACACCTTCCAAAATAATACATGGCCTGAAACACAGGGTTCATCCAGATTCCCTTTTGTGCTGTGGTTCTAGGCGCAGGTCTGTTTTTCAAAGCTCAGCGCCTGAGTGCTGCGCCCCTCCCTCCAGCCCAGCGCTTTCCCCACAAAATCCTGAATTGCTGTTTGTTCCGATTCAGCAGGTTTTCCTGGGGAAAGCCAGTGCCAGTTTTCCCAGCAACACCAGGTATCAGCCTGGAAGTGGCAGAAGCCACTAGTGTTCAAAACTATAGATGTCCAGGCCCCGGAAGTGTGACCAGCCCAAGCTCACCCAGCAGCTGCTTGTGGAGGAGTGGGGAAGCGAACCCAGTTCACCAGATTACAAGTCTACCACACTTAACCACTACACCACACTGGCTCTTTCATAAGGCAGCTTTCTTTCTTCCTGGAGTGAACTGTCTTCCCTCAGACAAATCCCCACTCAGGGTGAAAACTAGGTTCAGTTGGGAAGTGCTGAAAGGTGTTTCATTGCCCCAAAGCTACAGAGGGAGGGCTCATCTGGATTTCCTTTTGTCCCGATGCTTTTCCCCAAGGGGACGGGACGACTCTTTTGAATGCTCAGTTGGCACAAACGGCACGGGAAAACCATTCAGACGCATGCTTTTTAGAGTGTGGATGAGCCCTGAGAGTCTGTTGGCACAGACTGGGGCTCTCTTTGTGTGAGAGACAGGGGCGTGAGGGGGCTGCCATAAGGGGGAAATGAGGTGGGAAGTGCTGCTAAGTTAAGGCCATTGATGGCCCAGTCTCTTGACTCTTCTGTTTATTTGTAACCAAGTATTTGCTTAAAGTGGAAACTTTAATTGCTGCCTTTACAGTGGTACCTCTGGTTACAAACTTAATTCGTTCCGGAGGTCCGTTCTTAAGCTGAAACTGTTCTTATCCTGAGGCACGCTTTCGCAAATGGGACCTCCCACTGTGCGCATGTCTCCAGCGCACAATTTCCATTCACATCCTGGGGCAAAGTTCGCAACCAGGAGCAGCTACTTCCGGGTTAGCGAAGCTCGTAACCTGAAGCGTTCATAACCAGAGGTACCACTGTATTGCAGTGAGCTTTGTTTGCCTTGCTATGGAATTGCTAATTTGGTGTGGTTTACAGGACCTTCTTTTATGATTTTGTAATTGCTTTTCTGTATATCCTTATTACTTTGTTCCCCTGTTTCCTGCTCTAGGGTTGAAAATATCCAGCGAAGAGAAGGTTGTCAATACTTCCAACTAAACAAATAAATCTCAGCTGTGAGGTTTCACAGCAGTCCTTTGAGGTCAGTTAATCTGAGGCAAGTTTCGGGCAACGTGCAGGAATTTGAATCTGTGGCTGTGTACACACCCTTTAAAGCTCCTTCTTTCCCTCAAAGCATTCTGGCTACTGTAGTTTGTTAAATGCTGCTGAGAATTGTAACACTGTGAGGGCTAAACTACAGCGCCCAGAATTCTTTGAGAGAATGTGCTTTGAATGTGCTTTAAAGGTACAGTGCGTTCGCAAACTTCCTTCCACATCAGGATCCAACACTGCATGCTCTGCCAGCCTAGTCCTCTTACATGACCAGTGTGGCGTAATGGTTAGTGTATAGGACTAGGAACAGGGTTCAAATCCCACCCCACCCCACTCAGGTATGAAGTTCTGTGGTGGTAAAGCTATGCTTGAAAGTTTGTGGTGGTGAAATGGCAATGGGAAAAGTTCCCCATGACCAGCAAAACCAGAACAAATCATGCAACACAGGAAAAATGCAGTTGGAAAACTGCTCAAATCGCAGAATGAATACAGGCCTTGGGTTTTTTTAAAAAAAATAGCACTATTTTTTTTAGAAATTAAAAGAAGTATCACTGTAAGACATCAGGTATATCAGGTACCTCAGGTTAAGTACTTAATTCGTTCCAGAGGTCCGTTCATAACCTGAAACTGTTCTTAACCTGAAGCACCACTTTAGCTAATGGGGCCTCCTGCTGCTGCCACGCCGCCGGAGCATGATTTCTGTACTCATCCTGAAGCAAAGTTCTTAACCTGAGGTAATATTTCTGGGTTAGCAGAGTCTGTAACCTGAAGCGTATGTAACCTGAGGTACCACTGTAGGTTCATATTCATGTGGACAGAGCTCTGATATATCTATTAGTTTGGGGGGTCACTGGGTGATGTTAGGCCAGTCACTATCTCTCAGCCTAAGGTACCTTGTTGTGAGGATGAAATATTGGGAAAGTAGAGAGAACTTGAGCTCTTCTTTTTGGGTGGGTGGGGAGTGAGATATAAATATAATAAGGAAGCAAAATTCCCCCTCCAACTTTGATTGAGGCCAAACTGCAACTCTTCCACTGTGTTCGGTTTCACATTGTGAGCCATTTCCTCTTTCTACACTCCCCCCGCCCCCAGCCACCCACCCAATTTCTTTTCCAGACCACTGGTCCTGTTTTTCTCGGGGACATCTGCCATCTGTTTTATCATTTCGCCATTATCAGATGCTAAGACTCAATGACCTTTGTAGGCTTTTAATTAAAAGTTTCTTTCTTCTGTAAATCATCTGTGTCAAACTCATCTGCCCAAGTAGTATCTCTTGAGAAGAGTTGATCATTTTTGATGCCAAAGCGGTACATGGCAGAAATTCATTAATCAGTGTGTGTGTGTGTGTGTGTGTGTGTGTGTATTCAGTGCTTTTTTTTCTTTAAAAATGTTTAGGGGTACTCTCATTTTGACTCAAGAAAATCACCGATTTATAGCTGAAATCGGGAAAAATAAATACAGTAAATGGACAAAAGTACAAAGATTCACAAAACGTTTAGGGGTATGCGTACCCCTGCGTACCCCCCAGAAAAAAAGCACTGTATATCTTTAAAAATCTCAAAGTGATGTCTGGGAACAAAACAAAAAAACCATGGTAGAGAAGAACTACCTCAGTCTATATACATGTCCTAAGACTCATTGGATGAGGTACAGTGGACGCTCAGGTTGCGAACATGATCCGTGTGGGATGCACGTTCACAACCCGCAGCATTCGCAACCCGCAGTGGCGCATCACTTTGACGTGCTTTTGAACTGCTAGGTTGGCAGGAGCAGGGACCGAGCAACGGGAGCTCACCCCGTCGCGGGGATTCGAACCGCCAATCTTCTGATCGGCAAGTCCTAGGCTCTGTGGTTTAACCCACATCACCACCCGCGTCCCTGTAGGGGCTTAGGGGTCCCTTAACAACTCTCAGCACCCTAAACCAGGCATCCCCAACCTGCGGCCCTCCAGATGTTTTGGCCTACAACTCCCATGATCCCTAGCTAACCAGTGGTCAGGGATGATGGGAATTGTAGTCCAAAACATCTGGAGGGCTGAAGCTTGGGGGTGCCTGCCCTAAACAAACCACATTTCCCATTATTCTTTGGAGGAAGCTGTGACTCTTTAAAGAGGTGTGATGCTGCTTTAAACGCACAGCGCATCTGGTCAAAATAAAGTCTGACTGAATTCAGTAGGTCTTTCTCCTAGGTAAGGAGTGTGGCAAGAGGCTCTCCTTCATTGCAAACTTTGTGAATTTCTGGATTCAGTCCACCTCCTTCCCCGTTGCATGTCTGACACAGGCTCCAGCCCCTCCCTCCCTCATCAAATCATATAAAATTATTCACAGCTGTTCAGTGTCTTTGCCACAGATTCAATGAGTGAGCCCAATTGAACACAGCCCCAGTTAAGATTTCCCAATATAAAAAGCAGCTGGAGAGAGCTGGGGAAACAGGTGTAATTGCATTTTTCAAATTACCTGCCTCCCGATGAAAAGCAAGTGGGGTGTTATTATTAGAAATGAATAAACAGGGAGGCGAGCTTTTCAGTCGGGCCTCTACCTTAGAAGCAATTCCGCTATCGGCACAGATGGTTGAGACACAAGCAGATTCTATGAGATTCCCCTCTCCCCATCACCACCTCTTTCCCCCCCAAGCAAAGTAGTAAAAAGCCTTTAAGTGCACTAAATTGTTTTTCGATTGACTTTTCAGGGAACGGCTTATCGGAGAAAAGGCCTCACACCCCAGTCCATTATGTAGCACCTCACCCTGCGGTCTGTTTAATGGATAGAATGGTTAGAACAAACAAACAGTAAGCAACCCAGAAGCTGGGAAACGTCCGCGTTACTACCGTTTCATAAATACCTAAAATGAAGAGTTTGCAATCCCAGAGTTGTTGACTTTAGAGGTGGCCAGGGTGCCACCTCTAAAGGACAACCGTGGAGTTTTTTGGGGGGGGTTGGCCTGTGGGCAACTGCCACCCTGTGGGCACTCCTTGCTCACTTTCTCCCTCCGCTGCCCCTGAGAGACAGAAAGGTCATGTGCACACCCAAAAAAGATGTTAGACTGTTTTTGGGTGGCACTGTGGGTTAAACTACAAAGCCTAGGACTTGCCAATCAGAAGGTCGGCAGTTCGAATCCCCATGAAGGGGTGAGCTCCCATTGCTCGGTCCCAGCTCCTGCCAACCTAGCAGTTCGAAAGCACACCAGTGCAAGTAGATAAATAGGTACCGCTCCGGTGGGAAGGTAAACGGCGTTTCCGTGCGCTGCTCTGGTTCGCCAGAAGCGGCTTAGTCATGCTGGCCACATGACCCGGAAGCTGTACACTGGCTCCCTCGGCCAATAAAGCGAGATGAGCGCCGCAACCCCAGAGTCGGCCACGACTGGACCTAATGGTCAGGGGTCCCTTTACCTTTACCTTTACAGTGGCAAGACTTCTATTAGCTAAAAATTGGAAATCGCAAGAAATACCAACAATAGAAGAATGGTAGATGAAGATGTTGGACTTTTTGGAGCTGGCTGACCTGACTGGAAGAATCCGTGACCAGAAAGAAGAGGAGACACAAGAGGATTGGAATAAATTTAAAGAATATCTAGCTAAATATTGTAATATAAGATAAATAGAAAATTATTGGAAGTAATAAATAGGCTTAGGGGTAGAAGAAGAATACATGGTAGTAAATATTAAGGATTAGAATATTAACAAGAGAAGAGGTTAGTAAATGAAAGGAGTTAATATTATTAGAAATATGAATTTAGAGAACTGTTAAACAGGTGATATAATGAAATTCAGTTAGAGGGGATTTGAGGAAGTCAGTTAACAAGGTAATGAAAATTAGGGATTTGAAGTAATAATTCTTCTTTGTGTTCTCTTTTTTTCTGTTGTGTGTTTTGTAATGTTTTCTTTTTCTTTTTGTGATAAATGTGAAAATCAATAAAAAAGATTTGGAAAAAAAGAAAGAAAGGGCGTGTGCCCAAACTTTGCTTTTCCAAGGGATCTGGGTAAAAGTCCAGACTCTCCAAGTGCCCTGGGGTTCTAGGAACAGTCCCAGATTTACAGAAGCCGTCTCAGTTTCTGATTTGATCCCAGAACATCCCGCTTTCCCTTAGGACGTCCCTATTTTCATCGGAGAAATGTTGGCGGGTGTGGAGCTACGTGACCCCCGAGCCGAGGAGATAAGAAACCATACAACCTTTAGAAGACATCTGAAGACAGCCCTGTATAGAGAAGTCTTTACTGTTTAATGTTTTTATATGTGTTGGAAGCTGCTCAGAGTGGTGGGGGCAACTTGGTCAAGTGGGTAGAATTCCCTCACTGTGAGAAGTGATGTTACAGGGAACCAGGCAGAGGGCCTTCTTGGTAGTGGCACCTGCCCTGTGGAATGCCCTCCCACCAGATGTCAAAGAGAAAAACAACTATCTGCCTTTTAGAAGACCTCTGAAGGCAACCCTGTTTAGGGAAGTTTTTGATGTTTGATGTTTTATTGTGTTTTTAACATTCTGTTGGGAGCCGCCCAGAGTGGCTGGGGAAACCCTGCCAGATGGGCGGCGTGTAAATAAATTATTATTATTATTATTATTATTATTATTATTATTATTATTAAAAATAGGATTATAAATTATTATTATTAAATAGGATCTCCCTATTTTCTTTGGAGATTGTTGGAGGGTATGAAAATCTGAACCAGTAGAGTTAAGCTGGGATGAAGAGAATTTTAGGTAAGCAGCATCTGGAAGACAAAAGATTCCCCACACAGCTCTCAGAGTGGCCACTTACATGATACCAAACAAGGATGACCCCAATTTGCATTTTTAAAAAATGTGTATGCAGATTTATAGGTATGCACCATTGAGTTGGGCAAGAGGCAGTTCCTCCCCACCTGTCTTGCAGACTGCGTGTGATCATTCCTGGGTCTCTCTGGTTCTCATATCAAAACCGCACTGGACGTTCTTGAAAAATACACTGTTTTTTCTTTGCAATTTAATATTGAATATACCCAGAGTAGATCTTGTAAGTTTTGCCTCGGCTTTCAAAACTTTTAACGGCATATGATGGGAATGTGAGAAGAAGGCTGTTAGGATTAGAGGGCATAAATTACCTATGGACTCCATAGTCTTATTAGTATATGAAGATTGGCTGAAATACTCCCTAATAAGTACAGAAACCTGGAAGGGAATATGTTGGCTGCCACTCAGATTTCAGTGGTTGAATACTGTGGGGAGGGGGAGAGCAACAAATTCCATCACTAAGGGAGTGAGGGAAAGACACAGCATAGAATATTAATGTATATCTTACTATATAAAATTATGGGAAGGCGTACGTCAACCAAAAAGGACTCACTCCAGTGTTAGCATGACCTTTCCCCAATGAATCCAGGGAACTGTAGTTTATCACAACGTTACACCACTGAGTTGCACTTCTCCTACCTAGGCAGTTATCTTTCCACAAGGGCCAACACTGATGCCAAAATCCAGCATCGCCTGAGCTCTGCAAGTGCGGCTTTCTCCCAATTGAAGCGCAGAGTGTTTGAGGACTGGGACATTCGCAGGGAAACCAAAATGCCTGTTTACAAAGCTATTGTACTACCAACCTTACTATATGCTTGTGAAACATGGACCACTTATAAACGCCATCTCCAACTCCTCAAAAGATTCCATCACCGGTGTCTCTGAAAAATTTTACACATCACTTGGGAAGACAGGCCTGGAAGAAGCAAAGATCACCAGTGTTGAAGCAATGATTCTTCAACATCAACTTTGTTGGACTGGTCATGTTGTGCAGATGCCTGATGATCGTCTTCCAAAGCAACTACTCTATTCCAAACTTTAAAATGATGGAAATAATAATAATAATAATAATAATAATAATAATAATAATTATTATTTATTTGTACCCCGCTCATCTGGCCGGGTTTCCCCAGCCACTCTGGGTGGCTTCCAACAAAGATTAAAAATACATTAAAATGTCACACATTAAAATCTTCCCTAAACAGGGAAAGCGTAACGCTGGTGGTTAACAAAAGCGGTTTAAAGACTGTCTCAAGGCAAATCTAAAAAAAGTAGTACAAACACTGACAACTGGGAAACACTGGCCTGCGAGCGCTCAAGTTGGAGAACAGCCTTTACCAAAAGTGTCATGGACTTTGAAGACACTCCAGCTCAGGACGCAAGGGAGAAATGTGCTAAGAGGAAGGCACGCTTGGCAAATCCACACCGTGGTCAACTCCCACCCGGAAACCAATGTCCCCACTGTGGAAGGACGTGTGGATCCAGAATTGGCCTCCACAGTCACTTACGGACTCATTGTTAAGACCATGTTTATGGAAGACAATCTTCCACTCGGCTACGAGTGATCGCCAAAGAAGAAGAAGTTTATCACAGATACTACAAATTGTAATTCTCTGGGGGAGTAAACTACAGTCCTCATGCTTTTTATGAGGAACGTCATGCGTTTTAACTGTTTGGCATGTACACAGACTATGGGGAACAATTGAAAGGACTGTGTGTGTTTAGCTTGAAGAAGAGGTCAGCATGGAGACACAATGGTGGTCTTCGAATTCCTGAAGGGTTGCCATCCAGAAGATGAAGTTTACTTGAGCCCCAGTATGATACCACTTTAAACAATCCTGGCTTCCCCCAAAGAATTGTGGGAGCTGTAGTTTGTCGAGGGTGCTTAGAGTTGCTGGGAGACCCTTATTCGCCTCATAGAGATACAATTCACAGATTTTTCTGAGCAGAGGAATTGACTGCTATATCACCCTGAAAATTATATCTCTGCATCATTGGATAGCCCCAAGTTCTAATGTTAAGAGGGAGGGAGATCAACCACTCCCTATCCACTTTCTCAAAAGCCAACTTGTATCTTAGCAACCCCAAATTTCTTCACATATTCATGCGTCCCTCCTTCTTTCGATTCCCAAGCTGCTGGGAAGGTCAGGGTCAATACTGGCACAAGCACACCCCCCCCCCTAAAAAAGGGAACCTAAAAACCACCACCTCACAACAAACTTTTAAGCAGCAGCCATAAACGCTGGTTGCCTATTTTCCACCCTCAAAACAGAGCCGAAATCAACAACATTTGCCGATAAGTTAAAGGAAGCACATTTTAAAAATAAAACTAAAAAGCCAGCTGCCACAGACAACAAAAATATTTATAATATTTAGAGTGCATATAGCGCTTTTTCATCTTCAAAGTGGTTTCCAATCAGGAACTAATTAATCCTCAATACCCCTGTGAGGTAAATGTATGTATTATGCATTTACACAGAGGCTATGTTTGATCTTCTCCCTAACAAGTCTCCGAAGCCCTGAAAATTCGAAGAGGAAAACAGGGCGGGGGGAGGGGGGCACACAACGCAGGCTTTGAAATCTGAAATACTTTTTCTTTGCATGTCACACTTAGAGGAGGAAAAATATCGTTGTCTGGCAAGGCCTTAGTCCCAGAAGAACTGGCTTTCTCCATTTGGTTTGGTTTGGTTGGTTTAATTGAGGTTTAATACACAGTGCATCCAATGAGGAAGACTGAGCAGCCACATTGTCATGGAAAGATGACTATGGGGTGTCAAAGGAAGAGGCAACCATCTTTAATTGCTTGCAGACGGACCGCATGTTTCTAGATCTTGCTGAAGAAACCTGCTCAGCAGCCTCAGGTGGCCAGAAGATATTTCTAAAGATGGATGAATCTGTCAGTTTCAGCTTTCCTCCATTTTTCATCCCCCCCGTCTTAAGTCCAGTTCACCTCATATCCACATCAGTTTGCGATTATTATTTTTGTAAGTCCTCGTGAAAACTCATGGGCATTTTAGTGCCAATTTCTCAAGAGAAACACAACCCAGACAGATGGGTGGGGTATAAATAACAAAATTATTGTTATTGATACACATGAACTTTCCATTTTGACGAAGAGACACACTTTGGCAAGCGATTTCCACCAAGGCAATGCGTGTTTATAAGTTCTCGTTGCTAATGCGTGCATTGTGATGCACGCTTCAGTCGAATAGATACATTTTTGTACACATCACACAATTCGGAGAAGGGCAAATCTCAAAGCATAGTTGTGTTCCAGTTTACATCTTGTTGCATGTCAAGACCTCGTGACCCCTCCCCCCTCCCCAGTTCCCTAGGGGAAATGACATACTGGGTTCTGGCTTGAATATTGCCCCAACTTTATTGCTTACAGTAGAGAATAGTGTGGCATCTGCTGGGAGTGCATCTAAGCATAATCGACAACCATGGGGAATGCCCTATGACTTACATCAAATTAGAGGTACCCCCGCAGGGTCTCCATTGAAGAAGTGGTATGGCCCTAGCCCTCACCTGGGCATCAGACAGAAGCCACTCCTCCCAGATCCTGTTAACAGGACATCCTTACCCACAGAGGGGCAGGCAAAGGCTATAACCTTCCCTCCACCAAAGATCTAGGCTTAACCAAGGCCTAACCGCCTTATAAAGTTGTGATGGCCTCGGTCCACTATACCTGAAGGAGCGTCTCCACCCCCATTGTTCTGCCTGGACACTGAGGTCCAGTGCCAAGGGCCTTCTGGCGGTTCCCTCATTGCAAGAAGTGAGGTTACAGGGAACCAGGCAGAGGGCCTTCTCGGTAGTGGCACCCGCCCTGTGGAACATCCTAACGTCCTCCCACCAGATGTCAAAGGGAAACCCAGCCAGATTATTATTATTATTATTATTATTATTATTATTATTATACGAGGTAGGCGAAATCCAGATGGCTGGTGCCAGTTTGCCAAATGGAAAAATCCCTGCCCAGCCTCAAATATGGCGGCCGACTTGGTCCATAGCGAGGTCGGAGCACCAGTAAAAGCAAACACACTAGATTTGGTGAAAAAAAGACAGGAAAGACTGCTGGGCAGGCCACAATTTAACTACCCCTGGGAGCCGGCCCAAGTGTCTTCACTGGCCGGTTTGGCCCGCTGCCTGGGGAATGCCTGAACAAGGACTGCTGGCATTGGCCATTAACCAAGCATTCTGGCCTGTCCTTGGTTGGACCACTTGTGTGGTCTGGAGCCTGGCGGAAGTGTGACTTAGGAAGGGTCACCTGAAAATGTGAACCTAACCCATAGACCTGGGCAAGATGCTCACACAGCGGGAAGCATTCACACTGCGTTCCCACTTCCACCATGCACGACCGACAGTGGGGAGGGCCTGTTGTGAGCAGTGGGAAAGCTCCGCTTACGGTTTCCGCTAATCTTCCTTACCATCATTCATCCAAGCCCGGAAAGGCTATTTAGGTAATGCAATGTGCTTAAGAGGTCTGTGCCTGCCTTCTATTTCCTGGTAGCAGTGTTTTGCAGCGCTAGGCTTGAAGTGCCTTGCTGTGGATAGAAATTCTGCCTCGGGTTGTGGGACCTGACGCTTCACAGCACAAATGGCTTCACCTTGGCAATTAATTGTTGGTGAGAAAAGGGGATATGGGGGGGGGACAAGCATATGCCACAGTTGGATGGCCACCCTCTTCATTGGAATCATAGAATCGTAGAGTTGGAAGGGACCTCACAGGTCATCTAGTCCAACCCTCCTGCAATACAGGAATCTCAGCTAAAGCGTCCATGACAGATGGCCACCCAAGATCTGTTTAAAAGTCTCCAAGGGAAGAGAGTCCACCACCTCATGAGGGAGACCATTCCACTGTCAAATGGGTGGAAAGCGCCAGAAAGCTTTTTCCTGAGATACGCAGAAAAGGAAATTTGATATAAAAGCACAATTTAAAGTCCTGAATCAGCAGTCAGTTAGTGGCCCTTATTCTGATTGCCCCTGCTATGAACCTAGCAACCTCTGCTGTTATCTGCTCATTTTGATCTGATAGAAGAAAGGACATTGTGGCAGTGGTTGAGCGCCCTGGGATGGTTAGTACGAGTGGGGTGATGATCTCGTTCCTCAGGTCTTTGTAGAGAGTACAGGACAGGAGGACGTGTGCCAATGTTTCGGTGCTACCATCTCCACAGGGGCAAAGACATTTCTCAGGCAGGATCCCAAAGAGATAGAATTCAGGGATTTGAGTTGGGTTGGGACAGGAGAGGCTGGGAATTCTTTGTGAACCCTTCCAATCTGCGTGCCTCTAGATTAATTGTTGTTAGTTAGCTAACTGAAGTGAGACCTCTGGCCTCACTTGATTCTTTAACATGGCATGTGTCTCCAATTTGATCTCTCTCTTCAACACTGAGATACTTGGAATGGCGTTTGAGACACATATGGAGGACACAGTTCTGCCTTCCACAGTTGGAAAACCAGCTCAAGTCCTGTGCCCATTTGAAAAAACGGAAGGGGAAAAACTGCTAATTACAATTCAGCAAGTTGCAATGCAATATATCGCTTTATACTGAGACTGTATAACACCAGTCCTGAAAAACCTACATTGGATACCAGTACGTTTCCGAGCTCAATTCAAAGTGTTGGTACTGACCTTTAAAGCCCTAAACGGCCTCGGCCCAGTATACCTGAAGGAGCGGCTCCACCCCCATCGTTCTGCCCGGACACTGAGATCCAACGCCGAGGGCCTTCTGGTGCTTCCCTCACTGCGAGAAGTGAGGTTACAGGGAACCAAGCAGAGGGCCTTCTCGGTGGTGGCACCCGCCCTGTGGAACGCCCTCCCACCAGATGCCAAAGAGATAAACAACTACCAGACTTTTAGAAGACATCTGAAGGCAGCCCTGTTTAGGGAAGCTTTTAATGTTTGATGCTGTATTGTGTTTTTGATATTCTGTTGGGAGCCACCCATAGTGGCTGGGGAGGCCCGGCCAGATGGGCGGGGTATAAATAAATTATTATTATTATTATTATTATTATTATTAACATTAGCATTAGCATTCATAGATCACAGTGAAATGTGGTTTACAATGAGGTACCTCCGTCCACAAACCCATCTTCAAGGTGGAGTCTGAGTATAAGGTGGAGCTCAGTTCATTGAAGGGATAACAGATGCCACACTTTTCACATTGCCTGTTGCTAATTAATTGTCGCTGCAAATGTCATTTCCCTTTACCTGCCTACCTCCCCCAGAGTAGAGTACCCAGAGAAGGCCAATGAATTTTCCTCTTCTTTACAAGGTGTCAAATGTCACCGGGTTTGCGCATCTGGGATGTTAATAATGCAGAGTGCCATAACTCGTGGAGCCTAGAATAAGCCACAGGAAGTTTGCAGAGTTCATTAGATCCCGTAACTAGACTGCTTCCCTCCCTCCTCTCCACGCATCCCATGGCTACCTTCTGTCCTCCTGAAACACTGAGAAGAGGGCGCCATGCTGATTTCTTTTCTTCTCTCTCTCTCTTGCACAAAAGCATAATGTTCTGGCAAGGTTTTTTTGAAATAATTTAATTAGCCTCCCTTGAATATCGCCGCCTTGCTTTGGATCCTGCGACAATAACATCTCAAGCCTGCTGTGATTATCGGGGGGGGGGGGGGCTGCCATATTAATGCTTCCCCAGCAAAACGGAGAGCGGTGGGAAAATGCCACAGTCAAATTATGCTCTCCCCCCACCCCTTTGCCGTTGGGGAATTGAAACCAATCACCCTTTCCCCTCTCTTCAAGGGCAGCTCTGCAACCACAGCCAATCTCGAAATTGCTAACACGAGTGATCCCAACATGATTGCCAGTCACTTATCCGGTACCTTTAATGTGTAAAGAAGTGTGCTCTTTTATTAATATTTGCTCTTAGGACACTCAAGAATGCAGGCCGCTGTTCTAGCGCACCTGGGGGAAAGCGGTGTAGTTGAGAGAGAACTCTTGTCTGTTGAGCTTTGGTGGCCAATTCCAAGCCCTTATAATAACAGAGCTGACGTGTACCGTATTTTTCGCTCCATAAGATGCACCTAGTTTTTAGCGGAGGAAAACAAGAAAAAAAATATATTCTGAACGAAACAGTGGATGTATGATTTTTGTGGTTCACACTGTGGCCACAGACATGATGTGAGATTTGACAGTGAGTTTGGGGTAGCCCAATGCAAAAATCCTTAGGATCCATGTGGATCTGTACTTTGTAACCACGTTTTTGTGCCATTGCAGCCCCACGAAACAGTGGATGTGTGGGGTTTTTTTGGTGCCGGCTGTAGCCATGGACAGGCTATGTGATCTGATGGTGAATTTGGGGTGACCCAATGCAAAAATCCTGAGGATCCATGTGCTTTTACCTCCCCCTCCTAGGCAGCCTCCTTTATCTCTAGAGTCCCTTATCTCCCTCCCGATCCCTTGCTGATCAGCTGATCAGGAGCTTCGTTTCAACACCCCCTACCCTCTTGTTTGCCTTAGTGTCTTTTCTTTAGCTGGAGCAGTTTTTTGCTCCTCCTTTTCTTCTATTTTCTCTCCTCATTGCTTTAATCTTCCTGTCTCCTCTCCTTGCAAGTTTGCTGTCTTTACCTCCCCCCTCCCAGGCAGCCTCCTTTATCGCTAGAGTCCCTTATCTCCCCTCCCGATCGCTTGCTGATCAGCTGCTCAGCAGCTTTGTTTCAACACCCCCTTCCCTCTTTCTAAAAAAAAAAAAAAAAAGCACGATCTGCTTTTTGCCCCTGGGCAATTCGGCTCCAGGGACCACGCATTGCTCCATAAGACACACAGACATTTCCCCTTACTTTTTAGGAGGAAAAAAGTGTGTCTTATGGAGCAAAAAATACAGTATTTACTGTCCCCCAGGCAGGGCTCCAAACACAGGCCTGCAGCAGGGGCTCTCCTACCAGAATGGAAGAAAGGAAGGCTTGAGGCTGGGCTGGGCCAATTTCTGGAAACTGCAGGAAAGGTGAGTTACTGTTGCACTCAGATTGTGCTTCTGGGCTGCCCAAAGGCATCTGGTTTGCCTCTGCGAAAATAGGATGCTGGACTGGGCGGGCAATGGTCTGATCCATCAGGATCCTTCTGATGTTCTTGTGTACATAATTGCCAACCCTGAAATCTGTTTCAAAACCAGCTGTGAGAGCTGCCACCCTCCCACTGTGGATCCCAAGGGTCTTCAGAACACCAGGGTTTCTCTTCCCCCAGAAAGACCCTGGCAGGCTCTTCGTGCAGATGAGTTTAGAACAATTCTCACCCTTGGAGCCTTAGAATGATAGAATTATCTTATTGTAGAGTTGGGGTGGACTCAAAGGGCTATCTAATCCAGTTGCATAGTGTAGGGGGGAGCACGGGGCGGTTGCCCCAGGCACAAGGTGGTTAAGGGGTGCTGCTTCAATACAGCTGTTCGCTTCCATCTCCAGAGTCAGTTTAAAACAGCTTCTCCATGCGAACCAGGTAGGAAGTGACCTCTCCAGACAATAGAATGACTCTTCTCTTCTTTTCTCTGTGGATGTAATATTCTGGGTCTCTGTTTCCACCCAGCCCTGGGCACTGGCAAACCACGCTATGCCACTGATCTACTCCAAACCCTGCAATCACAGCTAGAAATCTGAAATCTGTTTAAACAGCATTGCTTCCCTGTTACTCACTCTACCACCCAGTATACAAGTAACCTCCCCTCTTCCTTCAGGTCACACTTTCTCTCCTTGATTCACCACTGGGGTAGCTAGATCCAGAAAGGCATCTGTTTCCTTCTTCCCACGCCATGTCCTAAATCTCTGTATCAAGCCTTAGCCTACTCTTGATTTCCTGCTACTCCTTCTCGGTCCTTGCTCCCTCCCTGATTGGAACCCCCTCTAAATGGGCCACCAGCCTTAAGGGCCTAAGTTGAACGCTACTGGATCAGGCCAATGGCCCATCTAGTCCAGCATCCTGTTCTCACAGTGGCCACCAGATGACTGTGGGACGCCAACAAACAGGATCCGAGCACAAGAGCACTCTTCCCCTTCTGCGGTTTCCAGCAACTGGTATTCAGAAGCGTTGCTGCTTCCAACTGTGGAGACAAGAGCAGATCCCTCATGGCTAGTTGCTGTCAGGAGTGTGTGCAGGAGCCAGGCCCTGTGACCAGTAGAACTTTGCAGGACTGGGGCCTTCCTAAGTTTGTTCTGAAGAGTCAAGGCACGGCCGCACAGGTGAGGCCAATTGGTAACTCACAGCACCTGGTGGCAAGAGCCGGGAAGGGATATAAGGTCAGCATTTCCCTTTGGCTCTTTCCCACAGCAACACGTTTCCTGCCTTGCTGCGTTTGGCTCCTTGACTCCTTGCTTCTTGATCCTTGGACCCTTGACTTCGTGACTCCTTGCTTCCTGACCCTCGGACCCTTGGCTTCTTGACTCCCGGCTCTCTGACTCTCAGACCCTTGGCTTCTTGACTCCCAGCTCTCTGACCCTTGGACTCTTGGCTTCCTGACTCCTGGCTTCTGGACTCCCGTTCCTGCTCCCACCCCACCATCTTGCCCCCGGTCCCAACGTCCCCAGCTGGGACTTCGATCGCCCGTGAACCGGACCATGACAGTAGCCTTTGATAGCCTTCTCCTCCATGTCTAATTGCCTTTGAAAGCCATCACTGCCTCTGGTGGGAGGGAGTTCCATGGTTTACCTCTGTGCTGTGTGAAAAAGTATCATGTCTTCATCCTGTAGCCCACCATCCATCTCTCTTCCTCCAGCTGGGCAACCCTGCCCAGCCTCTTCTGGCTTCTTTGAGTCACCTCTGCAGAGAACTGTCAGGATGGCAGCAGAAGCGGGCAGCTCCTTTGCCAGTCAGCCAGGCATAAGACCAGGACGGCAAGCCTTTTCACCACTGGAGAGATCACTTTAATGCTGCCATTTTATTTGCTGTTTCAGCCTTGGCCTTTCGCTGAAACTGTTGTCGTTTCGTTCCGATTTTATCCTCCTTACTGGTACTGAGACTGTAAGCCATCCTGGAAATATTTACAGGATACAGTTCTCCAAAAACAGATAAAACGTCGCCTGCGGAGCAAAGGCAGCAAACCTGAACGGCTTTACGCTTCTACATTCTGCCGCCCTTAGAGTAGGGACGGGTGGTGTTCTTCTCTTGGCATTCTTCCGAACTCTTAAACCGCCGAGCACAATGGAGCATTTGTCAAAATCACATTTGCAATTTGCTTGGTAACCGGTTTGGCAATTTAAATACAAGACCTTGGAGTAATTGCCTCCCCTACGCACTTTTGAAACAATACCCTACACCGCTCAGGAAGGAGGCTTGATTAAAAATTAATTGCAGGGATCGGAAGGGAAGGTCAGAGAGCGCCCACAAAGCCTGAACTGGTTAATTGGGATGCTCGCACGGCCGCAGGAATCGGCTGCAAAGGATCCAAATGCAAAACCAAGGTCTCAAATGCAATTGCCAGCTGACCTCCTAAGGCAGTTTGACAGCATCTATTTAAAGCACCCCCGGTGCACTTTTTTTTAAAAAAAAAAAAATCAAACTTTTATTGATAAATGCAATACAGTGCTACCTCAGGTTACATATGCTTCAGGTTACATACTGTCAGGGCTGCCTCAAGTCTCAGCTCACAAAAGACCAACGCCTTTCTTTTCTTATATACAAAAGTGTTTATTGCAGTTCATTGTTCGCTTCAGATCCGAGGCGCGCAGCCCTACGTCTGCTAGGCTTAGACCGCTGAAGTCCCTTCTGAATCTGTCCCTGCCCTGCACCAGTTTAAGAGGCTTGCGCTGCTCCACCTCTTTCTCTCTTTCCTTTTCCGCAGGGTCTTTCTGCCCGCTGGGGTTTCGCCCCTCCTGGATTCCTCCGACGCGGAATCAGACTGCTCTTGCCCCCTCCTGCGGGCTTTGGGACCTGGCCCCTCCTCCGGGCTCCCTGTACTTCCGCGCGCCTCTACATTTGAACTTGGCGCGCGCCCCCAACCTCTAACTTTCCTTTTGACAGCTACGCTACTCCCTTCACTACTCCCCTCCCCTTCCGGGAGGGTGGCTTGCTCCGACCTCCCTCCTTTCTCTTCTGCCAGAGCCGCCTCCCCTGATACACTGGAACCTCCACCCCCTTCGCTGCACTCTGGCGGGGAGGCTGGTCCTGACGCCCAGCTGCCACTTTGGGATCCCCCGCTGGCCCCCTGCTCCTGACAAGTCCCCCCTGGGGCTCCCCTGGCCTTGACCACCGGCGCCCCCTTCTGGGAATCCTCTGATTCGCTGGAAAGACTCATGGAATCTCTTGAGTCATTGTCATCCTCTTCCTCGCTGTCCTGGGATTCATCCCCATCGCTCTCCATCTCCTGCCTACCCTGTGCCTCTGTCCCTGAACCCCTGACACATACGCTTCAGGTTACAGACTCTGCTAACCCAGAAATAATACCTCGGGTTAAGAACTTTGCTTCAGGATGAGAACAGAAATCTCGCTGTGGCAGCGAGAGGCCCCATTAGCTAAAGTGGTGCTTCAGGTTAAGAACAGTTTCAGGTTAAGAACAGACCTCCAGAATGAATTAAGTACTTAACCCGAGGTACCACTGTACTTACAAACACAAACCAGAAGACTAAACAAACTTATTATACATAGATACATACACCTCTCAGCTTAGATTACAAAAAAGAAAACAAACATACAAACTAAATATACAGACATAAATTTTGACTTCCCTCCATCTATATGTGGCTTCCTTAGTTTTTTCTTTTCTCTGTGTTATCAATAGTATTTTTGACTATCTCATCTTATACCCATTTCTTCTTAATTTTTTACTCTATACGTTTCATCCATTGCGTATTGATATATTAATACCAGAACAATGTTTTTTTTATGTATTCCTTCATGCAAGTCCACTCCTCTATCAGTTTTTCGTCTGATTGGCGTCTTACCACTGCTGTAAGTCTTGCTGATTCTATATATTCACAAAATCTTATTTAGGGAGTTTTTTCTCCCTTCCAGTTTTTTGCTGCAGTCATTCCGGCTGCAGCGGTTGCATATAAGAAAACTTTTTCCCTAGTGGCAGGAATGTCAGTTGATATAATTCCAAGAGGTACGCCTCTGGGTTTTTTTTTACATGATATTTTAAGCATGTTTTTTTTAGTTCCTCTTGAATGTTACTCCAAAATTGTTTAATATACACACACTCCCACCACATAGGTGCACATTTAAAGCACGTGGCGTCCCCCAATAATCCTGAGGGAACTGCAGTTTGTTATGGGTACTGGGAATTGTAGTCCTGGTGGCGCTGAGGATGCAGGTGGCGCTGTAGGTTAAACCACAGAGCCTAGGATTTGCCGATCAGAAGGTCGGCGGTTCGAATCCCCGCGACGGGGTGAGCTCCTGTTGCTCAGTCCCTGCTCCTGCCAACCTAGCAGTTCGAAAGCATGTCAAGTGCAAGTAGATAAATAGGTACCGCTCCGGTGGGAAGGTAAATGGCTTTTCCATGTGCTGCTCTGGTTCGCCAGAAGGAGCTTAGTCATGCTGGCCTCATGACCCAGAAGCTGTACGCTGGCTCCCCTCGGCCAATAAAGTGAGATGAGCACCACAACCCCAGAGTCGGCCACAACTGGACCTAATGGTCTGGGGTCCCTTTACCTTTACCTAAGGAGGAAATGGCAGTTCCCAGGATTCTTTGGGGCTGTCATGTGCTTTGAATACATGCTGAAAGTGCTTTAAATATATGGCGTAGCTCTGACCCTAGTTTATATGCACACACTCAAGTGAGACCTGCACAGGAGTGCTCCTCTTCAGAGTTCCAGTAGGCCAGCCAGCCAGCCAGCCAGCCAGCCAGCCATGCCCCTTTCTGGCATACTTCATTCCACTCCACCCATTTGCTTTTCCATCTCCAGTCCCACAACACAACTTTCCAAACCCTGTAAACACGTAAAAGTGACTGGTTTTGTTGCTGTTCAAACCTTGCGGCTCCTTGCTTGCCAAAACTCCCTCTATTTAAAAAAGCAAATAATCAAGATTATCACAAGAAAGAGAAAATTGCACCCCACCAAAACAGCTCATTTTTACCTGGAAACCAAAACTGGAGAATATTTGTGCAGAACTAAA
Organism: Podarcis pityusensis; assembly: GCF_964106645.2. Taxonomy (NCBI): domain Eukaryota; kingdom Metazoa; phylum Chordata; class Lepidosauria; order Squamata; family Lacertidae; genus Podarcis; species Podarcis pityusensis. The sequence continues at coordinate 11,076,581 of NC_138028.1, read as the reverse complement.
TAAAATGCACACGCACACACCCGGTGCATGGGGCAACCATACAAAATGATTTTCGTGGCATTTATGTCATTTTCCTGACCTATTTCGAAAATGCATAAAGTATGAAGTGATGCTAAGTGAGGGCAGTGCTTTGATTAGGCCAACCAAAATGTCACAAAATGCAAGCTTTTGAGTTCTCCCGGACTCTCCATCAGGTTAGATGCTAAACAACAGGTGGGGGGAAGTGCTGGCTGATGGACAAACCACGACTTGCCCCTGTCCACAGTGGAATGTGGGAGGAGGTGGCAGGAATTCAGATGTGTCCCTCTGCAGTCTACACAGGTTTCAGAGTTGCACTCAGGGCTTCTGGGAAGGAGGAATATACAGTGGTTGAAACCACCATGGCTCAGTGGTAGAGGATCCACCTTACATGCAGAAGGTCTCAGGTTCAATCCTGAACATCTCCAGGTGGGACTGGAAAAAAACTCCAGCCTCAGACCCTGAATAGCCACTGCCATTTCAGACACTCCAAGTGTCCCTATTGTCCAGGGACAGTCCTGGATTTACACAAGCCATCACGGTTTCTGATTTGCTCCTGGAATGTTCTGCTTTCCCATAGGATGTCCCTATTTTCATCAGAGAAATATTGGAGGGTGTGGAGTTATGTGACCCCTGAGCAAGGAGGTAAGTAACTAGACAACCTTTAGAAGACATTGGAAGACAGCCCTGTATAGGGAAGATTATTATTTTTTAATGTTTCATGCTCTATTATGTTTTTTATATGTGTTGGAATCTGCCCAGAGTGGCTGGGGCAACCTAGTCAGATGGGTGGGGTATAAATGATAAAATTATTGTTATTGCGGAATAGGATGTCCCTATTTTCATTGGAGAAATGTATGCCGTTTAGTGTAAACAATACTTGGTTACTATGTTTCATCTTTGGAAATACGAAACCCAGGTGTTACCCTGGTCTGTTTCCATCCTTAGGTGAAATACAGAAGCTTTGCAATGAGTCTAGAAAATTAAAAGGAACCAGGTTTGGTGGTTTAAAAAACTAGAAGCGTCAACCAGCTTTCAAAGGAAGAGAGGGAGCGTTTCCTGCTTTGCAGAGTCTCTGTCTCTCTGTCTCTCCATCCCTTGACATTCAGCACATCATTTTCTGCCCGCTGATTGCCTCTTGCACTTTTAATTTCCACCAGACTCCACTCTGAGGACTTCGACTGATTGCCCTGTCGATGCGCAGCTGAGTCCAAATATTTATGCCACCCTGCCCGGAACACCCCCCTCCCCCCAGCTCTGCTCATCTTGATCATACCAAGGTGTCACAGCACACTGAAAGGAAGGCTCAAGTAACGTAGGCCAAGCAGTGAATCATTACTCCCTTCCCTGCACCGTTAAACTCATCGATGGAGTGACTGGGCACAAGCAACAGGACACCCCCTCCCTTGCTCAGAAGGAAGGAAGGAAGGAAGGAAGGAAGGAAGGAAGGAAGGAAGGAAGGCCGTCTTAAGCATATCCGGTGCAAAGATCCCTCAGGCGCCCCCCCCCCAATTTCCCAGAATTGTCAACCTTTTCCCAAGCCTCTCCGGGGTTTGCTCTCCTCCTGCGGAGCCTTGGAAAGGAAACTGCACCTCCACCAGCCATACAGTTGGCGGGGCGCAGCTTCCCTCCTAAGCCTCTGCAGGGATCGCTCTCCTCCCACGGAGGCTTGGGAGGCAAGCTGCACGCGCGCCAGCCATATGGTTGATAGGGCACAGCTGGGGGGCGTGCAGGGAAAGGGGAGGCCGCCAGCAAAGCCGCGCAGCTCCCTCACTCGCTGGGGCGCCCTTGAGAGGCCGGCGCCCTGGCGCATCGCGCCAGTAAACCCAATGGGAAAGACGGCGAAGGAAGGAAGGAAGGAAGGAAGGAAGGAAGGAAGGAAGGAAGGAAGGAAGGAAGGAAGGAAGTCCTTAATATAAGAGAGTCAGGTTACTTTCTGTCCAGGACTCACACAGCTTATCAGTCTGCCACTCAGTGAAAGGTTCAATCACCAGCACCTTCACATAAGACCATGAAAAACTCTGGAGTGCTGCTGCAAGTCTTTATAAATGACTTCAATGGAGGATTTGAGGGGATGTTCATCACATTTGCAGGAGATACCAAAGTGGGAGGGGTAGCTAATGCCACAGAAGACAGAATTGAGATTCAAAACAATCTTAAGAGATTCGAGAACTGAGCCCAAACTGAGAAAATTAATTTCAATAGGGACAAATGTAAGGTTATGCACTTAGGCAGGGAGAACCAGGTGCACAAATAGAAGATGAGGAGCAGTAATACCTGTGGACCACAAGCTTAACATGGTGTGATGGCAGCTCAAGCATTGCATGTGTGACAGTCCCAGAGAGAAGGGGTCAGACATCTATAGCTTTGAACACTAGTGGCTTCTGCCACTTCCGGGCTGATACCTGGTGTTGCTGGGAAAACTGGCACTCGCTTTCCCCAGGAAAACCTGCTGAATCGGAACAAACTGCAATTCCGGATTTTGTGGGGAAAGCGCTGGGCTGGAGGGAGGGGCACAGCGCTCAGGCGCTGAGCTTTGAAAAACAGACCTGCGCCTAGAACCACAGCACAAAAGGAAGTTTGGATGAACCCTGTGTTTCAGGCCATGTATTATTTTGGAAGGTGTCAATGAGGTCAATCCACTTTCAACTGCAAACTGAATTGAATTTCTTCCCCGCTCTGTGCTCCCAACTGCCTGGTCCTGATGGAAAGTCCTGCCACCATGGCCAGGGCCCACCTGAGCCAGAAGGGGGTCTACTCTGGCAAACCAGTGTGAGGAGAGCCAGCGATGGACTCGTAATCTGGTGAACCGGGTTCGCTTCCCTGCTCCTCCACATGCAGCTGCTGGGTGACCTTGGGCCAGTCACACTTCTCTGAAGTTTCTCAGCCCCACTCACTTCACAGAGTGTTTGCTGTGGGAGAGGAAGGGAAAGGAGATTGTTAGCCGCTTTGAGACTCCTTAAGGAAAGGCGGGATATCAAGTCCAAACTCTTCTTCTTCTTCTTCTTCTTCTTCTTCTTCTTCTTCTTCTTCTTCTTCTTCTTCTTCTTCTTCAGGCCCCTGAAGCCCAGAGCTGGCCCTGCCAAGCCAACTTCCACAGAAGCATCCAGTTCCTTAGATCTTGCAGCTTGGGGAAGCGCAGACTGTGCGCAACCTGTGTGGGGTGCCCAGAGCAGCCTGACCGGCACCCCCCTCAGCCGCATTCCTTAGCTACGTCCTTCAGCTTCACCGTCTGCTTCCGCTGTCCTGTTTCCTTTGCCGTCTGAGGAGAATTTTCTGAGGAAAGCGCTTGTTCCTTTAAGCAAAACGACTGGACCGTTTCTCAGCGGGTCTGCTGTGTCTCCTCTTTTGCCCCGGAGGGTGGGCTGGCTTGCGGTCTGGCGATACGTCACCTCGGCAATTGACAGGGCCTGCCTTTCCTCTCCGTCTCAACCCTTCCGTTCCTCTTATCTGCCACTGAGCCTCAGAGACAGGAGGAGATAAGTGCTCACAGGGCGAGGTCACAGGTGGGGCAGAGAGGCAGGGGCAAGATGGAGGGAGGATGAAGAGCCCCAAAGAGATGGCACAGGGCACTGCGGAGAGGCAGAGAAGCCCCTGAATCCAGGCCTTGCCCACTCCCAGTTCATGTTAATGTTTCTAAGTCACCTCATCCCAAAGGCTCTGAGCTGATATCTACACGTTTATACACAAAATGCCCAGAGCTAGTCAGATTGGAGCATTCCATCTTAAAATCCAGTCCCGTTATTGGGCAATTGGTGCATGTGTGAAAAGAGACATCCCAGAATAAACAGTACCTAATGTTATCCCACACTTAGTGTGGCAGCACCTATTTCTCTGGAACTCCCTGCCTATTGATAGTAAGCTGACACCTTCATTTTGCTGCTTTCAACACCTGAGAAAAACATTTTTGTTCAGGCACACCTGTCCCAGACAGGCAATTTTATTATGTACATTTGCTTTTTCAACTGTTGATTTTATCTATATATATGTGCATTGCACAGGGATGCGGGTGGCACTGTGGGTTAAACCACAGAGCCTAGGAATTGCCGATCAGAAGGTTGGCAGTTTGAATCCCCGCGACAGGGTGAGCTCCCATTGTTCGGTCCCAGCTCCTGCCAACCTAGCAGTTCGAAAGCACGTCAAAGTGCAAGTAGATAAATAGGTACCGCTCCGGCGGGAAGGTAAACGGCATTTCCGTGCGCTGCTCTGGTTCGCCAGAAGCGGCTTAGTCATGCTGGCCACGTGACCCGGAAGCTGTACGTCGGCTCCGTCAGCCAATAAAGCAAGATGAGCGCCACAACCCCAGAGTCAGTCACGACTGGACCTAATGGTCAGGGGTCACCTTTACCTTTACCTTATGTGCATTGCACTTATATCCCACCTTTCCTTCAAGGAATTCAAGGTGATGTCCACATTTTACCCTCACAGCAACCCTGTGAGGTAATCTTGACTTCATGTTAACAGATTTACTCTTTGTTTGGCCAGCCAGGCTGGTTTGCATAAGCCAATGCAGGGATTCCTTGTCTGGCACATTTTGGCAGCTGGTACTTTCATCCCTATCCCAATCAATCAAAATCCTACCATTTATTAATTTCTAGGGGGGAGGGGTTGGGTGGGGGTCCTAGCAAATCTATAACAGTATTTATAATCTGCACTTTCAGGAGAGTAAATCAAGGTGGAATACAACATGCTTAGCTGGCTGGTTGGAGAGAGAAATTCATACTGCAAAGGCCCATCTAAGGAAGGCAGTTTTCAGAAGATGTTTAAAAGAAGACAGGAGTGGATCCTGGCAAACATCTAGTGGTGGGGAGTTCCACAGGTCAGAGCCAGCCACTCTGAAGGCTCAGATGCTAGTGAAGGCCAGCCGGACCTCAGGGGCATGGGGAACCACAAATATGCCCCATCAGAGGATCTTGGGGGCAGTCAAGGTGTAACATAAGGAAAAGGCAGTCCTTAAGGGACTTTGGACTCAAGTTGCCCAGGCCTTTGTGAATTAGCAAATCGGCAACCAGTTGCACGTAAAACGCATTTCAGTAACCAAGCCTTGAAGTTGCCAATGTAACTTTGGGCTATGCATACAATTCCTGCAATCCACGGGACTGCAAGCGTTTTCCTGGGAGCCGTGCTGCCGCCTGATGAAAAGAGAGGAGGCCTCTCTTTATTGGGCTAATGAGGAGCACTCCTCAAACAGCTCTTGATCAAACTGCCTCAGCTTTTTGTTTTTCATAACGCAACTCTCGAGTCAAGATAATTAGGCTTCATGACTAATAAGATAATAGTACATTTACTGTACAGCTGACTCTTCAGCGTCAAAGGGCTTCATAAATATCAGCCAGAGAATCTTCACAACACCCGTTCGGCGAGAAGCCCTCCTCGCAGGAAAATCGGAGGCAGAAACAGATCCTTTTCTCTAGAAGGGGAGCAACCCCACAATGAGGAAAGGTCAAAACATTGTGGGGTGGGGGGTAGTTTAGAGCAAAGATGAATAAAGGGGGACGGGATTTAAGGGCATAGATTTATGCACATTGTGGAGAACAAGGGGGCATGCATTGAAGCTGAATGCCATAAAATTCTCGGCAGGACTGGACCGACTAGATGGGTCGCTGGCCTGATCCAGCAGGCTCATCTTATTATACCTGATATTATAACAACAACAACAACTTTTTTTATTTATATCCCACTCATCTGGCTGGGTTTCCCCAGCCACTCTTTGTGGGAAACGGCCTTGTTGCACAAGACCCCTAAAGCAATTTTAATTGTGTAACCTGAATTTGCCGGAATGTGATGGAATCTCACCAGAAAATAGTGACCGTTTGGAAGGAGAAACATAGATAACTGGTTGGTCCCTGTGGCAAATAGGATGCTCATAGACCTTCAGCAGCTATGCAATACAAATCAAGGAACATCACCTGATCTGGAATTTTTAATGGGGATCACCTGACCTGCTTTGGCCAGAACTGAGTGGAGGCACACCAGATTCAACCTCCGTATGGCATTATTTCAAGATGGACCGGAACAGCAACCCTCTCTGTGCTGCGAGGGATTGAAGTGTTTCCTTCCCCGCCTGTCTTCACTTTGAAGATAACGGCTGAAGTTGGCTGGCTCATCAGCCAAGCGGATCCTTGTTATCTCAACGGCAGCCTTTTGAGTCCTCGAAGGACTGGCAGAACTAGCCTGACTTTGACCTGCTGCGTCTGCTTGTTGTTCCACCAGACAAGACTGCAGAGCTGATATGGACTTCCTTTGAACAGCGGCATTGGTGATGAATTGGTCTGACAAGCTGAGTCCCACAGACCATTCACTTGCCACACGAACCCTCCGGGCATAGCAAAAACAATTTGCTTTCATGCTTGCACAAGGGGGGGGGGGGAGAGAGACCCTGCTTTGTCATCAAAGGATCCCAAAAGTGCAAAGGGTATTGTGAAGGCCATGACAGTCCCCTAGAGAGGATAAAAAGGTAAAGGGTAAAGGGGCCCCTGACCATTAGGTCCAGTCATGACCGATTCTGGGGTTGCGCGCTCATCTCGCTCTATAGGCCAAGGGAGCCAGCGTTTGTGGCCAGCATGACTAAGCCGCTTCTGGCGAACCAGAGCAGCGCACGGAAACGCCGTCTACCTTCCCGCCGGAGCAGTGCCTATTTATCTACTTGCTCTGGTGTGCTTTCAAACTGCTAGGTTGGCAGGAGCAGGGACCGAGCAACGGGAGCTCACCCCGTCGCAGGGATTCGAACCGCCGACCTTCTGATCGGCAAGTGCTAGGCTCTGTGGTTTAACCCACAGCGCCACCCGCGTCCCTCCTAGAGAGGATATTTCAGCCTAAATCTCTCTCCTTCCTTGGAGATTTTTAAGCAGAGGTTGGATGGCTATCTGCCATGGATGCTTTAGCCTACATTGCAAGGGGTTGGACTAGATGACTTTTGGGGTCCTTGCACACACCTCTTTTCTTTAAGGGAAAGCCTGTAGTCCAGCCTTCTCAGCCCTTCAGAGTTTTGGGCTAGAAGACCTTTTGCATCTCAGTTGCCCCAGCACACTTCCTGCCCAACTTCTGACACTTCCTTATTTATCCCTGTGGGATAACTCTTGTCAGTAGAGCATGAGACTCTTCATCATAAGGTAGTGAGTTTGAGTCCCACACTGGGTGAAAGATTCCTGCATTGAAGGGGTTGGACTAGATCAGTGTTTCCCAAACTTAGGTCTACAGCTGTTTTTGGACTACAACTCCCATCATCCCTATCCAATGGTCAGGAGTGATGGGAATTGTAGTTCAAAAACAGCTGGAAACACATGTTTTTGGAGGGGGGACACTGGACTAGATGATCCTCGTAGCCCCTTCCAACTCTACTATTCCATGATTCTATAATTATATATCATTAACATCATATAATTTTGCACAGTTGGAAGGGACCATGAAAACCTTCTAGTCCAACCCCATGCAATCCAGGAATATTTTGCCCAACATGGGTCTCAAACCCACAACCCTGAGATTAAGAGTCTCATGCTTTACTGGCTGAGCTGTCCCAGCAGCCCTTGATCTGAACCTTAAAAACTGGTAACAATCTGTGGAAGACTCAGGTTTGCTGCCTTGCAATGTGTGAAAGGTTCCTTAGAGCTGTGTTCCTCAAGCTCGGGTTCCCAGAATATGGTTGGACCACAGTTCCCATCATCCCTAACCATGGGCTAAACTGGCTGGGGTTTATGCAAGTTGTGAAAGTCTCACATTTTGGATGGACTTAAATTTGGCCCACTTGTCCTTGTTTCTTGTGCCATCAAGGATGGTCTGGTCCCTGGTCTGGGATGGTGAAGATTTCTACATGCACACACAAAACACACAAACCACACACACTTTGTCAGCTGCAATTACAGGCATTTCTACACTGATGAAAACGTACAGCGATCATTCGTGTTTGTCTGGGAGGCAGCGAGGGGCAAAAGAGGTCTAAAGACTTTTGGCCCCTAGCCATTTTCAGAGCAGCTCCGTGGAAGAAGGGGGGGGGGACAAGTGGCGGGGGGGGGGGCAAAGAGAATCTCTTGATTGGAATAATTATAAATCGTCTTCTCTTCGTTCTTGCTACACGAATTCCAGGCTAAATTATCATCTAATTTCAGAGAGCTCCATGACTGAGATTATCGGTGAGTCATTTGTAATTATGTGCCAGATTGTATTAAAGCATGAAAACACAAAGGATTCTCATCAAACACTAAGAGGGGGGAAAGAATCAAATTACATTTCGCAGGCAGGATAACAGTTCAGACTACATTTCAGATTCATGACATATTACAAATGTAAAACAGGAACGTGGGGAGGGGAAGGATGGCAGGGGGCTGGGGAGTGAGAAACTCTCAGCTTGAAAAGTGCACAACATGTTAAAAGAAAGACAATGGGCCTGATCCAGAAATATGAGGATGCAGTGGTGGGTTACTCATGAGGATCACAGGGTGCTTTACAATACAAAAACACAAAAATACATGCCATAATAACAAACAAAACAATAACCACACAGTTAAAAGGCTATAGATTGTCTAATCAGCCAAGTACCTGAAGAGGAACATTTTTGCCTGGCACCTTAAAGGTGTATAATGAAGAGGCCAGGTGAACCTCCTTGGGGAGAGCATTCCACAAACGGGGGGCCACCACAGAAAAGGCCCGTTTTCGTGCTGCCACCCTCCAGACCCCATAGGATGTTGATCTTAGGGTCCAGGTAGGTTCATATGGGGAGAGGCAGTCCTTGAGGTGTTGTGGTCCTGAGACATTGAAGGCTTTATGGGTCAAAACCAGCACTTTGATCTGGGCCTGGAAGCTCATTGGCAGCTGGTATGGTTGAACCAGGATCGGTGTAATATGCTCAAGCCATCTTACCCCAGTGAGCAACCTGGCCGCTGAATTCTGCACCAGATGAAGTTCCCGAACTGTCTTCAGAGTCAGCCCCACGTATAACGTGTTGCAGTAATCTAAGCAAGAGGTGGACCTCGGTGACATCCAGCAGATAGCACACGGGAATGACACAAAGGGGAGAGTGCTGTTGTGCACATGTCAAACCTGCGGGCTTCTCATCCACATCTGGTTGACCATGGTGAGAGCAGGATGCTGGACTAGATGGGCCCTTGACCTCATTCAGCAGGGATCGTCTTAGGTTCTTTTGCTAAGAGTCCATGGGAGCAACGTGAAACGAACTTGGTCTGCACCCAACTTTCAAATCTGTAAGGTTTGTGGCATACATTTTGTACTCAGAAATTTCAGCGCCCCTTCAATCCAGTCATATGCAAAATGTATTCATTTAGCAATATAGATATATACCGCTTGATTGTGATGAAACCTCAAAGCAGTTTAGGTGAAGGTAAAGGTACCCCTGACCATTAGGTCCAGTCGTGACAGAGTCTGGGGTTGCGGCCCTCATCTCACTTTATTGGCCGAGGGAGCCAGCGTGCAGCTTCCGGGTCATGTGGCCAGCATGACTAAGCCGCTTCTGGCGAACCAGAGCAGCACACGGAAACACCGTTTACCTTCCCGCTGGAGCGGTACCTATTTATCTACTTGCACTTTGAAGTGCTTTTGAACTGCAAGGTTCGCAGGAGCAGGGACCAAGAAATGGGAGCTGACCCCATCGCAGGGATTCGAACCGCCAACCTTCCGATCAGCAAGCCCTAGGCTCTGTGGTTAAGACCACAGCACCACCCACTCCCCCCCCCAAAAAGATCTACGGTCAGAAAGAGACTTTCCTCTGAGTAAACATGTGCACGATTGCACTGGAAATATATCTACAATATATTCACTGTTCTCTCGCTCCCCAACCTGCAACAACCACATAAGCACTGTTTTCATTTAAATCATGGCGTAAGTATTGAGCTTTTGCAGAGGGGAGGTTCCTTCGTTGCTACATGTTCCATTTCTGCAGATATAATCCCATGGTTTAAAAAGAGAGGAGAAAAGCTAAAGAATTGCACCCTGGTGACACAAGCAAAATGTGAGGAGGGGATCCATTTAGAATGTGGAATTCACAATGTACTGAAGTGTAGATTGAAAAGCCTCTGGTGTTTCCTTCATTGCTACATTTAAAAAGACACTCAGAACCATCTGCCAGCTAATAACGGCTTTATTAAAGCTTTAATGTTGCATTCCGTCAAGAAACACACAAAAAAGGTAGGTGGCGTTGCATCGGAGACAGGCAGCAGGCAGCAACCTGCTATTTCTTCCCTTGAAACTCAGTGATATTCTTCCCCATCGCAAATTAAAGAGGCAGAAGATTTGGGGCCCTTTGAACATCTCCTAATTCCTAAACGCATTTCTGCTTTTGTTCATGAAGCCCACTGACTGCACAGCTCAGCTCTTATCACAAGGCTTTCAGAGTGGGAAAGAAAGGGTTTAATGCGCAGTGCCAATCTCCTTGGTTAATGTTCCATGCCTCAAGTGTTCATTATGGAAGGTGGGGCAATTCCAATGCACACATTCGCCCTTAACATTATTCTTCTGGGCTGGGTTCTTGGGGCGAGGAAGGAGGGGAAATATTATGCTCTTTGTATGGTACTGGACACATTGAAAGCTCATGACTTCCCCCAAGGAATCCTGGGAATTATAATTCTGAGGGGGAAGCGACAGTTCCCAGGATCCTTTGGGGGAAGCCATGTGCTTTCAATCTATGGTGTGGGTGTCCCCCCAGTATGTGCTAGATGGAGGTACAGGAATTAGCTAGTAAATGATGTTTAACGCTACTATGGATTCCCACCCCTCACTCGGCATGGTGGTTGCCATGGCCTGATTGGACACAGAGGAAGAGCAGGAAGCACCAGCTTGGGAGCCCCCAAGGCTCAGAGCCTGGGGAGTGATTGTGGGACAATGAGGAGAGGTCAGAGGGAGAAGACTGGGAAGAGAAGATGTTGGAAGCTGAAGGGGTAACGGGACTTAGTGAGCTGGGAGAGTCTGTGGCAGAGAGAAGCCCAGAATCAGAGGCAGCAGAGTGGGAAGAGGGAGGCCAAGAGGCAGAGGTGAGGCAGGCTGGGGGAAAGTCACAGGGGTCTCCCCCTCCTGCTGCAACAAGGCCCCTGCTCCCCTTGCCTCCCAGGACCGGAAATGGCTTTAAAAGGATAGGGAGGTTGATTGTGCACAGAGACAGTCTCCAATTGCTTGGAAAGACCCCCTGGAGAGGAGACTTAGGCAGCTGTAGGAAAGCAGGGGCTCAGTCTCTGCTTCATGGGGGCCAGATGAGTTGCCGTACTCATTAGGCCTGACAATCCTGTGTTGATCAGGTTTTTGCTAATAGAGAGTTAACTCCAACCTGCACGGTGTGATTTACTGCCGGCTCGCTCCTGACACTCATTTATATATGGAATTTTTACTTTGTATTTTTCAAAAAACGTTTCACAGAATGTGTTGTTTTCCTATTAAAATTATGTCATTTTCAATGTGGTTCATTAAGTGTGTCTGCATCTGATTCTCATTTGCAATACACAATTTGATTATTTAAGGAAGGTTGTAGGCCACTTGGAGATTCCTTTGGATATGTGCAGTGGCATGGAAATGATTAAAAAAATAAAACAACTCAGGAAGATGCCTTGGCCCTAAGCCATGAGCACGGGCAATTGTCTTCTGCAATCTGATGTAGTTCACTTCTGGTGAGAATGCAGAGGATCAGAATTAGGGGCATTTGCTCACTTGCAGAAGGTATCATGCTCTGCGTGGCTCCTGGTGTCTCCAACAAGGAAGACTGGGAAAGATTTCTGCCCAAGTTCCTGGGGAGAGACCACCCACCAAAGGCAATGCTGGCCTAAATAAGGAATGAGGAACACCAGCCTTGCTGCCAAATGCTGCCTTCCAGGTCTCTAGCTGGCCCTCAGTCTTCTCCCTATGAAAGTAATGCACCTCTAAGAACTGTGCTGGAAGAGGGTGGCCAGAGCAGAGAGGGCAACAGCAGAAGCAAGAATGTTTGTTTTTTCAGGAAGCTCTCTCTGAAGAGTGGGCTCCATTGCTCTCTTGCCGACATCAGAATAAGTATGGCAGAGTCTTAATGCCCTGTGGGAAACCCCCACTGCCTCCCCTCTCCTCCCAATTAGCAACAGCAAGGCCCCATAGCAGGGCGTCTGTGAGGCCCATGGTTCCTACAGCAGCAACATCGTATGCATCGGGGTCCATAGGAAATATACATTTCCCATGCTTCCCAAGTGCTGGAATACTGCCACAGCAGGAACCAAATGAAAGCTCCCCTGCCAACAGATAAACGTGGGTAAGAAAAGGACAGAGGGAGCGAGGTAACAGTAACGTGGAAGACTGCCATGGGGCAACATCAGTTGTGAAGGAAGCCCCAAACTGAATCTCTGAACCCCTCATTCCAGCTGTCCCATTGATCCCAACCACTAGTCCTGCTTTGATACATGTCAATGGTTCTGAAATGTCTCTGTGTCTCATTTACTAAGTTATCAGCATCAGATTAGAACGGTGCGGGCGGTTCCCCCGCACAGGGTGCCAAGTCGAGAGAGTGGAAAGAGAGTGTCGGTTTATGCATTATTCAGGAAGGGGGAAAACACACACTTTCAAAGAAAACATACACACACCCTTAAATGTTTTTAAACACTTTTGCTTTGTAGACACAAAATAAGGATATACACTGGGTATTTTGTACACTGCTGTCCAAGTCACACAGAAGCAGTCTTAAGAAACAAAAAGCCTGCAAGGGAAGGCAAGAACACATAATAAAAGATGACTTTAAAAAAATAATATTTACAGCAGATATTACAATTTGTCTGGGGGGTGAGGAGGGGAGACAGCAGGCCGTGGCTCGTGATGTGGGCTGGAAGGACCCTTCAAGATGCTTGCAGATTGTTTCGATTCGCTGGCACTGCCGTGCACCAAATGTATTGGCCTTGTTAAGATGGGAGCAACAGGCGCCGAGGAGACTATGCAAGGAGTGATACATAAAAACAGCAAGAGGCGATAAACTCCCACGCAATCCAGAGGGAAGGCAAACAGCACAGCGAGAACTAATACGGAGGTCACTTTTTAAGACGATGCTACACAGCTCCCGCCAAAGTCTTTCTGTGGTGAAGGGAGTCGCTCTCATGAAACAGAACATACAATTGAGATGCAATCGGTGCACACACGTCACCATCAAAGGTTGCCTGCCCTAAATTGTTCTCTAAAATGCAATTTATACATTTGCCTCGCAGAGGAGCAAGCTTAGCCCCTTTCCTCCACTGTGCAGACAGCATCTATGCAGGACTGCGCAAACATCCGATCACATGGAGGTTTCTAGGTCCTCAAAAGAGAGGAGGAGGATGCTGCAAAAACTGGATCTGCATAATCAGGAACGTGTAGGGTTCCTGTTCCACCCACCTAAGTGTTGGCAAGTCTGTGAACTGAGGCCAAGTGACCAAAGGTTAGAAAGACTTCAAGGTAGAAAAAGCACAATGCCACAGTTTGAGGATTCTGCCTAGGAAATGTGCGCTACACTAGGAGTGGGAGGGAGCCAGGATTCACACCTCGCAATCGAAAACCAACCATTCTCGAAAGCCTGTGAGCTCTCATCATCATCTGAATGCAGAATTCGGCAAGCTCCAAATTATTTTCAGGGAAACGCAGCCAAGTGCCTCCCCCAAGGTCACTGTGATATGTTAACAGTAGCAGACAAGGGTGAACTGTGTACTCGCCTTTATTTTAACATTTTCCCTAAGTAGTTATGAAAACAGAAGGTGGCATCTGCTAATCCGTTTGTATTCCCTGAGCTTAGTTACACCGAGAAGGAATGAGCACTCCGAAAAGGAAAGAAAAATAAAAGAAATCTGCGTGTAATATTACATGACTTAGAAATGTGCGAGGCAGGATTGAAAATCCTTATGCATTCCAAGGTTTATTAAAACGACACCTTTCTGCAGCCACAAGACAAAACACACACCCCAGTCCTCCTGCAGCTGAAAGCAAAGGATCGCAGCAGAGCTGGTGGCTTGTGAATGCTCCTCAGCAGGCCTGCGAACTTTCCCCTTTATGGGAACTGAAACTCAGGGCCAAACTGGATGGGTTGTTAGATGTGCCTTTGCACCTGATGTGCATCCTTTCAACAAAATGAAAATAGCAGTCGCTGGGGAGTGGATACAATTACTGGGATTCCTGCAGGCAGTGTATGGTATTTTAACCCTTTCCTCCCCTGCCGTGGTCTCAATGAAAACTGGTTCTCTGAAGCTGCTATTTGCACTGGGAGGGAACCACCTATTGGCCTTAATTCAATTCCATTTGGGGAGGGGCGAGTGACAAATGAGAACAGCAGAATGAGGCAGTGGTGCCAGGAGAGCGTTTCTATCCCCTGCCCCCACTTTAGCTACAACTTTTACAAGTATACATGAGCTTTCCCTAAGAGGACAAACAGCAGCTTGGGTGGGCGAGTTTCATTAGGAAGCACCTGGGGGATGGTTCAATCCAGTTCCCCCAGTGCTGTGGCCCAATCCAAACTGTGCCTCCTGTGTGGGTGCTCTCTGCAAGAATTTAAAGATCACATACCTCCATCATGACACTGAATTTGGCCCTCAGAATCCCAACCCTTTAAAAAGCCAACCAAGCAAAAAACCCTCAGTGAGCCAAAGTAACACATTGGGGAGGGAGGAGGGGGGAATTGCTGATCCTACGGGACCTCTTAAGCATTTAGCAGCTGAGTAGTGGGCAAACTTCTCTTGCCTCAGCAATGACATGCTATTGGATTCAAAATCAAACTGCTAAAGGACCAATAGAAGCCCGAGAATAAGATTAAACATCTCCCCCAAAACTGCTTCTCCTATTTCTGTAGTTGGTATTTCATATGGATTGGCCAGATTCCATAGCTCTCCCTTCCTTAACCTTGTGGGCTGGGACTGACGGGAGTTGTAGTCTAAAATCAGAGCCTAGCTATACAAACCTGGCCCCAAGGAGGCAAGTCTGGCAAGGAGACATGCCAAGCTGCCTGGAATATCCACGTGAAAAGCAGACTGCAAATGCCAGGGCAACTGCATGGACCCAGCCAACCACACAGAAGCAGATAGTGCGATACTGGCAAGCTCACCACCTAGTACTTGGTCCCTAAAAAGAATAATTTGGGGTTTTTGTTTCTTTGTTTTTTTTAGGAGGGAGCTTGCCACAGCAATCTCTGCCAAAACAGAAGCGGCCACGTACCATCAAAACAAGAATCTCCATTTTCCAGATCAAGACCTAGTAATTCAAATAAACACCCAGATAAATCCCAGTCAGAGAATTAAATGCAGGATGTCCCAGGAGATCTGAGTCACCTCCTTCTGCCATGTCCTACCATCTCCCAGGGACTTGGGAGTCTAGTTCTCAATGAGCTGGCAAATCTGCATCTGGGCTGGAACATCACAGGCTGAGAGTGGGGGATGGTGGGCCTCGTCAACTAAACCAGGGGTGCCAGACCTGTGGGCCTTCCAGAAGTTATTGGACTCCAACTCCCATCAGTCCCAGCCAGCATGGCCAATGGACACGGATGACGGGAGTTGTAGTTCAGCAACATCTGGAAGTCACCAGGTTCCCCAACCCTGGACTAAATACTTCTCCATACAAAAATATATCTGCCCACATAGAAAACTTTCTCCAACATACTAAGTTGTCTGCATGGAGGGATTTTTATCTTTTGTGAAGCCAAGTAGGTCACTATGTAAGTCACCACTTGCAGTCCGAAGTGGTACATCTCAAAAATACCAGCTGAGCGAGAAGTAGCTCTTCTGAATTCGGGAAAGGATTGCTTTCGGTCTCATCCTCTAACTAGGATATTCCAACCTGGAGCTCTGCTAAAAGCAAGCAATGACATAGAAAAGAGGCAGCTTGACCTTTTGGCATGGACAAGGCCAACATGGAGAACTGGGTGTATTTTTGCCTCGATGGGGTGGGGAATCCATTTCCCACAAAGTCAACTTGGCACATCCTCCTTGCCTGCCAGGCAACAGTGATGAGAACCGCCCCTGTGGTATGCGTCCTTTGGCTACCGGCAAGCAAATATATGCCGTGCTACTAGAAAGTCAAAGGAGTCAAACGCAACGGCAGTTAAAATTCAGGCCACAATCCTGCAAGGCCTGAAATGAGGAGGGGGGAAACTATTGGTCTGGTTTAACCTTAGGTTCACAAGGTTTAAAGTTCTGACAGGTTACTGGACAGAGCCGAGAGAGCAGAGCTTGGTCAAGGTTCTCGCATGGCTGAGCCTGTATCGACCTCATTAAATAACATTAAATTAAATTACATTAGGGACAGGGGGGAGGGGGAAGTAGCTTATTTACCTTAAAACAAAGCAAAGTAAAACTTACTGGAGACAAATCTGTCTATTGTGCCAAGCCAACCAAGACTGCCAGGAGGACAAAAAGTGAACACAATCCCCATACTCTTAAATGTTAAGTGCATCACCAAAGCATAGGAGCTTGTGAGATGCCCTACAGCCAGCAGCAGGGGTGTCAGGTCTACCCCTTGAACTCTTCTCCCCTGCCAATCCCTCGCTTGCCCTATCCCTATCTTACAGCAGCGGTGAGCAAAGGCCTGGTTTAATTTCCTAGGAGCAGGAACAGCCTCCCCTTACTGAGATGTCCAAACTGTTTCCTGCACCTCTGAGGTCTACACCGTGGTACAGCAACCAACTTTGACAAACCCTCCTGTTGCTTCTCCAAACTTCTTAAGGTACCACTGCTGTCCTCTATGAGATACCTGCTGAATGGTGCTCTAACCTTAGGGTAACACTGCATGTATTTGGGGGGGGGGACCAGGTGTTTGGGATTGCTTTCCAAGAGGAGTTGCCTGGGCAGCTTGCATATCAGCTCTGATGTTATTTATTTCAGCATGGAAACATGGATGCTACGCCAAGGTCAGGGGCGGGGAGATGTGCTTTTATTACCCCCAATGTAAACAGTGCATGTCCACAGCTTTTCCACTTGGAGGTTTTGCACATTTATGATTTGCTCCTTGTCATATATGTGTTTTTACAGAGATATGGCTGAACCAAGGGCAGCCGCGAGGCAGGTCCAACACCGCGCCGCCGAGTTGTGCCAGCCATTTTGACTCTTCTCCTTTGTTCCCTGAAACTGATGCTTCGCTGAATCCCTTCCTCATAACATGATCCAGAAACATTTCAAGTATTCGAAAGCCAAACGCCGGTGCCAGGCTACAGGTCAATGGAAACTGACCAGCAAGCAATGGAAGTCAGGAGGGTTTGTTGACATCGCCAGATTAAGTTCCTTCACCGATCCCATTAGGAGGCAATTAGTATCCTTCATCGTCGTCCATCTCACAGCCATAATCTGAAAATACCAAAGCGGAGAAAAATTATCAGAAGAAACAGGATCACTGAGGATCCCTTAATACATTAGCCTCTACCTCGCCCACTCCCAGAAGACAACAGAAATAGTCCCTCCCAGGAAAATATACAATGGGGAGGGAACGGGAAAGCACTGGAAGAAATCACACACACAAAAGCATTCCAATGAAACACTTTTTAAAAGACAGAGAGTTTAAATGTAGGTCACAGAAATGAGCAAGTGAGCCAATTTCTGTAGCATCCAAACTGTCAAGTAATTTCTAGGTGCATCGAGGTAAGCAAATTGCAGGTTTCGCTGGAGAGATAAAAAAAAAGCTCGCTGGGTTTTAAACTAACCTACCCCAGGAGATCTGTTCCTTAAAAGAGCCTTATGAACATGCCCCCAAAAGTTGCGAGTCTCCCAAAAATGTTACTAGCCTGCCAGGAGCTGGCAGAGAGCTCTGCCCTGCCTCCCTCAGCCGGCTGCTTTTCTACAGAGAAAGGGGCTTCCTCCTCTGCCCCTACAGCCATATGGAACTGCATGCACCTACCTGCGTGCAGTTCTGTGTCACCTCTGGCTGCCAGGCCAGTGCTTGAATACAAGGCTTAGCTTAGTTAAAATCTGAGACCTTCTGCTCTCTCTCACTCACTCACACCACACTGAGAAAGAGAGGAATAGTCCTTTCTTTCCATCCAATTCAGGTACCTTCACAGTTCTCTCCTGTCCTGTCTGCCTCTGCCTCATTCTGTTATATTCAGTCATGTACACTTTCCCCCTGATAACCCAGGGAACCCTTTTCTCAGCAACACTTAATGGTCAATGGTGATACAGATGTGCGCATGCTGGCTGAATCTGCTTCTGCAGTAAATCATTTAAATTATAATCTGCCCCCCATTCTAAAAGCTTAGGGAGACTTAGGGAGAGATTAAAGTTTTCGAAAACTGCCTTTTCCAGTTAAAAATCAAATTAAAGTGGCTCCAATTCTAGTTCTCCACTGGCTTAGACCTGATTTGTTTGAACCTCTTTACATTTAGGCTTGCAACGTGCATCAGATTAAACATCCTCCAAATGCTATTGCACATATATCATGCTCTTCCTTCAAAGAGCTCAGGGTGGCACATATGGGCCTGCCTCCTTCCTTCCTTCTTCCCTATCTTCATTGGGAAAGTTAGGCTAAGAGACAAGCTTTTGAACTTGGATCTCCCCAGTCTAAGTCCAACACGCTAACCACTATACCACATTGTCTCTTCAAATGTATGTAGAAATGATTGCCAAAGAGTATAGCTCTATTTGTAGCCGCTGCTGCATTTTCTTTTCTTTCTTTCTTTTTTTTACAAACAGGGTTTTAATTGGTTGCAATTTTACGGATGGCTATATGGCTATAGATCCTTGCTAAATGCTTTAGTGGATCATGCAATAACACAACTCTCTCCCCCTCTTGATGGAGATGTTCATCTCTAGAGGTATACTTTAATCTTGATTTTCTTATCAGTACATTTCTCTGCTTTCGATATCTGGCTTTCAACATCCCTAGGCTGACTAACTAACTGGCTTGAGCAAACAAGGAGGGCTTTAAAATGCACTGACAAATTTCCAAAGGACAGGGATTGCATGGCTCTAAGAGTCAAAGATGAGATGGTCAGCTGGCCTGGATCATGGTGCAATTGAACACTTGGTGACGCAATGCAATGCAAATTTGTGATGCAAATATATCAGTGTTTGCATAACAGGGAGACAAAAATATGTTTAGAATGGTTTTAAAAACAGTTACAGTAGTAGAGGGGAAATGATTCAGCGAGCTCTAATTTTGTACAGTTACTAGTACTGATACTATTTAATATACAAAATTATTATCATTACAATTCTTTCAGCTTCATTCAGCCCAGGCACACATCTCTGGCTGCACTTCTCTGGGAGTGCAATTCTAATCATATTTCCTAAAGGAGAAAGAGTTTCCTGCAGTCTGAATGACCTCTTTCCACTCAGATCAAACCACTCTGTTGTGATTATTCTACAGACCATGCACAAAAGCTGAAAACGGCACCAGTGTGAAATTAAGGGTGTTGAGACGATGGCGCAGTAAATAATCAACACTCCAGCACCAGCCTTCTCCCCTTGACACTGTCAGGCACCACAATTAGTGGGTTCTGTGTCAAGTCTTTGGCTATACATATTTACACTGTAACGAGAAGCTTCCGTGCTGCAATAATGCTGTACCCCAAGTTCGGAGTGTATTCTCAGCTCTGTCTGTAGACGCTGAATTCAATCGACTCGATGGCTCCCACCGCCGAAAGACTGTCTTGCTAAGAAATGTTTATGAGCGTTACTCAAGCCTGGAAGTACTGTCATGGTGTACATCACAACAACAGAAGAAGGTTGGCAGCCTAAATCCATGGTAGCCCCATGGGGTCCTTCTGTTACCTGCACTGATGAAGACGTGCAGGAGCTGGAGAGAAAGGTATCTGGAACATTAGTATAGAGCTGCCATTACTGGGGTAAGGAGGGTTTTTGGCCTTTCTTTAAGTGGATGGGTGTTTGCAAAGGATGAAGTTAAGACCCTACCATTTCCCCCCATCAGCTGTAGGGCACTCATGCAGTGCTCCTCTTCCTCCTCGACTTCTTCTTCTTCCACTTCTTCCTCATGGTTGTACGAGACGGGCCCGGATTCTACCAATACATTTGCTGGCTTTTCAGCTGCTTGGGCCTCTGTCTGAGTGCTTGGAAAGATTGCCTGCAAAGGATAAGAAAAGCAATAATAATAAGAAGAAGAAGAAAAACCTAGACCCATCGCCTCTCACCTTTCCCCTTTAAAATCCCCCACTGAAAGGAAGAGAAAATCGCTTGGCAGATTCCTTATTGTCCCCCTATCAAAGCTCCTCGTTAAGAAGCTTAGAGCTATTCTGGGGGAAACTCCCATTCTCCTGTGCAAATTCAGAGTTGTTTGGATATTTCAAAGCATGGCCAAAGACTGAATGAGGAAGATGTTGCAGGTGGATATTAGCACGTAACAAGGTACAAGCTCTTAAAAGCGACACTATTTGGGGAAACTATTCGGGGAAATTGTAAGTGTTTTCTCTCAAGAGGTTTGCCTTTATCCAAACCTTCTGAGGTGCAACAATTGTCTAGGCACAAAATAAAACAAGGTGATGCGCACAACGCCCAGTGAATTAGGTACCATTCAGCTGCAATTAGAGAAAGAGTTAACAATTCATTGTGCAATTCTGCATCCAACTGTTTACCGTATTTTTTGCCCTATAGGACGCACCAGCCCATAGGACGCACCTAGATTTGGGGGGGGGGATAAAGGAAAAAAAAAATTATTCCCCCCCCCAGGCGCGGGGCTGGGGCGGGGGAAGCCCGAGCTTCCCCCGACCCCAGCCCCCAGAACAGGCAGCTCTCCGCAAGCCGTGGGAGTCCAGCGTGAAGTCGCGCCGGGCTCCCACAGCTTGCGGAGAGCTGCGCGAAGCCTGCTCTGGGAGCATGCGGGGCTGGGGGAGGGGGAAGCCCTAGCGTCCCCCGACCCCAGCCCCCAAAACGGGTCCTAGAGCGATGGCGAAGCTGCACTTCCCCCGACCCCAGCCCCCAAAATGGGTTGCGGGGCTGGGGGAGGGGGAAGCCTGCCGCCAGCCTCCAAACCACGTTGGGAGACAGCGGGATGGCGTGCTGCGCCTCCCCGCTGCCTCCCGAGCTTGCGGGGCTGGTGGTGGGGCTCTCCTGAAGCCTGGACCCCTCTCGCTCTCCAGGCTTCAGCGAAAGCCTGCATTCACCCCACAGGACGCACACACATTTCCCCTTCATTTTTGGAGGGGGAAAAGTGCGTCCTATAGGGCGAAAAATACGGTAATTAGGAGGAGGGCCACAACTGAATGGTGCAACACCTGCTCCAAGTGCAGAATGAATCAGAGAATTACAGAATCATAGAGTTTGAAGGTACACCCAAGAGTCATGTAGTCCAGCCCCCTACAATTCATTTTACTTCCTTTTTAATTTGTATACAGTCGTACCTTGAATCCTGAACGCCCTGGAACTCAGACGTTTTGGCTCCTGAACGCTGCAAAACCTGGAAGTGATTGTTCCAGTTTGCAAACGTTCTTTTGGAACCCGAACGTCTGACAGGGCTTCTGATCGGCTACAGGAGCTTCCTGCAGCCGATCAGAAGCTGCAATTTGGCTTTTGAACGTTTTGGAAGTCGAACGGACTTCCAGAACGGATTCCATTCGACGTCCAAGGTACGACTGTACTGCCTTTCTGCATTACTATACACAAGGAGGTTTACAGCAACAAGATATACAACAAAGAGCACATGATCTGATCCAATTCAAAAAGTCATAATAAAACAAAACTTCAAAATGTTTGTCGGACCAGAAGCTTGGCAGCATGAGCAGTTGAAGCCAGATGATGGATGGGGATGGGTTCAACCTCTGGCATGTGACCTATGAGGATTATGAGAAGACTCATGCCTGAGACTTTTTGAAGCTCTTGCCAAATGGAGCAGAGCAAACAGAGGCAGGTTGGGCCAATGGGCTGAACTCCTAATTAGGCAGTTTGATCTGCTGTAGAGGCATCGCTGATACTCAGTGAACTGGCAACCAGACCATCAACTCTCATTTGACACCAAGGGGATATTACAAAGAGACAGAGAGGTACAACATACAGAAAACAGGAAAATAAAAGCAAGTTTCAGAAGACTTCTAGCAGTGCAAGCTTTTGCGCAACTGTTATGCCAAGGGATGTGCTGTGCTCCCATCTGACTGGTTGCCCCAGCTACTCTGGGTGCCTTCCAACATAAGAAAACATCAAACATTAAAACCTTCCCTATACAGGGCTGCCTTCAGATGTCTTCTAAAAGTTGTATAGTTATTTATCTCCTTGCATGAGCACTAGGCACAACCACTGGTCTTTAATGTCACTTAGCTGTCCTGTGGAGCCCCTCAAAAAGACAAGAGACACATCTACTATATATTTTGGAAAGCTGTTTGCCTGTTCACTCTGCATTTGGACACCTATTAAGGTATGGCAACCTCATTTTGCATGGCGGTTCCTGAGATCAAGGAGTCAGTTTTCGTTTATGTTTGGATACAATTAGGCAGCATTCGAATCAAGATGGCAGAACCTTTCAAAACTGCACTGATTTTTTTGTTTTGTATCTTAGAATTTCTGAGCTGAAAGCTGGGTACAAGGTTGTTAGTATTCTAATAATAATAAATACACAGTGAAGCAAAGCAGAAGCAGATAAGTTCTCTTGATTAACGAGGTCCCAGTTGAAACCAGAACTATTCAGACAATAAAGAACTAGTGCAGGAGTTGGCTAGGATATGGCTGTAGTTCAGGCTTCCTCAACCTCGGCCCTCCAGATGGTTTGAGACTACAATTCCCATCATCCCGGACCACTGGTCCTGCTAGCTAGGGATCATGGGAGTTGTAGGCCAAAAACATCTGGAGGGCTGATGTTGAGGAAGCCTGCTGTAGTTGGTTTCCAGTTATACCATCCTGCCAGCTGAAAGGCAGAGATCTTCAAGGACAGCCCCAAATAATCCTAACAGCAATAGGCCAAGAGGATAAGAGCTTTTCCCTTTCATGTTACCTCTGCTCTTGCTTGCCAAGACAATTATGCAACCCCAGATCTCCTGTACTCCGCTGCAGGGAATTCAGGTATCAAAAGAAACAGACAAGGCAGTAATAGTGGTAGAAGAAGCGTCATCCCCATTTATATTAATTGTTATGCCAGGAGTTTCCATCTGCCTTGAATGTTTTCACAGAGGAATGGCTGAATTTAAAAGAGCTACAATTGAACCATTATTTTAAAAAATTGCACAACCCTAATTAAAACGTGACCTTCTTCTAATTATCATGTCCATTTCCTGAATGTCTCCGTTCTAAAAATGTGCAGGTTTTTCTAATGAGGGTGCATACAAAGCAGAAAAAAAATAAAATTATTTCCCTTGACATGAGCGCAAGCTGTTTTTGGTGGGGGTGGAGGATGGAATCACGTGTTCTTAATCATTTTAAATGTGAAGCTGTCAAAGTCCTCTTTTAGCAGAACTTCCTGAATTGGTTTCTGAACTGAACTGAAGTTTGGCTTTTAAATTCACACGAAGGATGTGTGTGCTTTCTTGCCCCACTTCAGAAACAGCAAAAACATGTCAAGCCATCAAATCTAGCTAGCAAAAGTTTAGAAAGGTGCAAGAGTTCAGAGATTTATGCCTAGGGGTTGAGTAAAAGCGTATTGCACACGTTTTGCAAACTACCAGTATGCACTGGTTTGGTATTTTAGCTAGTAGTTACAGTTGGGGGGGGGATAGAAGAGGCACCTTGTTTTATTCTGGGACGATTTTTTGGCTGAGGTCCTACTCAGTTCAGAATCATAAAGCTAGAAGGAACCAGCGGTCACCCAGTATCCCATTCTGCCTCACAGTGCGAAAGAAGCAGAGAACAGCTGGATGGAAGAAAAGGGCTTGCAGAGCAAATGTAAAGACTCGGATGACTCTCCAGGTACTGGGATTTTTAGAAGGTTCAAACAAAACACTGTACCTCTTCTGTTGCAGGCTTTTTTGCTAGCTGCGTCGAAATCAAGGGTCTTAACCTGAACGGAAGAAGAATTCAAAATGTTAGACCCTGTATGTGAAACAGAAAGGAAAAGGTTGAGCAAGTCTATCTAGAAAATGTTAAAGAACCAGTTCAACTGGCACCCTTCCTGCTACAAAATGAAAAACAAAGATCCCACAGAAAAGCGTCTGACGAGAATTAGGAGAAAGATCAGTAACAGCTCAGTTAACAAACCACCGCCTAATAATAAATTCACATCAGGTCACTCTGCACCAACAATAAAAACCTTACAGGATCAGGCTCATCCCGCATGATTCTCTATATATTTGGGTTTTCGGTGACCCATTTTGGGCTCTTAATCTTTTCCTAAGCTGCTTGAGACTTTGTTGTAGTAAGTCAAATAAATAAACAAGGAAGACCTGGCAGAGTTGCAAGAAAGTTCACCTGAGAGCAACGTTAAGATTCCTGAAGCCCTGGAGAGTAATACTCCCAGGGCAGCTTGCTATGGAAACAAGGAGTGGCATTATACAGAAGCAACAGCCAGCCTGTCTTGCATGGCAATCCATTTCTGGCGTAATACCGAGGACCCAGAGGAGGTTCAATTTACTACCTATCTTCTGAACTGGCCCAATAAGTAGTTGCAAAGGCACACTTTGAAGCATATCGCCTACTCCTTTGGCTGCTTTAAAATGTGTTACAAAAACACTTTATCTCATTTAAAATTGAATTTATTTTAATTTTTGCTAAGCATTTGTCCGCAGGCTGCAAATATGTGAAGGGCTGATTGTGCAGAAGGTTATTACAGCAGTATTTTCTATGTATATAATTACAGTAAGCTACCCTAAGACTACAAGGAAGGGAACAAAATGCATTAAAAATAATCATTAAAAAAAGTCAGAGGAATCTGTTTTATCCAGTTCTCTCTTTTCTTCAGATTCACGGTGTCTTAGTGTACACCGATGAACAGCATCCAAAATGTTACGGCCGCTCAAACAAACAATGGCAAACCCTGCAATGCATCTCCCTCCCTTGGGCTGTGGGTGTTTTGCTTTTAAAACTCCAAATTCTGTTATCTGAATAAATGTGGTCTGCTTAGCTTGCATAATTTAAATGGTTTCCAAGTAAATATGTACAGGATTTTCAAAATGTTTGGAAGGTTTTTGGAAAGGTGCAAGGGTTAACCCAGGTCACGGAAGGCAAAATAATGGAAATGTTGGTTAGATGGACTGTGCAGGGCACCTTCCCACTAAGCTATGGAAGACTTGTCATTAGTGAGAAGCAGTAGCAACAACATGGCCTAGTTGATTCCTAGTGACATTTAAAAACGTGAACCCATCAGTTGGACAGGGCAGAATCGGTGGAAAACGATACCCCCAACAAACCCAGAAGGATGATCCACTGTGATTTTACCTTGAACTGCCCTGAGATCATATGATGAAGGGTGGTTTATAAATCTAATATTAATAATAATAATACAAAGCTGAGGTGACCAACGTAAGTCTGCCCGCCCCCCGGGTCAAAACTCAGTTAACAAATCCTTCTCCATGGCCTTGTAGCAAATCCCTCCCCACTGTTAAACAGTGCCCCATTAAGGCTATTCATGATACCCCTTAAGCCAGCTCCAGTCTGAACTGGGCTCTAGACCCCGGTTTAAGGGGAGCCCTACCCTATCAGGGAAGCGGGTGACGCTGTGGTCTAAACCACTGAGCCTCTTGGGCTTGCCGATCGGAAGGTCGGTGGTTCAAATCCATATGACGGGGTGAGCTCCCGTTGCTCTGTCCCAGCTCCTGCCAACCTAGCAGTTCCAAAGCACGCCAGTGCAAGTAGATAAATAGGTACCACTGCAGCGGAAAGGTAAATGGCGTTTCTGTGCGCTCTGGTTTCCGTCACAGTGTTCCCTTGCTCCAGAAGCGGTTTAGTCATGCTGGCCACATGACCCAGAAAGCTGTCTGTGGACAAAGGCCGGCTCCCTCGGCCCGAAAAGCAAGATGAGTGCCGCAACCCCATAGTCGCCTTTGACTGGACTTAACCATCCAGGGGTCCTTTACCTTTTCCCCACTGGGGAGGGGCTTCTCTTCCACACCCACCCTTTGTTAAGCATTGTAAGTGGGGTGCCAATTTGCTTAACTACAGTTCGCACAGGACCTTAGGGAGCAAAGTTACAGCCTACCAAGAGGTAAGTGCAGCATAGACAGCTAGAGGGTGATTTTAATGGATAATCACTTAGTTGCATCTTCACATCATTAAGCATCAGTGCAGAAGACATTAAAGGTCTTCTTTTTTTTAAAAAAGAGACAAGAATGGTGGTGATTATACTGATTAGCCACTGCAACCGGAATGTGCTGGCATCATAGGAGAAACCACACTTCCCACCGATACCCTGAAGACATCCTCGCCTCCCAATTAGGAACAAGCTGTTGAAGAAGTCCCCAGGGAAACCAGAATCTGTTGACATTTGTTTTACAGACGAGGAGGGTTCATATGCACCCTGAAAGTAGTTAGGCTCCGCTGCAGTACAGAGAATATTCTAATTTCCTTTTAAGTAAAATGGTGCAATAATTGGCATTCCCTTCCCCTCCAACCCAACTACCGAAATTTATAAGGAACTGTGGTGTGAGCAGATTACTGACCTTCACAAATAACTGGTTAGATCCATTTTTAAATTTCCACCCAAGGAATGTTGTTCCCCACCTCATGGGGAATCTTGCAATAGCTTGCAAGTCAATAAAAAGATAAACTACAGTGCAAAAAGGATACAATATTAAGATAAACCTAAGAAAAGCTTAAACAAATCCAAGAACACACATAGCAACAGCCAGTAATAAAGCATTTTAACAGAAAATTAAGAGAGAGCCAACCACCTTCTCTGCTTGCACAACCTGCAATCATCTCCTGACTTCTCAATGAACTGGAAGGTAAAAAGTCCAGCAACCTGTTTTCCCTAGTGACCAACCAGGTGGTGATGGGAAACCCAAAACAAAGATAGCCCTTTCCTGCTCATTTTCGCTTCTTTGGATGCAGAAGGTGCCTGCTTCAGTCCACAGCTGGCAGCTGGATGGAGAAACAGTCTGATGCAGTTTAAGGTTGCTTTCTGCTTTCCCAGAAACTGGATTTAGTGGCACGTAGCCTCTGTTCCCCAGACTAATAGTCATCAGTAGCCATATCCTCAATAAATTTGTCCAACCTTCTTTTCAAGCGGTCCAGCTTGGTGGCAATCACTACATCTCAAGGTAGCAAATTCCACAGTTTACCTACGCACTATGTGAATTCATTCTCCTTTTGTCTCTCCAGAATCTCCAGTGTTCACTTGGAGGACTCTGGAGTCCAGTATCTCTAGCATCTAGTTCTCTCTATCCATTATCTGCAAAGCGTTGCATCGTTTTATAAATCTGTCATGCCCCCTGCTTGTCTTCTCTCCCCCTCCAAAACTGTACTAATCACCAGATGATGAAGGGTTTCATAATGGAGAAGCTGGGATTGGTGGCTGGTTGTAAGAAGGAAGTGAGCTCTGTGGGGCACAGCCCCATTCGTCCTTATGGACCCATGGCCTTCCGCTGCCTTCAGCCTCTTGATTCTTCTCATTTTCCTTTTGTCCCTCCTGGCCAAACTGACTTCCCTCTGAAGGCTCTTCCACAGAGTGGGGATCACAACAGAAAAACCCTGCTCACTGCAGCCTCCCAAGGCCACGGCAACAAAAGCAGGACCTCTGTGGCAGATTTCAGAGCGTGCAGGGTGGAGAATGCCACATAACCTACGGGGCCGCCTCTCCTGGTATGCCCCGCGGAGGATCTTAAGGTCCACAAATGACAACATTTTGAAGGTCCCAAGTCACAAGGTGGTTAGGTTGGTCTCAACTAGGGCCAGGGCCTTTTCAGTACTGGCCCCGACTTGGTGGAACGCTCTGTCACAAGAGACTAGGGCCCTGCAGGACTTGATGTCTTTCCGCAGGGCCTGCAAGACAGAGCTGTTCTGCCTGGCTTTTGGTTTGGACTCAGTCTGACCCTTATGTTTCCCTCCCCTTATGGCTCTGGCCGGGGGAGAGCGGGGTATAAATAAAAAATACTACTATTATTATTATTATTATTATTATTATTATTATTATTATTACATCAGGAGTCCTGGGCAGGAAACCCGGAGCACCAACAATAATTTCACCAATTTATTTCCCTCTAAGGCATTACACACAATACTGCTTCTCCTCTCCCTACCCCTCCCTCCCTCTCTCTCTTTTTTAAGAGAGGGGAAATAGTTTATGCCTTTTGGCCGATCACATTATCCATAGGGAGCAATTCTCCCTTTTACTGTACATGATGTACAGAAAAGTTTTCACAGTGCTGGGTATTCTTGCTGGCGCTTTTTTTTTTTTTTTAATACTGCAAATGCCCTGACCTCCTTACAAGAAAGCAGCCTTCTGCCATCCCGGCCATATGGAATCGTAAATGGCTGGCTGCCATGGCTACAAATATTGGCTCCTTCTGCTGTCTCATTTAACCAGCGAGGGCTCAGTTACCAAGAGATATGCCATCATTGGGGGGAAAGGAAAAAAACAGCTGTTTTCTAGGCTGAGGTAGAAGCAGACACTGCTCTTCAAGCTCAAAGAACCCCTGAAAAGAAGGGCCCAGGTCTTTTATTCCAACTTTTCAACAGACGTGTCTTGCCGCAGTTGGCACAAACCACATATGTTTCTTTGATTATTCAGATTTATTATTATTATTATTCTGGGGAAGGGCAAAGAGGAGCCTAATAAAATTGGGTAGATTCAGAACAGACAAAAGGGGAGCAAGTTTATGGAATTTGCTGCTGCAAAATGTGGTAATGGGCACTAGCCTAGGTGGCTTTGAAAAGAGAATATATAAGTCCACAAAGGATAGGTCAATCCAATGGCTAACAGCTATCACATTAATAATATATAATAATAATTTATTATTTCTACCCACGTCCATCTGTCTGGGTTTCTCCAGCCACCCTGGGCAGTTCCCAACAGAATATTAAAAATACGACAAAACATCAAACGTTAAAAACTTCCCTAAACAGGTGACAAGTGGGAAGTGAAGCATGGAGTGGTCCTGTGCTGTGTTCCAGACAACTCACCTCTTCCAGGATACTCTATTACAGTGGCTCCCCCAACTCCCCTTCTGAACCACTTGTAAACTGCTGAGGTTCTTGGTGAACTACTTACCGTATTTTTCGCTCTATAAGACGCACCAGACCACAAGACGCACCTAGTTTTTGGAGGAGGAAAACAAGCAAAAAAATATTCTGAATCCCAGAAGCCAGAACAGCAAGAGGGATCGCTGAGCAGCGAAACCAGCGATCCCTCTTGCTGTTCTGGCTTCTGGGATAGCTGCGCAGCCTGCATTCACTCCATAAGACACACACACATTTCCCCTTACTTTTTAGGAGGGGAAAAGTGAGTCTTCTAGGGCAAAAAATACGGTAAATGGTTTTTCTTCCTGTTGCAGTAATTCTAATGAGCAGTGCTAGGTGCTGTATGATTTTCAATTCTATTTTTACAGACATGCTATGGACCACTTAACTGACAGTCATCTGCAGGCCACAGTTTGGGAACCTCTCACTCTGTTGCAGTTCTCTTCCCCTCAATCCCGATGATGAGGGCTATTTTAGAAGCCCCGTGTTCCTAAGCAGTTGGTGGAGATCAGCATGGGAGAGCATTCCCACCTTCATGTCCTGCTTGTGGGCATCTCAAACGCATCTAGCTTGCTGTCCATTCTGATAAGGAGAAAGCTAGACCAGCTGGACCTTTGTTCTGGTCCAACAGGCTTCTTCTTGAGAAGGGTCTTTATTCCAGAGGAGATGCCTTGCAAAATTTACTGTTGCTGTATGCTATATTTTATTGCACTTTCCCCCACGTTCTTGCAGGACGCGCCACTGTCTAAATTGAAATACTTCTGGTAATTATTCATGGCTAATGAGCACAGTCCTAAGCACTGGAAGCCCCACAGCTCAATTAGACCTAAATCGTAGTCAGTGTCCTTACAATTTATGCATGCACATCCACCCACACTGGGCCCACACTGGGGGAGGGGGTGTATCAACAGTGCTCCAGAAGAAATGATGTGAGTTGATAAAATAACTGATTGCCAGAAATAAAGGCCCAGAAAATAGGAAAATCAACTAACAAGTTTTTTGTTGTTGTTTTTAAAGTTGATTAACCAACCACCTGTTGTCTAGCAGATTTAACTCAAATTGGGATAACACCAAAACCACAGGTGAAATGCTGAATGTAGTGAACGATAACTTACTAATGAAATGCAAAAGGCTACATTGCGATTTCCAACTGCAATAAAACAATGGAACCAAAACAGCTTCAAAATGGAGGTGAGAACACCCCTAAGTCACAGTCCCACTGTTGAAAATTTGCCCCATACCAAATTAATCAGTCTACAACTGTTGAACAGTCTACAATTAAACTGCTTAAACCTTTGAAATGAGTTGGTTTAAAGAAAAAACCACCTCCACCCCCAAAGCAATAAATTGGTTGAACCGGCTTGAAAGCTATCTAACTAGCACCCCGTCCAATGAGCTATTTAACACTGAGAGCTGACAAAGCTGACATTCTCCTGACAAAATGTGATTGGGACGAAATTTGTCACTGTGTCTGCTCACCGCTGAATCTGCTTAGCTCATGTTCTGTCTTCAATTGAGCTGTAGAAGATAACATCTAAGTTTGTCCTCTAGCTTAACAACTTAAAAGAAGATTCGATATAATGGATTCTGACAGGGCTGAAGCGCGCATAAATTGAATTGCCAAAGTGAACAAACACGGAGGGTAAGAAACAGCAACAGGCAGGCTGCGGTAAACAGCTGCTTTTATTTGCTTTCATTCTATAAGTGAAAATTAGACCATGCAGACACCCTGGGAGCCACCATGATATGAAAGTTAAATTAAGACGCTCCATTTTGCAATAGGGTAAAGGGGGATGGAGCAAGGGAGAATCGTGTTAGCCACCCTGATCCCCTTGGATGTGAATGAAGGGAAAGAGAAAAAGATTCTTTTGAAATTTCATTCTGCTACCCAGGGTGGGAAGCCCATCTGTTCAAACAAGCTCAAATGAGACTGGGGGACATAGTTCAACCTAAGGACCACATTCCCTTGTAGGGAACCTCCCAGTCTACATGCCAGTGATGGTGGAGCAATGGATGCAATTCTCACCCTTGTGGATGTTACATTGCAGCCATTGGAAAAGGCAGAGGTTACTCTACATATGTCGTGGATTGGTTGGAGGGACCAACCCGGGGACTCTCCAAGGAAAGAAGGCTCCGAGCCCAGGGATGAGTGGTCAGAGGGAGAAGAGGGAAAAGACTGTGAGGAGATGTCATAAGCTGAAGAGATAACAGGGCTCAGTGGGCTGGAAGTGTCTGTGGCAGAGAGATGTCCAGAATAAGAGGCAGAAGCTGAAGTAGGAAAGGAGTGAAGCTAAGGGGCAGAGATGGGTCAGGCTGGTGAAGAAGCACAGGGGGTCTCCTGCTGCAACAAGCTCCCCTCCCCTCTGGTCTCCCAGAACCAGGAGAGGCATGAAGTGGACGGAGCAAAGGCAAAGACGCCAGTGTAGTCTCAGATTGTTTGGGGAAAACCCTGGAGAGGAGGAGACCTAGGCAGCTGTGGGATGGCAGATACCTTCAGTCTCTGCAATTGCCTCACAGGGCCAAGATCTACCAAAGAAGAATTGCTGTGCTCATTAGGCATGGTGCTCCTGAGCCGATCCCGTTTCTTCTAATGAAGAGTTAGCTTCACTTACTCTGGGTGATTTATTGCTGGTTCGCTCCTGACAACATGCATATCTTCAACCAGGCAAGGAAAATACATTATCACAGTTGAAAGACACATTCCAAACAGGCAGAAACAGCTGCGGCGGGTGTAGAACTGGGTTGGTGAAGGGCAAGCCCTGGAGAGGGGAAATGGTCTAGACTCTGGGGAGGTTCCCAGGGGCCAGACTGAGAGGCCTGGAGGGCTGCATTTAGCCCCAGGCCTGGGGTTCAAACCTAGCTATGTGGCAAATATGTATAAGATGGAAGTGGGAGGAATTTTTTTAGAGCCAGCTTTTTTAAAAACAAAGGGAGGGCATGGAAAGATAAGGGAGTGGCATAGCAAGGGTTCAGCTCCCCACATATATTCCTCTTTCTCTACTAATCAGATGCATTCCCTTCATCTCCACCCTGCTTTATGCTTGATGAGGTCAGGCCGACTTAAATAAAACAGTTCTGCTGCCATCACATCTAGTTTGAGCATGAATGGGGATGCAATCCCCAGCATGAGAAATCTCTTGGGCATGAAAATAAAGCCAGGCACCTTTGCCATCTACCAAAAGTCTTTCTAATCCCACTAAGAGCAGACAAGCATATTCTGGTAATTCCTTATTCCTAGCTCTAGGTTCTCCAATTTGTGCTTTTCTAAGAGTCAGAGAGAGGGAGGGAGAGATCTTAATCTTGAATAGTGCAAAGCACCGTTATACTATGTGAACCCCTTATTCCACCTGTTCATTTAACAGCATAATGGCAGCAAGGAAGAATTGGATTTTCCAAAGAATGCATGCTTTCTGTCAAGCACTCTTATAATGGAGTTCTATATTCTCTTGCTTCTCAACGGGAGACCTGCAAATTACAGCCAGCTCACCTGAGTGCTAAACCACTCACCTCTTTCCTATTCCCCCTGACCCTGCACCATACTTTGCTGCTCATGATGGCAGCTACGGACTAGTCCCATGTTTCCTTCCAATACCATACATGCATGCATGTGGATGGGCAACACTGCCAAGCAACAAGGAGGCCAGTGCAAGCAACACCCACTGGGTGCAGCAGCTACACCAAGCAGTTCATGGGCTCCAGAACAACACTGCAATGCAACATTTTCTCTGGGGAACATTCTTAGGTACCGCTTTCTAAGACTTACAGAAATAGCCTATCACTATAATCTGTGTTACCAGCACAGTTTAAGTCTTGGCTATAAGTGGGGCCACTGAGACATAAAAGGCTGGCACAGATCAATGCTTGGTTAAGAGAAGGTTTGGCATGGGCCATGGAATCACACACTCCTTCCACAGGCCCCTTCTGCCCATCCTAACCATGACTGGAGGTCTGCTCTCAATCTCTTAGTTGTGTTTCTTATGCCAGCACTGACGCTAAGAAGGTATGCTGAAGCTCCAGCAAATGGTTACAGGTTGTCCTTCTCCAATATGGTGGCCTCCATATTTGGACTACAACTCCAGTTGCGCTGGTTGAGAATGACCAGAACATCTGCAGAGCTTTCTTCTGGGTAAGATTATCTTCCATGAACACGGTCTTAATAGTGAGTCTGTGAGTGACTGTGGAGGCTAATTCTGGATCCACACGTCCTTCCACAGTGGGGACATAGGTTTCTGGGTGGGAGTTGATCAGGGTGAGGGTTTGCAAAACGTGCCTTCCTCTTAGAACGTTTCTCCCTTTCGTCCTCAGTTATAGCGTCTTCAAAGTCCATGACACCTTTGGTAAAGGCTGTTCTTCAGTTGGAGCACTTGCAGGCCAGTGTTTCCCAGTTGACAGTGTTTATACTACATTTTTTTAGATTTGCCTTGAGACAGTCTTTAAACCTCTTTTGTTGACCACCAGCATTATGCTTTCCATTTTTAAGTTCGGAATAGAGTAGTTGCTTTGGAAGACAATAATTAGGCATCCAAACAACATGAGCAGTCCAACAAAGTTGATGTTGAAGAATCATTGCTTCAACACTGGAGATCTTTGCTTCTTCCAATACACTGGCATTAGTTTGCCTGTCTTCGCAGGTGATGTGTAAAAACTTTTGGACACACAGTTGATGGAGTCTTTCAAGAAGTTGGAGATGCTGTTCATAAGGGGTCCATGTTTCACAAGCATACAGTAAGATTGGTAGTGCAGTAGTTTTGTAAACAAGCATTTTGGTTTCCCTGCGAACATCCCGGTCCTCAAACACTCTGCAGAGCACCAGGTTTGTGAAGGCTTGTATACGTAATGAAATAGCCCAACTGTAAAACTGTGTGGAGAATTTAATCATTTAAAACTGTATGTAACGAGATAGTAAATTTCTAAAAATCAAGGAACAAATTGTGCTCCCTGAATTACATTAAGGCTTATAGCAGAGCAATCTTAAGTGCAAGATTAACCACATTAGTGCTTTTAACCTCCTGACAAAGTTAACCAATATTTGTGTTTTTTAAAAAATAAAACAAAACCCAGGCCTCATAAAAAGAATATAACGACGGAAAAGACGAAAAGGAAAAACATACACTAACCATTCATTTCCAGGAACATTCTACAGGGATTGTAATTATCCAAAGGTGATGCAAGATTCATTGCAAGCACTTCCTCTCTTGAAAGCACTTCGATGGCATAGCCATAATCCCCCCCCCCCAACTCTATCAGATAACATTAAAAACCTCTTGCTGGCAAACACACAAAAACACAGAACAGGGGAGTGGGTAGTTTTTAAACAGTAACTGTGAAGTAAAAGAAATGGTTGAAAAAGATATTTCTACCTGCATGTGGTAGGCAGCACATTAAAGAAAAATACCCACAACCATCTGGAAATCAACAGAACTTGGACTTTGTTTTGAGATTATATTTCACTCGTACCTAATTATAAGCCACAAATCATTCCTTCTTGTTTGCAATTTATAGCATCCGATTAAGGCAAATCTCTTATTTAAAAAGCAAACATTTCTCTAAAATTCCTGGCTAAAGCCATCTAATCAGATAGCTTCAAAGTGCCGCCCTGGAAAGATTGCCCACCTTCCTCCACAGAGTGGTGCAGAGGGAGAAAAAGCACATACACCCGCTTTAACACATACAGTACTGTTCTGTGAAAGATACACAGAATCAAAGGAAATGTCAACAAATGTTTTTAAAGCATGTTGTCCCTGAAGTATACAGTCACCGAAAAGCATAATGAATGCTAACTCCTTTCCCAAATCAAGTCTTTGGGAAATAATCAGGCTTTGGCACAAGCAGAACGAGAGAGTTATCAGCAGGAAAACTCTGAAGTTATCTTCAAATATCTGAAGGGTGTCACATGGAAGATGGAGCGAGCTCGTTTTCTGCTGCTCCAGAGGGACCCGAACCAATGGACTGAAATTACAAGAAAGGACATTCTAACTAAACATTAGGAAGAACTTTCTGATGGGAAGAGCTGCTCGACAGTGGAAAGAAATTCCTCAGAGGGAGATGGACTCCTCTTCACTGGAAGGTTCTAAGCAGCAGTTGCATGGGCACCTGTCATGGATTCTATACCTGCAATTTCTGCATTGCAGGGGGAGTGGACTAGGTCAGGCATGTCCAACAGGTCAATCGTGATCTACCAGTCAGTCGCGGGACGTCCATGCTCAACAAGTCTGCCTCCCTAAAAAAATAAAAAGCTCAACAACTTTGGTCAATCCAAGGGGTAGATCACTGCCAGTTTTTTTTTTAGTGGGAGTAGATCGCAGTCTCTTGGAAGTTGGACATGCCTAGACTAGACTAAAAAGCAGAGACATCACCTTGTCAACAAAAGTCCGTATAGCTAAAGCCATGGTTTTCCCAGTAGTGATGTATGGAAGTGAGAGCTGGACCATAAAGAAAGCTGATCACCGAAGAATCGATGCTTTTGAGTTATGGTGCTGGAGGAGACTCTTGAGAGTCCCATGGACTGCAAGAAGATCAAACCTATCCATTCTGAAGGAAATCAGCCCTGAGTGCTCACTGGAAGGACAGATCCTGAAGCTCCAATACTTTGTCCACCTCATGAAAAGAGAAAACTCCCTGGAAAAGACCCTGATGTTGGGAAAGATGGAGGGCACAAGGAGAAGGGGACGACAGAGGACGAGATGGTTGGACAGTGTTCTCGTAGCTACGAACATGAGTTTGACCAAACTGTGGGAGGCCGTGGAAGACAGGAGTGCCTGGCGTGCTCTGGTCCAGGGGGTCATGAAGAGTCGGACACGACTAAACTACTAAACAACAAGACTAGGTGAACCTTGGGGGTTCCTTCCAACTCTACAGTTCTTTTTAAAAAAAGCCTTTAAGAAGCACCTTAGAGTTAGCAGCAAGGATGCCTGCTGAGTTGCCAATGTTTGGATTTTTGAGTGGGTGCCATTGGGTGTCTTCAGTGTCCCCCATAACAGTGACATACACAGGAGGCAAGGAGAGAGAAATAGT
This sequence comes from Podarcis pityusensis, assembly GCF_964106645.2. Taxonomy (NCBI): domain Eukaryota; kingdom Metazoa; phylum Chordata; class Lepidosauria; order Squamata; family Lacertidae; genus Podarcis; species Podarcis pityusensis. The sequence continues at coordinate 11,040,615 of NC_138028.1, read as the reverse complement.
GTTTCCACACCCACTTTACTTTTCTAAGGGATTTGGGTAAGAGTAGTATCCAGAATTGATCAAAGCTTGAAAAACGCATAGTGCTGAAAGGTTGCCTTTTCAAGGGAGAAAAAGACAACCACCTTCACAACCTCCTGGCCATGGCTTTGTGGGCACTAGGGGAAGTCCTCAAAGGCACCACTGTGCCTACGAGCAGCATGTTGTCAACTCCTGCATTACAGTTTTATAAGTACCCATGATAATGATAATAATACAGGGAAGTTCTTAAATGCTTGATGTTTTATTGCATTTCTAATGCTTTTCTGGGAGCCGCCCAGGGTGGCTGGGGCAACCCAGTCCGATGGGTGGCATATAAATTATTATTATTAATATTATAAAGATGCCCTTGGACTTTAGAAGAAACACAACAACAAATAAATGTTACTCAACCCTCTCCTTAAAAGCTTGCTGAAGTTTCATGAAGCTGGTTTCATGCTGAGTCACTAACGCATTCAAATGGTCTACAAACAACAATTATCTGCAATTAGCACACAGACTGGAGACTCAGTCCTGGAATAGCATAGTACTTTCAAGGTAGATTGGGCCATCCAGTATAATTGAATTTATCTGCTCCATGGTGCCAGGATACACTTAAATGAAGAAAGAAAAAACTCTGCCAACATACAACAGAGCTGGCTCCAGAAAACTGACTGCTCAAGCATATGCAGAATGTGACCCTGGTATCTTTACTGGAGTACCAGGGGCTTAATTTTGGGACAGCATGTTTTATCACTGGTCCTCCCTTCTCCCCACACACCACACACACAAGACAATGCCTGGATTACTTGTGCGGTTGGGACCAGCCTATCCAACACAGGTTTATCCACTCATTTCTGCACAAAGTTCACTCTACACCTCAATGTAAGGTGGCCTTTGTGTCTTGACTAATTTGTCTTTCAATTTGGTGCAAATTCATCAGCTATCAAGCTTATTTACTCCTTCTAGGGATGCGGGTGGCGCTGTGGTCTAAACCACTGAGCCTCTTGGACTTGCTGTCTCATAGGGCTGGGAGGTGAAATCCACTTCAAATTGTGAAGCATCCAGTTTGAGCCCAGCAATTCCTCAATACGTTACTGGATGTAGCTATGTGCCTAATTCTACTTTGACCCATACCCTGATCTGGAGTCATGCTAACAGCACAATTCTATGCTTGCTTGGAAATAAGTGCCACTAAGTTTAATAGGCCCTACTCCCAAGTAAATGGATACAGGATTGGAGTCGTAAGTGATGTGAAGGATGCTGTTTTTTATATCTAACACTTTTCATATCTATTTCACTAGGAAATATGGTGTCAATGTAGGAAATGACTATCTTTACTTTGAAATACACTGCCAAGTAGCCTAAGGCATTATTAGGCCAGCGCCGAGGGCCTTCTGGCGGTTCCCTCACTGCGAGAAGCGAAGTTGCAGGGAACCAGGCAGAGGGCCTTCTCGGTAGTGGTGCCCCGCCCCCCGGGTGGAACGCCCTCCCGCCAGATGTCAAAGGAAAAAAACAATTATCAGACTTTTAGGAGACATCTGAAGGCAGCCCTGTTTAGGGAAGCTTTTAATATATGAAGGACTATTGTATTTTAATATTTTGTTGGAAGCTGCCCAGAGTGACTGGGGAAACCCAGCCAGATGGGCGAGGTATAAATAACAACAACAACAACAACAACAATAATAATAATTAACGGCGTATCATAAGTTTTGCCAGAGACATACAAAGTATTTTGGGTTCTCCTCCTCAGGAGTTGCATATTAAAACAAAAACAAAATAAATGCTGGGGGTGGGATAATTACAGTGGTACCTCGGGTTACAGACGCTTCAGATTACAGACGCTTCAGGTTACAGGCTCCGCTAACCCAGAAATAGTACATCAGGTTAAGAACTTTGCTTCAGGATGAGAACAGAAGTGGTGCGGCAGCAGCAGGAGGCCCCATTAGCTAAAGTGGTGCTTCAGGTTAAGAACAGTTTCAGGTTAAGAACGGACCTCCGGAACAAATTAAGTTCTTAACCCGAGGTACCACTGTATGCCAAACTAAAGTTTAGCGCATATCTCTTATTCATCATAACTCACAGTGTCTTGTTTGTGTGAGAAACAGAATGATTAAGTACAGTTGAAAATGAATGAGGCACGAGGGAGAGCCTATCAGGGTGGATTGATTTAAATCAGCCAGGAAAAAAAACATTTTAAATCAAGTTTTCCATTGCAACCTCTTCACATATTTCCTAAACAGTGCAAATTTGATCATTAAATCATGTTTATCTGCAACTAAACCAAGTATGATTTACATTGTTGTTTCCTTCTTAACCAGGGCTTGCATCTCATTGCGTCAATGCATATATTTTGCCACAGAATCGTAGAATTGTAGGGTTGGAAGCGACCACAAGGATCATCTAGTCCAACCCCCTGCCTGCAATGCGGGAATCTTTTGCCCAACGTGGGGCTTGAACCCACAACCCTGAGATTATTTTCTCCTAGAAAAGGAAATGGCTTTAAAATATTAATAGATCAGCCATGGAAGTTTGTGAGGTTATGAATGGGAATTCTGGAATCTCACAAAAACTTAGTAAAAAGGTCCATGGAGGACAGGTACAAACAAAGTCTGTGACTTAATGGCAACCTACAGAAGATTATTTTATTGAGATGAAAATGAAATGCTTATTTTTGGCAGGTAGGGTGTAATCATATTTGAGAAATGATCAAGCCTTCTTTAATTCAATGCATCTGGTGGAGGCATTGATTTAATTTAGAGATTAACTGTAGGCCCAACATGCTTAAATTAAATTTATTTAACACTGGCCTAGTTGCAGTATTTGCAATTTATTTATTTTTAATCTAATTTATTTATTTTTTAAAGTTTTATTTTTTTTAAGTCAAATTTAATTTACCCACAATCCTTATTAAAAAAATATTACTGTAGCTGAGTTGGGGGGGGGGGAACCCTCTCACTTTGTGAACTCTTAGATACAGTTACAGATAGGTAGCCGTGTTGGTCTGCCATAGTCAAAATAAAAAAAATCCTTCCAGTAGCACCTTTAAGACCAACTAAGTTAGTTCTTGGTATGAGCTTTCGTGTGCAAGCACACTTCTTCAGATACACTGAAACAGAAGTTGCCAGACCCTTCTATATAGTGAGAAGGTGGGGAGGGGTATTACTCAGAAGGGTGGTGGGAATGGGAGATTGGCAGATAGCTGGGATGAGCCTGCTGACGACTCTTAACGACTGTAATGGGTCTTACAGGAAAAGGCAAGGGGTGAGAAGGTGAGAAATGGCTTAGTCATGTATAATGGGATAAGATACAGTGTATATAAATAACCTTAAGGGTGTGGAAACAAGATATTTCATTGATCTTCACGCCACTAAACTTCTGCATCCAGCTTTGCTCTCTCCTCGCTGCCATCAGCATTTAGTGTTCATTTATAGCTGGGGATAAGCGAGATGATTCTAAAAACGAAAGTAGGATAGGCAATCTGTCTTAACCTGATCCCAACCAAACCTTGCATTTCAGCATAAGAATTCAGCTTGCCAGATGTCTGGATGCAGCAGAAAAAATGGCTCCCTGGATGGGAGGCCTTCAGAACGTATCTTAAACAAAATAATACCATGTTAAAATCTGTAGCAGCTTCTGAGTGATCCCTGTGGTTTTTATTAATTGCTTATATAAATATGAACATTTATAAATTGTGAAAATATTAACATAAAAAATAGTATTTTGATATGGCAATAAATTTATGTAAAAAGAATTAAGGAATAAATGGGAAGTCGGGTATAAAAGATAATGAGATTTTTTACTTTTATTGTAACATGAAATTGTAATCATACATTTTTGTCATAATTTTTATCCTAATAACAGATTGTGTAAATTTCATTCTTTTCCCTCCCCTCTTAAGTTGTATCCCCTTTTCAGTATTGTTCCCTTTTTTTGTATGTAATAAGCACGGAAATAAAGAAAAAATAGCTCCCTGGAACATGGAGATGTAGAATCAGAAAACATTTCAGCCACGTTTGTAAATAAAGCCTTATTTTTCTATATGAATTATGATAGGTGTTTTTTAAAAAACAACCTCCACCCAAACTTTAGCTGTACAGTAAATGTATTAAATTAAAATTCATTGGGCTTGTTTGAATTTTTTTTTTGGGGGGGGGAGGAATGCTAGTTTATAGAATCATGGAACTGTATAGACCTTTAGGCAAAAGGCAAAAACGTTCCTTTTTGACCAGGCCTTTGGTTGATTTGATTGACCCTTTTAAAATGTGGGGGTTTTTTGAGAGGGGGGTTATTGGGTTGTTGTTTTTATTCTGATTACCGTATTTTTTGCTCTATAAGACTCACTTTTTCCCTCCTAAAAAGTAAGGGGAAATGTGTGTGCGTCTTATGGAGCGAATGGAGGCTCCGCAGCTATCCCAGATGCCAGAACAGCAAGAGGGATTGCTGCTTTCGCTGCACAGCGATCCCTCTTGCTGTTCTGGCTTCTGAGATTCAGAATATTTTTTTTCTTGTTTTCCTCCTCCAAAAACTAGGTGCGTCTTGTGGTCCGGTGCGTCTTATAGAGTGAAAAATACGGTATATATTTTGTGGTTTTATATTTTGATTTTGTTCTGTGGACCCCCCTGAGACCTTCAGATATAGGGCGGTATAATAATAATAATAATAATAATAATAATAATAATAATAGTTGGAAGGGACCCTATGGGTTATCTAATCCAGTCCCCTGCAATGCAGGAATCTCAGCTAAAGCATCCTTGACTGATAGCCAAATACCATTCAATGAGGTGGGAAAGATACCAAATGACTTCTTGTGAATTTAGCAAAGTAAGGGGGTCTCTGTGCTGTTACATGGTTTGCTTTCCTTAGGCTTAGTTTCCCTGTAAGTTCGTACACAACACTCCACCTGATCATAGCTTAGGTGAATATGCAGGCTCTGACAAAGGAGACTGCAGTTGCTTTGCTACTGAGATAAGTTACACTATAGTTTGGGCTTAGTGTGTCATCCCAAACTGAGCTTGTGATTTGCCTCCTAGGGAGTGGTATAACTTGTGGAGAGGGGAGGATGTGTGGATGTCTTGAGGGTCAGCTAGACAGACATGTTGGACAACATATGGGGCCCCAGACCTGAGGTTCACACCTCTGCCACATGTTCACATGTCTGTGCTAAGCCGTGGTTAGGCTTTGTGAACCAGGTCTAGGATCCAAACCATGATTAAGAGGGAACAACTGTGGTTAGCACTAACCATGGTTAAGCATCATGTCTGCCACAGTTTGTTTATTTTCTAACCTTGTTTCTTCTTGGGTAGTGTCAACAGCTTGACAAAAAGTTTGTCTAGGTTGTGAGGAAGCCTTTTATAAGCTGTAACAAAAATGCTAAATGCCTCAAGAAAAACCTTCCACTTCCTTTTGAATTTCATAGTACTTATGCTAACTTCTGAGTTGTTGTTTTCCCCTCAAATATTCACCCGGCAGAAGCCAGTAAGATTCCCAGGGCAGTTAAGCTGCTTCGACGTATCGAGCTATACTGTAAGATCAATAAAGATACCCTGCTGCATTTTTTATTCCGAACATGCAGCCAAGGAACACTCAAGTAAAACAAAAACTGTGCCGAAGACAATAAAGAAAGCTAATATTCCCAGATGATGGTACTTACTTCAAAAAGAGAGAGAGGCAAACAGCCTAATTGGGAGGCCACTTTTGTACATGCTTTCAATACACCCATCCCTGTTCAGACCAGAAGGATTCCTGTTGCACATAAATAGATGATTAAGCCAGGGCTGGAGTCCCAACTTCAAAGGTTGCTATTAATACATTTGACAATTTGCCTTTATAGAGAACACGAACCAAACAAAGCGCCAACAACTGCAGCACCATTAAGGTCCCTTGGAATATGCCGCATTCTACCGAGCAAAGAAAATGTATCGATAGATTCGGCTTCTTACTAAACTTAGTGCAACATTTGCAATTAGGTAAGCTGCTTCCTACAAAGCTTTGAAAGACTAAAAAAAAAAAAAAAGTCAGTTAATGGGGTGTTTGATGCACTTTCAGTTGTACAGCAGCTTTTACACACAGCGAGTTTTGCACCAGTCGTGCTCCCTTGTCCAGCCAAACGGAGGGGGGCGTTAGGCCCCCCAGCCTCCACATTTTCGATGGCAAAATACGAACTATTTTTTTGTTTAAAATATTTCATAGAATCGTAGGGCTGGAAGGGACCCTGAGGGTCATCTAGTCCAACCCCCTGCAATGCAGGAATCCTGCCCACAGCCATCCTGCTCAAACCACCAGCCTTCTGGTTAAGAGCCAGGTGCACTGGCCCATTGTGCCACAGGCTCACATTATATACAGGCTCACATTAAAATAACATCAAAGCAATGCAATAAAATAAAATACGAAACAACAATTCACTGTAGAATTAAGAACAATCCAAGCAATATACCACGTGTGGTGGACCAGCGGCCAGTTCCACTCTCATCCTCCCTCTTCTTGAAAGATGAAGATCACAGGATGAAAGAGGCAGCTGGTGTTAATTATCTGTTCAGCTTCTGAATGTTTCTTCCTTGGCACAAGACAAATGGTTTGAAGTCCACTCTTAACCACGGGATCTTCATCTCTCAGGGACTGGGCAGATATTTGAACACCACCGTCGTGGTGAGATTACACCAACTAGTATCTAAGGTACTACTGCCCTTTTGGAGATTTCATAATTTAGTGCTCTCCTTAATTTTTATTCAGACACCTGAAAGCTTACGTCAACCAAAACAGACCACCCCTTACATTGAAAAGTTTCTTGATTTTTATGCAAGATCAGCACTGCAGCATCAGATTGTGGCCCAGGCAGATCCAACAGTAAGGCCAAGAGAATACCCAATTCCTTGAAGAGAATATTCCTGGAAATTTTAGATATTAACTCTTCCTATAAGTACATACTGGGTGCGTGTCATGATTTGTTCCAATCAGAATGGAGGGGTATGTTTATAGGTCCCTTATAGAGCGTTACAGCATATATTTATGTATTTCTCTAAATTCTATTCAAAATGCATGGGCTACAAATTGTTTGAGTCAATTTATAGTTCTCTCTTTGTTCTGGTTAGTTTAAAATTTACTTCTCCGCACAATATGTGTACACAGTCGTATGTCCTGAAACCTGAACTCTTTGCACAGTTATAAAACTAAACAAACATGGTGTTGTTGCTTTTAAACAACGAACTCCTCTGATGGTCACTTATAGCTTCAAGCTAAAATGACTCCGATGTCCCAACAATTAGCAATAGCCTATCCTAAAAAGCACTGATGGCCCTGGAGGGCAAAACCCCACCCTTCCCTTCCTCCACTGAAAAAGCTGCTCGCCAGCAACTTGCTATCCAACAGAGCAAGTTCTGCAACAGACTGTGATGTCGGGTAAAGTGATAATCCTATAAGATCATAGCCAAACACTACTGTGTCCACATCTGAGCCAGAAGTGCAGTGCTAAACTGAAAGCCTGATTCACCTAAAGGTGAATGGAGAGTTCATCCCTCTTTGGCCAGTGCCATCCCTAATAGCCCCGGACTGCCATTTGAACTAGCAAGTATCAGCATGGAAGCCAGCAGAAATAAGGAGGAGAATAAAATAATTGTACAGTGGTGCCTCGCAAGACGAAATTAATCTGTTCTGCGAGTTTCTTCGTCTTGCGGACTTTTTCGTCTTGCGAAGCACGGATGCACCCTGGTACTGTATTATAATGGGATAGCGGGCAAAGCACAAAGTGGGTCGCTCCCCAGCAGGAGGAGTTTCCCCAGCCTGGAGGATCTGTTGCCGGGAAGAGGCAAAGACACCCCCTCCCACCTCCCCACGAAAACAGCCCCCCTTCCTCTGTCGCCAAGCCTTGCCGCGTCTTCGCTCCGCCAAATCGCGTCCCACATCAAAGCCCCAGCCCGCTCCTCTCCCTCTCTCTCCACGAGGTGCCAAAGGAAGTTCGAGCCCAGGAACCGAGGGCGGACGCACGAAGCGCCCGGCACGGACTCTCCCTTGCTCCCCCCGTTACCTTGCGCCACGCCGCCGGGCTCCCCACAGTCTCGGCTGCTGCTCCCGGCTTCTTCCCACCCCCGCAAAGGCGCCTTCGCGGCGGCCCAAGCGCAGTGGATGCCTCCTCCTCCTCCTTTGTCCCGCCTCCTCCTGCCTTCGCGCAGTTAGGGCAAAATGGAGCAGCCACGTGGGGAGGGGGAGAGAGAGAGAGAGGCAGAGGCGGCGCAGAGACCCAGCCAGATCCGCTGGATCCCAGCCCACCTGCCTCCTCTGTGCCGTCTCCAGAAGAGGATTCCTCTGGAAAAGGTAGGTCGCTCCCTCGCTCGCTCCCTGCCAGCCCAGTTCCCGCTTCAAAAGGAATCAAACTCGCAAGATGTTTCGTCTTACGAAGCAAGCCCATAGGGAAATTCGTCTTACGAAGCACTCAAAAACCGCAAAACCCTTTCGTCTTGCGAGTTTTTCGTCTTCCGAGGCATTCGTCTTGCGGGGCACCACTGTATAACAGGTAAGGGAGACAGGGCAAAGGCAGTTAGTGACTGTGCCATGGGCCAGCCCCACCCCCAACTTGGGAATTATGGTTGTCCTATCAAGCCAGCCCTCTGGTTTATGGCTGCTGTAGCTGAATGCCAGGTCGGCTTTGAGTAAGACCTCCCACATCCATGATCTGATTATGGATGTGGAGGTTGATCTTGCCACTGAAACCTGGTTGGGCGTGCAGGGTGGAGTTGGTCTCACCAAGCTGTGCCCACCAGGATACTAGGTGCTCTTGAGATTTACGCCGGACAAGAGGGTAAACAGAGGCTGAACATGGAGCCTGGCACACTTCCCTTGCGAAACTCTGCAAGCTATCCGTGCCTCCTGCAAAAGTCCTCCTCAGGCCTCTTTCTCTTGCCGGTAGCAGAGCGAAACACAGCGGTGAGAAGCAAATTGCAGCACGTGTGTAATAAATCAGAGCAGACACAAGGCAGTCCTTATCTCCTCTTGCCTTTAATCATGAAGAATAACACCATAAATTCAGACCTGGCGAGAACTGACACATTCTCCCTCTCGCATAGCGTCCCAGAGTCAGACTGAAAACACTTAGAGTCAAACCACTCCCTTAAGTGTTTCTAACCACGCCTCAGGAAAGAGACGTCACCAGAACTCTTTAACTCTGTGAGTTCTGAAACCATTAACACCCCCTCTCGTCACGAATCCTGAGGGAAACTGTGAACCCCTATTTACAGACCTCTTTGAGTTCAACTCACCCCCCATTGCCTTTTGCCTCCCACTGGCATCTATCCCAGGCAATTGTTGAATCCCTTCCACACTCCCAGAATCACACTGTGCGAAACCAACCCACGCATTGGTGACCTGAAACCTCTCCGGTGGAATCCCCTTTGGTGGTCCGAGTTGACCGCCGGAGCACAACCTCGGGCGCTTCTCCTGACCTACTGGGGTCAGCAAGTGTGTCTCCAGCAAGCTCAGAAGACTCCCCCTCTGACTTGCTGCGTCTTCGGGCCTCCTGCACTTGGCTAACAGGAGATGAAGGCTCACTCTTGGGTTCTCTCTTAACCTGTGGAGAAACCCACCCCTGTGCTTGACCATCATCAGCAACCTGGTCTTCAGCAACAGGCTCCGCCTCTGCCTCTCCTTTCTCCCTTTCTTCCTCCCTTTCCTCCCCCTCAGAATCGGACAAGCATTCTGAGAGAAAATCAGAACCATACCTAGGCTGTGACCAACCACCCTGCTCAAAGAACTCAGCATGCTTGCTGACCAGCAGCGTGGTCTGATCACCCTCTGGGTATGCAAACTTCCACCCATTTGTTGCAGGATCATACCCACAGAAGATCATGTCCTGGTACCTAGGACCACCCTCCTTCCGTTGCGCTGTTGGTATTGGCACTGAAGCCTTGGAACCAAACGAACGGAAGAAATTCACCTGTGGCTTCCTCTTGTGCAACAGAAAAAACGGTGTGTCACCTACATCGTGATTGTAGGACCTGTTAAAAATAAAGCTGGCAAACTTCCAAGCCTCACTCCAAAAGCTCTGAGGCAGCCCAGAGTCACACAGTAAAACCCTGACAGCTTCAGCCAGTGCTTCACTCCTGCGCTCTGCCACGCCTCTCTCTTGAGGAGACTTTGCACCCGTCACCTGGTGACGAATTCCCTTTTCCTTGAAGAACTCCTTCAGAGCAGACCCAGTGAACTGTGACCCACGGTCGCTCCTGAACTCTTGCACCTTGGTGGAGAACCTTAGTTCCACCTCCGCAACCCAATCCTGGATGAGTTGCGCCGCCTCTCTCTGCGACCTGAGAGAAAAAGACCATAAATTCTGAGTAAAATCATCCGCTATCATTAGCAGATACCTGGCCCCACCCAGACTCTCACACTTCATTGGTCCTGTAAGGTCTGTGTGAATCAACTCAAAAGGTTTTGTGGTTACCCTCTTTACCCCGGGAAACCTGCACCTTTGAACCTTGCTGCATGCCCTGCACACTAGGGATCCCTCACATGGCGTGATTTTACAACCTTTGGTGCAGCCTGGCAACCTTTTAACATCCTCCAGACAAGCATGAGACATTCTCTTGTGCCATACATGAACACATGAATCATGGCTGGGAACACTAGCACACTGCGCCTGTGCTTTCCCTGCATTCCCACCACCCTCCAGAGGTGTTTCCAGGACAAAGAGATTGTCCTTGCTCTCCACGTTGACAAGTTGCCTCCCCCCTCTGAAAATGGAACAGGTATTATTTTCAAAACAAATTTTGTATCCCTGCTTCACCAGAGCAGAAATCGATAACAGGCAACACTTCATCCCTGGTACAATGAAGCACTCCAGCTCCGCCTGCAAAACAGAAACATAGACATTTGCTGCTTTAGATACATTTCGTTTTGTCCCGTCAGCTAATGTAACAGTCATTCCAGTCAAAACAGCTCTGCAATTCCGCAGCTCCCCAGCAGATGGCGTTATCAGGTGATGACTCGCTCCTGAGTCCAACACCCACTTCACAGTTGTGTCCCTGCTGGCATTGCTCTGTAGCGTTGCCATGCCAACAAACGTCTGGCTGCACCTGTCCTTGACAGCGTCTGTAACCGCAACTTCCTGCGTTGCTCTGAAGACTGGACTTATCTCAGAGTTCCCAGACAACTCTGCAGCACATATCTCCCTCTGCAGCAGATGGCTGGCCTTGAAGCCTTCAGCACTGTTCTGTTTCCCAGGCTTCGACTCACGACGCAAACAACTCTTGGCAGCCTTTGGAAAAAAAGGCTTCTCTGAGCTTTTACTGCTCACCGCCCCCCCACTGCTCACAGGGCTCCCAGGACGTTTTCCTGCACCCCCAGTGATGGGTAAAGGGCCCCCAGCAGCTTGCCTCTCTCCAAGCTCCTCACGCAGACATGTTGCATCACCCACGCAGCTTTTAGACTCTGCTAAACCAGCAGCAACAGCAGCAGTGGCAACAGTCCCTTCGCCCCCCTCAGGGGTCCCACAGCCTTTCCCAGCTGTGCACCGGCTTTCCGTGCTTTCTTGTCTTTTCTGTCCTGATGCAGCCATCTCCCGGCCCTTGCTTGCGCCCCCAGCTTTACACGCTTCCTGGAGAGCTACCCAAGCGACCTCAGGCTTCCTTGCATCCAGAACAATAGGCCTGAAATCAGCACTCACGTTATCAGCCAGAAAAGTAAGCACACGCTCCTCAGCTTCACGTTGGCTTGCAACAGCCCCAGCTGACGTAGACATCGGCGTGACTGTTTCCCAGAGCTTGGCTCCAACTAGGGACAACTCTGCTAAATAACTCCACTCTAACCACGAGTGAATCGTTAACTTCGCACACGGCAGCTTAAGCTCAAAGCCGTGTTCCTGGGACTGAGCCATCTCCTCCCCCGGGGGCTAAGCTTACTCACGACTCGGCAGTAGCTTCCTCCGCCTCCCGGCTCCGGCAGATCGGCTTCTCCTCCCAGCGAGCTCCTTCCAGCTTCAAAGACACAGCTCCAGAGCTCCAGCTGGACCCCAGCAACTTTCCTGCTGGCTTCCCCCACACGTGGGACGCTCCTGCAATGCTTCAAAGCTTTGGCGAGCATCCATAACCTCTGAGATTTACGCCGGACAAGAGGGTAAACAGAGGCTGAACATGGAGCCTGGCACACTTCCCTTGCGAAACTCTGCAAGCTATCCGTGCCTCCTGCAAAAGTCCTCCTCAGGCCTCTTTCTCTTGCCGGTAGCAGAGCGAAACACAGCGGTGAGAAGCAAATTGCAGCACGTGTGTAATAAATCAGAGCAGACACAAGGCAGTCCTTATCTCCTCTTGCCTTTAATCATGAAGAATAACACCATAAATTCAGACCTGGCGAGAACTGACACATTCTCCCTCTCGCATAGCGTCCCAGAGTCAGACTGAAAACACTTAGAGTCAAACCACTCCCTTAAGTGTTTCTAACCACGCCTCAGGAAAGAGACGTCACCAGAACTCTTTAACTCTGTGAGTTCTGAAACCATTAACAGGTGCAGCATCAGGACAAGCTTGAGGAGTGGGGAGGGGGACCCAGACCCTCCCTGCAAACATCATTGGAGACTCTTCTTCATGTGTCTCCTCCACGAGCGGTCTGGAGGGTATCAACAGGAAGAAGAAGAAGAAGAAGAAGAAGAAGAAGAAGAAGAAGGGGAGTTTGGATTTGATATCCCGCCTTTCACTCCCTTTAAGGAGTCTCAAAGCGGCTAACATTCTCCTTTCCCTTCCTCCCCTACAACAAACACTCTGTGAGGTGAGTGGGGCTGAGAGACTTCAAAGAAGTGTGACTAGCCCAAGGTCACCCAGCAGCTGCATGTGGAGGAGCAGGGAAGCGAACCCGGTTCACCAGATTATGAGTCTACTGCTCTTAACCACTACACCACACTGACTCTCCAGGAGAACAGGCCTTTTCTGCTGTAGCTCCCCACTTGTGGAATGCTCTCCCCAGGAAGGCTTGCCTGCTGCCTTCATTACGTATTGTTAGGTGGCAGACAAAAATGGTTCTCTTTGCCAGTGGCCTTTTACACTGTGTGTTGGGCATATTGCTTTTGTCTGTTATTATGGTATGTATTTTTGTGTTTTTATATTGTAAACCGCCCTGTGATCTTCAAATGAAAGGCGGTATAGAAATTTAATTAAATCATCATCATCATGGGCAGTCTTTGGAAAACTCAGCTTGATAATGAAAAATATTCCCTTAGACTTGAAAGCGAAAGTGTTCAAAACGTGCATATTACCTTTGATGTCTTATGGAGTGGAGAACTGGACAATAACACAAGAGAGACATGAACAGCCTTAGAATAACATAACATGCCACAGAATGTGCAATGTTAGCAATATCAATGGAAGATGGAAAAAATAATTGGATACAACAGAGATCGAAAGTTACAGCTGTAGTGGGAAAGGCCACAGAGTCAAAATGGACATCTTCAGGACATGTGGCAAGCAGTGATTCAGGCCAATCATGGAATAAGGAGTGTGGGTATGGAGACTCTACAATTTCAAAAGACCAAGGGACGACCACCTACGTGATGGGTGGAGAATTTCATGCTAACAGCAGGGCTTATGTGACTGCAAAAAGCAAACAACAGAACATGATGCAGAGAACCCGAAGAGGTGTGTATCCAAAGATGAATGTGAGTTGCTGCAGAAGGAGGCAGAGAAGGAGAACAAGGAGGAGAACCAGAAAATTCTGGGAAAGATCCGTACTTCACTGACAGAGCATCTGCCAGTGATTCAATCCCCAACATCTGCAGGTAGGGATGGAATGTCCTGTCTGAAACCCTGGAGAGACACTGTGGAGCCACTAGGAGAGCTAGATGGAACAATGGTCTGGCTATGTATAAGTTTCTAACTGAAATAGATTCAATAGCACTTAAGGAATTAAAAAGGGAGAAGAGCCAGTAAAAACAATTTTATTTCTCTTCGGATTATCAGAGTAAATGAAGGATCCAGGGAAGCTTCCCCTCCACCCCACCCCCACAATCCATCTTTTCTTTTCTTATAAAAACGCAGAAAACGCAGGAAAGTTTAATCCATAATCAAGTTATACATGATCCTCCTAACTCCTTGGTGGTGTCAGATATAATAAAAACATTACAAAGAGTGTGGGAACAGGGGAGGCACACAATTAGGAGTGCTGTTCTGGAGGTTTTTCCACCTCTGTCTTTCTGACAAAGTCCTACATTGTGCCCCAGGCACACCTTCCATACACAAAAATCACTCTCAGGGTATCATAGAGCAGTGATCAAAATCCGAAGCACACTTCACCCGTCGGGAAATTTAATGACTTGGAGCAGTCTGAATTATTTGCAGGCTTGAGAGGGTGTGTGTGTGTAAGAGAGGCAGAGAAGAGACAGCTTTGAGATTCTCTGTCTATGGAGACAAGAGAGCCAAAATAGACGTTACCTTGGCAAAAGCGTGATCCCAGCTCCACAGTTGCAGAGATCACGAGGCATGCAAGGGCAGCGCTTAGGGTAGGATCTATGGGTGTCTCTCCCTTCTCTGGCAAGGCTCACTTTTGGCTCTGGGGTGTTGAAAATTGCAGGGAAGCACAAATTTTATTGCTATTGCTGCATCTGTTGTGGTTTTTATCTGCTTGTCCATCCCCCCTTCTGTTTTACGTTGTGTTTCTTGGCTTTCATTTAGATTACTGTACCCTGGGCCTCGTACCACACCGTGATAAAGGATGAGTTTGAAATATTTTAAATCGATGCAAATTTGCAGGGAGAAGTGGTGGGTAGGAGAAGGGTTAAGGAACTAGCGGGTTAAGTGACCCACTAGGAAGCGGGTGGTGCTGTGGTCTGAACCACTGAGTGTCTTGGGCTTGCTGATCAGAAGGTTGGTGGTTCGAATCCCTGAGACGGGTTGAGCTCCTGTTGCTCAGTCCCTGCTCCTGCCAACCTAGCAGTTCGAAAGCACACCAATGCAGGTATATAAACAGGTACCACTCTGGCAGGAAGGTAAACGGCATTTCTGTGCGCTCTGGTTTCTGTCACAGTGTTCCGTTGCGCCAGTAGCAGTTTAGTCATGCTGGCCACATGACCCAGAAAGCTGTATGTGGACAAACGCCAGCTCCCTGAATGTTGCATCCCATAGTCGCCTTTGCCTGGACTTTACCATCCAGGGGTCCTTTATCTTTAGTGACCCACTGCAAATACTCTCTCCAGATCCTACATTATGAGGGAAATGCATTGTAATGAAATAATGGAATCACCCAGAACAGCCTTCGCCAAGGTGGCACCCTTCCAATGTTTTAGATTACAACTCACATTAATTACAATGTCCATGCGAGTTAGGGCTGACGGGAGTTGTAGTCCAAAACACGTGGAAGGCACTACCTTAGTGAAGGATGACCTAGTCCTAGAGAGTCATTTTTTGTTATGAACTCTCTGGGCTGTTTTCACAGAAGCTGCTTTTTCTTTGCTTTAGCCCCCCACCCCACCCCACTCCACATGAGATAATAATTCTAACCTACCTTACTTGGTTACTGTAAATACTAGAATTTATGTGTAGTACTTTGAATGCATGAAATGCTAAGCGTCACTGCAACCCAGAATTTTGAATAACTGATAATGGCCTTCATCTGATTATATGAGAAAAGAAATCTATTGTCTGAGATATTTGGTCATTTTGCATATATTTGTGATGCCGATGATGATTATACCACATATTTAGCTCTTAAAATTTCACATAAGCACACTCTCCGCATAATTAGTGAATTTTCTTTATATCTGAACTGTATCAAATGTTGTAATTTTTATTATTTTAATGTACACTGCTTTAGAGTGTTTTTTTTAAAAAAATACATTAAGCAGCACTTAAGATGTTAAATTTTTTATAAAAGCAAAATAAATAAGTGCCAGTGAATCTGGGTCTTACTTTCAATTTGTGTTGGCTGAAAGAAAGGTGGCCTGAAAAAAAGACAGGAAGGAAGAGGCATGAAGGGCGATGAAGGTTGAGATGATATATTTTAGTTGACCAATTTACTGGGGGAAATAGAAAAAAGGGTCAGCCATCAGAAACAGGGCTCAGCAAAGGGCAAGAGACAATTCTCCTCTACAATGGTAGCATTCACAGAATTTGTTGTTGTTGCTGCTGCTGCTGTTAAAAGGAAAGATTATTGCTGTTTCAGTACCTGAAGCAAATCCCTCCTAGCAATAATAATAATAATAATAATAATAATAATAATAATTTATTATTGATACCCCACCCATCTGGCTGGGTTTCCCCCAGCCACTCTGGGCGGCTCCCAACAGAATATTAAAAACACAATAAAACATCAAACATTAAAAACTTCCCTAAACAGGGTTGCCTTCAGATGTCTTATAAAAGTGAGATAGTTGACAGGCTCCATAAAGGGCTGCTGCTGCTCAACAGAGAGGGCTCTTTTTTAATATTGTTTTTATCAAGGTCATTTTAAATTGTTATTGATATTAATGTTGTATTTTTAGTTTTAGATTTTAGGATTTATGTGGAAATTGTTTTCCATTTGGTTGTGTACCTTTTGATGTGTTTTATTTATTATTTATGACTTTTGTTATGTTGGTAATTATGTAAATCTTGTCTTGTAAGCCGCCTTGAGCATTGTTTTAACTATGGAAAAGCATCATACAAATAAAATGATGGTGGTGATTTCCTTGACATCTGATGAGAGGGTATTCCACAGGGCGGGCGCCACTACCGAGAAGCCACCTGGACTCTATTCAGTTACTGTGGCACCTCCAGTGATCCATACCTTGGTACCCTCTGCCCACTTTGGTTGGCTCAGCTGGCCTCTTGCTGGTCTCCCAAATATTTGAGAGGGGAGAAGGCCTGTGGGCAGTATCCCTGCCAGTGGATTGACTCAAAAGCAGTAGGAAGGGGCAGGAATGAACCGGCCTGGGATCCACTGGCATCTGAGTTGCTCTCACAGATGGTGCCAGCTGGCATCAGGGCCCATCTGCATGAGTTCCTGTCCGCTCAGTAGCCCTGCAAATCAGTGCTACTGTTAAGCAAAAATAAACAAAAAATGGAGAAACCAATCACCATTCTCTAGCAGAAAACTTTCCTCAAGAAAGACAGGAAGGTGGTGGAAAAACATAGTGCTGATCTGCTAGTATCACCAGATTTTCATGCTTTTTCGCATCTCCTGTGACCTGTTTTTGTAGGTATTAAAAAGGTAGCTACTGCCATGGGAACAGATGGCGGTCAAGCCGACAATTGGAAGCCTTCTAGAAACCTACTCTGAGAAGGTGTTGAGCGTAAGTCTGGTCAGGCATCCAAAAACAGCAAGGCTATGCAAGCAGGTGCCAGAAACCCCCTTGTTACAACAGAGAAAATGCTGTGAGTAGGAGATCCATTAGGAACGAAGTAGTTCTTCGCTGCCTGCGAATCCAACTTTTAACAAACATTTTGATCCAACTGGCAAAGAAAATAAATCCAAGGACAAGCCGTAGCTCAGGAACAGAAAATAACACGGGGAGGAACCACAGATTTTGAGGTAGAAATCACCATAGCTAACTGGTAGAGCATACAGTTTGCATGCAGATGGTATCATTTTCAGTACCTGACATTTCCATCAGAAAAGGATCAGGGAGCAAATGATGGAAAAGACGGATGGAGCAATCACCTGACTTAGCAAAAAGCCCATGTGTTGCTTATGAAAGATGTTTCTTGCCCTATGGCCATGGAGCCCCTTGGTCAACAGTGGCCAAATAGCCCGACCAATTATAAAACAGCTTCCTAGTCTCCTAAAGCATTTTCACTTACGTGCAGGCATGCATAGGACTTCAATTAACACTTATTGATTCAAGGGGGATGGGGGTGGAAAGAGACAGCGGGAGGATTTGTCATTATAGGAGGCAATCTGTTAAAAAACAACAAAAAAACCATTAAGGCTTCTCCAGATTTCACTCTAAATAGGTTAGCAGTCTATGTGATAACACCTGTGAAGAGGGACAAAGTAAGAGACTGTTAAGACCAGATATGCAAAGTCTGGGACCTTTACAGTGAGATTTAACCTTTTAAAAATTCACAGGGCCCCTCTCGGCCAAATCAGAGCCATAGTACTGGGGGAATGAGCTTAAACTCTTCTCCTCCACAGGAGTTCGCTAAATGTCTTCCCATGGGGAAAAACATACAGACATCAGATGTACCATTGTGAACACAGATCTTCTGCACCATCATTTGGCTGGGCCCTAGTCATGATGAACTCTGATAACATGGGCTTTATACATTAACCTGTAGCAAGGCACATAACATGGGAAAGTGGAGTTTTTAATGGGCAGTTTCTAAATGTTACTTCTAAATGTTGGGTTTAAGACCAGAGTTAAAACAACTATTATCAGCATGAACATTTGAGAGAGAGAGAAATAGAGTAAGGGATACACATTCAGCTCCGGTTTGCAAGGGAATTTGGCATCTTGGTGTTGTCATTGTCCTCAACTCCTTAACAACACATTGTGGTGATCAAATACTGCAAATGTTTGCAGAGGATGTGACCCCAAATGGCAGAAATGAAAAGCCCTATCTGTAGGCACCATCTTTAGAATTATTTTTGATTTTTTTAATTCTAGATGGCCTTTTATCAGTACAATAATCTGTGGTGTGGAGCACTGAAGTCAAAAAGCTTGCATCAAGCTGTTTACCAAAGGCAGTCCAGATACAGTATTATTCATTAGAGGATGCTGGGCACAAACAGCTGCTGTGGATCAGACGGAAATGTAACCCTCGCCGTCATCAGCAGAAGCTCCCCTACATGCCTGCAGCGTTCTTTGAAAGCCAAGGATGTGCTCCTTTCACATCAGTATTTATTGCTGCCAGTTAATGAATGGAAATCTCATGCCTAGTTGGATTTTGCAATCGCTGTTTTGAATGGGTTCGGTGCAATGGATATATTATGTCCATGTGTTCAGGAAGGACACCCAAAGATCCTGGTGCACAGGCAGGTAGGCATCCAGCTGTCTTGGGAGACAATGGAAGAGTGCGTCATTTAGTAGCACAAACAGGCTGCCTGGGAATCTGAGCTGCCACTTTTCTGCTGCATAGCAGCAAAATGGAGCACACAATTTGCAGCCGCGTTTCTGATACACATTTGATGAGTTAAGCTGGACAAAAGTACTACGGAGAGGGGACCTGTAGGGAAAAGCACCTACTGCTGCCCCACCCTTGCAAGTTTTCTCACCCCCACCTTGCAGTAGAGAAGTAGCTCCTAGGCTAGGGGCCAGACCTTTAACTGCCTGAGACAAGGGAGAAATGTCTCTTCCCCAATTCCACAGATGCAAGTCAACTGGACTGACTATTGAATTTTAGAGATAGCATCTGCCACCAAACCTGAGAAGAGAAAGCTAGTTCGGGGAGCACAGAGCTGGTCGTGTAGTTAGTGCACATAGCTCTGCCCTCCAATGGAGAGAATGCTTTTTGGGGGGGGGCTCAGAAGGACTGTCAGGGATAGCCACTGTCCCCCACCACACCCCAGAATCTGCAACTCACTCTGCCTAATGGTAGGCTCAGCCCTGTCCCAGGCTCGTACTTGGTGGACAACTACCACCACTCAGCCAAAAAAGCAAGTACCAAGACAAAAATTCTTGCTGGAGTTGTCGCTCGGGGAAAAGACAGCATACTAAAAAGGTGGCACAGTAATACGTTCAGCATCTCCAAGCTTTTTCCTTCCAGGTTGTTGTCTCCTCCCTTTCCTCTCTTGTTTTCCACCCACTCACGCCTATAGTCTTTGGCAAAAGTGTTCCCAAGATGTGCCATTGTTTTAATACAGGCATGTCCAACAGGTAGATCGTGATCTACCAGTAGATCACTGGATGTTTGTGGTAGATTGCAGTAGATCCCCCCCCCCGAAAAAGCTTTGGCTCCCCCCGAAAAAGCTCAACAACTTTGCCTCCGCTAAAAAAAGCCCAACAACTTTGCCTGTAAATAACAATGAGTAGATCACGGCCAGTATTTTTATAATGTGAGTAGATCACAGTCTCTTGGGAGTTGGACATGCCTGTATAGTAAGGATAACCATAACAGCGATAACAAAAAATGCCTACCCTATCACAACAGCTAATATTCCCTCTGCCAAACAGTCAATAAGGGCGCTAATGGAAAGAGTTGAAGGCAAGATAAATATGCCACTTTTAATCAATCATAAACTACTGTGTCATCAATAAGCTTCCATTGTTGTGACATACTGCCTTTGGTTACTTAGAAGCAAATGTGATGAGGCCATACCTGCATACTAATCGCCAATACTATACAAATTTAATATATGACTTGGGAGGGGTGTGTGTCTGTGTGGACTGCTGTGTAATTTAGCTGTAGCGCCATGATTTTGCTTAGGGAGTCGAGCATCTGAGACCCGCAACTTATACAAATCATCTTTTGAGTTGCTGTTGCTTTTAAAAGAGAATCTACTTATTGATGCAATTCATAAGTAAACATGTTGTGAAAATCCTTCCATTCTACAATAGTCTTCGCATTCCGAAATGACAACTGAAAAGCTGCTGGCGAGACCTGTGAACCCAGAGAGAGATCTCTCCTAAAAAATGCCAGGAGCAAAGATTATTACCAGCCAACCCAAGAGGCAGGACTAGCAGGGCTGCCTGGGGCTGGCAGAAATGTGGGGGCTCAAGGTTAAGTGGGAAATCCCCCAAGAAGGAAAGACATCTTTCCTCAGCTACTGAAGTTGTCCTAAATATCTGCCACCCAGATTAAAACTTCTGTGTCCCTCCCTACACTCAAAAATGGCATCTCTGGCAAGAACATGCCCTTGATTATAGAAGGCAAGGGAAAAGGGGCCGTCAACTTAACTTTATTCTCCCCAAACTCCTCTATTTCCCTGTTTTCTCTTTGTGGGGGAAATGACACTCCAGTCATGTCCAGTCAGCTGCAGTCCTGGCTCATCCTGCTGCTTACCCAATTCTGACATTAAAAAATCATGACTTTAAATTTATTTCCAGCTAGAAACCCTGAATTTAATTTCCCATCCAGTGTCCGTCTTTGCTAGGGACTATTCTTCTTCCTTGTTTAAAATAGCAATATCCAACAGTATTAGCCAGATTGCAACACTGCTAGAGGCTTTAATGGATCAGTTCCTTGTCAAATTCAGCTGTGAGCAAGGAAGGGCATGCATTAACTTCGTTCAAGGACATTCGTCAGAGTCAGTGGAACTATCTCTGAGAGCTGCAATAAGGCAACTAAGCGTTAACTTGAGGACCGACCAGGGATGAAAGCCCCATTCAGCCATGAAGTTCGATGGGTGGCTTGGGGTCAGTGACTATCTCTCGGCCTAGAATTTGACACCATTGCTGAAACAGCTGCACTGGCGGCCCATCTACTACTGAACCAGGTTCAAGATCCTTGCATTAATTTGCAAAGCCTGAACAACTGAGGTCCAAGGCACCTCAGGGATCACTTGAACCCTTATTATATCCCGGCTTGATCATGGATATCATCTGTAGGAGCACCATTGCTCGTTCCCCAAGTTGGTGAGGCTCATTCAATGACAACAAGAAGAAATGAACCTTAGTGCCATCAGCCCAGTTCTGTGGAATACTCTGCCAACAAAGATTCAGCAAGCTCCTTCTGTGCCAACTTTTAAATGCCTGCAGAAGACTTTCAATTCTGCCAGGCCTATGCAGGCAATTAGGAATGCATCTTTCCACAATGGTTAACTCTTTTAACTTTTTACAGTTTTTCTTATACAGTCGTGCCTTGGTTTTCGAACAGCTTAGTTCACAAACAACTTGGAACTCTAACGTCGCAAACCGGGAAGTAGGTGTTCTGATTTGCAAACTTTGCCTCGGAAGCTGAACGTCTGGTGCAGCTTCTGATTGGCTGCAGGACGCTCCTACAGCCAATCGGAAGCCACGCCTTGGTTTCAGAACATTTCAGAAGTCGAACGGACTTCCGGAACACATTTTGTTCGAAAACCAAGGTACGACTATGGGTTTTTTAATTACTGTAAACTGCTTTGATATATTTTTAATGACATAGCAGTATGTAAATATTTTTATGAATAAATATATAACCTACCTCACAGGGCTGTTGTGGGACAAAGGGGGAAGAGGGAGAACTGTGCATGACACCTGGAGCTCCTTGGAATAAAGGTGGAATATAAATATAATACTAAATATCAAATAAATGCTGTTAACGGCTTTCATCCTTGGGCCTACAGCACTGGGATGGTCCCTCCTTGGTTTATCACAGGGAATGAATTCAATTTTGCCCATAATTTTGCAGTGAGAAGATTCAAAGGATTAATCTACAAAAATAAAGATTCATAGTTGTATTATCGATAGGCTGGATATTGGCATCTAGCACACTTTGCAGTTATTTCTGTGGCATATATCCTCTCTCTCTTTTTAAAGTAAGCCAGTATCTATAAGTTATACCATCTAAATAGTTCTAAACAACCTAAGAACCACACCTCAAAGTAGAACACTAGAATAGTTGAATACAGTGGCGTAGCGTGGGGGGTGCCAGGGGTGCCGGCCGCACCGGGCGCAACTTCTGGGGGGGCGCGCTCGCTGCCTCCGGAATCGCCCAGAGCCCCATGGCAGCGGCTCTCAGCGCTCGCTGCGGAAGGCGCGCCAGGCAGCCCCTCCTCACCGACGGGCAGCGTTCGCCTGCGGGGCTCGGCCAGCGCGCAGGGCTGGCCGCATGGAGTTGCCGGGGAGCCGCCGCCGCCTGCCATGCCGCCCTGGCTGCTTCAGCCGCGTCCGACAGCCGGCTCGAGGCTCCTTCCGGCCAGGTCTCCCGATGGGGTGCTGCGGGCAGAGGCTTCGGCACCAAGCGCCACGCCGCCCACCCGCCCCGACGGGGCCCGCCCACCCGCGCCGGAGGCTGGCCAACCCACTGGCCCCAGAGGCGCCCCCTCCCCGCGCCAGAAAGAAGCCGCGTCAGGGCTAGCCGGGCCGGGGAGGGAGACCGAGAAGGCTGCGCCGCAACGCCCAAAGACGCGCGTCTTGGCGCAAAGGGGCCCACGGCACCCAGACGCGGAAGGGACCCTCTCCCCCTGACCCGCCACTGAACTGCAATTCCCAGCTCCCTTGGCAAATCCCAGTGCCCAATCCCCATGCTTTATTTGAGGCAGGGGTCCTTTAATTGCAAAAACACCACCACGGAGGGCAGTAGTCACTACGAAATTTGCCCCAGAGTAGAGCCGTCAGTATTAATGACCATGGTTAGGGGTTAGGGGGCGCAAATTACTTGCCTTGCCCCGGGTTAGGGGGCGCAAATTACTTGCCTTGCCCCGGGTGCTGACTACCCACGCTACGCCGCTGGTTGAATAGCCAAAAGTGCAAAAGATTTGGCCATAAATAATAAACTCTGCCTTTTGTGTTTGAAACTAGCTTGATGTTAGAAAAAGGCAGAGCGGTTCTTCCCAACACAGTATATTCTGGAAAATCTGAATTCAACCCACAGTATTTATTTCCAACAAACTATAGTAAAATGGCCAATATAGTCCACACCCAGGAAAAAAACAGGTTTCCGGTTCTTTTGATCAACTATCACATCAACAAACATGATGATTATCTGTGTGCCCACCCAACAGCTTCAATTAAATGAGGTAATGGAGTTTTCTGCACCAAAATGGAATGTTTTCTAAAACTCTGGTTTTGCATCAATTTCTTTCCTATAACTAAAACAGGATGTCAGACCAATTGCGCCATGCAGAGTAACTTGCATCATTTACTTTGCTGGTTAGAACTTCACTTCTAAAACTGTATTGCAGCCAATAAGATTCTAAGTTAAAAACAAAGACAAATAGCTTTTAACCCCCATGCATTTGCTACAAAGTTGAAAATGGCCTGTGAAAGTAATGAGACACACACTTTTACCATAAATACTGTTCTTGTATAGGATTTTTGCTAATCAATATAGCCGAAAAGTACCTTGTCGGATAATTAAGCAAAGAAAGATTGTCTGGGAGATAGGCATAGTTCTTATGTTCTGAAAATGTAGAACCGCTCTGGGAACCAAAATCTATAATCTTCTGAGAAAAATTAGAGATGCTGATTTTAACCTATAATACCTTACAAAGCTGAAGCCCTGTGTAATTTAGATTTACAATCAGTCTCCTTACCATTTGCCCATCATGGACCATTAGTACAGGCCATGAAGACTTACTTAATGGTGCAAGGAAACATCATGTTCAAATAGGAAGAGCAGAGAGAGGGGCATTTTTGGCAGCTGCCCCAAAGCTATGGCTGCAACCTCTCTATACACTTGCCTAGCAGTAAGTCCTACTGACTATGTCCATGGAGTTTCCTTGGCAGGGATACTGGAGTGGCTTGCCGGTTCCTCCTCCAGGTGGATTACGTTTGGTCAAAACTCTCCACTATGACCTGTCCATCTTGGGTGCCCTGCTCGGCATAGTTCATAGCTGCTCTGAGTTATTCAAGCCCCTTCGCCACGGCAAGGTCTGTATAGTTAAAGCTTTGGTTTTCCCAGTAGTGATGTATGGAAGTGAGAGCTGGACCATAAAGAAGGCTGATCACCGAAGAATTGATGCTTTTGAATTATGGTGCTGGAGGAGACTCTTGAGAGTCCCATGGACTGCAAGAAGATCAAACGTATCCATTCTTAAGGAAATCAGCCCTGAGTGCTCACTGGAAGGACAAATCCTGAAGCTGAGACTCCAATACTTTGGCCACCTCGTGAGAAGAGAAGACTCCCTGGAAAAGATGCAGGGCACAAGGAGAAGGGGATGACAGAGGACAAGATGGCTGGACAGTGTTCTCGAAGCTACCAGCATGAGTTTGACCAAACTGCGGGAGGCAGTGGAAGACAGAAGTGCCTGGCGTGCGCTGGTCCATGGGGTCACGAAGAGTCGGACACGACTAAACCACAACAACAAGTCCTACTGAACTCAGTGCAGGTTACTTCTGAGTAGGCATGCACAGGTTTGCATTGAAAATCACTCAAAGCCTAAGAGCATGGTTTTGGGGGGAGGGGAGTATGTTCTGTTTTTTTCAGTTCTGTTTGACTGTTGGTACCTGGGTGTTAACCCTGTGCAGACCACTGTGCTGTATTGTTGAATTAGGCCGCGTGAAACCAGGGTTTTTATTTCCCACTGATCAATGAAATTTTCTGGATAATCTGGGGCCAGTAAGGTATTTCAGTGATCACTATTCCTCCGGAGTGCTATGAAGAGAAGAGTGGTGTGTGTGTGTTTGTCTGTTTAGAATTGTGTGTGCCAGCAGAAAGTCATGCCAGCAGTCTTCCCCAACCTTGTGTCATCCAGATATTGCAGATTACAACTACAGCTGTGCTGCTTGGGCATTTTGGTCCAAAGCCTGTGGTGGACACCAGAATGGGGAAGAACACCTTAGAGGAAAGGTAGAAGAGAAAGGTAATAAATACCTTAGAATTATAGAATTGGAAGGGACTACAAGGCTCATTAAGGGACGCGGGTGGCGCTGTGGGTTAAACCACAGAGCCTAGGACTTGCCGGTCAGAAGGTCAGTGGATCGAATCCCTGCGACGGGGTGAGCTCCTGTTGCTCGGTCCCTGCTCCTGCCAACCTAGCAGTTCGAAAGCACGTCAAAGTGCAAGTAGAGAAATAGGTACCGCTGCAAAGGGAAGGTAAATGCGCTGCTCTGGTTCGCCAGAAGCGGCTTAGTCATGCTGGCCACATGACCCGGAAGCTGTACGCCGGCTTCCTCGGCCAATAAAGCGAGATGAGCGCCGCAACCCCAAAGTCGGTCACAACTGGACCTAATGGTCAGCAGTCCCTTTACTTTTAGCTTTACAAGGCTCATTTAGCTCATTTAATGCAGGAAAATTTTGCCCAACATGGGTCTTGAACCCACAACTGTGAGATTAAGAGTCTCATGCTCTACTGACTGAACTACCAAGACAGGGGTACTCATTCACATGCCAATAGCATGTTTTTCTCAAATCTGTACCCTGAACTTTGAGTCTACGGAACTATAATGACCTTAAAAAAAACAACATAGCAGTATAACAAAACCACAAAATAAAAATGGCAAATTAGTATAGACCAAAGAACCTGTGGAGACTTCTGGATGTGAATGACTCACAGTGGAGCATAGCCCTTTCTTTCATCTAAAGTCTTGGTGTACAGTTTCCAGGATGTTTAAACAAAAAACAAAACTGCATTACTTTAAAGGGCAGGGCCCCTCTAAACATGACACACACACACACCCCAAATGTTGCAGCAAACACAAGCCATCTCCCGCCCCGAGGGTTGCAAAGAACAGTGATTTTCACTTTGTGCTGCCTGGAGATATATATGTAAGCCTGTAATACAAGTCTTGAAGATGGAGACACAGGTTTGCCTCCTCAAAACAGAGCCTTTTAAGAATAATTTCAGGGTACGTCTGAGGTTAAAATTCATTTCAAAATAAAATCTTTCCCCTAAAAAACCCCTGGAGGCATTTCATAACCACCACTAACATGATTTCAGTCTTGAAGACATTCATGTTTGAGTGTGAGTGTGTATAGGGGAAGAGGCAGGGAGAGACAGAGGGACAAGAACGACCTTCTGCCTTGGAAGAGGTTCCAGTGTACTTTTCAGGGCTGCTTCATTTCTTCCTGGATTTTCTAAGATTAACCCGACACATTTATTCTTTTTATAATATTGCCTGTCGCCTTGTATATCACTGCCAGTTTTAAGTACCAGGAAACAGAGAGCCTTCACATTTTAAAATGTAGTGACTTGAAAGGTAGTTCAGATCCAACATTTGCCAGGTGCAACAGATTTTCCTCCACAATAAAGATAATAAGATTTCAGTCCAAGGAAGTACAACATGCAACTAGATGTTTCTCTGTACACAGCTGTCTTTCTACTGGCATAGAAAAATCCAGGTAGAGAAGTAAGAATGGAGCAAGTTTTCATTTAGCCATGACTAAAGCAGATTTAAAAACAACAATACCACAAACCCACACACTGAAAAAGATTAGTGGTATAAACTTAGGCTCCTGCTTTACAATAGTGATAAGACATTAGGAAGAAACCATGTTGAAGCTTGACAGATATAATGTTAGCTTACTGTAAGCAAAAAAAAAAAAAAAGCATTCCACCCAAATTTAACTATGATTTGTTGATAGAGGACACTTAAGAGAAAGCATTTTCCATGTGAAAATTAGATCGGACCTTTTCCTATTAGGCAGCTTCAAATTACATACAGTGAAAAATGTAATTAAAACAAATTTACATAAAACTGAGCCTCCCCCCCCCGAAAAATATGCAAACTTTTTCATTAGCCCCATAGTTGATGATCGTATTAAGTATTGCTCTGGTGATCTGCTTAAAAGCTATCTCTTCCTGTTTGCTCTTTAAAAACACACAAACAACAACAACGGATAATTGCATGCAGTTTGTAATAAAACAAATCACACCGTAATGTAATTAGCATTTGAAAAAACAGTAGTGGCATGCTTGATGCCCTGGAATTAGAAGATAGGTCTTCCATTGGTTTTTAAAATGGTATACTGTAATTGAAGTCCCACAAAACATTTTCAAACTAGTACAGTGGTACCTCGGGTTACAGACACTTCAGGTTACAGACGCTTCATGTAACAGACTCAGCTAACCCAGAAATAGTACCTCGGGTTAAGAACTTTGCTTCAGGGTGAGAACAGAAATCATGCTCCGGTGGTGCTGCGGCAGCGGGAGGCCCCATTAGCTAAAGTACCTCAGGTTAAGAACAGTTTCAGGTTCAGAACGGACCTCCGGAACGAATTAAGTTCTTAACCCAAGGTACCACTGTAATTAGCTGCCCCTAGAAAGGGAACAAACACCTTCCAAGCAGGCTGCTGCACTGCAATTATGATTATGATTATTATGATTACCACCCCACCCATCTGGCTGGGTTTCCTCAACCACTCTAGGTGGCTTGCAGCAAGCATCCTTTTGGCTATGACAGTTCATGGGGACAATGGCAGTGCCCTTCAAGAGGGAGAGGCGTACCTTGCTCGGCATTTGGGAGTTGCCCTCCCAGCATAATACTCAGGACTTGCTTGTCCTCAAAGTACAGGAATTGTAATGATCTGATACTGCACACTGCCTTATATAAATCTCTTCCATTCACACACATTTCCTAGAAAAAAAATGGGGGGGGGGGGGAATCGATGGATAGATGGATAAATTAATTAATTAATTAATTAATTAATTAATTATACTCCACCCATCTAGTAGGGTTTCCCCAGCCACTCTGGGCAGCTCCCAACCGAATATTAAAAACACAATACAGCATCAAACATTAAAAACTTCCCTAAACAGGATTGCCTTCAGATGTCTTCTAAAAGTCAGATAGTTGTTTATTTTCTTGACATTTGACGGGAGGGTGTTCCACAGGGCGGGTGCCGCTACTGAGAAGGCCCTCTGCCTGGTTCCCTGTAACTTTGCTTCTTGCAGTGAGGGAACCAGCAGGAGACTCTCGGCGCTGGACCTCAGTGTCCGGGCAGAACGATGGGGGTGCAGACACTCCTTCAGGTATACTGGACCGAGGCCGTTTAGGGCTTTAAAGGTCAACACCAACACTTTGAATTGTGCTCGGAAACCTCTTGCCTTAAATGCTTTGTTCTAAAAGAAAACATGTCATAATCCAAAACGAATTTCAAAAAATTCAGAAAACAGGGGCTTTGGGGGTAAATAAGGGTGGACTCCCCATCATTCCCCGTTCCCCTCCAAGCCTTCACATTCCTCAGAAGGAGGCAAGTGCACATTTCTGAGCCTAGTTCTCAGTTTTCAAACTGCGGCTTGCAGTCAGCCTCCATCAGACCCCAGCACTTTTTTTGTGGTTAAGATGTCACAACTCGACCTTGAAGGCTTAACTTGCACGAACTGAAATATTGGGTAAAAAGTATCCCTCTGCAGTTGCTTATTAGGCAAACCTCTGCTCCTGTCAGATAAAATATTACTAAAACATTTAAGCTATCTCTGAAGATAAAACCAAGGAGATTATTAATCACTGCAAATTAAATGGCTAGTAAGATCTGTGCTCACGACTTCTAGATGGAGAAACACGAGGGGCTTCGTTGTCAAATGAGATGTGTAGCACGTTTTGTTCTTAATTGCACATAAATTACTGTGATTATTGTATTGCTGAGGAAAAATGCATTTATCCGCTAACACCTCGGAGGAAGAAATGTGAACAAAGGAATTTATGCATTACATCCAAGAATAACAATGAACAAATGAATTTATGCATGCCATATGATGTACTGCATTTAGAGTAATGGAAGAAAAATCAAAAGGTCTACTGTAAATCTTTAATCCTGAGAAAAATCAAAATAAACTATACACTTGCCAAGTTCTTAAAATATGATATTCTAGATTTTGAATGCAAATTTCTAGACTTGTATGCACATCCATGCCTTCTGACCATGTGCAGCTACCTTATGAAGCTGAGCCAGGCCATTGGTCCACTTAGCCACTTCTGGCTGGCTATGGCTATGCCGAGTCTCAGCCACAAGTCTTTTCCAGCCATCCTTCCCACTGGTAATGCTGGAAAAGGAATCTGGGACCTTTCACACAGATCTGCACTAGCATTTAGCTACAGCCTAGGGTGGTGGGTGGGACGCGGGTGGCGCTGTGGGTTAAACCACAGAGCCTAGGACTTGCCAATCAGAAGGTCGGCGGTTCAAATCCCCGTGATGGGGTGAGCTCCCGTTGCTTGGTCCCTGCTCCTGCCAACCTAGCAGTTCGAAAGCACATCAAAGGTACCGCTCTGGTGGTAGGTAAGGTAAACGGCGGGAAGGTAAACAGCGTTTCCGTGCGCTGCTCTGATTCACCAGAAGCGGCTTAGTCATGCTGGCCACATGACCCGGAAGCTGTACGCCGGCTCCCTCAGCCAATAAAGCGAGATGAGCGCCGCAACCCCAGAGCTGGCCACAACTGAACCTAATGGTCAGGGTTTACCTTTACCTTTAGGGTGGCGGGTGGTGCTGTGGTCTAAACCACTGAGCCTCTTGGGCTTGCCGATCAGAAGATCAGTGGTTCGAATCCCTGCGACGGGGTGAGCTCCCATTGCTCTGTCTCAGCTCCTGCCAACCTAGCTGTTCAAAAGCATACCAGTGCAAGTAGATAAACAGGTACCGCTGCAGCAGGAAGGTAAGCAGCGTTTCCGTGCGCTCTGGTTTCTGACATGGTGTCCCGTTGCGCCAGAAGCAGTTTAGTTATGTTGGCCACATGACCCAGAAAGCTGTCTGTGGACAAATGCCGACTCCCTCGGCCTGAAAGCGAGATGAGCGCTGCAACCCCATAGTCACCTTTGACTGGACTTAACTGTCCAGGGGTCCTTTTACCTTAGGGTCGCCATATTTCAAGAGGTAAAAATCCAGACACAAAAGCTGTTGAGTTTTTTGGCAGGGAAATCGCCCAAAAAGTTGTTCAGCTTTTTTGGGGGACGCTAGAATGGGACACTAACTCCAGCGGGTGAATCTGGATATGTGACAACCGTACTATAGCCTAACTCCCAACAATCTAAGAAGGGAAACAAAATAAAAAAAATCCTTCCAGTAGCACCTTAGAGACCAACTAAGTTTGTTATTGGTATGAGCTTTCGTGTGCATGCACACTTCTTAAGGTGTTAACCCTGTAAAACAGCTGCTAACCAGAAACAGAATAACACACAAGAATAAATCATTTGGATATCTTTGTGTGGCGAGTGTCTATAAATAATATAAATAACAAATAATAACACCATTATTATCTGTGTGTTCCATGATGCCACAATGAACAAGCGAGTCAATGTCTATTTCTTCAAGTAATGCAATCTCCTCTTTGCTCCCTGCCTTCGTTTCACCTCTTTGCAGTCATATGTTGTAACCAAAAAGCACAACAACCTTTAGAGTATTTCTTCAGCTGACCCAGGATCATTGTAAGCCGTACAGAGAAAAGTTATATGGAGAACAGAAGACACCTGCGGCTCTCAAACAAAGGCATATGGAAGTCAAAGACTACAGTGCCTGAGCAGAACACAAAGATTTGCCACCTCGAATTATCTCCGTGTTCGCATATGGGATGCAGGAGAGAACAAAGCTCCAAAAGTGTCAAGAACAAGCCTCAGCGAGAGATTCTGAGTATGAAAGGGCAAACGCCACAACAGTAAATTCGGATTTGAAGGAAACACCCAGCAGCTCAGTTGCCATCAGTCAGCACTGCGGAACGTGGAACTTGTAATAAACACACACACTCTAAAGCAAGAATAGCAAAGGGGGAAGTCAGGCTACCTACATTTATGGATATTGAATATACTGAACTGATAGCAATCTCAGAAATTGCTTTTTTTTTAAGGGATTTGATAAATAGATGGGGGTGTATGAATAGCCACAGCTACTAGCCAGATGCAAAGCCTCCATTTTCAGATATATGTCACGGACTGGTTGGATAATTAATAATAATAATAATAATAATAATAATAATAATAATAATTTATACCCCACCCATCTGGCTGGGCTTCCCCAGCCACTCTGGGCGGCTTCCAACAAAATATTAAAATATAGTAATGCATCAAACATTAAAAGCTTCCCTAAACAGGGCTGCCTTCAGATGTTTTCTAAAAGTCTGGTAGTTGTTCTTCGCTTTGACATCTGGTGGGAGGGCGTTCCACAGGGCAGGTGCCACTACCAAGAAGGCCCTCTGCCTGGTTCCCTGTTTCCCTGTAACTTGGCTTCTCACAGTGAGGGAACCGCCAGAAGGTCCTCAGCGCTGGACCTCAGTGTCCAGGTAGACCGATAGAGGTGGAGACGCTCCTTCAGATATACTGGACCGAGGCTGTTTGGGGCTTTAAAGGTCAGCACCAACACTTTGAATTGTGCTCGGAAACATACTGCAGAGGAATGGTGGGAGGAACCAGCTGGGGAACCCCCAAGGGCAGAAGGCACAAAGCCAAGGGAGTGGTGGTGGGACGATGACGAGGGGTCAGAGAAAGAAAACTGGGAAGAGGAGGTGCTTGCAGGGCAGCAGTTGAAGAAGGAGCAAAAAGGGTTTTCTTGTGTGTGTGTGTGTGTGTGTGTGTGTGTGTTTCTTTGTGGCTGATTGGCTGCTCTCCCTGTGCAAAGGTCAGAGGGGGCAGGGTTTCTGTTGAGGCAGGTGATTAGCTGTGATTAGCGGCGCGCGCAGTTTGATCCATCTTTTAGATTTAGGGGAGCTAGTCTCAAACGTTTGTTGGGGGAGACCTAGGTTTTTTGTGGGGGGGGAGTTATTTTTCCTGTCTTCACGCTTTTTATGATGGAGGACCGCTGTAGCCACCCCCAACGACACGTTCTCAAGATGGAGGGGGAGGGAACAGCTGCAGTCGCCTGCGGTTCCTGCGCAATGTTTGCCATCTTGCCAAAGGTTGCAGGCAGCTTTACCTGCAGCAATTGCATGTTGATTGCCCTCTTAAAAGACAAAGTCCAGCAACTGGAGGAACGTGTAGCTACGCTCCAAAGAATTAGAGAGCTGGAGCTCTTCTTGGAAGCAACAGAGCACACCGTCTCCACCAAGGAGGAGACAAGGGACTCCCCTGAGAAGGACGCTAGTTCACCAACACAGGAGCCAGATATATGGAGAAACGTGACTCATAGAAGTAGGAGGCCCAGGGTTCGCTCTGATTGTTTAGAAATACACAATCGCTTTGAGGTCCTCTCCCCTAGCATGGAAGACGAAGAGCAGACTCCATTTGAGGATCTCTCCCTCATTACAGTCGATCAGGTATATGAAGACGAGCAGCAAAGTCAGTCCTCAGGGAATGTGCAGGCGACCTTGGAGCGGACAGCTCACGGAAGAACCCCGACCAAACCTAAGAGGAGGCGTGTAGTGGTGATAGGGGATTCCCTACTGAGGGGAACAGAAGCAGTGATCTGTGGGCCTGACAAGATGTCTCGGGAAGTGTGCTGTCTCCCCGGGGCTAAGATCCAAGATGTAACTGAACGACTGCAAGGAATCATAAAACCCACTGACAAATACCCCTTCCTCTTGGTTCATGTGGGAACCAATGACACTGCAAGCAATAGCCTCCAGAAGATCAAAAGAGACTACGAGGCTCTGGGCAGGAAATTGAAGCAATTAAATGCACAAATTGTGATCTCATCTGTCCTCCCAGTTGAACGACGTGGCCCAGGGAGAGAGGGGAAAATAGTGGAAGTGAACAGCTGGCTTCGCAAATGATGTAAACAGGAACTGTTTGGATTCTTAGATCACGGACTGCAGTTTCTTGAAGATGGACTTCTGGCAAGCGATGGGCTGCACCTCACAACGGTTGGGAGAAATGTTTTTGCCAAAAATCTCAGAAACCTCATCAGGAGGGCTTTAAACTGACTAATGTGGGGGAGGGAGACAGTGCTCCTGAAGGTAGGAGTCTATCAATTGATGAAGATGATCATCCAAATGTCATAGACCAAATGGAGCAAACAGCACACAGACCTAGTGGTGGGAGGAAAAAATCCTTAAATAAGAGTCACGGGGGAATGATTAATGGACTTCAATGTCTGTACACTAATGCACAAAGCATGGGAAATAAACAAGATGAGCTTGAGCTCTTGGTACAGCAAACTAAATATGACATAATAGGCATCACTGAAACCTGGTGGGATAAGTCCCACGATTGGAATGTAATAATGGGGGGATACAATCTATTTCAGAGAAACAGACCAGACAAGAAAGGAGGAGGAGTGGCGTTATATGTCAGGGATGTGTATACCTGTGAAGAGATCCAAGATTTAGAACCTCAAAGCCAAAGTGAGAGCATTTGGGTCAAAATTAAGGGAGAGAAGAATAACAGTGACCTCATTGTGGGAGTTTACTATAGATCCCCAAGCCAAACAGAGGACATAGATGATGCCTTCCTGGAACAGATGGCCAAGCATGCAAAAAGAAGGGAGATAGTAGTAATGGGGGACTTCAATTACCCGGATATTTGTTGGATGTCAAACTCAGCCAAGAGCATAAGGTCAAACAGATTCCTCACTGGCCTTGCAGACAACTTCATTGTCCAGAAAGTGGGAGAAGCAACAAGAGGAACAGCCATTTTAGATCTGGTCCTAACCAATGTTGATGACCTGGTTAGTGGGGTAGAAGTGGAAGGATCATTAGGCGCGAGTGATCATGCTCTTCTGAAGTTTACTATACAGCGGAAAGGAGCAGCCAAGCATACTAGGACTCAATTTCTTGACTTTAAGAAAGCTGACTTCATAAAACTTAGGGAAGTGCTGGGTGAGATCCCATGGACAGTAATACTAAAAGGAATGGGAGTTCATGATGGCTGGGAGTTTGTTAAGAGGGAGATAGTAAAAGCACAACGTCAGGCAATACCAATGAGACAGAAACATGGAAGGTGCCTAAAGAAGCCAGGGTGGCTATCTAAAGAACTTTTAACTGAGTTAAGATTAAAAAAGGATGTGTACAAAAAATGGAAAAGGGGGGAAACCACCAAAGAGGAATTCAAACAAATAGCCAGCACGTGTAGACACAAAGTCAGAAAAGCTAAAGCACAGAATGAAATCAGGCTTGCTAGAGAGGTTAAAAGCAACAAAAAAGGCTTTTATGGGTATGTCCGTAGCAAAAGGAAGAACAAAGAAACAGTGGGGTCACTCAGAGGAGAAGATGGTGAAATGCAAACAGGGGACACAGAAAGAGCTGAACTCCTCAATGCCTTCTTTGCCTCAGTCTTCTCCGATAAAGAAAACAATGCCCGACCTGAAGAATTTGGAGCAAATGATTCAGCAAAGGAAACACAGCCCAGAATAACTAAGGAGATAGTACAAGAATACTTGGCTAGTTTAGATGTATTCAAGTCTCCAGGGCCAGATGAACTGCATCCAAGAGTTTTAAAAGAACTGGCAGATGTGATCTCAGAACCACTGGCAGTCATCTTTGAGAATTCCTGGAGAACAGGCGAAGTCCCGGCAGACTGGAGGAGGGCAAATGTTGTCCCTATTTTCAAAAAGGGGAAAAGAGAGGACCCAAATAATTACCGCCCAGTCAGTCTGACATCAATACCAGGGAAGATTCTGGAGCAGATCATTAAGCAAACAGTCTGTGAGCACCTAGAAAGGAATGCTGTGATCACCAATAGTCAGCATGGATTTCTGAAAAATAAGTCATGTCAGACTAACCTGATCTCGTTTTTTGACAGAATTACAAGCCTGCTAGATGAAGGGAACGCAGTGGATGTAGCCTACCTTGATTTCAGCAAGGCATTTGACAAGGTGCCTCATGATATTCTTGTAAAGAAGCTGGTAAAATGTGGTCTTGACTATGCTACCACTCAGTGGATTTGTAACTGGCTGACTGACCGAACCCAAAGGGTGCTCATCAATGGTTCCTCTTCATCCTGGAGAAGAGTGACTAGTGGGGTGCCACAGGGTTCTGTCTTGGGCCCGGTCTTATTCAACATCTTTATCAACGACTTGGATGATGGACTCAAGGGCATCCTGATCAAATTTGCAGATGACACCAAATTGGGAGGGGTGGCTAACACCCCAGAGGACAGGATCACACTTCAAAATGACCTTGACAGATTAGAGAACTGGGCCAAAACAAACAAGATGAATTTTAACAGGGAGAAATGTAAAGTATTGCACTTGGGCAAAAAAAATGAGAGGCACAAATACAAGATGGGGGACACCTGGCTTGAGAGCAGTACATGTGAAAAGGATCTAGGAGTCTTGGTTGACCACAAACTTGACATGAGCCAACAGTGTGACGCGGCAGCTAAAAAAGCCAATGCAATTCTGGGCTGCATCAATAGGAGTATAGCATCTAGATCAAGGGAAGTAATAGTGCCACTGTATTCTGCTCTGGTCAGACCTCACCTGGAGTACTGTGTCCAGTTCTGGGCACCACAATTCAAGAAGGACATTGACAAACTGGAACGTGTCCAGAGGAGGGCAACCAAAATGGTCAAAGGCCTGGAAACGATGCCTTATGAGGAACGGCTAAGAGAGCTGGGCATGTTTAGCCTGGAGAAGAGGAGGTTAAGGGGTGATATGATAGCCATGTTCAAATATATAAAAGGATGTCACCTAGAGGAGGGAGAAAGGTTGTTTTCTGCTGCTCCAGAGAAGCGGACACGGAGCAATGGATCCAAACTACAAGAAAGAAGATTCCACCTAAACATTAGGAAGAACTTCCTGACAGTAAGAGCTGTTCGACAGTGGAATTTGCTGCCAAGGAGTGTGGTGGAGTCTCCTTCTTTGGAGGTCTTTAAGCAGAGGCTTGACAACCATATGTCAGGAGTGCTCTGATGGTCTTTCCTGCTTGGCAGGGGGTTGGACTCGATGGCCCTTGTGGTCTCTTCCAACTCTATGATTCTATGATTCTATGATTCTAGGTGTCAGAAGCTGGAGGGGTAACAGGGCATAGTGAGTGGGGGGAGTCTGTGGCAGAGAGACATCCAGAATCAGAGGCAGCAGCTGAAGCAGGAGAGCACGAGGAGGGAAGCCCAGTATACCTGAAGGAGCATCTCCACCCCCATCGTTCTGCCCGGACACTGAGGTCCAGCTCCGAGGGCCTTCTGGCGGTTCCCTCACTGCAAAAGCTACAGGGAACCAGGCAGAGGGCCTTCTCGGACGTGTCGCTCACCCTGTGGAAAGCCCTCCCATTAAATATAAAGGAGATGAGTAATTATATAACATTTAGGAAACATCGGAAGGCACTCCTGTTTAGGGAAGTTTTTAATGTTTGATCTTGTTGCCTTTTTTTTTTTACTGTTATTGGTGTTCTGTTGGGAGCTGCCCATAATGGCTGGGGTATAAATAATAAATTATTGTTGTTGTTGTTGTTGTTGTTGTTGTTGTTATCATCATCATCATCATCAGCCAAGAGGCAGAGAGGAGTCCAGCTGGGGAAGAGTCATGGGTGCCTCCCCCTCCTGTTGCAATAAGCTCCCCTCCTCCCTTGTCTCTTAGAACTGAGCTGAAACTGGCGGAGCAGCGGCAGGCTGCACACAGGCCCAATTGCTGGGGGAAAGCCCTGGAGAGGAGGGGACATAGACGGCTGTGAAGTGGAGGGGACTTTCAGCCTCGGCAACTAATTCATTGGGCCAGACCGACCAAGGATGAGTTGCTGTGCTCATTAGGCCAAGTCTCTGGGTATCGTGTTTTGGCTAATAAAGAGTTAACTCCAACTTTGAACGGTGTGATTTACTTCCAGCGGGCTCTTTGACAACCTACCCTCTGACTATCAGATGTGGGTGTTTAATTAGATAATCATTATCTTGATGTCTGCACAACTATGTGAAATGCCTCTTGGTAGTCGGAATACTGAGCTGGCAGAGCCATTGGGCTGGCCCAGTACAGCCATTCTTATTGAAAACTCAAACTAGATTTGAGCCTTACAGCTAGCGTGGCAGTCGCCACTGGTGGTGCTAAATTACATCTGCCCCGTTCTCATGTGCAGCGCAGCTGTGTGGGGCATGGGGTTTATTTCGAGCTACTGACAGCTCATTACGCAGGAGTTGGAAGGTGTCAAAGCAGCCCTGGAAGCCCAGTGCCGGTGCAAATCCCGCGCCAGCAGTATCCTCTGTTCCCCTGCAGCTATAGCTGTCACTTTGCATCGCGCTGCCCATTTGCATCCATTTACGAAATAGCCCTGCCCCAAAGAGGAAGGCACTCATAGCTGAGCTTTAATGAGGAGGGGAAACAGGCAGATGGGAAGACATCAGCCTCGGGGAAAGCATGTCTTGCAACAGATTCCTTACCAGGGGTAATAAGTTCTTCTGGGAGATCACCTGGCATCATCTAGATGCTCCAAGGTAAGCTGCAGGGCCAACTAACTTGGCCTCTTTAAAGCATAAGCTGGCCAGGAAGAAATGGCTATAAACAAAATCATCTCAAAACTCCGACATTCATTTTATAGACAGCAGAGACCCGAGGAGGAGTTAAGGCAGCTGAATAGGCACATATATTTTAAATGCAGAAGATGCATCCAAATTTGAATATTGCACCCACTTCCACAATAGACCTCCCCCCTCATATTTTATGCAACCTACAGATATATATATGTTTTCTAGGAAGCTTTGTATCCGAGGCAGTAATTAGCGACCAAATTTTGGAATAAAATTCAAACAAAGAACCAAATCACGCTATTGCAAACTGTCACAGCAAGACAAGAACCATGATTTTTTTAAAATCAACATGAAAAATGGGGTGGGGGTGGGGAAGGCTTCATCAAGCTTTTCACATCAGCTAACACAAAATCTGATCTTTTTTTGGGGGGGAGGGGAGAACAGAAAAGAATAAGAGAATTCTAAGAAGCAAAGTTTGTTACTGAGGGCTGACTGGTGCCTTCACGTAATGGTGATTAAGCCACAATGAAGCTGCCAGCCAACATGTGGCCTGTGGAGGATGATTCATCCTGGCCCCACACGCTGAACTAAAAGTGAAAGCCCCAACGTTACCTGAGTGTCAGAGAACTGTTAACAATCTATAGATGCACCGTTCACTGAAGAGAGAAGGATTTAAATGAAGAATTGTGGTACCTTTTCCCCACACTGTTTACGGAGTTGGCCACATTCCGAGCCGCCAGAGATTTTCTTCTTGACAGTTTCTTGGTGTTGCTGCTGTCATCAGTGCTGTCATCATCTTTCTTTGGTGAGCTACCTCCTTTGCTGTTGAGGTCCCTTAACACGTTATAATTAATTTTACTTGAAATCTTCTTCTGTTCCAACATCTTTTCAATTGCCTCTCCCGCTGTGCTGGCCTGGATCAGCTCCCGCTTCTTTGCAGACTTCTTGGGCTTAATTAAAACATAAACAGCAATTTTAGGGGGCAATCGGAATAATTTTACTGAGGCTGAAGAATGGGCTGCAGTTTAATCATCACTGCTCAGGTGGCAGCTGGCTGAGAGAGGAACTGATAGGTGGCACAGTTGCATCAGCACACTGCAAAGGATCCAAATCCTGAATAGTGGAGCTCATTGAAGATCCTCTATTATTTTTGGCCCCTTAAGGACGCTGGGTTGCAATGCTTGTTTGAATAACTATCAAAACGCCCACCACATATGGGAACTAGCAAATATTTCTAAAAGAATGTACTTTCTCCACCATGCGAAGCCATGAATGCCAGGTGAAGCCAGAAAATTGAATGATCCTTTGGGTGAATTAAAGCTACATCGGTCCTGCTGATGGATAGCCACCTCTGTTTTGAGGTCCAGATTAATTTTTCCTGACTTTTGACCACAATTAAGCAAATGGGTGAGAGTTCCAATCGTTAGGCCGAGACCAGAACCAGATATGATGGTGATTACAGGATTGCCACCCTGCAGTTAAGACTATAAGCTCCTTGAGGTAGGGACTTGATCTCTTGCACTTTGTAAAACATTGCACACATCATCTCCAACACAGTAATTTTAGAACGTCAGCTCTCCCTCCTCTTTCTGCAATGTGTAGCAAAAGAAGCACATGTCACCACATCACTAGGTTCCCTTTCCTAACTCATGATAACCATTGGTGGTACAGGGAAGCACAATATGCCATAACTACACATTATGGAAAGAGGAGGGGATTCAATACAGAATCACCATTGTTAGGGAAAACCTGTGTGGCTACAGTGACATTTATTTCTGGCCACTGATTGTGGCTGAATGCACTAAGTGCAGGGTCAAATGGAGTCACAACGTGAAGACAACCCCCCACATAGGGCTGGTCTGCACTTTCTATTTTATTTTATTTTATTATTTATGGAATTTATATCCCGTCCTATACTTGCAGGTCTCAGGTCGGTTCACAGAATAAAATCAAAATATAAAACCACAAAGCACATAATCAAAATAAAAACAACAACAAATGCAGGAACATGCTACGCATTATAGGAAGTTGGCTGCAGCTTTCTCAGCCGCCATACACTGAAAGTAATAAATGAACCAGGTGCACACGTGATATCCTCAATTTCCCCAGTCCTTTCAAACATATGCATACAAGGAATGCAGAAACTGGAAGCAATATGCCTGCAGAACTGCATGAGTATGCCCAAAACTTCCAGTATTCCTCTGCTCAGTAGTCTGTATACTGAGCCATATCCAAACACAAAGGGAGGGTTTCCCATGTATATAATGCATGGGAACCTGTTGAAGTGAGCTACTAAAGTTTTAACTGGTTGTGTGAATTGGCCCCTCATGCGTTCAGCTGTAATGTCTTTCTTGTCTCAAAAGCAATTTCATTTATTTTCCCAGGGGCATACTTTGTACAGCCTTGGGTTTGCAGTAACGAGCGAGCATCTATAGCCCACCTGTGGTTTCCACGGAAGCAACTCATCAAAGCAGAACATGCGAGGAAAGGGAAAGGGCACGAGTGCAGTGCTTGCTCATTACATGGAAACTGGCCCACCCAACAACAACAGCAACAACCTGCTATCAATTGCCATTCAAATGAATCCTGTCTGGTCCTTTTTGAACTGCATTAGCGGCATCTGATAGAACAACATTTAACAGGTCAACTGCACACAGCATGTGAAAGCGGCAATATTAAATTCTCCTGCCTGTTGAATTTGTTGGATGACTTCCTGGCATTACATGCAAAGGAAAGCAATGGTTGCGATCCTGTACCTGATTTACCTGGAAATAAGTCCCATTCAACTGAAAATGCTTTTTCTATATCATTTTATTGCTAGCCGATATAGACATGTCTGCTACCTATAGCGCCTTCTAGAATCGCAGAATCGCAGCATTGGAAGGGACCCCCAAGGGTTATCTAGTCCAACCCCCTGCAATGCAGGAATCTCAGCTAAAGCATCCATGACAGGTGGCCGTCCAACCTCTGCTTAGAAACCTCCAAGGAAGAAGAGTCCATAACCTTCCAAGGGAGGCTCTTCCACTGCTGAACAGCTCTTAGTGTCAGAAAGTTCTTTCTGATGTTTAGTCAGAATCTCCTTTCTTGCAACTTGAAGCCATGGGTTCGAGTCCCACCCTCCAGAGCAGGAGAAAACAGCTTGTTTCCTCTTCCATGTGGCAGCCCTTGCGATATTTGTAAATGGCTATTATATCTCCTCTCAGCCTCCTCTTTTCCGGGCTATACACACCCAGCTCCTTCAAGCACTCCTCGTAAGGCTTGCTTTCCTTGAAAATGTTGAACGCCAAATAGATTTTTTTAAAATTTAAACAATTTGTATAACTTTATGGTTTTAACTTTTGACAACTGGCATTTCTGAAAATGTTATCTATTTAGCTTACTCTTGAATTGCCTTCTTGTAATGGCCATTGGCTATGAACAATCAAAATATAACTGACTGATTGACTGACAACATGACTTTGGAGACATGCATAGATAGGATCGTGCTGTGAGTTGCTCTTTCCAACCTGCTTTCATTTCCCTTCAGTCATATTCCATTTTATCAGCCTCTTTCCTATGCTAAAGGGTGATAATATTTTTAGCTTGCAGCTCCTGGTTTCCACACGGGGAATAACACACATTTCTCCCCCAGGCTTTCCTTGCTGAAAATTCCCTACAATACGCAAGTCCTTTATTGCTGAAGTCTAGATTTTTTTCCCCAGTCGCAGAGGATGGCTTTTGTTTTGTTTTGTTTCAGTAAAAATAAAATATTAAGAAAGCATATTCTCACTATAATCGCCCCGCCACCAGCAAAAGTAGGTACAAAGACTTAGTGCAAGCCAGAATGGAACATAAATACCAAGTAGCATTACAACAAAAAAGCTCAAGGGATACAGCAGCAGTTTAAGTAAAAGTAGAGAGCTGTGTTCGAGAGTTCCCACAGGACTGCCACTCCACAGATCAGTGAAGGCAGCCAAGTGGAATACATGGAGTTGGAAACCTGCCTGTTAATGGGGTTGGGTTAATGCAAGCCTCTGAGAAATGGCGTGTGCTAGTCAAAGCAACAAGGACAGCTAGACGCATACTGCATTAAACCCAAAAGCTGCTCAGTCGTGGGGGAATTAAGGACGATTTAAATGCAGCAATAGAAGCATAGGAAGCAGACTTGTTCCGAGTCAGACAACTGGATCGCAGCTCTCAGGGTTTTAGAAAGGAGTATCTTCCATCCCTGCTAGGCAGTGCCAGGAAGTGAAGCTGGGATGCAAAGCCCAAGTTCTATCAAATAAGCAACCCTCCCCCCTTTCCTCTATATCAGGCTTCCTCAACCTCAGCCCTCCAGATGTTTTGGGACTACAGTTCCCACCATCCCTGACCACTGGTCCTGCTATCTAGGGATCATGGGAGTTGTAGGCCAAAAACATCTGGAGGGCCGAGGTTGAGGAAGCCTGGTCTATATGCAAAACCACAAATGTGTAAAGCAGATAGGGGAATGAGAC
The DNA here is from genome assembly GCF_964106645.2 of Podarcis pityusensis. NCBI lineage: Eukaryota > Metazoa > Chordata > Lepidosauria > Squamata > Lacertidae > Podarcis > Podarcis pityusensis. The sequence continues at coordinate 10,998,411 of NC_138028.1, read as the reverse complement.
ACACGATTTCTTACCCGCAAAAGCCCTATGCCAGGGTCCGTCAGCATGCCCGCTAAGAAAGGACTTAGTAAATTTCCCCCTAAACATCCACAATATACAAAAGACGGCTTGCACTGTTCCTGCTCTGTTCCTGTTTGCACTGTCTCAGCCTCCCCTCTTGAATGGACGCTCACCCTTCCATTCATTCTAAAGAGAGGAGGGCAGCAAAGAGTGCTGGCTGGTGTGGGTGCCTTTGCCTCAAAATGTGGAATGTTACTATTATGGAATGTGGAATTTGTGTTTTTATATATTCTACTGCACATCAGCATTTGTTGGGATGTTAACTGCTTTGAGATTTCTTGAACTATAAAGCAGTACAACTTCAATCAATTAATTAGAAGAGGGCTTTTCTGGGTCTCAGATGTTTCCCAAAAGCTTCAGTTCACCGGCAACTGCTTGGGCAACATTTTTTTTGCTTCAAAAATAGCCCTCTTGCCTAGTAACCGAGACATGTGTTATATGTAGTCCATCAGGTTTTGACCACGTTATGTTGTCACTGCTACTGCCAAGGTAAGAACTGTTTTGATGGCGGCAACAGGAACAACAACAACTACCCCTGAAGCTTCTGCAAAACCAGGATATGAAGAGGTTCACAATGGAGCACTTCCACCTGGTGCCAGGCACAGGAAGTAAGGCAACACAAATATTTAGTGTGGTGGATGCATTCTCTCTGCACAGACATAATCCCTGAAAAGCCCTCCCAAAGATTTCCCTTTATACAAAACTCCACAACGAAAACATGTTACAGTATTCAAGTAAAAAAATAATAATAATTGGAGAAAATAGTGCTTGGATTACTTTCTTTCTTTCTTTTTAATGATCAGGAAGGTTTGAGTAAAAGATGATTAAAAAATATTTACTCCTACAAGGTAAAAGAAGAAGAAAAGCAACTGTATGAATTTTAACAAAACAGAGTTTATATAAGCTTTTATATCACATCTCAGGGTTGTTTTTTCCAAGTCACGTAAGGAAGATTTTTCCTTTTAACCTATTGCAAGGCAGGGTTAGATTGACTAAAGAAGAACGCTCTTCTGGCAGTAAGAGGAGATATGATAGCCATTTACAAAGATCTCAAGGGCTGTAACGTGGAAGAGGAAACAAGCTGTTTTCTCCTGCTCTGGAGGCTAGGGCTCAAACCAATGGCTTCAAGTTACAAGAAAGGAGATTCCGAATCAACATCAGGAAGACTTTTCTGACAGTAAGAGCTGTTCAGCAGTGGAAAGTTCACCCTTGGGAGGTTGTGGACTCCCCTTCCTTGGAGGCTTTTAAGCAGAGGTTGGATGGCCATCTGTCATGGATGCTTTAGCTGAGATTCCTGCATTGCAGGGGTTGGACTAGATGACTCTTGGGGTCTCTTCCAATGCTACAATTCTCTGATTCTCTGAGTTAATCTTTGGATTGCCCCTGTGCTTTCTAAATCAGCCTGGTCCAAGAGCACGGTGAATCTGAACTAAAACTGTCTATCCACGTACATTTTCAGTCTGCTTATTCAAAAGAGTTTATTTACCTTATGTTCTTTATAAATCCCAAGCTCCTTCTCTTTCGCTATCCTTGCTTCTTTTTCTGGAAGAAGACACAAAAAAGTAGTATGAAAGCACAAGTGTAATCTGGCTAGTATTATAGAAGACTACGACTAGCTTTAATGACAACTTAGCTAAGGGATCCCCATGCATGTCATTCTGAATTCTAACATGGGATAAATTAATTTTACATGTGCACACAGAATTTTACAATACTTAGCACAGTTGAAATTTTGAAAGTACACACAGAAAACTCTAATTTTGAGCAGGGAAAGACTGGCTTCACGTTCCATTATCTACTTATAAAAAGAGCAACCCAAAATCTAAGTGACCCACTGGTATATGCTAAGCTGGTAAAGCAGGAGTGCATGTTTGGGATTTCTTTAAAGTTAAGGCGCCTCTCCTAACATGACTACAACTCCCATCAGCCCCAGCCAGCACAAAGCATCTGGAGAGCACCAGGCTGGCGAAGAATAAGTTAAGGCATAACTAATCATTTGGTTATCATGATACTGCACTCTTTCTAATGCACGTAAGAGGTGTTTGTTGGATCAGATTAAGGCCTAGTTCAGCACCAAGAAAATACTAAGTGGTCTACTGGAGAAACGTGACTGGTAAACCATAGTCTACTGCCTGTCCACCCCTGGCCTAGAGGGCCTTTTAGTTAGAAAGGGGGAAAATTGATTTGAAAACCAGTTGTCTCATAAATCCCCCTACCAAACTGTCAAGCTCTGCACGGAATTCCTTTCAAGGAGGCAAACTTCATGTAATGGCTACAGCATTTGGGAAGGGATGGTAAACCAAAGTTCAAATCCCTAAGAAGTTATGAAACTCCTTGAGATGTATTGAGAAAGACAATTTTCTACCAGCCTAACTTGGGCCGGGGTCGTTGTGAGGCTGAAACACTACTCAAAGCTCCTTGGAGGAATGATGGAATACACATGTAGCAAATGATCAAGTGCAATTTATATTTATATGACTTGAAGCCTTTTTGCATACATTGGCCCAGTTCAGATGCAATGCCAAACTATGTTTTAGTACAATATTCATGTGCCTTAAGCTTGCATGATCCCACCCCTCCTCTGGAGCAGCCATGAAAGAAGATCAGAAGTTTTCGCTTCTGCTTCTAAACTAAACACAGTTCCCCATTACATCCAAACTTTGGGAACTCTAGCTAGTTTAAACTATGTTTTGAAAATAACCCATGATCTTAAGTCTCAGTTTGATCCTGGCTTGTTTCCCCCCACCCTTCCCATCCCCACTCACCCCAGTTTTTTTTAGTGTCCACCAATCCTGACTCATCTGAACAAAATAGAGCTTAAGCTAACTAGAGTTCATTGAGTTTGGATGGAACAAGGAACTGTGGTTTTAGACAATGGATGCTTAGCACAGCTTTCCCTTAGCTGTGCCAGAGGAGCGGACAGGAGGGGGAGCTTCAAGTGCACTGCTGCTCATGCATGCAAGCAAAACCAAGAGTTCAGCACAGCATCTGGACTGGACTATTATCTCAGAAACCCTATCATCAAGGATGTAAAGCACGGCACTATGATTATATTACAAACAACTGGTTGGTTTTGCTGCAATAGCCTAACATCGCTACCCCTCCGGAAATAAGTTTATCTGAAATCATCTTGCTTGCTTGCAGCTCGCTCTTAGTCATGCCACAATATGCCACAACCAGCGTTGGTTTCATTTTCATCCTGCCCTTCATCCTGAGAGCTTAAGGTACAGGGTGCACCCCCATATATTTATCCTCCCTTATGGGGTAGGCTAGACAATGAGAGAGTAGCAACCCCCCAAGATCAGCCAGTAAACTTTGTGGCTGCATTGGGATTCTCCCCCTCCCCAGTCCTAACTGGATCCCCGATCGACGACACCAACCTTCCCCTAGCTGGTGTTCTCCAGCTGTTTTAGACTGGTTAGACCAGATGGGAGATGTCGTCCAAAACATCTGGAGGGCATCAGGTTGGGGAAGGCTGCACTATACCACGCTGGTTGCTAAGGCACTGTTAGAAACCCTGTTGAAAGGCAACAGAATTAGGTCTACAATGAAGTGATTAATCACAGTTGAATGTTTTCAGCCTCAAGACTTCACTACATGACTCACCCGAAAGAGACTTCCATTCATTTGGCTTACCCTTTTGTTCCTTCAGATAATCTGCATTCTCCCTCATCCAGAGTTCTGCTTTTATTTTGGCTTCGGAATCATTAAGTATATACTAGGGACCAAAAGGAAAAAAGGTAAGTGTTTTGTTTTTCGTGTTCTTCAGCAGCAGACATAGGAACTCTGCCCATCAGCTGCTGCCCACTCCATCACCTCCTCGCTTCTACCTCTCCTCCGTTGACCTGGCTGGGGCTTCCACGTGACGGAGAGGAGAGAAAGAGGCATCGGTGTGTGGCAAAGAGCAGAAGGGAAAGCAAGGCAGCAGAGAGGCAGGTTATAGAATGAGATAGGTAAAGAAGGATTGGGGGTGTGGAGAAAGGAGAAGCCACCAAAGGAGATCCAGTTGGTAGACAATCTTGAAAAGAGGACCAAGGGAGGGAAGGGAGGAGACAACACTCATCAGAGCTCCTCAGGACTCCCTGATACCAGCACTGTAGTCACCACTTTCATTAAATGAACTATTTACAGTTGCATGTATGGAGAAGATACTCTTGCAGGTACCACAGAGCCATCTAAATCCACCCCTCCTCCTTTCACAACACCTATTTAAAGCGCAACACTCTACCAACAAGGAAGTACCTCATTCCTGAGCACCTAGCAGTATTTCTGGAACTTGGGCCCTCAGCTGTTGTTGGACTACAACTCCCATCACCCTTGACCACTGGTCTTGCTAGCTAGGGATGATGGGAGTTGTAGTCCAACAACAGCTGGGGACCCAAGTTTGAGAAACACTGACTCTACAGCCAACCATAGCATGCCTTTAAAAGGAAAAAAGCTACAGTGTTTGCCTCTCTTGACATCATTTTGATAACACACTACAAGCATTTTGATTTTGTAAAAATCTGGTCATTCTTGCAGACAACCACAAAATGTTATGCCAGTGCTCTGTATCTGTAATCTACACCTGACATTGTGTGGGTTTCTCATCACTGTTGCTCTAATGTCTTGCTATTGGTGCTGGTACCACCACTTAAAATTAAAATAATAATCTAAGCGATTATGGCATGCATCGTCAGCAGAATAAAGCAGATATTTTTGATTCCCGGTAAAACAAAATGCATACTGCATGCAGAGACAATTTTATTGGTGGCGGGGGCAGAGTAAGAAAGAGGAAGCATTCTTACCATATCTATTTCACTGTCGTCAATTCCACTTAGATCTAATTCACCATCTCCAGTATTTTCATCTAAATAGAAGCAACAGAAATTTTAATTAGGGTGTGCATTCATTCCAAATCAACTCCGATTCAAACCCTGGCTTTAATCATCTCGGAAGTGCGGTCTTTCTGATAACTGGTTTGCTAACAAAGCAATCTTTCACAAGATGGGGCCCGTCCAAATTAAAAAGGGGGAGAAATGAGGTTTTCCTAACGACACTCTCCTATTGTTGCTGTTTCTTGTGTGAACACAATTTGTCACTGAAGTTAATTAGAGAGGAGAAGACACCAAAAGGGCTTGGCCCCCGCCCCCACCTTGGCTCCTTGCGAATCACCGCTAATATGACTCAATGGCAAACACTCAATTAAATACAAAATGATGGAATCAGAGGTTAGGAACTTTAAAAATTCCTCCAAGTCAAGGACATGCAACATTGGAACAGCTGCTGCCCTGCCCCATGTGACTGGCAAATACTAGCGCAAATGCAGCCCAATCACAACATCTGCTTTGTGTCTTGCTGAACATACATATGTGTGTGACACAGTTGTAAGATACCTAGGTAGGAGGCCAGCAGCTGAGAAGGAGCACTTGACTGAGGCCCCATCTGCACTATAATTTAAAGCACTCTCATCCCACATTAAACAGTCATGGCTTCCTGCAAAGCATCCTGGGAACTGTAGTTTGTCGAGGGCTCTGAGAGGTGTTAGGAGACCCCTATTCCCCTTACAGACCTACAACTACAGGGGGGAAACACAGACCCACAACACTCAATCCTTGGAATTAAAGCAGGCATAAGCAGCTCTGGTCAACACTGCCAATTCTCAGAAGCATTGAACTACCTACCCGCAGACTGTCTCACCAGAGTGCTCCATGCTCTAGTTAACTCCTGCTTGGACTACTGCAATGTGCTCTACGTGGGGCTACCTTTGAAGTTGACCCGGAAACTACAACTAATCCAGAATGCAGCAGCTGGACTGGTGACTGGGAGTGGCTGCCCAGACCATATAACACCATATAACCCAGAAGGCAGAGCTAGTCCCATAGATTTATTTCTTTTTACCAACTTTGAGTGAGCTCAGATATCCACTTACCAAGTGCTAGTTTTCTGCAATGTGCACGCAACAGCTTGGTGAATTGTTCACCCAAAATATCCTGCTAAGGAGCAGGAATTCCTCTGCCCAATGCTTTTTCTGTAGTTGACTGGAAATGCAGGGAAGCGAAGGAGTGGGACAATTCCCCTGACTAGTTTGAAGATTAAGACAGACAACCTGCCCAATGAATAGCAACATCCCATCATTTGCTTATTGCATTTGTATCCCACACTTCCTGCAAATTGTTCAGAGAAATACAGGATGCTGCCTTATACCGCGTTAGATTGCCCATCTTAGTCAGTCCTTTCTATTCTGACTGGCAGTGGCTGCAGGGTCTCAGGCACACTAAGAGATTCCAGGGACTGAGCCTGGGACATCCTGCAAACAAAGCACATGCTATTACCATTGAGCTACGGCTCCTTCTCAGCTATGGTACCTCCACTGACGTACACAGTTCTCTCTTAATTGCATTTCAGCTTCACAATGCCCCTGAGAGCTAGGCTGGGCTAAGAGAGGGTGACTGGTCCAATGTCACTCACTTTGGAAAGTGGTGATATGAACCCCATCTTAGCCAAGCGTTCTACACACTCTTGTCTTTGAAGCAGTGAAGTGACCTGCCCGGGGTGCAAGACTGGGCAGCGTGTATGGAGGTCCTGGGTTCCCCAGAAGACAAGACCCTCCTCTCGGTCTTGCTGATGTGGCCCAAAGGAAAGCAGAGCAATACGTTTGGCACCAGCTTGGGTGCAGGAGTTGCCAGAAGGAGGTGTACAAGGTGCCATTCAACCGCCTTAGGGACTGTACTCTGGATTTGTGTAGGGTTTACTCCTTAGCCTTTTATTCTCCTGAAAATGTCCTGCATGACAGCAGGTAGGGATTGCTCCTGGGGGTTTAGTCCCAAAGCCTTTCTCATGAATGACTATAGCCGCAAGGCAGCGGAGGTTTAGGATCAGAGTTTTCACCAATCAGTAGCTACCCGAGTCTTCTTTCCCCCACTTTTTGAAGATGGGGACAAAAATTGCCTGCTTCCAGTCCACAGGGACCTCACTTTTTCTCCAAGAATTCTCGAAGGTTACAGAGAGAGGCCCTGAGATTACTTCTGCAAGCTCCTTTAGTACCCGTGGGTACAGCTCGTCAGATCCGTTAGTTCAATTGTGGGAGAGGCTGTGTGTGCACTAAGATGCCTCCTCTGCTAAAGTGAATGGTGGGGCTCACTCATACAAGATTTACCTAAGTATAAATTCTCGCTTAAGGACAAAAGAAGTGCTTTATTGAACCAGTTCAAGGTCCCCCTAATCTGACATACTATGCAGGAATCACAGCAACCAGCAGGCAGAAGAGGGTGGCCTACCAGTGGGGCCACTAGCAACCTTCTGCCTACTCTTGTTTAAAGTCATTATTCAAAAATTAATAGGCAAACCATATGCTGATTAGGGAATGCTTTCTGCAGCACTAAATTCAGTTTTTTGGGTCATTTACATTTCTTCATCCCCGCTCCCCACACACAAAAAAAGTTAATTTAACCGGTTTGAGCTTTGGGGTATATTTTCCTCCTCTAATCCTCCCAAATTTATTCTTAGCGTTCTGTAGAACAGAAAAGGGGAAAGCGCCTGAAACGCACACAAATCCTTAATATGCCAGTTTGAAAATTAGGCCATTTCCATGCGCTGTGGAACAGTTTTTATGTCAACACTTTAATTTTAAACTAATTTTGGAATTTGGTGCCGGTTGTTTCCTCCATCAGTGGCAAGCAGAGAGAAGTCATTTGCCAACTGCCAAATTGCAGGAAAAGGATCTAAGAGGAAGTGATCCGAAATAAGCATGACTTATATCGGAGAGAAGATGTATAGGGAGTAATTGATGGCTCCTGGTCCTGCTTGCAAATAGCCACTCTTCAGACTGTCTGACAGGCATTCATTACGTGCAAAGATTTGCTGAGAACGCGCGGGGCATCCAAGCTCCCAGGTTTTATGTCCCCTCTAAACAAAACTGTTTTGTTATAAAATAAACATCCACTGTAATGCTCAAATTTGAGAAAGGAAAAACAGCTGTTCTGATGTACCACAGCAAACTCCGCTGCAATCATCGCCGAAACCAGCTGAACTGCCCTAACTGCTGAGCATGACCATCTGTTGTCCATTAAACAGCTTGCTCCAGAGGCAGAGAGAGAGAAAAAGGAGCTCCTGACTCTTGGCTCTTTGTCAGCCGGGGGGGGGGGGGGAGAAGGCACCCCCTTTCGGCTCAACTTTTCCAAAGAGTTTCTGAACAATATTCTCATATTTAATAAAAATGTCTGAAACGCCGTATTCCATAAACACAGATGTGACCACCCTTTGGCCCATGATCTTAAAACAGCAGGTCTGAATGGTTTTGATGTGGTTCCTTGCAAGTTTCGACTTTCTTCTTCTTCTTTTCCTTCCAGAGGAAGTCAAAGCCTGCAGGGTACAGGTAAAAAACAGGCTTCTGGATTTTTAAAGGAGGTAACGCTTTAGGCTATTAATTCTGTAAGCAGATCAGAGAGCGCCTTTATGGTTAAACAAGGGCAAGGAGCAACAAGCGCACCCACCACCACCTTCCCTGCCCATTCTAATCTCAACAGCGTAACTAGCACCTTCTGCGGCTTTCGACCAAGTCTCCAAGTCAATTACAGTCCTGAAACTTAAAAGCGCCTGTCATGCCCTTTGCAGCCGCCACCTCCCCCTCCCCCTGCCCCAGGCCTTCTGAAGATAAGCACAAGGGTTGCAAAAGAAGGGGAGGGGGCGCTCAGCGCAGGAGCATACGCTTTGCTTGTAAAAAGTGCTAGGTTCAATCCTTCGTATCTGTGGTCAGAATTTCAGATAGGAGGAGGGCAAGGAAAGACCTCCACCAAAGACCTTCGAGAGCTAGTAACAGTCAGGAATCAATAACCTTGCCTTAGATTGATCAGTTGTGTAGTTCAGTGCAAGGGCAGTTTCACATACCTGTTGCTTATGGATTGGGCTTTGTAAAACTATGTTTGGAACAACTACATTTCTACCTGTCTGTTGACCATTCAGATCTTCATCTAAAGCTCTGCTCAGAAGCCCTCCTTCTAGAGAAATTAGAAAACTAGTCGGAAAAAGCAAGGGTTTCTAAGGAGCAGCACCAAAGCTCTGGAATGACCTCTGGGAGGGAGTACACCCTGAAAACCTGTTTTCTCTGGGAATTAGTTCTCTGGCTTTTTATCACCAGACTAGGACTTGATAACACTATTGATTCTGTGGTTTTATATTGTCTGCCCTTTAAAAAATGGATTTCTAGCAGTTTTACAGCTCTTAATCATATGCGGCATGGCTGGGCACCTGCCAAAGTTTTCCTTTCTGCAGAGGGCACATTGACACCGTAGGAAGATGCGGAGACACATCTAATTTCCCAACAGGAGAACTGCTTGCCAGTCCTATAGGAAGCTACACTGGGAATGCTAGCTTGCATTGAAGGTGTGGGGTACAAGACCATTCCAGAGGCCCTTGTGATGAGTCTCTAGGGCAATCATTCATTGCCCTGTAGGAACGTTGTCCGATGGCACACAAGAATGGCATCCTCCATAGCTAACCTTTCCTACTGTGAAATGGAAAATTGTCCCAGAGGCCTGTGCAGTAAGTATCACAGTGGGCTCTAATGCGATCTCCCATTTTCTGATGGAAACAGCAGCAGATGACCCTCTCTCACTCCTTTTAGGCCTCCTTCACCTGACAAGGCTAAACGCTCAGCTCCACCCTGCCCACCTGGAAATGAGAGCTCAACCCAGAATCTTCAGGCAATCTCATCTTCCTTGTTGGGTGCTGGCAGAGGAGACCATCAAAGCAGGGGCATGGGGAAGGTTAAAAAATCCAGCTCTTTCTTCTTGTGCAAAATCTGGGGTTACCTTGGCACAAAATGTATTTGCAAAGAGCACAAGAGTTCCCGATGCAAGGCTCATAAGCATGTTCATGTGACCAGCCGCACAAGATTTAAAGAGAGATGTGCTGGGACAGAAACAAACCACAGGCAAGGCGCAGCCAAAGTTAAGCCCATTTAAGCCCCACTGATTCCGGAGGAGTGTGTGTGCTTAAAACTCTCCCACTGAAAGCTTAAGAGGACTGGACTGAGCCCTACATCTTAAGTATTGCATACTGCTACTTGCAGTGGAAGAAGTTGTGACTTTTTGTCTTTAGCTTTAAAAGAATGCATTGATTTGAGATTATAATTTGAAAGAGGCGCTGATGACATCACAGCCTTAAGGACGTTTCTTATTTCTCTGACAGAAGGACAAAACTATGTCCAAATAAGAGGATTTCCTTAGAGCCAGCCACTAAGTGGATTGCGGGGAATCCTCTGAAGCCTGTACAGTTAAGAACACTTAAATTTTACTGAACCAGGCTATTAAATAAGTACTATGCTATAAAACAAAAACGATTTGTGCTGTATGGTTCCATGGTGGTTAATTTTTTAAAACGCTTTAGCATAGATGTCAAGAACTTCAATGCAACAATAATTATTGGGTTTGCAAATGAAACAGAAATGTTGTAGATTTCCACTGCATGATCCAAACTATGGATTTTAACCTTGGAAAATCAATTGGGCTATTCATAAATAAGCACTTTCATGCCAAGACATAAACCAAACATGAGATCTAAGCCACAAACACTAACGTAAACCAAATGCACGATGAACAGCTATTTGCCTCACCACCCTTGTCCATTCTCAAACCACTATAGGTCTATAAAATCAGCTGCCAACATTCTGTTGCATTTTAAGAAACAGAATGGATTCTTCATATGCAGATGAGGAATTCCTGAAGGTTCCCAAGGTGGGGGCAGCCGTCTTCATTGTTCGCAAGCTGGGTGCCATTTTGAATCGCGGTGGCAGACCAAAATGTGACTTTGGAGTGACTTCACCTATTTTGGTCCAAACTCACTTAAAGATTACAATACTTCTTGGTTTCCTAAATGTCCCAGGCAGCGCTGGGCACTCCCCACTAGTCAGTCTGTAAAATGAGCCACTACCCTTCTCTTGCTATTCAAGAAGTAGCATGGATTCCTCATATGCAGAGGACGGGGTGGCAATATGCATATAGCAGCAAGCTTGACCCTCAGTGACAGGAGGGAGGGGTCACCAGAGGCAGAAAATGAATTTAACATCAACCCCAATGGTGTCTGTGGAGCAAACACGTTATTCTCTACCCTACCAGTGAAATAATAAGAATGTTCTTTTCTTGTACTCCGCCCATCTGACTGGGTTGCCCCAATTACTTTGGGCAGCTTCCAACAAAGTATAAAGGAAGACACGGAAACATCAAACATTAAAAGCTTTCCATACATCCATATGCAGTGGGGGAAATGTCTGCACCTGGGAACTCTGTTGTACCAACAGCAATATCCCTAGCACTGGGCAGATGACGAAACTAGACATTAAACATAGTTCTAGATCAATGTTTCCCAAATTTGGGTTTCCAGCTGTTTTGGTAGTCCAAAAACAGCTGGAGACTCAACTTTGGGAAACACTGTTCTAGATATTCATAATAGGGGCAAATATGTCTTCCATTATGCCTCTTTCTCTCGTTCTCTGTGCATATGTGTGTGGAGCCACAAGTGGTTATGATTTGGAGTAGAGAAGGAGTGACGCTACCCTGACTCCTTGCTTTTTAAATTATGATTGCCCTCGCAAGCGATTATTTCCCCAACAGTTGCACATATCTACCTGAAAGTTCTGCCTACCAGGGATCTATAATTGAAACCCTTTGCCCACAGGCATAATGATAGGATAGGATGTAGCACCAATCTTTGAGCTGCCTCTCTTTGTCACACTCCAGCCCAGTCTTCCTAAACCAGGTGCCCTCCAGATGTTTGGACTACAAGTCCATGGAACTGATGGCTGGCTGGAACCGATGGGAGTCGCAGTCTAAGATGGTAGGAGGGTACTTGGGTGGGGAAAGCTGCTCTAGCAAAAGTGGGACACCATCACACCAGCGAATCACATTTCCTGATGGGAGACCTTTCTAGGTATGCAGGTCCCACAGGATGAATAACATGGAGCATGTGAGGTGACAGCTGTCCTGATAAAAGCATCACTCCAAATGTTGAAAGCAAGGTTTCAAGTTACACAGAACTATTTTTCAGGCTTGGCTGAAAACGGGTAGGGATGATGGGAGGAATTAAAGAGATGATGAGACATGCCCAGGCTCTCTCTCTCCCACTCCACCATGTGGGGTTTAAAACAAAGGAGGAGGGTTTAAAAACATGAATTGTGTTAACTGGATTACAAACCACCTGACCTTGCCAAAGGGATTAGGTTACACAGCACACCCTGAGGTATAAGGCAGCGAAAATGTCAACGAGATGCACAGAAGGAGATTGCTAGCAAGGAAATGCGAAGGAATTAGATTTTGAGGCATTTCCCCATCTCCAGTCCTATTCTGGTCTCTCAAGAATCCCCGTCAGTTTCTTTCTGCTGCCAGATTTTGCCGTCAAGGCTTCCCACAGAAGCCAGGGAGAAAGGAGAAATGGCTGATTCAGCATTTGACACCTTCCAGGGTGGCTTCTGCAGTCAACGTGGCTTTTAGGCTTGGTCATGCTGTGGTACAAAAAAGGGCCTGCAACCCATAATGGTGGTATGGGGGCCTTCACTTGGCTGGGCTTTCAAGCAAGCATATGAGCTCACTTATGGCCACACCATCTCTTCCAGATGTTGTGGACGGCGCTTTCGTTTGTAGGTTTGTGCTCCTGCAATTCCAGGCTCTAATTGTGGAGCTGGAAATCAAACCACTCAAAAGAAAAATTTATACAACAAAACGTTTTCTGCTTACCATGTTTTAAAAAAAGAAAAGAAATGCCAGTTCTGTGAAGTATCTTACATATAACAGAGCCCAACGTCTGTTGTTAAAATCAAACATGTATTGTAAGGCCGTGGTAGCTTCCTTTCTGGGGCTAACAACACCTTAGGGAGCAATTTTGTTGTTGCAGAGGCTTGAGGGAAAGAGTTAAACCCCAAGGTCCCAGTTAAGGACCCTCACCCCCCGCCCCACGGCTGCTGTTTAAAGGAAAAAAACAAACGTGACAAATGCCATTATGAATTAAACATCACATCTGTTCTGGCCTTTAACAATATAAGCCCCAAAGCTGCAACACTGGAACTTTTGCAAAGCTGTTCAAACTTACTTGCTGCTGCTGCTGCTGCTGCCGCCACCGCCTGAATACCCCAGTGAAGCCCAAAGCATGTGTTTTATTTCTGTTTGATGTCCTGTTTTAAATTATGGCCTCAGCAGTAATGAGGCAATGCAAGACTTTTCGGTGGTACTTTGGACAGCTCCATGCAGGGCTCAGGCTGAAGGTCTCATAAGAGTGGAGTTCATATGTTGTTTCAGCAGCAGTAGTCCTCAGGCTGAGCCTTAAACAGGAGCTTCAGCTCCAGGTCAGTAGCTAGCTCTGCCTTCTGTGAGAGGAGCCCTTTCATTTTAAAGGGCCCAGCCTGCTTTGTTGTTGTTTAGTTGTGTCCGACTCTTCGTGACCCCATGGACCAGAGCACGCCAGCCTGCTTTAGCAGTCACCAACTCTGACTGATCTGGGAAGACTGTGTTTCTGCTGGGTGTGGAGCCTTTATGGAGCCCAAGGGCCACTTTCCCTCCTGGGAAACCTTCCAAGGGCCAAAGGCCAATGGGTGGAGCCAGAGGCAAAAGTGGAAATTCAGATTCACTAATGTGGAGCACAAATAGGGTGATAGTTACCGTAAGTGACCAAATTAAAAATAAACACAGGAAAAATAGCATTCTAGTAACTATTATGATGCTCTAAATAACCGGAGAACAATGACACAACTGTCAGAAGGGCCCTTGCACCTCATGGGTCAAGAAGAAACCTTGCTTATTCAGCCATCACATGCCCCTTCCTTTTAGAAAGAGAGAAGTCAGTGTGTTTTAGTGGCTAGAGTGTTGCATTAAGGGCTGGGGAGAACAGGGCTCAAATACCTCACTCCCCTATGAAGCTCAATGGCTGATGTAGGACCAGTCACTGTCTCTCTGTCTAACCAACCTCATGGGATTGTTGCAGGGGTGGGGGATCACATACACCAGCCTTCCCCAGCTGTCCAGAATCTGGTTGTGAGAACACATTGCTGGACTAGAAGGGCTCTTGGTCTGATCCAGCAGAGCTCTTCTTATGTTCTTACAACCAATTCAGCACAACTTATAAAAGCAGGTAGAAACATAGCACATCCTTAATGTATAATAATAATAATAATAATTTATTATTTATACCCCGCCCATCTGGCTGGGTTTCCCCAGCCACTCTGGGCGGCTTCCAAAAGAATATTAAAATACAATGATACATCAAACATTAAAAGCTTCCCTAAACAGGGCTGCCTTCAGATGTCTTCTAAAAGTCTGGTAGTTGTTGTTCTCTTTGACATCTGGTGGGAGGGCGTTCCCACCATATGTTGATGTAGTACCACTACTAGAGTAAAGGTAAAGGTAAAGGACCCCTGGACAGTTAGGTCCAGTCAAAGGTGACTATGGGGTTGTGGCGCTCATCTCTCTTTCAGGCCAAGGGAGCCACAGTTTGTCCACAGTCAGTTTTCTGGGTCATGTGGCCAGCATGACTAAACCACTACTGACGCACAAAGGACTGTGATGAGTGCCAGAGCACACAGAAATGCTGTTTACCTTTCCACTGCAGCAGTACCTATTTATCTACTTGCACTGGCATGCTTTCGAACTGCTAGGTTGGCAGGAACTGGGACAGAGCAATGGGAGCTCACCCCATTGCGGGGATGTGAACCACGACGTTCTGATCAACAAGCCCAAGAGGCTCAGTGGTTTTCAACCACAGCACCACCCGCATCCCAACTAGAGTATACTATGTTGTCTGCCCCTGCCTGATGTTTCAAGATACACTGAGGTTCATGTGTGACATCCATTTTCAAAACTCAGACGTGAGTCCATCTAGCCTAGTACTGTCTACTCCAGTCTTTTCTAACCTGGTCCTTCCAGATGCAGAGGACTACAACTCCCATCAGCCCCAGCCAGCATGGTCAACAAAATGGCTATGGTTTAATAAAAGCTTTATTGTCAATGTACAACCTGTGTACAATGAAATTAACTGAGCATCCCCCCCCACACACACAATCTCATTGCACTCTGTGTGCTTGTCACACAACACACCAACCCCGAAAGTCAGTTGCACTAAATTATTTTCCGTTCAGCAGCCTAACAGCCCACGGATAGAAACTGTTTTTTAGCCTGTTGGTGCGACTGATTATACTTCTATATTTTCTGCCCAAGGTAGAAGATTAAAGAGGTGCTGGCTGGGGTGTGAATCATCCCTGAGAATTTTTCTCGCTCTCCTAAGGCAACGATCCCTTGCGATGTCATCTAGCGGGCTCAGGGGGCAGCCCATGGTATCATGTGCTGTGTTCACCACCCTCTGTAAAGACTTTCTGTCCGTGGCTGTCAAGCCAACGTACCACACTGTGATAACAATATGAGAGGACACTTTCTATTGTGGACTGGTAGAAGGAGGTCATCAATTGTTGTTTAACATTGTTCTTTCGCAAGACCCTGAGAAAATGGAGTTTCTGTTGGGCCTTCCTAACCACCTGAGTTATATTGTTTTTCCAAGTGAGCTCTTCACTAAGGTAAGGTTTATGGGGATTGTAGTCCAAAACATCAGAAGAACGCCAGGTTATAAGATGCTGGTTTATTCTATCAGCAGGTCTCCAAGGCCACAAGCAGAGTTCTTTCTGCTACCTGAGATCCTTTTAACCGAATATACCAGGGAATGAGCCATAGGCTTTTTGTGGGCAAAGCATGTCTATGACAGAACAGGCAGGATGTGTTTGCTCCAAAAAATACCAGTGAAACACTAAAAGCACAATAGCCATCCCCTTGACATTGGATATCCAGAATGAGCAAGCTCAGTTTAAAATATTGCATCACTTCTGAAAGATGCTCAGGCTTGGGTTCTAGCTAGCCTCAGTAGGAAGATAATGCCATACATGCAAATGCCAGTACATTGACAATATTTGTTATGCATTTAGGCTATTTTTAGCTCACTTTTCAAATCGTATTAATTCCAGAAGTGGGGCACAATGAACAATGCAAATAAAATCATAAATGCAACAAGGAAATAGCAGAGGGATAAGATAAAAATCAAGAATCAACATTAAAAGCAGTATTGTAGATAGAAGAGAGGAGATTATCTCTTATCAATCTAGGCTTTTAAGGCTAGAGAAAGCATGCTGGCTTCTTAAAACTGTCCATTTACGCAGGGCTGGACAGAAGCTGGCTCTACATGCGGCAAGTCAAACAGAAGCTGCTTAGCCTACCTGCCATTTATTAACACACCTGTTTCATAGTCCCAGGAGTTTGTAAAACTAATGAAACCTATAACATTATAGAGCAAGACATGGCCTGTGGCTAATTTCGTTTTTACTCTATTGAAGATCTTTCTTGCCAGAAATCATAATTATATCCTCAGATCAGGCTTTATGCACTAGGCCAGGGGTAGGCAAACTAAGGCCTAGGGGCCGGATGTGGCCCAATTGCCTTCTAAATCTGGCCTGCGGATGGTCCAGGAATCAGAGTATTTTTACATGAGTATAATGTGTGCTTTTATTTAAAATGCATCTCTGGGTTATTTGTGGGGCCTGCCTGGTGTTTTTACATGAGCAGAATGTGTGCTTTTATTTAAAATGCATCTTTGGGTTATTTGTGGGGTATAGCAATTTGTTCATTCCCCCCCCCCCATACAGCCCAGCCCCCCACAAGGTCTGAGGGACGGTGGGCCAGCCCACAGCTGAAAAAGGTTGCTGACCACTAGGCATCTCTTTAGCACCACTTTTAAAAGGCAAGCTGAAGGTCAAAAAAACCCTATGACTCACCAAATGCAAAAAGAGAAAATGAGATTCAGCCCAGCTATTATATCTTCTGTCATGTACCCATTTTATCTTGAAGTGTGTGTGTGTGTGTGTGTGTGTGTGTGTGTGTCTGCATGAGTATGAGAGAACTAGAAAGTCCCCACCACCACACACACATGCAATTATTAAAATAAAGACTATCCCCATGGGCACACTACGGGCAACCTAAGCAGCAAATTGGTACAATTCTACCATGGAAACAAATCAGAAAGATTTAACTACACAAACCACTGTAGATACTTTCATGTCTTCTAACTTGCTGTGTACTTCTTACTTTGCTTTTCTCTTGAATCAATCAATCAATCAATCAATCAATCATTAGCATTTGTAGCCAGATCCCCATTTGAACCTGCCTACACCCTGCACCTACCAATTGCTCTCCAGGTTCCAGGTGCACGTTTGCAAAAGTGAACGTGCTCTTTCTTGAACCCTCGGGGGGGGGCGGGGAGAGAAGCATGGGGAGAGTTGTAGTAGACAAGTGCTATAGACAAGACATAAGAAAAGCCTGTTGGATAAGGCCAACGTCTTTATAGAGCTGTCCTGGTCAGTCACCACCAGTTCAGACCCCATCAGCACATATGTGAAATTAAGATTACTTTTGCCCTAACAGGCATCACTCAACACTTGCTTCCGTTCAACAGTGTTTGCCATTTTACCACCCATTCACTCCGTTTGGAGAGGTCCTCCGGGGCATTTTTTAAAGGTGGCAACCATTTCTCCCCACAAAAAAGCCCCAAAACAATGCTGCACTGAGAAAAGCAAATGATGGCCATTGATGTTGACTCTGCTGCCGCCGCTATCACTGATAGCAACAAAAATGTTTAGAAGGAAGGAAGGAAGGAAGGAAGGAAGGAAGGAAGGAAGGAAGGAAGGAGGGAGGGGGCATCAAAAAAAGTGAGGGTCATAATGAAACAAACAAAACACAGAACAAAATAGGCTTCTGGCAACAAACGCAAATACAGTGGTACCTCTGGTTAAGTACTTAATTTGTTCCAGAGGTCTGTACTTAGCCTGAAACTGTTTTTAACCTGAAGCACCACTTTAGCTAATGGGGCCTCTTGCTGCTGCCGCGCCGCCGGAGCACGATTTCTGTTCTCATCCTGAAGCAAAGTTCTTAACCTGAAGCACTATTTCTGGGTTAGCAGAATCTGTAACCTGAAGCGTATGTAACCTGAAGCGTATGTAACACGAGGTACCACTGTAGAATCTCAAACTGGAAAAAAACTTTATTGCCTTTCCATATATTTTGGACACATAACTCCCTGGGAGAAGCAGAGGGATGCTAAAGGACAGGGAATGGGCTGTGTGGCAGAAGGTACACAGGTAGGGGTGTGAAAAGGAGACAAAGAGGACTTCCTGTTCCTTACAGGGGTCTCCCACATGTCAAAGCCTGCTCAGTGGCTCAACTGTGCAGGACAGACAGAAATAAAAGTGGTACAGAAGGAGCATTTCCAATTATTTTCCTAAGAACAACTGAGGGCTCAGTAGTAAAACAAGGACATGCTGTACTTGTTTTTAAAAGCTCAGAAATGCTATATATCCATGACTTCCCAGGTTGCTAGATAGCTTATTGGAAGGAAATATTTCCTTCCAGCGTAAACACTAAGCCTTTGTAACATGCAGACCCCCAGCATACGAGCGCCAGTGTATTCAGACGGGCCAAGCGAGGTGGGCCTCAAAAGTCGCTGCAAAGGATAGACTAACCAAAAGCTGTCACAAAAAACCGAGTCCGACAGTGATGCATTTAGGCACAGACGAAATAAAGCAGGACCGAGTCAACTGACCTCTGCTGGCAAAGAGAGCCGGGAAATTAATGACTCGGAGGAGAAGTTGGCCTTTGTTCCAAAAAGGCTTTATAAGTCAATGCACAAGCATCTTACAAGCAAACCAAAACTTGACAGGTAGCCAGTACAGCCGGGCCAGGCTTGGGCAGGAAGGGAGAGGGGGAGGGAAGGCAGCTGAGCCAAAAATAAAACAGCCTGCGATTGCCAAACTCATAAAAGCATTACAAGGATCTATTTGTGAGGCCACAAAAACACAGCTCAGAATCTCTGCACAAGGAAAGGTTTAATTCTGGAAATATTTCTCAGACGCTCAGACTTTGCCCCACATAACCGAAGGGCACGGCTGCGACGGCAGAAGCAGATTTCACCACCGACGGAGGGGGCGGAATGGGGAGAAGCTCCACGACACTCGCGCCAAACGCATACAATCACATGCTTGTGTTGGGCTCCCATAAATCCACCCTTCTGCCGCCCTAACAGGTTGTGTTGTAAAGGGACAAACAATCCCTCTTCACTGAGAAAGGTGGAAGTTGTGTACTTTTGCTCTTCTTCGTGGCAATTGTGCTGCGCCAAGTTCTGTGGGGCATTTTGTCCTCTGAGCTATTTAACATCAACATGAAACTGCTGGGATGGGCCGTTTCCTGTTGCCTCTTCCCCCACCCCACTTAATTTATCAGTTCAGGTGTCATACAATGTGGGGGTACAGAAGAGTGGGGTGCAGTGGGTTGGGATGAAACAGAATCGAGTGCAGTTCTTGTGAGTTTTGCTCGGTCAAAAGGAAACGAGATGGGAATACTGAAGCTGGTAGATGAGTGTTACTGCTTTGGTCTGTGAAATATTTCAGAGAAGCAACACCAGCGTTTAGTCAAGCATCCCCAACCTTCGGCCCTCCAGATGTTTTGGACTACAATTCCCATCATCCCTGACCACTGGTCCTATTAGCTAGGGACCATGAGAGTTGTAGGCCAAAGCATCTGGAGGGTTGGGGATGCCTGGTTTAGGTAAAGGTCTTACTAGAATTTAGGACTCTCTAATCTGTGTCCAACACACTAATCACTGGGTTACGCTATCTCTCCTCAGAGGAAGAGTTCCCAAAGCACAGTTGCTTAGCCACAGCTGCACAGCAGGCTGCTAAAAAGGCCGGGTACAAACGGTAGTGAAAAATAATAATTCAAGAATAAATAAGCAGTTTTGAAACTTGGTGAGCATTACAGCGAGGTGAGATTTCCCCAGCAGAATGTGTGAAGGAGTGCTGTTACTTCCATTAACTCAGCAACAAACTTTTACCACAGTTATTACATGGAGGACAGAGTTGTAAATTAATATTTCCCTCTCCCCGCTCCTGACAATCTGAATTCATTCATGGTAACTGTGCAGAAGTCCTCTCTTATTTATTTGTGTGATCACAGTTTTTAAAACAGGATATAAGAGAATGTGGCATTCTTCCTGATTCGTTTGAAACAAAGCTTGACTTCTTGCGCAGAACTTGGGCTTTTTGCTAGCTTCACCTTCCTCTGGATTATTTAACTGTGGAAATTATTGCCCATATGGCATCATGATTCTGAAAATGCCCCAATTTGCCCTTTCCTTTTGTTGCTAAATCAGTAGGTTGCCCTCTTAAGTTCTGCCATTTTATTTTTATTTTTATTTTTTTGTATTTTAACCGGAAGGAAACTTGCCTTGTAATAAGAGAAGTGCTAAGGTCGCTGTGGCCATTTGCCGCACATATTTGCAATCTAAACATATCAAGATGAAACTGATCTTATCGGTCAGTGCCTAGAAATGGAGTAAAAAAAAATTTGGATTGCTAACATAGTTAGTGGTTTGGCAGTACTACAAGGAAGCATGAGTGCAGGGTACACATGGTCAGGGACACAATCCATCAAGTACCCTTCTTGTGGCAAACCGCACACACACACACACACACACACACACAGCATTCTTGCAAGAGGATCGGAGACCTGGTGGAATGGATACGTTGAATGCCAGAAGCATATGGCCAACCCAGTTTTGAAAAGCAACCAAGCATGTCAGCTGGGTGAAAGTATCACGCTGGAAGCCTGTAAGAATTCTTGAACCTATGTTTTGACAGTGGAACAGTCTCCCTCGGGAAGTTGTGGACTCTCCTTCCTTGGAGGTTTTTAAGCAGAGGTTGGATGGCCATCTTTCATGGATGCTTCAGCAGTGATTCCCGAAATGCAGGGGGTTGGACTAGATGACCAGTGGGTCCTTTCCAACTCTACGATTCTATGAAAGGGGGAGTGTTAAGTGGAGATTCAGTATTGAAATCACCCCATAGTTCTGTTGTTGTTTAGTCGTATAGTCGTGTCCGACTCTTCATGACCCCATGGATCAGAGCACGCCAGGCACTCCTGTCTTCCACTGCCTCCCACAGTTTGGTCAAACTCATGCTGGTAGCTTCGAGAACACTGTCCAACCATCTCGTCCTCTGTCATCCCCTTCTCCTTGTGCCCTCCATCTTTCCCAGCATCAGGGTCTTTTCCAGGTAGTCTTCTCTTCTCATGAGGTGGCCAAAGTATTGGAGCCTCAGCTTCATGATCTGTCCTTCCAGTGAGCACTCAGGGCTGATTTACTTAAGAATGGATAGGTTTGTTCTTCTTGCAGTCCATGGGACTCTCAAGAGTCTCCTCCAGCACCATAATTCAAAAGCATCCATTCTTCGGCGATCAGCCTTCTTTATGGTCCAGCTCTCACTTCCATACATCACTACTGGGAAAACCATAGCTTTTACTATACGGACCTTTCTTTCCAAAAGGAAAGAATGGTGAGGAAACCAGCCAAGAGAGCCTCCTCTTTACATCAACAGGTCAGAACAGGTTGGCTGATACTTCCCGATTACTATAAAGGCCTCCAGATCAGCTAGAAATCCTCGCTGCTCAGGCTAGCAAGCAAGATTAATCTGGAAGCTTTCAGGCTGTTTGTGGCTTCCTCCCCGTGTCTTTTTTCCATCCTGAACTCCACAAGAGCCACGTTTGACAAAGAGCGAGCGAGAAAAGCTCTGGGGTGCACATGCCATAAGTCTGCGGCAACTGCCTAGCTAGGTCAACAGCCGCAGACTCCAAAATACAACAGAAAACTACATCTGTATTTTAACGCACAATTTCTCTCCTAACAGCTATGCTAACTGAGCCACATTTACCCAAATGCCTTCCCTTGTAAGGTTTCTCTTTATGTTTGATTTTGTTTTTTGGTGGTTTTTTTAAAGAAGAGGTTCTCATTTTAAAATGCCAATAGGTAGATTCTGAATGATCGAGGCTATTCATTTAAGGAGAATCGTTTCAAGAGTACATTCTGCTTTATGAGGCGAGCATGAGACCGAAATAGACAAGCAACTTTAATGTGGTGGAAAGAAGGGGGGGGAGAAGCAGCAGGGACAGCTGCAGAGAGAATAAACTAACTAGCATGAGAAATTAGCAATTTGGTGCTAGTGAAGTGCTAGCTTTCTGCATTTCAATTATGGCTTGGGCTAAAATGGCAAAAAAAAACCAACAACAGGTAATGGGGATGGCATGTTGAATTTTTAGATTTCGCTTACCTTGCCCAAACTAACAGGTTACATAATTTGTGTTGTCCCAAGAAACACCTGATAAAAACATGTTAACAGTTCCTTCCATCTGCACTTCCCTCAATGAAATCAAATGCTGATGCAGCCTAGCAGCATTAAGAGCACAAAAATTGATGGAAAAGAGCAGTGGGGTAAGGCCCCACCCCACACTGAGCAGTCCTGGACACAGACAAATTAGATTAATTCATGGAGGAGAAGGCTACCAGTCCTAATGACAATGTTCTACCTCTACTGCTAGAGACAGTATGCCCTGCATACCGGTTTCTGGGAATTGCACATGGACAGAGACAGAGATGTTGCGCTCGGGTTGTGCTTGCGGTCTTCCCATGACCATCTGATTGGTCACTGTGAGAACAAGGTGGTGGACTAGATGGTCCACCAACTGGTCTGATCCAACTCTTCGTGTGTTAGAAAGACCCTTTCCTTTCGGTACTTTCCTGATACTTTGGGCTGCAGGCATAACATCGACTACCCAATTCCAGTCAACCTGAGCAGGGAACTCTTGAGTTTAGGGCATGTCAGTTCCAGGTCTCTTTTTGCTCTCTGGCTCCAGCAACCCAAGATGGTGCCATAGAAGGGTAACTGGAGGAGGAATGAAGGGAGCAGGGATTGACATAGTGACCAATTTGTGCAGGGGTTTCATTGCAGACCCACATACAGGTCGGCGGGGCCCACATAAGGCCACCCTGCCTCATTCCCCCCCTTTTAGTTAGGTTTTTGGGGCACTTCCAGGTTTGACACAATGCCTCAAGCAGTTGTTGCCTATATTTCTTCTCTTCCCAGGCATTTTAACAGTCACTGTGCATGTGTATTGGGGGGAGGAGAGCAATCCTGATTTGTGTATGGACTCTTTCAAGATAGGCTGCTTTCCCCCCATACCTGCAGTGCTTTTGGCGAGTAGTACCTGCTTTCTGTATGCACAAAACTGAACAATCTGATAGCAGGGGGAAATATGTACTCACCTTAAAGCACTAGGCTGCAGTTTATATGTTGAGACTAACATATTTGGATTCATTTGGATAAGCCCATAATAATGCTTGGGGGAGCTTCATGTCATTTTTTAAAATTGATATGGAGAGGCTCAATGTAAGGCTGTCAATTTCTGTCTTTAAGAATAAGTTGGCCTCATTAATTGCCTAATTATATCTTATTTACTTGGACCAGTATGTCAACCACCAATACCTTTCCACCCATAGATACAGGGGTGGGGGTAAGAGAGAGAGAAGTATAGACATGGGCAAATGTATGAAGTCAAAACTGAACACTTGGAGAGCTAATAATAACAATACTGCTAATAATAATTTTATTTCTTATACCCCACCCATCTGACTGGGTTGCCTCATCCACTCTGGGCAGCTACGAACAAAAATACAAAAAATAAAATAAAAGCAAACATTACAAGCTTCCCGAAACAGGGCTGCCTGCCTTCAGGTGTCTATATAGTTAACTAGAGCAACCAATGGAGTTTAAGGCAACAGTGCAACATGGGAGGAATTAAAAATATTGCTGCTATAAAAGCTAACAAATGTCTTACGTTTGAAATTACATGGGGAAACCCAATTGCCCTCTAAAGATTTACTGCACAACGTTTAGCAAAGCAAAATACAGATTGCAAGGTTTTTCGCCCTACTTTGCATAAAATCTCAGTAAAACCTTAGCTGTGGCATAAAGAGCGTTAGCCTCTTCCACTGTGACTTAAAAATTAAGTGCAAGAATATCATTCCTTGGAGAAGAAAAAACCTTCACTAGTATACTCAATGAGACTACTAATTATCAATATATAATGGAATCCTCCCACATTTTACCAAACCATCCCTTAGCCAATCTCTCTTATGTCATCCAAGACCCTTCAGTGGTATAATAACCTTGGGGTGGGAGACCTGTTTCAGCCAGAGGGCTAAATATTGCAACCCAGTTATCAAGGGGTACACCTGACTAGAGATCTAGGGAGATAGCAGTAGCGGAGATAAAAAAAAATTCCTCCCCACTTGGCAAGATGTCGCAGACAACCGGCTTACAAAGTACTTATACACGTATTGTGGTAAACTAGGTAAAGGACCCCTGACCATTAGGTCCAGTCGTGACCGACTCTGGGGTTGCGGTGTTCATCTCGCTTTATTGGCCAAGGGAGCTGGCGTATAACTTCCAGGTCATGTGGCCAGCATGACTAAGCCGCTTCTGGCAAACCGGAGCAGCGCATGGAAACGCCGTTTACCTTCCCGCCAGAGCGGTACCTATTTATCTACTTGCACTTTGATGTACTTTCGAACTGCTAGGTTGGCAGGAGCAGGGACCGAGCAACGGGAGCTCACCCCGTCGCGGGGATTCGAACCGCCGACCTTCTGATCGGCAAGTCCTAGGCTCTGTGGTTTAACCCACAGCGCCACCCGTGTCTCTTGTGGTAAACTACTCCTTGATAAATGGTCATCTGTCCTCACCCGTCCTCTACTATGGGGTGGGGTATTCAAATGGATTCCCCATTACCCCCTACTGACAGAAGAGGCAAGAAAGCTGTCCAGGGATGCTTGTGAGTTTGTGGAGAGCCAGTGTGGTGTAGTGGTTAAGAGCGGTAGTCTCGTAATCTAGGGAACCGGGTTCATGTCTCCGCTCCTCCACATGCAGCTGCTGGGTGACCTTGGGCCAGTCACACTTCTTTGAAGTCTCTCAGCCCCACTCACCTCACAGAGTGTTTGTTGTGGGGGAGGAAGGGAAAGGAGATTGTTAGCCACTTTGAGACTCCTGAAGGGGAGTGAAAAGGCGGGATATCAAATCCAAACTCTTCTTCTTCTTCTTCTATTGGCAGCCTTTTCCCCCCTTGGATCATAAATTCAAGGTATACATATCACACACTATACATTGTTCCCTTGTAAATGATCTTGTATATCAGCCTCCTTTTACCCTCTCTCCCTTCTGTGATAAGAATGGCCTGTAGCATTTATACAAAAGAATAAAGTGCACTAGGACATGCTTCTTATTTTACCAATCACGGTACTGATATTTTCTCTTTCAAAGCCTATTTTGTGCCCTTAAGGATATCTCCCAGAACCACGCCGTAAGACCCACCCAACACATCTCTAGAGACGGCTGTTCCTTATTTCTGCTCCTTAATGGGATCTCTATGTATTCACATCCTTTGTTTGTTTTTCAGGGGTTATTCCCTTCTTTACATCAGTTAGCCATCATTGCGTCTCAGCCAGGTTAAGAAGGCAGGCAACTGATTACTTAAGCACATTATACATTACAGTAGAAGCAAATAAATAACTTTCTGAGGTCATTAATTTGACCTCTTCCATTTGAAGGACTACCTACAGCTTTCACTACCAACAGTAAATTTATCCACACACATACACACTTCTTATTCTGGTAACCATTATGATTATTGAGCCAATATGCAGTTATTCTGTAGCACAGGGAACTGTTAGACACGCTCTGTCAAGAATTTTGTGTATTCTGTTATATGCAATTTCAGCTTTAACTTGCAATTCATCTGAATTTTAGCTGAATTCATCAGGTTTTAGACTGTTCTTAAACTATACAAGTCTTAGGACAGAAATACACATGATTTTGTGATTCTTCTTACAGCCTTTAGTTTTACAAATATTAAACCACTGAGGTATAAGTTTGGTGGGAGAGGCTTATGCAAAGAAAATGGACTTTGAACATTTTCCAGCCCCCAAATCAGTCATCCCAAGTTGCTTTCACTTTTGCAAGAGAAACAATTCAGGTAACCCATAGGTTTCAGCAGATCGGGGTAAAAAAAATATTGGGGAGTGATCTGGCAGAGGGGAGTCCTTCCCTGATGCTGTTTTCCCCTTTGAAATTGCACATTGTTGTAACTAAAAAATAAAAATCACCAACTACAAACATCCAACAAAGCTACAAGGATTGAAGCATGAGTAGAAGAACATGCTAAAGTGATAAAACATCTGTTTAAAATACCTTCACGGTGCAAAACCCCACAAAATTCACTCCTCAAAACGCCAACACACTAAACAGGAAAAGTAACCTGCCATGTATCACCTGCTTGCCATTTTGACTCATCATAGCACCTTTGCACAACAGGAGTTCCCACAACAAAGCCCCCTAGGACCAAATCTTTCATCACCTGTGAAATTCACGAAGGCAAGGCACAACCAAGGTTAAGCATATTTACATTCCCTTCGTTCTAATAGGACAAATTTAAGCATGAAACAAGTGCTCCTGCAGGAAAAGACCCTCAGCTGGGCTTGAGAGACAGCTTGTGGGATCAGGGGACAAAATTTGACGCACAAAAGGCTGGTTTTCCAAGACTTTACATTAGATCTCTCGTGTGACCCATAATTTGTCTTCTCCCTCTATGGTTTAGGGTGGTGGTGTTGTTGTTTTTAAAAAAGCACTAAGATAATGACACTATCAATACAACTTATAATAAGATGGAGGCCTCACTAGCAGACTTTTGCATCCTCTTCCTTGTGGATCCAATGAGGTCAAAGTTATAAAGAGAGGTCATCTAGGGCAAAATGTAAACCCAGTAAAACATACCCAAGGTACCTCATCACTCTGTATATTTATTGATCATTTGTCATTCTGTCTTCAAAGCAGTTAACCCCAGCAGAATTCTGTGTTTCCTTGTATCACCTCCTGCCAAGGGCAAGGTCTATGGCTCTTTAGCACAAATAAATCTTCATCCACAACTGAAAGTGTGGTGATGAGTCTTCTCTGTGTTGGATACAGTCTTGGAAGGCTACTAGTTTGACATTTCAGTCAACGCAATGATAACTGCTTAAATAACAGTTCTCTAATGGGTTTCATTTCCACTTGAATCCAATGAAAACGCCATTTGATCGCTAAGTTGTCATCTTCTATAATGCTTCTGTAATAAGCAAGAGCAATATGATCGCCGGTTATTATAATAAGAAGTTTCTAGGTTAAATGAAACAGAGAGAGAAATGGGCAAAGGAGCCATTCTTTTTACTAGCTCCCAGTGACTACTCATCCAAATAATTGACTGCAATGAGCTCAGATGCGGACAAAGGATGCAATCCATCCAGTGAGCCGGTGGTCTTTCCCCCTCGCCCCCTCACCACTTATGGGTTCAAGTTCTTTCTACCTCCATCTCCTTGTTCATGACCCTGAAGGCACCTCTCCTGTATGATGATAGAGCACCCCATCAAAATGAAATATGAATCTCAGAGGCTGGTGCATACAGAAGGGAGAAAGAAGATGGTGGTCATCAATACACACACACACAGCTCAACATCCAAAAAGAAGTCGGGAGAGGACAAAGTTCCTTTGTATGCTAGATGGCAGGCTCTGCACCTGAAACTTTGCCACAAGAAGAGCAGAAGGAAGCAATGCAGTTGCCTCATGTCGTCGGTCGGTAGCCAGTATGTGAATTTCTTCTACATAAAGGCCTATAAGGAGAGAATGCTTGGTATAAAACAACTTTTGTTGACACAGCAGCACCACGTTCAAACATGCCCAAGTCTGCCAAAAGTGGATGCAACCCTGCCAAGTTAATGAGTGACATCATCAATCATGATGTTCAGTAGAAGATCCCTGCCAAAACAAAAAACACAGCTGCGTCCTTAAGAAAAGTACACTGCCGATGTTTATCGCATGCGAACCTACTAGGTCCTGAAACCCAAATCCAGCAGTTTGAAAAAAGATGGCAAGGATAAATAATTGCATCATGTTTATAATTATGATTAATTATTAACTCAAATTTCTACTCCACGTCCCAAAAACACTTTCATAATAGCTTGTAAAGCATAAGACGCAGTACAATATACATGAAATGCCATCAGAGCAACACTTAAAAATAAATCCAAATATATAACCAAGTCATAAAACCACTCTGAATTCAATTTCCTACTTCAGGCATTTTTTTAAAGGGAAAAAGTTCTCATAAGAAGTCTGCTCTCATAAACAGCTTTTTTTACTAGTTTCCTGGAAGACGACACTGAAATAGTCAGGGGGCGAGCCTTAAAGTGATTTCTGAAGGCTGGGTGGCATTACCAAGACGATCCTAGCCCCTCTTACCAACAGATGACATCATCATCATTATTATTACTACTACTACTACTACTACTACTACTACTATCACTGACTTATTGCTGGTATTTGTAAGTTGCACTGGGATTTTTTGGGGTGAAAAGCAAGATAAAAATGCTTTAAATAAACAAACCCCACCATTACCCCAAGGAGCTCAAGTCCTCACAACAACCCTGTGTGGAAGGTTAGACTGAGGAGTAATGACTGGCCCAAAGTCACCCAGTGAGCTTCAAGGCAGAGTGGGAATCTGAAACCTGGTCTCCTAGGTCCTACTGCTCAGAACCCAACGGATGAGCAACATACCTGAATAAGAAGAGGAGCACTATAGCCTCTTAGGCCAGGCCTATACAGGATCCTGACATTCTGGCCAGGTGCAGTTCCTGAGCAGTCTTCAAAGATGCCCGCACAGACGGTGCATGACAGCAATCTAATCCAGAAGTTAACAAGGGACAAAAGTCTGAGGCAAAGTCTTCATGGTAGGAACAAAGGAGGTTACCATCTATTGAATCAGACTGTTGGTCAACCAGGCTCAGTATCACCTACAATGATCAGCAGCATCTCCCCAGGTCCTTCTCAGTCCTACTGGGAGAGATTGGGGGTTTTTGCATGCACAACAGGGGCTCTACCACTGAGCTACTGCACCTCTTCTAGGGGAGGTTGCAAATGGATAAAGACAGCTGTTAGCTGCCTATTAAACAGCAGTTCTAGGTCAAGAACCCAAAAGTTAAGAACTTTCCATTCTAAATGCAGTGAGATCTCATATAGAACAAGTCACCCACTGACTCCCGACTCCACAAGCTTTTTAAATTAATTAGACTGGAAGCATAACTTCTACTCTTCCAGTTTCAATGAACATCTGAAGTCACCTTTGAGTTCGTACAGGTTGCAAATTTTCCCCTTGCAATTAGTCTCAACCAAATCCTAGAAACCCCAAAGCACTGGGCATGTTTTCATTAGCATATGCTGCTAACTCAGATGAAAGATTTCTTCAGCCAAAAGAGCAGGTCTTGCTGTGTGGCACTTGAGCCTATCACCATTCAAAAGAGCATACGTTTTTATGTGCAGTCAACAGATTGTTAAGCAACAAAATTGTTTTCTTCTGCCGGTGTTTGGGTCAAAATTATATAAATTGGAGACAATCCATAGCAAAGAATTCAGATACTGGAAATTGTATATGGAGCATATGGGGGAGGGGGCTGAAGGGAGGCTCCAACTTTATCAAGCCGGCTGCAGCGAGATTTTCACATCTCATTAACAGCATAATGAAGGCTCAATCACAGATACAATAGTCTATAAAGACTGCCAGATTTATGAGCTGTACACAGAAGGTTCGACTTGAAGGGTTTGCTCTGACCGAGATTTATCATCGCCCACTTAAAGAGACCTTTTCAGCATGATACGGTACATGGAATATACATTAAGAGCAGACTGCAAAAGCAATTTGCACATTTCCAGGGGCTTCCATTAGGGCAACTACATGCCTAAGAGGCCACATATTAAATAATTTTGACAAGTGGTACTAAGAAGTATAAAATGGAATCCATGCCTCAATAAGAGTGAAGAAGGGAGTAGTGGGGATCAGGGACATTGCTGGAAAGAAGCACGATTTACCTCGGAGCAAACAGCAAAACGAAAGCAAGCAGTTTTTAAGGAAACAACTGCACATGTTCAAGTAAACAGATGGAAGCACAATAATGATCTGAGCTTTCTTACCATGTTCCTTAGAGAAAATATACTGCATGAGACAAAAAATGACTGCACACTGCTACTACCATTTACCATTTATTTGGCATTGCTTGAGATCTAAATGTTGTGGATTCCTGAAGGTCACGAAGTGCATCAGAGGTGATGATTAAAGGCAGGTGTAAAAAGCTGGCGGAAGCTTGCAATAATGCAAAGTGTGTAAGACACAGCAGTGGAATGGATGGTCAGAGGAACAGAAAAAGAACAGATACTGTATTGGCTCTGAAAACTGAACTGAGAAGCAGCTTTGTAATCACATCCCATTCTTCATTTAGCAAGAAGTACTTTCTGTATCTGAAGGCTGCTACTGTACCAATATAGTTGGTCAAATTACAGACATTGTCCAGCATCCTGTTTTCCACAGTGACCAACCACATGCTTCCAGGAAGCCTACAGAAGACATTTTGAAGCAAGGTTTGATCCTTGTGAAACAGAAGGTTTCTCCCCTCTCCTCCCACGTTAAATATGTTCTGGGGTTTCTCCCAACCCTCTGGAGCAGCACAGAGCACACATGGGGGAAGAAGAGGAGGGAAATCTCATTGCACTAGTGCTAATCGTTGCACCAGTGCAACTATTTAGTTGAATATCACCCAATAGTATCTTGGTGCCACTATACAAGGCTGGGTGAGCCTCTGTATAAGTGAGCCTCTGTATAATGCAGAATTTGTCAACCTTGGATCCCCAGACCCATATGCTGTTGGACTCTAATTCTCATCAGTCTCAGCCAGCTTAGCCAGTGCTTAGGAATGATGGAAGTTGTAGGCCAGCATCTAGGGGCTCAAGGTTGAAGAAGGCTGGGATAATGACTTGTTGACAATCCCTGGGAGAGGATGGTTAAAACCGGGGTAAATTCAATGACATGTAGAACACATTACATGAGCAGAAACTGATTCCAAGACAATATGAGATCCTACAAACACTCCAAGAGCATTCACACCAATAGCCACAAATCTTGAGAGTACAAAACGATATATATGAAAGTCAAGGCGAAACACAAAAAATATTAAGGAAAATACAAGGCAAATCTCTTCAGTCTAGAGGCTTAAAAATTCACAGGAAAGGAAGGAAAATGAATGGTTTACGTATTAGCATATGTTGTCCATATAATATTCATTATACGGACAACATATGTCAGTATGTAAGCCATTAGTTCCAAATATACTTCCAAGAAAAGTTAAAACATAATACTGGCAGTAAAATTGCACAATGAAAAGATAGCCCATGGCATGATCACCTTATTACCAAACCAATTAAGGCACAGCATCACCTAAATGTGCTTTTCTCCACGTGTCACCTAAGAGTTCTCTCACTCTGTTTTGAAGCTCTCAGCCCCTATGGCCACTGGGCTGATGCAGCAAACACTGACAAAAGCCCACCACCAATCCCCATCACAGAGTAGCAAGCTCCAATTTGGTACAAAAGTGAAACAACCAAAGCCTCTTGTGCTTCGCAACTCAGTTCATATGTCTAAATTTGGTTGTACTTACTGTGGTCTCGATCCTTAGTCAATATGCATTCTTTTATAGATTCTGTTATTCCAAGACTGGCGGCTGTAGGGAGAGGGCCAAGCAGGGATTCCAGGGCAGGTGGCCTCAGAGGAGACTCTTTTTCCTTTGACCTGTCTTTATCCAGAAGTTCACTGTAAAAGTCCTTGTTTAAATGATTCGCAGCTGCTTCCAGTTCTTCATCTTCTCCCTCCTCTTCTCCAAATATACTTGAGGCATTGTCTTCCATGCAGTCTTTAAAGGGAGAGGATCAAATAATTTCATCAAAAATGTTAAAACAGATTGTGTGCTGTATGCTGCTGGCAGGCTTCTTTAGACTCCTAAGAATCTCTCACAATCACTATTTCTTTCTAGCGTGAGTTCATTACTCGTCCTTGTCAAAAAAACAAACATCAGAGCCACACTCCCCTCCGCTCAGTGAATGCATATTGAAGGTGTGAACAGAACTGGAAACATGCCCTCTAAAGATGTGGTGGCTGGTGCAGAGGCTGCTTTGTGAGCAAAACCAATGCCATTGTGAATTCATTCAATATTTTGCAGTTTTAACTGTGGCGTTTCAGTAACGAAGCAACATTGTAAAGGGGGGAATTGCTAAAATTTTCTTGAAGCCACCAAAACAAGAGGAAGCATCTGCCCAGCACCCCTCCATCATTCCTAGGTCCAGCTCCAGCTATGAGCACCCGCCCAGCAAGAGACTTTGCTGAGAGCACCAGAGGATCAGTTTCCCCAATGAGTGGCTGACAAGCCTGCTCACAGTGCTTCAAAGTTGGGGCTGAGAGAATGGATGCTTCTTGAAAACACGGATGTTTTGGATTTGGAAGGTTTCAATAATGTATTTGGTTGGCATGCATATTTGTGGTATGATAAGGTCAAAGCACACAAAGTGTTCAAAAACCATATTGTAAGAAAAGCACTGTTTAATGTCTGGATAAGATATAAGGATTTGTTAGAAAATAAAACCCCAAGAGGGCTGTCACCTATGGAGGCAAAGGCCCAGAAAAAACTCAATATGGAGGCCAAATGGCCGAAGTATTGGGAAATTTTGGAACAAGAGGGTGACAGATTAAAATTACAGAGCTTTGAAAAATTAAAAAACAGAGTGCGAGATTGGCTCCATTATTACCAAATAATGGAGGCATATAATCAGGATAAAAAACTAGGTTTTCAGGTGGAAAAATCAAAGCTGGAAACAGAATTGTTAGACCCTAAAGTTAAGAATTTGTCAAGAATGTATAACTTGCTGTTGAAATGGAATACTCAGGATGAAATGGTGAAATCTGCTATGATTAAACGGGCACAGGATGTTGGACATAATATTATGATGGCTGACTGGGAACAGTTATGGACCACCGGTATGAAATTTACGGCATGTAATGCCTTAAAAGAGAATTTAATGAAAATGATTTACAGGTGGTACATAACACCAGTCAAGCTTGCAAAAATTTATCATTTGCCCGATAATAAATGTTGGAAATGTAATGAAATTGAAGGTACATTCTTTCACCTTTGGTGGACATGCCCAAAGATTAAGGCATTCTGGGAGATGATCTATAATGAAATGAAAAAGGTATTTAAATATACCTTTATAAAGAAACCAGAGGCCTTTCTCCTGGGCATGGTGGGCCAATTGGTGCCAAAGAAGGACAGAGGTTTTTTTATGTATGCCACAACAGCAGCAAGAATACTCATCGCTAAGCATTGGAAGACACAAGACCTACCTACCAGGGAAGAATGGCAGATGAAGCTGATGGATTACATGGAATTGGCGGAAATGACTGGCAGAATCCGAGACCAGGGAGAAGAGTCGGTGGAAGAAGATTGGAAAAAATTTAAAGTATATTTACAGAAATATTCTAAAATTAATGAATGTTAGAAGGATGCTGGAAAGAAGCTACATGACTTTAGTAGAAATACTATAAAGAATTAAGTATGAATAGATCGACATTGGGTAAAGGGGTAAATTTAAGGCTAAATTGTGTTAAGATAAATTATGGAACTAAATTTGAGAAAGAGGGAAAGAACTTGCCGGAATAATTAATTGAACTAGAATACAAAAAAGGAGGCGTGAGGAAGTCGAGGAAATAAGCAAATGAAAGATAAGGATATGAAAATACGGAGTTCTTTTTATTTTTGTTTGTTCTTTTTTGGGTTTTTTAAATGTTTTTCTTTTTTCTTTTTTGCCTTTTTTTGTATTGTTGATGTTTTGTGTTACTGTATTTATTTTTGTTTCTGAGGTTTTGTAATTGTTTATTGCTTGTATTTCTCTTTTGTTTCTCTTTTCTTTTTTTCTCTGTAATGTTTAAACTTTAATAAATATCTTTTAAAAAAAAAACAAAGTTGGGCTACTGGCACAAGAGAGGTTGCCTTCATAGCTTCCAGCCTTCAGAAATCCCACTCCTTAAGAGTTGGAAGACCACAATCTCTTGATTAAAAGCTCCCTCATAGAGGTGCCAATGTAACCAATGAAATGATCTGAACAATGAAATGTAAAGATAGAGATGCATTATTCCACAGTCTTCAATTTTGTTTTATTTTTAAATCAATGAGTCCAACACAGTTGGGCACCATCATATATTTTACTACTTTCCTGTATGTCCGTGTTTAATGCATTTCTGATGACTGGGAGCTCGCAAAAGGTTGGGAAGGGAAATGAAGCTATTTATATCCCATACGTACTTACAAAGTTCTTCAGTTGAGTAGACATATCATCTGGGAAGACATTCACCAATAACAATGCCTGCTCTCTTCTTTTCCCTGGAAGCTATTTGATTTCTCTACCAATAATTTTTAAAAGTCAATGCAAAACTCTCAATTCATCTAGTTAGGGCTAACAACACTGAAAGAGGTATCACAAATTCCCCAACTCTGTTAGAAGATCCAACTCTTCCTGCGTCATTAAAGGTAAAGGGTAAAAGGACCCCTGACCATTAGGTCCAGTCGTGGCCGACTCTGGGGTTGCGGCACTCATCTCGCTTTATTGGCCAAGGGGGCCGGCGTACAGCTTCCAGGTCATGTGGCCAGCATGACAAAGCCGCTTCTGGCGAATCAGAGCAGTGCACGGAAACGCTGTTTACCTTCCCGCCGGAGTGGTACCTATTTATCTACTTGCACTTTGATGTGCTTTTGAACTGCTAGGTTGGCAGGAGCAGGGAGCGAGCAACGGAAGCTCACCCCGTCGTGGGGATTCGAACCGCTGACCTTCTGATCGGCAAGCCCTAGGCTCTGCGGTTTAACCCACAGCGCCACCCGCATCCCTCCTGCAACATTACTAGCTTACAAATGAAATACTTCATTTTTCTCTATATTCCAAATTGATGCACTTATATACCCAAATTCAAAACTACGGTAAAATCATTCTCACATTTAACATACTCCTGATTAAGGGATTTTAAACAGACTTACCGTCTTTACTGAAATTTGCATAAACTCCTTTTGCTTTTGGTCTGCTATTTTCTAATTCAATCTCTATTTCATCTTGGTAGCTTGATATTTCACCTGTGGTACATACAAATAATTGTCAACAGTGCACAAACGCAACGTGGCATAAATAAGACAACTGAATGAAATGTAGCCCCTACCTTCTAACTCTTCAAGCTTTTTAGACAGCTCCTTCTCAAGCTGGAGAAAGGAGAGAGGAAGACAAATGAACAACAGAACCAAACTGTACGTTAGGAAGATTTACAAGCACCAATAACTATATCCTGTAAAAGATATATTCTGCAGCAGGCCTGACAACGTTCAAAATCAACAGTTGTGCATGAGCTAAACAGGCATCTAGAGTTTACAATGCACAAGAGAGCCCTATGATCTAGGACACAACAAAAGAAAAGGACTGGAAACTAGATTTAAAATACTGCTTGAAACTCTCCACTAGATTCATGCCTCAATCCAATAATCAAAGAAAAACTCACAAAAGGTATTTGTTACATTCCTTGGTTTACTTTATTCGCTCTGAAGCTTGCAACCAAAAGCAAATGCAACAAAACCCCACTGGGCATTACAAAGTTTGGCAGTATACCTGACATTCATAAATGCTGGGGTGCTAGGTTTCTCAAAATAAGCCCTTTGACGGGGGGGGGGGCTGAAATCCAGAATTAAGTACACAGATTTGATGACAGGATAGGTGGACATTCTGAATTCACAGCAGGGTAAGATGGGCTCATAATCAATCTAGAAAGCAATTTAGGAGACAGAGAAAGTTAGTTGCCCAAGGTCATCCACCCATTTTCATGGCTGAGTGAGGATTTGAATCTGGCCACTTCACTGTCTCGTTAATGATTTGCACGTAATTTTCAAAAGGTTCAAGCCATAATCTTTAGATACAGAAACAGATGAACCAGCTCTTAAAAATTATAGGGGGCTCCATCTCTAAGTGGCAAAGAACATGCCTTACATGCAGATTCTCTAATACAGTCATATCTCGGGTTACAGACGCTTCAGGTTGCATTTTCTCAGGTTACGGACCGCCAAAACCCAGAAGTTTACTTCCGGGTTTCACCGGTCGCACATGTGCAGAAGCGCTAAATCACGCTTTGCGCATGCACAGAAGCGCCGAATCGCAACCCGCACGTGTGCAGGCGCGCCACTGCGGGTTGCGGATGCTGCAGATTGCGAATGTGCATCCCACACAGATCACATTTGCAACCCAAACGTCAACTGTACATCATTCACTTTACAGTGGTACCTCGGGTTACAGACGTTTCAGGTTACAGACTCCGCTAACCCAGAAATAGTGCCTCGGGTTAAGAAGTTTGCTTCAGGATGAGAACAGAAATCGCGCGGCGGTGGCGGGAGGCCCCATTAGCTAAAGTGGTACCTCAGGTTAAGAACAGTTTCAGGTTAAGAACGGACCTCCGGAACGAATTAAGTTCTTAACCCGAGGTACCACTGTATTTGTAATAATGACCCATGATTAAACAAATGAGTATTTCACTTATACCCAAATGCTGAAAGGAAGGGACCTAGACAGTTTGGTGGGCCATATCTGGCATATCCACTTCATATGGCCACCTATACACATTGGCTCAATGGTGGGGCTCATATGTTGCATGCAGAAGATCCCAGGTTCAGTTCCTACCATGTTCAATGAAGCTGATGATGTAGCAGGAGATGGGCAAGTCCTCAGTCTAAGACCTTAGAGAGCTGCTGCCAGTGAAAGTATACAACATTGGGCTAGATGGACAAATACTCTGACCTAGTTCAAGGCAACTTCTGACAAGTTGTAGATTGGTTGCAACTGCCCAGGAAAGAGGTCTGTCTGGTGCTTCCTAAGCATCAGATAATTAAAATAAACATCATCATCAAAAATAAGAGAGTGCAGAGAGTACTCATTTTGCACAGTAAAGACATAATGGCTCTCATGTACCAACAGGGAAATTGCAATGGATTAGCCCTGCATTTTACTGTCTGTGGCTGCCATAAATGTCACAGGGAGAGGGACACCAACTACATTTATAGCCATCACAAACTGGCTATTTCTCAAAAGACCACATTCAATGCATGGCATTTATAGGGCTTTATATTTAATGGGATACTCAATTTTGTCTCTACAATCTGAGTATGCAGATTTTCCCACTGCTGACTCAAGTGTGCACACACACATGCACAAGGTGCCTGATTGCTATTGAATAGGAAACTTCTCTTCTCATAAACAAGAACCTCTCTTGCCCGGACTGAGCAGTGTTAAGGCAGTCGATTTCATTGAGTGACAACATCTAGTAATCTGAAAGTGAACAATCCCTCCCTGTCTAATTACCCCACACAATTTGGTAATTTTATAAACCTCTATTAACACCCCACCCCACTTAAATCCACTGTTTTCTCAAACTAAAATCTGTAACATCCTTATTCATTCCTTGTAAGAAAGATGCTCTGGCCTGCTCATCATTTGAGTAGCTGTGTTCTGTATCTTCTTCTTGTACCAGCAGTCCAAAGCTGTCTTCCCATGGTAAGCAAGAGGTTGTCACGAGGTGGTGGGTGAAGACATGACTGTACTTTCTCTCACTTCGTTTTATGCCGGCGGCGATTTTGTATTATGCCACAGCCACTTTGTGACTGGCACCCAGGGCACTCTTTCAAAATCTGAAATGTGTTCGCTGGGACAAAAAGGTTAGCAACCCCTATTCTAAGCCACAGGGAACCATCTTATAGGGTGCAAACTAGTTTAACACCCAGCCCAGCATTGTTTGCTCAGGCTGGCTGTTTGGGGTCTAACAAAGAGGTCTTTCCCATCAACTGCTGTCTGATCTTCATAAAAGGAACGCTGACAACTGAAACAGAGACCTTCTGCGTGCCTGTGCTCTACCATGGAGCTGTGGCCATTGCCTTATACACATAGGTGGATTCTTTTGTTCCAGAGTGCGTCACTATGCACTTCCTTTATATAAAATATCTCTTCTGGCATCATGTTGCCACCCAGTTTGAATAGATCCTTTGGTATCATTCCCAGCTACATCCTTGACAGAATGAGTCAGCATCCAAATGTGTAAGTACCTTCAGAATTATTATTATTATTATTATTATTATTATTATTATTATTAATCTATACCCCGCCCATCTGGCTGGGCTTCCCCAGCCACTCTGGGCAGCTTCCAACAGAATATTAAAATACAATAGTCCGCCAAACATTAAAAGCTTCCCTAAACACAGGGCTGCCTTCAGATGTCTTCTAAAAGTCTGGTAGTTGTTTTCTTCGTTGACATCTGGTGGGAGGGCATTCCATAGGGCATTCCACCACTACCGAGAAGGCCCTCTGCCTGGTTCCCTGTAACTTGGCTTCTTGCAGTGAGGGAACCGCCAAAAGGCCCTCGGCGCTGGATCTCAGTGTCCGGGCAGAACGATGGGGTTGGAGACACTCCTTCAGGTACAGTGATACATCTGGTTACGTACTTAATTCGTTCCAGAGATCCATTCTTAACCATAGAATCATAGAATCATAGAGTTGGAAGAGACCACAAGGGCCATCGAGTCCAACCCCCTGCCAAGCAGGAAACACCATCAGAGCACTCCTGACATATGGTTGTCAAGCCTCTGCTTAAAGACCTCCAAAGAAGGAGACTCCACCACACTCCTTGGCAGCAAATTGTCGAACAGCTCTTACTGTCAGGAAGTTCTTCCTAATGTTTAGGAAGAACTGTTTTAATGTTTTAATATTTTAATGTTTAACCTGAAACTGTTCTTAACCTGAAGCACCACTTTAGCTAATGGGGCCTCCCGCTGCTGCCACACCGCCGCCACGCAATTTCTGTTCTCATCCTGAAGCAAAGTTCTTAACCCAAGGTACTATTTCTGGGTTAGCGGAGTCTGTAACCTGAAGCGTAGGTAACCTGAAGCGTATGTAACCCGAGGTACCACTGTATACTGGACTGAGGCCGTTTAGGGCTTTAAAGGTCAGCACCAACACTTTGAATTGTGCTCGGAAACGTACTGGGAGCCAATGTAGGTCTTTAAGACCAGTGTTATGTGGTCTCGCGGCCGCTTCCTGTCAACAGTCTAGCCGCCGCATTCTGGAAACTACATAGTTGTAGTTTCAGAAGGCTATGTTAAGTTTCAGCAAAGATCTGGTGGAGATAAGAACTTTTTGAAAATGTCTCTAGAAAACCTTTTAGAGAAAGAGGATTTAAAGACAACACTGAGGAGGAGGAGGAGGAGGAGGAGGAGGAGGAGGAGGAGGAGGAGGAGGTGGGTGGGTGTTTTCCCCCACAGTGATAATAATTTCTATGCAAAATTAGTGATAGATATTTCAGGACAATCAGCTCAGGAGCAGATTCTAGTGACACTCTGCATGTCTTGGCAAGCAACGTTTTGGAGCAATTCCAATGCAATTTAATCATAATTAATAGCAGTGCTTATTTTAAAATGGACCAGTTGAAACACAGAATTCTATGTAACGTTGTATTCCTCCCCCAACCCTGGGCATCTCCAGTGGGAGCAGAACTTGAAAAGGGGTTTTTTTTGGTGGGGGGGGGGAATCCAATTAACAAGCAAATACCTTTCCAGCTGTGGCCTTGGTTAATTGGGGTGGAAGAATGAGAGTGGCATACAGAAGAGAAGGAATGTACAGGCAACAAAATAAGCTTAGCTGTATCGTGTGAAAGATTTTAAATCTGGTAAGTCAGAATAAATTTGTCGCTGCACTGGGTGGTGAGCTGATGGGGAGAACTTGGGCACAGCAGGTAACCTGCCAGGAATTATGTTGAAAGCAACTGTGACGGCTCTGCAAACGGAGCGAACGCTCGTGCCCAGCAGAATTTCCCAAGCAAAGGCGGGCACTGAACTCAAACCGCTGATGCAGGGCTGGCACAGATTCACTTCTTCAACTATCTTCTCTCTGAGCGTTCCCTGGCTACAGCTCAGTCCTCTCTCGCCTCTGCCAAAAAGCTCCGCAGCCAAAACCGTCCACCACTCCTTGTTGCTCAGATCACACGCCTCCCTCCTTTCTCGATCCCTCCCACATCCAGTGCATCCTTTAAAAATCTCTGAGAACTTGACCCATCTTTCGGCTCTCACTTCCCCCTATACCCCTTGCCTGTGACCTTCATTCTTCAAACTTTGCTGCTCCTCTGCTGCCCAAACACAAGACTGGGCAAGGCTTGCTCTCAAATGGCTCCACCCACTCACCCTTGCTGCCCCTCTAGGCATAAGAACCTAAGCGCTCTGCTCAGTCAGCCCAGTGGCCCATCTGGTCCAGCGATGCGCTCTCACAGTGGCCAACCAGATGCCTACAGGAAGCCCACGAGGAGGATGTAGGCCCTATAGCACTTTCCCACTTGTAATCCTCAGCGATACCAGAGAATACTGGCTTCAGTGCAGGAGGTAATAGCCATCATGACAAGCAATCATAAATAGCCTAATCCTCCCTTGCAGAATGCCTATTCCACAATGCCATTTCATTCTTCCTTACAGCACCTCCTCAAAAAACCCCACTTTTTCTATGAAGCCAGTGGCATTTCTCTTTGCCAGCATTCCTCCCCCTTTTCCTTGCATCTTCCCTCTTTCTTTCTTTCTTTCTTTCTTTCTTTCTTTCTTTCTCATTTTCACATGTAAAGATTTTTCTCGTTTTCACATGTAAAGAAAGACACCCTACACATTGATGGTTCTAAATAAATAAAAGGTAATATCATAACGAAGTGAAGAGCTGTTAGAAATTGAGCTATCAGTGCATTGGGGAAGGGTCTTCTTTAAATAATTTTATCAATATGAAAAGCGTATCACCACCACCCATGTCATTCAACAGCTTTCCAGAATGTGTGTTAGACTGTGTAATGAATGCCTCTTTGGCAGTTGTTGAAAGGGCTGTGTGTGTGTCCAGTAGCAGACTTGACTCATTTTTCTCTTGGCACTGTCAAATATTAGCCCGTCCCTGCCAAAGCCCACAGCTAATACAGATAAAATAAAACAGCACTGAGTAGCTCAGCTGTGTCTGCCTTTTTGGACATGTGGGTGGGTATGTTTCTGGGCCAAACTCAAAAAAACCCAAGGAAATAAAACATCCAAGGCTGTTTCCTAGGAATCTGAATTTTCAGCCTGGACTTGCTTGCCCAATTCCTCATCACCAGTTTCAGACATCTGAAATGTACATCTGGCAGCATCAGTTCTCACCAGGATGAGAACTTGTTCAGAGGGTAACGGGCAGGCAGGGTGGCTTTCAGCAAGCATGCAGTTCTCACCAGATAAATTGAGGTGAATGGGGGAGTTTAAATAATATCTGAAATGAAGCCATCCCCATGCACTTCAGCGGCCTCAACCTTGCAATCGGCAGGCATGTCCAAAGTCCATTTTGAGGGCCTAATCCGGGCCCTGTGGCAGTTTATTTTCTGGGGTGAAATCCTAAAAAAACCTCAACAACTTCAATCCTTAAAAAAGTCAACAACTTTGGTTGGCCCTTTGGTCAGCCCTCACGGCCCTTCATGTCATCAAATCTGGCCCTCTTTGAAAAATGTTTGGACACCACTGGAAGGTTAAGTAAAACCTCTTTCTGAGTGAGTAGCTCAGAGGACCAGCTGCTTGGAGGACTAACCGCTGCTCTATGTCATTTAAAAATGAGTGGCTGGGATAGTGCATTTGTTTGCAGGATGGTACCTTTCGAGTTTTGTATCAGCAACAAGTATGGCTCATGTAATATCAGGGTACCAGTGGAAACAGAAGACAAATTGTGCTACAAATGAATTGAAGGCTACACAAGCCAACATGGCATTGCCCAGAATAGATTCAACCTACAGTGTTTGTACTTAACAATAGATCAGTATTCTGCTAGGAGCAAATGACAATATAGAATAACAAGCTGGGCCTGCAACGAAATGCCGCAGTGTAGAATGATCCTGAGGGTCAGATTTAAGGTGCTGGTTTTGACCTTTAAGCCCTTCACAGCCTAGGACCCTCGTACCTACAGGACCGCCTCTCCTGGTATGCCCCACGAAGGACCTTAAGGTCCATATATAGCAACACCCTAGAGGTCCCAGGCCCTAAGGAAATTAGATTAGCCTCAACCAGAGCCAGGGCTTTCTCAACACTGGCTCCGGCCTGGTGGAACGCTCTGTCTCATGAGACCAGGGCCCTGCGGGATCTGATTTCTTCCCACAGGGCCTGTAAGACAGAGTTGTTCCACCTGGCCTTTGGCTTAGAACCAGTTTGATTCCCTCCCCCTCTTTCTTTTTCCTTTCTCCTCCTGTGAAGAGGCTGCATCCTAATGTTTTAATGTTGTATTTTAATCTTTTTTAAAAATTGTACTTTAATCAACTTGTTTTTATTATTGGTTGTTAGCTGCCCTGAGCCCGGTCTTGGCTGGGGAGGGTGGGGTATAAATAAAAAATTATTATTATTATTATTATTATTATTATTATTACTGCTCCAGTCAATCTTGTCTTCACCAATATTCAATCCATTTCCTCCCCACATCCAGCATTCTGTCCCCCACCCTAACAGTCAGCATTCCATGTCCCCTGGGTACACCATCCTCACTTATCTGTTCGGGGAAGTTCTCCCCTTACTTTTCTTTTTCTAATGATTTTTTATACTTTTGCAAGCCTTGGGGTTCTCTTGTGCCTGTCGATACCTCCTCCCTCGTGTGCAAATGGTACCACTTTGGCTATAGAAGGACCACACTCACCTCTGAAATTTGGAAATGGGGGGGATGACAATACAATGTGGAAAACACCAAACACACCCACCCCACCCGCATTATCTCCTGTTATCCCTACCCAAAAGAAGCAAGCATTAAAATCTACAATAGCGCCATACCAACTAAAGATCAATGGCTGTACAAAAACGTCATAGAGTTCATAGGATTAGCAAGTATTACAGCCAAAATAAGGGACTGGGATGAAAGGGAAACAAGGGGCAAGTGGGAATATCTTGGAGAATACTTAAAAAGAGGTGACGTTAGAATCCATTTGCAAGTGGGAACAATTTTCTGAGCAGCAGCAATAGAAACTAAGGAAAAGATGGGAGTAAAGAATGGGGGAGAAACTAATGGAGATGCAGCATAATGAAGGTTTTCTCTAGAGGGTTAGTTTGGGAAGTCTGAATGAAATGCTGTAAGATGAAAAAATGTAAAAAGATGCAGAAGGTATACTGTAAAATGTGTGAATAATAAATCAATAAAATCAACTATAGTTCAAGCTGACGCCAATCAATGAAATTTCACACGTATCAGTTGGCAATGCTTTGCTCTGCGCTGAAAGTAAAATCTGAAAGGGCTTAGGGCAGGGTCTTCTTTGTGCTGGTGCTTTGGAAAGTTCACACATTTAGATGAATGATGAAACAGATATTAAATATTTTTTTCTTTTTCATGACACATGGATGGGTCTAAGTAGATCCTAATTGTTTTTGAGAATTATTTT
This sequence comes from Podarcis pityusensis, assembly GCF_964106645.2. Classification (NCBI taxonomy): domain Eukaryota; kingdom Metazoa; phylum Chordata; class Lepidosauria; order Squamata; family Lacertidae; genus Podarcis; species Podarcis pityusensis. The sequence goes on along the minus strand of NC_138028.1, from coordinate 10,955,047 downwards.
TACACATCAGGTTTCGATGACGTGTTGGAGCTGACCTCACTATTATATGATCTTGCTGGTATTATGTGCACTTTCATGTGGTTCTTTTTTCATCGCTCTGGGCTTCCAGATGGAGGAATAAAGCAGGATAGAATTCTATAGACACTGCCTTTCCACGCACAAAAAGCAAGGAAGAACTATGCGTACAAAAGCATTCACCTGCTGAATCTTTATCTTTCGTTGACCGGCTGTAAATGAAGGAGGGTCACATTCCTCTTCCAAATCAATTGTCATGAACTCATCTATTGTTAGCTGACTTGCAGGTGTGTCTTCAAACTCTGTAAGTCTAAAAACACACGGGGAAAGGTTAACACAGGATTTCTCTCCATGAATTTCACAGCAGACCAACAGAAAAAGATGTAAAAGATGTTCCCCAATTCAAAACAAAACTAAGTAAAGAGCTCAGCCAAAACAATTTCAAATACCCCGTCTTTAATGACCAACAAGCAAGGCCTATAATCCCTTTTTCCAACATAAAATGCCCATTGAAATGCAATTCCAGAGGGACAGTCATATTAATCTGCTGCAGCGAAAATAAGAAAGAACACTGCGGCACCTTTAGACTAACAATTAAATAGGGCAAGAGCTTTAATCAGATGTATGAAGTGTTATCATGAGTTGCAAGAACATATATGCCCATGGATAGCGGGGTTATAAACAGTGAAGTCACAAGGAAATTCTTGCATTTAATTTCCTTTATAATCAATCTTTATAATTATCATGAACTTGACTAATTTATAAACTGCTGCACAGCCTGAAGCTATCAAAGCACTGTATATAACAAAATAAAAATGAGATAAAATACAAAAAATGCAAGCTCTAAAAGCAACAAAACCATTTGTACAAATTCTTATAATTATTTTTAAAAGTTCTACAGATATACAATGAACATTCCATAAATGACTGGGTCAGACCTCAGAGAAAGCCTTCTTCCACAAAAATAGAAGACGCTACTACTTCATTAACAGTAGTCAAATTAAAATGCAGGAACAAGCTTTACGTTCACCTCAAAAAAAATGTAATAAATCAATATTGCTTAAGTATTCATGATAGCCCCCATATTGCAATCAAGTTTAAGTCATCCAGCCCTGCACTGACAGCAAGGCCTACAGCGTCAAAAGTAGAGGTCCCTTCCAAGCCTGTAACCTGAGATCCTTTAACTTGAGATATTTGGGAACGAATGTGCAATGTTATGTTACACATGCAAAGCTCGAGCAGTGACATTTTGTTTTTTTTTAGCACACACACAAATACAAAAATGTGGGGGAAATTTATCCAATACTTTCAAATCAATAGAGTACAAGAAATGATTCCCAGCTCTGGCCTGGGAATAACCATGCTGCTTTTAGAAGCATTTCTCCCCCCTCTCCTCACTTCAAGTGTGATGAACACTACGTACTTAATAACACTTTGCACTCTTATAGCACATTTTAAGTGTTCAAAGCACTTCATATACTCTTGCAGTAATCCTGTGAGGCAGGCCAATATTATCAGCCCCATATTGCTGCTGGCAGGAAGCTGGAGCTGAAAGGACAATCACTTTGCAACCACTACTTGATGAGCTCCAGGCGAATGTGAAGCTTGAAGCAGGGACTTCCTGGCTTCTGCTCTTAGCACCTGCATTGCAAGCACTCCTCAGACTGGGGGGAAATAGCAACCGTACGCCACAAAATGGCAAAAGCTATGCCTAGTGGATGAACCATCCATCTCTCATGCCAGGAGGACCTATCCTGCAGAAATTCAAGTACCAACTGTTCTCCAAGAAGGCATTACATACATCACAAGCTTCACCTTGAATCTTCAGGTCAGGTTTTTCAATGTAATCGGCCCCTTTTTCCACTTCCTGAAAAGTTACAGTCTTTACAAGTTACAGAACTGGCTATCCGAGATAATTCTGTACCTCTGGATTGGGACCAACCAAGAAAGAAAATGATCTGGGCTTGTTTTGGTGGTGGTAGTGGGGGAAGCTGTGATTGAGACACCTGTTGCCAGCAAGAGATGGGATAGCTGGTTTCTTTCACCAATCAGTTTCTCTGTTTTATTTTCTTCATTCTGCACACACATGCATAGTGCATACAGAAGAGCAGGTAGCAGTCTGGAAGCAGGCGTGAATAGGGACAGCACTGAACCCCACCCCCAACTGAAACTGGATGCGACACCTGGCCCTTGTTCCTACTGTGACCTAAGAGGGTGGGGAGGGTCCTGGGGGCTGCCCTATTAACTCTCACGGTGGCCTTGTCACATGATATAAAAGAACAGATAGCAAAAAGGAGCCACCCTAGCTGCCTCGCTGGCTGACACCAGATAGCAGTTCAGCTCTAGCCTAAGTTGACTTATATCCAACTCTCTTATCTCCTGCTATACCAGGCTTCTTCAACCTCGGCCCTCCAGATGTTTTGAGACTACAATTCCCATCATCCCTGACCACTGGTCTTGCTAGCTAGGGATCATGGGGGTTGTAGGCCAAAAACATCTGGAGGGCCAAAGTTAAGGAAGCCTGTACTATACACACACACAGTGCTTTTTGTGATAGCATCACAAGTACAGAATACAATCACATTTTTTGTTGTTGCTGCTGCCGCCCATGGCAGTCGTTTTGTGCTGGCACCCACAGCACTGGTATAATCATTATTAAATCACCTTCCTCACCGAAGTCATCCAAAGTGACTTACAATGTAGACCCAAAAACCAATGACAACGAACACAACCAATACAAAACTTTTTTAAAAAACAACACAACCCACATCTATACAAAAAAAATAAATCTGCAGGTCTTGCAGATCCTGCCCCACCAAAAGAGACCACAAGTAATTGAAGCCCTTCAAACTAAAGGTCAAAACATCAGGTAAGACAGAAACGATTTGCCTTTTATCAAGATATGAATATCAGTGCCTCGTTTTTCACCAATAGAAAGAAGAGAGCACTGTCTGAATCCACATCCATGAACCCCTATCTCCAACACAACACCCTCAAAAGTGGCCAGCAAAAAGTGAAGCAACATAGGAGCTCCTGCAGATGAAAAAGGGAGGTATGAGGATAGAAACAGGCTGGTTGTTTTGAGACAGGTAACAGATTTGACCCTTATCGAGCTGGCAGGTTTGTATGAGATAACGCTCTACATGTCAAGACCAGGTTATGATGCTACCAAAGCATGCTCTTCAACTGTGACCCTGGATTGCTGGCCCCCATGACAGAAATGCGACAAGGCAAGGCAATGTGTGTCTGTTCAGAGCAGAAGCAGAAATGTGCTGTACCTCCCAGGAGTTCTTGTAATACTATGCAGGTATCCTCACATCACGACATCTACATACCAGTCCCTGACCCATCACAATGATTAGCATATTGCTAGTCAAGAAACCAGGTTTTGGCCACATGTCCAGGGGGGGAAACCTAAGCACGGCTTGGCCTTAAGCCAAGGGTGCTGTAAAGATTTGAACTTAGACAAGTGCTTTCTAATTCCGGCAAAAGCAGCAATGATTCTGTCAGAGTTAGACAAACATAACTTGTAATCCTCTTACAAGTGTCACAGACTATGTCAAAGAAATCTTCGGGGACCCAAAATTTTTCTAGCTCATCTATGGATCAATGATAGTCTAAGGGCAAAAGGAAGAAACAGCAAAACATTTTGGGTTGTTTTTGTACTGACTTTGTAGCTGCAACTCTCAAGCGACAGCAATGCTGACAACTGCTTAAGCGAGTGTGAAAATGAAAGTACTGAAGTCTACCAGCAAATTCTTAGTGTCTTTGTTGTAAATAGTTTGCTGAAATGTTAGATCGCTTGGAGGAAAATCCTGTGGGGAAAATGGCACTTTCTCTATGGAAGGAAAACAGAGGTTGATCAGTGAACTTACTGGAAGAAATATCAGAAAGATACTCAGATTGGATCTTTGCCTAATGTGCGAGCAAGCTGTTTGTCATTCAACCAATGATAGCACTTTGAAATTATGCTAGTATGTATTTCAGGCCTCTACTTAATTTAGCAAAGCAATTCTTGGTGCCTCTCCAATGAAATTTGTATCCAGATACCAAAAAAAGCCATGCACTTCCATTCATAACAAACATTCTTTTCCTTTTGGTAAGATCCCAAATTCCTCTTCTCAGCCATCTGCTTAACAGCTGATTCAAGATCCGTCTTGACTGACACATATCCGCTAACCACTGACATTGCATGTTCCCCACCCTACCCCGAGTGCTTAATATAACCTCTCCTCATCTTGCTCTCTTTCATTGTTAAAAAAGTTTAATACAATGCTCATGAAAAGCATCAGAACCTGACCTATCACAAAGCCCAACCCCCCCCCCAAAAAAACAGAATATCACTTCTTCCATGCTAGAGTCTGCTGTGTACATGAACTTGTTCACCCCTACAAAGTGAAGCCGAAGGAAATGTCATTCAGTATAAGAATCCTAGAATCCTAGAATTGTAGAGGGAGACCAAGGGTCATCTAGTCCAACCCCCTCCAATGCAGGAATCTCAATTAAAGCACCCAGATGGCCATCGAGCCTCTGTTTAAAAGCCTCCAAGGAAGGAGAGTCTACAAGCTCCCAAGGGAGACCCTTCCACTGTCAAACAGCTCTTACTTTCAAACAGTTCTTCCTGGTGCTTAGTCAGAATCTCCTTTCTTGCAACTTGGAGCCATTGGTTTGAGACCTACCCTCCAGAACAGGGGAAAACAAGCAAAAGAATTATGTATTCTCCAAAAACTGTCAATACAGGTTAAGAGTGTGCACTGTTCTAGTGTATACGATTTTATAAAGCTCCGACACTTGGATGCAGTTGATGGAAGGCAGAAACTAATGACCAAGAAGATTCTGGAAGATAGGACCATTGTTCCATATAACACAGTATTGCGCAATATATCAGGGGTAGGCAATGGAGTGCCCTTCAGATGAACTGCAGTTCCCTCCACAGCTGATCGTTGACTCTGCTGGTTGGTGCTCATGGGAGCTGGGAGTCCAACAAGAACTCCTTGTCTATACTGACGGGTGACAGCTCTACCAGACGTCTTTCCTTGTCCTACCCGGAGATGGCAGGGACTGAACTTGGGAGCTTTTGCGTGCAAATTATGGGCTCTGCCACTGAACTGCAGTCCTCCTCAGATACAATGAACTGAGAAAAAGAGGGACAGGGAAAGAAAGGGGCAAGAAATCTACTCCCAACCTCACCCTGAGAAAAACCTCAGGTGAAAAAGCAATGTCTATCACAAGAAGCAGTGTGTGTGTGTGTGTTTTAAACAGTTATGTGAAACAAGTACTTATTAATTCAGCCAACTTCTACCTAATGACATTTCAAGAATCTAAGTGCTTGAAGGAAAAATCTTGGGCTCAGGAAGACTTACTCAAAAAGGTTTGTTTTGAATATGCCTCTGCGATAAATGCAATATAATGTGGGGTTATTTGAGAAACATCAATCATGTTTTATGGATTTGTGATAAATACAGTTGTAATTATAGCTCCCTGAAAATAATTCAGCTGTCACGTTTACCTTGTCAAAGTAAATAACACTGTCAATTTAGTTGATATGCATGACCTGAGTAAACATTTCAAAGCACGAATTTTGCAGTTACGCTCCTTCATTTTAAACAACTGCTCAAATGAATGTGCTTCCACTACAATTCAGCACATTTGCTATCACTCAAATAAAATGAAGGCTGCGCGCCAATAATCCATCCAAATGATTTGGAAACCGTGCAAAGTATCTGCTCCGCAGTGCCACACGCTTTTAAATGGGCTTAAATCGGTATGTTGATCAACTGAAGATCAATCAGTCAGAATTGTGGCTTTCAAATGATGTTCCTATGAAGCCAGGATTTGCTATGAAACTTATTGAGTGGATTAGAAAGAAAAATTAATTAAAGATACGCCATTTGATGCTATAAAGCAGCGGGATGGTGAACTAGATCTGGGCCAAGTTTGACACATATGCAGGACCAGCCACCTGTCAATCACAACAGCGTCAAGTAGGGCTGGGTGACATCTGGTTTTCAACATCACAATATACCATCAGCTAAACATTGTGATATACTGATATAATCACAATATCTGAGATAAAGATGGAGGTATATAGAGGCATTAGCTAGCTTCACAGTTTTTCCCACATTGTGATTTTGGCACAGCACGCACACGCACACATAATTCACGATATATTGCCAGGTCAAAAACTATTAGCTTACCACTAATACATCCAATATATTAAACTGTATTTTCAAGTTATTTTTCAGACTTAAGTATTTTAGCATTTATTGAAAGCATAAGCAATAGAAAATTTCCGTGAGATAATTCTGCAGCTATTTGCTTTTTAAGGGAGGATGACAAGCTCCATACCACTCGACTGTACAGACAATGGTTTTAGAATTCCTATTTAATGCAAATGATTAAAAAGTGTATAATGTGTTTTTGCAAGATGAACTCGACAAAACACAAACACTTTTTAAAACAGAAAGCCTTTTTTTTATAAAACTTTTTTTAAAAATGCTGTGCCAATTAAACATATGGGATTACATGGAAAATTTCCGTCATACAACACCTTTGTCATTCAGACCCATCAATGGCGTATTATTTAATAAAGTTGACTCATTTGTGCTTGCTACTGTATGGTTCACTTCAACCTCTGAAGCATTTCAAATGCTGGGCTTTAAAGAGATTTCTTTTATTGGCAGCAAGCTACAGGGAGAATCACCTTCCATCCTATGAGTTGCAAATACATCCCATGGGTTTTACTTAAAACAAGTCCACAGCATCTGAGCCTAAGCCCTAATAATTTTTGTTGCCAGCATATTAAATGAAATGCTTGCAAGGCAGTGGAATCCTTGCCTTAACGTCTCTGTAGAAATGACTAATTTTAGAACAGTTTTTCCAATCCCAAAATCCCTCGAACATATCATATAGGAGGTTTCAAAGTTCACAGTACAGAAAGGCAGCCTCCTTAACTTCAATGAAGGGGGAAGCTGCCTGCAAAGGAAATAAAAAAGGAGCTGCTCTTTTTGTGTAAATGAATGGGGAAGTCTACATGCACTACATGTTCATCCTTGAAGACATTGGTAATGGGTGGGAGCAGCTGAGTTCCCATGTTTTGTCTTCACTGTCCTATAGCTTTGGCAGCCCGCTTGAGCTGAAGGTCTTACTAAGTACAAAGGTGAGGAAATTGTTTGGCACAAGTTTGGGGCGAATGCAAATTCAACAAGCCTCGTGTTCTGTAGAGTTCTCCAATGCAAGACAACTTCAAATGAGTCACTCTCTAAGGGAAAACTCAAAGTGGGTATGTTGTAAGGTACAACAACAGACCTTGAACCTGGAATTTCATAACCATGGGAGATGGTCAAGTGAGTTGTCCGTCTAGGTGAGCAACACTGGCACCAGTAACTGGCGAGTAACAGGAAACCTCTGACAAAATAAAAAAATCCTTCCAGTAGCACCTTTAAGACCAACTAAGTTAGTTCTTGGTATGAGCTTTCGTGTGCAAGCACACTTCTTCAGATACCTTCAGATTCTTCAGAAACCTCTGAGTTGGCTATGCCTCCTAGAATCATGGAGTTGGAGAGCTGGAAGGGACCACAATGGTCATCTGATCCAACCCCCTGCAATAAATAAAGGATACCAAGCCTTCTGACCTTGCCTAGCCTACAGAGCAGTACCTTCTCCCTGCTAAGACCTCAGCTCTTCAAATCTAGGCTCCAGGACCAGCAACTGACCTTCCCAGCCTATTTCTGGGTACAGCCACTCCTCACAGCCCAAGCTAGGCCCTGGTGCTCACCACCATTCATATTCCTATCAGTGGAAAGTTCTGTGTGAAACTGCTACTCTTGCACAGGGTCAGGATTGTGCAGGCAAAGAATGTCTTTCTAGAAGTGTAAAATAGTCCTGTCCTCATGGTAAACACATTGCACTGCATCTTACGTAAAATGTGAAGACCCCCACAAACTTGACCTACCTTTTTCTTAGTGTTGATTCGCCAACTTTAACCACTCTGATGACTTCTTTCACAGTGCGCCGAAAATCATGCATTCTTGCCGCAACTAGAAGAGCTAGAGCATAAACAGGGAAAGGGCTACATCAAAAGGCAGTTCAAAGCGGGGGAAAGCAAGGGAATACAGTGAGTCATGCAAGTACCATCTGAAATTCTAATTCTCATATTAATTTTAAAATATTGATGTTTAGCTCTGGGCTTGAATACAGAGTGATTAAATTGGAATTTTATAAAACTTACTTTGCATGCAGTAAAATCAAGCCAGCTGCAGAAAAAGTTCTATAAATGCAACACAGGGCTTTTTTCTTTTTCTTTTGGACACACCATATCCTTGCAAACTCACATGCACACACACTGCAAGGTAAAGGCCAAAGAGCTCCAGCATTGATGCAAAGTTCACATTCCTCACCCCAACGATCATGATCAGACATGCCTGAAGCAAAATGATGTAGCATTGAAGAAGCTAAGTGACTATGCAGATTAAGGGGTGGAGCTATGCAGATAGAAGAAGGCTTGATTCTCAATGGCGAGGATCACCCGGGGATGGAAAGAAGGTTTAGTCCATCCATCCCAAGCCCAACAGGGTTCCCAAGTGCACCCATTTACCATTTAGATGGATGTTATTTATGTTCTGCATTTGTCCCTCATCTACATAATCAGTGAAACTGTCTCAACCTAAAAAAAGATTATAAAATATGACAAAAAATGCTTGACCTGTAGTTGTGGAATAAATCTGTCCAGGACAAACAGGTGCAGAACACTGGCTTAAATAAAATGGGATTGCCTTCTGATCCAGCTGTATAATATCTGGGATCTGTGGGCAAATTCCCTTCCACCGTAATCTGTACCAGGGCTTGAGTTATCTATGGTTCAATTGAAAGCACAACAGAAGCTTTTAAAGTACAGAAAGGAATGGACAGGGGGACAATTTTCTCCCTAATTCTAGAACCTGAAAAGTCACCCAGCAAAATCAACTAAGAGCAGAGTCCAAACAAAAACAAAAAAACGCCACTTTTTCAAACAACATTTATTCACAGGGCTGTCACCCAAGTCAATAAATCCTAGTCAATAAAATCTGTACAAGTTTGCATGTGAATAAACAATAATTCTGAAGAAAAGGGCACTGCTAACACATAATGGGCACTATGCAGCAATAGTTAGATTCAGAGTAGACCTTTCGAAATCAATAGAATTAAGTAACTTGCCCATTTATTTCACTTTGTGCTAGCAGTCTTGCTCTACATAATGGGACTTTCTCCCCTCTCCTCCTGCCCTCTGTTTCCCTAACCCTCTGGAGTAGATACAGGAATAGTGCAGGGCACACATGGGGGTGGGGGAAGAGGGCAAAAAAGTCTCATTGTACAAGTGCGAGTCTTTCTACTCATGCATTTTTATATGGCACTGAGAATGGCTAATGTCTGATACCACCCTGTACCTACACTTCACAGTAGTCATAGTCTTGAAGGGAGTATTTTAAGGGAGAATTGGGCATTTCCCTTCAACGTCACCTGTCACCCCCAAGTCTCTTTAAAGCACTTATATTTTATAGAGTTGGTTTTGTTTTAATCTTTGAAAAACTGATTAATTGGTTAAATTTTGTGGTATCACTTCGCTGACTAGTGCAATCAAATGCCATCGTGTTCACGGCCCTGCTTCAGAGTTTTCCAAAGGAATCTGGCTGGCCACTGTTAAAAGAAAATTGGACAAGATTGATCATAGTCTGATCCAGGAGGCCCTTTCTTCTGCTCTTACATAATCACCTAATTCCATGTGCTACAAAAACCACTAGCACGATGCTCTTCAGGGAGCTTATTGTCTCTGCTCGAGGAATACTAATGTGCGGATTACTCCACTAGAAACTCATGCCGCGTTGCGAGGGGTTCTGTTAGGCCAGCGGAGGGTGGACTTTGGCCTTGCTTTCTTTGGCAAAACCTCAAGCCCCCACCAACCGCAGCCAGATGCAAAATAGTGGCATGGGGACACATTGTTTAAATCAGGGGTGGCCACCCGTGGCCCACAGGGATCATTTAAACGGCCCCTGAACAGAGCTGCCCGCTCAGCGAGTCCCCGCGAGCTGCACTAAACAGCGCAGCGTGGAGCAGGGACTCGCTTCCGCGGCGCCAGAACATGATCCAGCCCACGGAGCAATCTCCACAGGAGTGAACCAGCCCAGGCAAGGTAAACCTTGCCGACCCCTGGTTTAAATTAAGGGACAGGGTACCTCTGAGATGTGCTCAACCCTGGAAATTGTTTCCAGCACCAGAACTGAGATTTCCGTCACGTCACACAAAGACCTAGCCCTGGTTTTCTTCCTCAAGCTTTCTTCCTATCAGCAGCACAGTTTAGAAAGGGAGAAAGGGCTTTCTGTTGTTGCTCTTGTGAAACAATTGGGAGTCAAAGTCTTTGCTGATCTATTGCAAACCATACAGTGATTGGTTACCAGCAGAGTTTGATCTACCGTTCTGTTGTTGTCGGCATCCATCTATCTCAAGAGACAACAGAGTGCACCTTTGGAGGTGAAGTCAAACTGCTGCATTAGCAGCACTGAAGTGACCTCCCTGGGGTGCAAACCTGGGCAGTGTGTATTTCTATGGGTCCTGAGCTGCCCAGAGGACAATACCCGCCTCTTGGCTCTGCTGATGTGGTCCAAAGGAAAGCAGAGCAGTATGTTTGAGAGTCCCATGGACTGCAAGAAGATCAAACCTATCCATTCTTAAGGAAATGATGCCCTGAGTGCTCACTGGAAGGACAGATCCTGAAGCTGAGGCTCCAATACTTTGGCCACCTCATGAGAAGAGAAGACTCCCTGGAAAAGACCCTGATCTTGGGAAAGATGGAGGGCACAAGGAGAAGGGGACGACAGAGGATGAGATGGTTGGACAGTGTTCTCAAAGCTACCAACATGAGTTTGACCAAACTGCGAGAGGCAGTGGAAGGCAGGAGTGCCTGGTGTGCTCTGGTCCATGGGGTCAAGAAGAGTTGGACACGACTAAACAACAACAACATGTTTGACACCAGCTTGGCTGCAGGAGTTACAGGAAGGAGGCCTACAAGGCGCTATCCAACCTCTTTGGATTAGTCCCTGGAGTTGAATTCCAACCTTCTTCAGCTTGATTCTAAGGCCGTGCTTGTCAATTCACCAACTGCTTCTTACAAAATGAACAGGGTGTCACCTGCAAAGCACCTTCTGCACAACCCACTGCTGCTGCTCTATGCACCCGACAATTCCTGCAAATTCTTCCATACCTGCACCACAAAGCCCCGAAGGCCGTCGCCCTGTGTGCATCCAGTCTCTCTTCATCTGCTGCAGGAGCCTTAGGGCAGTCATGGAAACCTCATGGTTCTTATCGCCAAACTCCAGCATGTGTGCAAAACGAGGAATATATAAACATGGATCTGCAACGAAACAAGAGTCGGCTATTTCTGATCCTGACCTTTACTTTCGTGAACATGCTTCTTGAACAATAAAGCCTACCGTCAGTTCTTAGTTCAATGACAGTAAATGGGTTACACTACTGCAACGTTTCCAGTCCAGACAGGTAACAACATATTCCAGCGGAAGAAGTACATAGGGACATGGAAAGATGTTTTATAGAGTCAGACCATTGGCCATGTAGCTGAGCACTGTTTAAATAGACTGACAGCGACTGTTGTGGGTTTGGGACAGGGGGCACTCCTAGCTCTATGTCAGGGATTGAGCCAGGGACCTTTTGCATGCAAATCAGATGTTCTACCAAAAAAAAAACCCAAACCCACCATGATTTTCAAGTTAGTGCACTACACAAGGAAATAACATGAACTGCTGACTGCTGTGGACTGTAAAGAATACGACAATGCATGCAATAACCAGGGCAGTAAAAGATATTGCCAGAATGCTGGGGAAGGGGGGAGGCGTGCCCAGGGGTGTGCTAGAGGGCACCACCACCTGGGAGCAGGAAGTGACAGGAGAAAATAATGTTCTCGTAAAGCATGCAGAACATTTTTTTCTGTAAATTTTTCCCGTATCAAGTGTTCCTCTCTCATATCATAGATCAAGGGGGTGGGGAAAAGAGGTCATAAAATGTTTTTACTTAACAACAACAAAAAATCTGCAATTTTTATTCTCGCACTTTTATTTAAGCATACTCTTTTATATTATTATTTACAATGCACATACAACCACACAATTACACCAACTCAAATACCGACAATACAGAAACACAAACATAAATGCTACACCTCTGTGACTTCCCTCCACCAGCATTCGTCACTTATTTTTTAATATTCTTATTTAGATTGTGATTTGTAACTCTCATCCTTAATAGTATTTCTTAACTAATATTTTGTTTTCTGAGCCAACTTCAAAACTTATCAGACTTGACACAGGGGGTATATGATCAGGACCTCCTGTACATATTTATTTCTTTTTTGCTTCAAAACAGCAATGTGAGGCACTGGCAGTGGGTCAAAGGCTGCTGCAGCCATTCTGGCCACACTGTTTCCTCAATCTAAATTCCAACAACCTGTTTAGCCCAGGAGGGCAGGTACAAGATGTCAGTTAAATAAGCAGCCCCACATGGCCGCTTTGAAGCTTGTTTTTAAAGTGCAACAAGTATACCATGAGAGATCTGGCAGGCCATCTCTAGTTTAGCCCACTGGGCTAGCAATTGCAGAAGTAAAGGACTAGCAAAATCCAGTCTCCTGAAGAGTATTAGAGTTGCCAGAAAAGTGTGCTGAGAGCATAGCAGCTGTGGTAGCCCACTTTGGAGGAATTGAGGGTGGGGTTAGGCTGCAACTCCCTTCCCAAGGTGGCCCGTAAAACAAATCGCCCACCTGGGCTGTAAAGTTTATGCTAGAAGAATCAATGTTCCACCAGGCATAGATTAGATTATGTTTATTTCCCCTTTCCTGAAGGAGTGATACAGGTTTTCCAGTGACAAACAGTTGTTTGGCTTTTCTGCTTTATTATACAATTTTCATTCATGCATGTTGCTTTAATAATTTTATGCAAGCAAACCACCTGAAAAGCAGTATATGTAACTTACATAAATAAATATTTTCAGATTCTCATTTGGAAAACCAATTAGAGCATGCAGCCATGTGGTTTTACCAGCCCGCTTGTTACTCCGATTTATCTCAGTTTAATGTGCTTAGCAATGCAGCTTGATGGCTAACAGTTGCGCCGCAATAAAATCATTTTTATATTGGTGTTTATGGTTCCAAACGAAGAAAGCTACATAAACAGTGCTTTTTTGAGGGGCCAACTTCCAATGCAGCAGATTATTTTTTTTAAGCCTTTGTTTAATACGTTTATGCTCTTCTGCGGAGGAATCAGTTTTCTCATTTCCTGCCAGGTAATTTGTCGGCGAATATACTTTCTCAGTTGATGCCCTGCTTGAGTTCTTCCGTTGATAAAGATGAGGCTTTGCTTGAAAATGTTCATTTAAATAGTTCTTGTGGACTTATAATGAATGAAATCAGTTTCATTTGCTGCTAAGTGTTAACACTTATCCATTATGCAGCGAGTTCTGTTTATTCTTATTGTGTGATAAAATGACCACACATACACATTTTCCACAACACTGCATGAAAACCTCTGTACAGGCAGTAGTAGATCATAGTAAAAATACCAAGTAAATTATTAACACTACCTGAGTTGTAGAGATTCATGGAGGAAATCCGCACATTAGTTATCCATGATGTTCATACAGATTTATAGTTAAATTGCTGTAAATCAATGAACTTGTTTGGAAGAACTAAAGACCCCAAGAAAATCTAGTATCCCAAGTAAAAGCAAATGCTATAAATCTTTGGCATCACAATTTCATTAATATATAAAAGGTGTAAGCAAACAATAAATATGATTTTTGTGGCTGCATTTCTATGTTACATTTCACAATGCAACAGAGAGAGAGAAGATCACAAAACTTTCTCATGTGCGCTGGCAGCGGTAACATGAAGGCAGCTAGCAGGTCACAAGATGAGAATCTCCTGGGATGAGGTTAAAGACTTTTTATCACTATTTTACCTAAAGCTGCCCTGCATAGAGCCTCAAATGCATTGTGGTATTTCAGAAAATTATTTTGTCTTTCATGCTTACAGACTGCCTTGACAACACCAGTCTGCACTGTGCGTTAATAGAAAAGTGAAACTCACCAAAGAAATTAAAAGCCTTGAAGACTGAACAATTCAATTCCCAAAACAGATTAAATGAAAATATCAAGGCCCACAGACAACAAGGTACTTTCTTCCAAGTACCATGTTAGCTTGTGAAGATCCTTTAAAAAATAATCCTATGGAAATTATAAAGGTGCGTAAAGTTTTGCTTTGTAACGCAGTAAGACTAACACCTAGTTCAGATGTAACGGGGAACTATGGAATCCTACTACATGAAGTCTAGAGTGCACACACTCCATCTTGTTCTGTGCATAGCAAAGGAGATCAAAAGCACCCACCCACAGGTTTAGACAAACCAAGTTCCTTGTGACATTCTAATTCAGGAGATGGTGGTTTGTTTAAACTACAATCTGTGAGAACAAGCCAGGAACTAGAACCATTGTTTTAATCTGTTGCATTCTCCTTTACCATTGCAGTCTTTAGCCCCTTTGGTGGGATACAGATTTAACAAATAGTTAAAACACAAACCAGTCACCCATGTTCAGATATCACAGGAAACTTGGTTTGTTTAAAAGCAGAAGCGGAAGCTCCTAATCTCCTTGTAAAAGCAAAATGGGAGAAATGTGTGAGCCTAAGACTCGTCACAAGTTTCTTCACATAGCTGGAAACCACGGTTTTTCATTTCATGTGAACTAGGCCTGAAAATAAAGAACTCAGATTAACACAACTTAACAGTGCCATAGAGACATCACAAAACAAACATCGGCTCAAGTCACACTTAAATGTTGGACTTCTTCCAAACCTATGCCCAAGCTTTTGTAACATTTTCTGTATATGCGTGATTCTAGGTCCTGAGTAGGTTGTGGATCAGAGGTATCAGCAATTTGTAGAAAGGGTTCAATACAAGTTTGGATATAGTTTATCCAAATGGTTCAAAAGTGTGTGCAACATGGGGTAATCAGAAGTTTACAGAAACTCAAGAGCTGTCTTCTAGGCTGATAGCAACAACAGAAAGGGGTGCATGATTTGGAAAAGCAAGACATACTTTTTTGTGTACACATGAACAAAAGCAACAAGCACTTACTTACAAAAGTGATAGGTGCAAGTGCTTTATTTCTGTGCCATTTGTCTAGGGGAGGTCATTACCTGTCTCTTCCCCCACCACAAGAATCACTTCTAGTTAAATGTGGATATCCCTAAGTTCTTCTCCATTATGGGGCAGGACACCTCAAGAAGGGACAGAGAGGGCCTTGCAGTATCAAGTGAGCACACAGCTAAGGAAGCATTCCCTCTTTACGCTAAAAATCTTATATTCAGCTAAGTCCTACTCAGAGTAAACCCACTTAAATTAAAGAACCTAAATTAATCATGTCTATTAACATCAATGGATCTACTCCAAATAGGACGAGCATTGAATACCACCCACTCACTCCGTGCTCACCCTGCCCTCGCTGCTGACAGGCGGGCAATCATGCGTGGGGGGGGGAAACAGGGCACAGAGGGTGTTTACCTTCTGCCCCCTGCCCCCGCCGCTGCAGCAGCAACCTCTGTCCCCAAGGGGGGGCACACAAGCCTAACCAGGGCACTGTAGGGAGGCACTACTTCCCTGGGCCAGGTTGCTCACTGGGACAAGACACTTTGAGCATATAACACCGAACCTGGTCTGACTGCACTGGTTGCTGATTAGTTCCTAGGTCATTTCAAAGTGCTGGTTTTGACCTATAAAGCCTTAAATGGCTCAGGACCACAATACCTCAAGGACCACCAACCTGAACCCTGTGATCATCATTCGAGGCCCTTCTTCATATGCCTTCTCCACAAGAGGTCCGGAGGGTGGCAAGGCGAGAACAGGCCTTTTCTGCAGCGGGTTCCTCTTTATGGAATGCTCTTACCAGAGAGGTTCACCTGGCACCTTCATTGTTTATATTTAGGCACCAGGAGAAAAACATTTCTCTGTAAGCAGGCCTTTGGCTGATTAACATTCTACGTCCTTTTAAATATGGGGGCTTGGGGGGGGGCAGATTGGTTTGTTTTTGTTATTTTTATTATTTTTTTGTGTTCTCATTTTGTATTTTTATGTTGTGAACCACCCTGTGACCTTCAGATGAAAAGCAATATACAAATTAATAATAATAATAATAATAATAATAGGCTTGTGGGCTTCATTAGGCATCTAGTTGCCACAGTGGGGAGCAGAATGCTGACAGATGGGCCACTGGCATGATCCAGCGCAGAAGCTCTTCTACTGAAAGGAATCCTACCCCTTTTTAAAGAAAGAGATTCAGTCTGGTTTCTTGAGTCTAGTTTATTTTTTATTAAACCATAAACACAACTCAGCACTTCAGCACCTTTCGCAAACTCCACAAGCACATATTTTTTTATTCAGCTTAAAATACAAATGAAAGAAAAATGAAGCATTTCACCCTGGCAACTCCAGGCTTGTGGACTCTCTTTCCTTGCAAGTTTTTAAACAAAGGTTGTATGATTATCTGTCATGGATGCTTTGGTTGAGATTTCTGCATTGCAGGGGGTTGGACTACATGACCCTTGGGGTTCCTTCCAACTTGATTCTGTGAAATCAGTGGTTCCAATTAGCTAAGCACTGCAAACCAGCTCCACCTGGTACGCAGGCTAAGACCCTACCTGCCCGCAGACTGTCTCGTCAGAGTGGTGCATGCTCTAGTTATCTCCCCCTTAGACTACTGTAATGCACTCTACGTGGGGCTACCTTTGAAGGTGACCCAGAAACTGCAATTAATCCAGAATGCGGCAGCTAGACTGGTGACTGGGAGCGGCCGCCGGACCACATAACACCGGTCCTGAGAGATCTGCATTGGCTCCCAGTACGTTTCTGAGCACAATTCAAAGTGTTGGTGTTGACCTTTAAAGTCCTAAACGGCCTCGGTCCTGTATACCTGAAGGAGCGTCTCCACCCCTATCGTTCAGCCCAGACACTGAGGTCCAGCGCCGAGGGCCGTCTGGCAGTTCCCTCATTGCGAGAAGTGAGGTTACAGGGAACCAGACAGAGGGCCTTCTCGGTAGTGGCACCCGCCCGGTGGAACACCCTCCCTTCAGATGTGAAGGAAATAAACAGCTATCCTGTTTTTAAAAGACATCTGAAGGCAGCCCTGTTTAGGAAAGTTTTTAATATTTAATGCTGTACTGTTTTTAACATTTGATTGGGAGCCGCCCAGAGTGGCTGGGGAAACTCAGCCAGATGGGTGGGGTATAAATAATAAATTATTTATTATTATTTATTTTTTATTATTATTATTATTATTATTATTATTATTATCACCCCCACCCCCTTGTTTCAAAAGCCAGACCATGGACCCCCTACTTTTGAAATTTTTGCTATCTCTATGGTAGTTTTTGGGCGACTTCGCCTTGCTTTGGGCGGACGAAAACTTTTGCAAAGCGCTATGCCCCCCCCTCCCCTTGCCTTTGCCCGAAGGAGGGGGTCGCACGGAGTGAGAAAAGGAGCACTTTTCCAGGCTCGGGCCAGAAGGAGCAGGGGCGCCCTCGCTCGGCTCGCTTCGGAAGGAAGCTCGCTCGGGGCCGCCGCCGCTGCACTAAGCTGGGATCGGCGAGGCAGCCCCTCCCGCCTGCCTGATGCTGCCGCCGCCGACTGCCATTTCCATAATCATGGCTTCTGACTCCAAGGATGAGTCCGCCGCGCAAACTTTCCCAGCCGGGCTGGGGCGAGGGGGCGCCTGGTGAGCGGGCCAGCAGGTACACTTGGGCGGCTTTTATCAGGGCCGTGGGGTGGGCGGCGGCGATGAGAAACGGGGAGGGCCGCGGCCGGGACCGGGCGATCCGGGGTCGGCGGGGCGCTGCAGCCGAGTTCGCCAGCTGCAGGACTGCTTGCCGTGGTTACCTTGAGCGACCCGACCGCCCCCTCCAGAAAAAACCACGCACTTTGCAACTAGACCAAGAATGGTCGTCGGTGCCGACTGGCAAGGGATGACAGAATTTGCAAAATCTGGACGCTCCCGCTCCAGCTGAGGCTTGCATTACGCCTGGGAAAGGAAGGGGGGGTATCCAAACCTGGCCCCGTTTGTTTACTGCTTTCCCGATCGCGTTTTGGGGCAGAGGCAGCAGCAAACGGAGAGGCGAGGTCAGGCGAGCTGCTGCCAAGTGTGTGTTGTGTAGGAAGGGGAAGAATTTTCCCATGCAATCGCTTAAAGGTGGGGGGTAAAGGACGCTCCCCCCACCCCCAAAAAGCAGCCAAACTTTTATCTGCAAAAAAAGCCCTGCAGATCCCTTTCTGAACTGAAATACTTCTGCAATTTCCGCGGCGCCTTTCCCGAAATTGCTGGAGGGGGTTTTTTGGGTTTGCAAAGCGGGGGCTGCATGTTGTTCTTCGTTCTCTTATGCTCCACCGCAGCCGCGTTTGTGTGTGCCTGTGTGTGTTGTGCTTTTTCAAAATCTGCTTCGCCCAACAAGGAGAGCGAATTTGGGTTTCCTGTAAATTTCCCAAATGGAGGAGGGGACTGGATTGATTGGCGAAAAAAGGGAGGGGGGAAGGGGGTGGGCGGCTAGCAAAGGAGCGGAGAAGAATGACATATTGTCTGGCAGGGGAGGGGTGGCAGGAGGGAGGCAGCCCTCCGTCCCTCCCCGGTGCGCCCTGCTCTCCGCCGCCTCGCCATTGGAGCAGGCGCCGGTGACGCGCGGAGCTGCTGCTGGCTATTTGAGGCAGCGGGAGGAGGAGGCGGCGGAGGCAGCAGCAGCCGCGCCAGAAAGGGAGAGACGGGCGAGGAAGCACATACGCGCGAGGAGGCGCACACGCGGACGGCCACGAGCGCCCAGCCCGGCAAAGCGGCTCTTCCTGACTTTCCAATTACGACACAGGCGGAGCAGCAGCAGCAGCAAAGAGAGAGAGCAAGAGCGCATCTCCGATCCGGCGCCCGCGGATGGAGAAGAGCGCCGGGGACCGGCCTCCCCGAGCGCAGAAGCTGA